>NC_073709.1:21230578-21834015 GCF_023634085.1 Falco cherrug | reverse complement strand
AAGCTCTTGTCTAAGTAAATTCTGCAAAGATTGGTGACATCAAGCTAGCCTTTACACCCCACCCCCCCAAATCTACAGGAGTGCCCTGAAGCAATTCCCTGTACCCTGGCTCTGTGCTATCCTAACACCTGCCTGTGCATTACCCTGCTTTACTCTTTCTTATCTGACCCTCTTGAAGTGTCTTGGAAGAGGGTGTTCATGCTTTAAGAGTGTGATTGGAAGCTCTGACTAAACCAGTAGTTAACAAAGTGAAGTCTTTTGAAATGTGAAGGTTGTTGGCGGTGTCTCCTCCTGGCATGCTGTTCCCGGTGCAGCGTGGCCAAGTCATTGTGGTCATCGTGCTCTTTTCTACCTGGTAGGGTACTGATGAAACTGTTTGGCTGTCCCAACTTTATGGGTCTGCCTTTGAGAGGTTATCGTGGCAAGCACACCGTGATCTCGCGGCACAGGGCCAGCTGCCTGCAGCCACCGCCGGTCGCTGGCCGGGGCGGGTGGGCTGGGTGCCTGCCGGCTGCAGGGGGGGCTTTCCATGGGAGCCAGGGCATGGAGCTGGGCGGGTGGGCGCGTGGCATCGTGCTTCCTTGGCATTTCTGAAGGCGGAAGAATCTGCTGTTGCAGTGGGCTTTGACTTGGTGCAATGGTTTCTGTTTCTCCTGCATGACAGCTGAGAGCGGCAGAGGCTGGAGGGCCTCACCCGTGGATACCTGGCCTTACTTCAGATACTGCATATTCCCAGCTTCTATGCTTTATAAACAGAAGAGCAGAAAGAAGCGCGCTTCAGGCGGTGCAAACCTGGGCTACAGATGGGGAAGTACTTAATTTTTGCCTTCCGATCTCGCTCCCGGGGGGCAGTTGACTCTCCTGATGCCACCTGCCAGCCCGTCCACCCCCAGGCCCCTCCGCTGGGTGGGCAAGCCAGGTGGCTGGTGGTGCCGGCAGCTGGTACTCGGTGCCGGCGTCAGCAGGACGGGGACCTGCCCCCGGGCACGCTGGTGTCCCTCGCACATCTGGGGCTGTCTGAGGATGTACGCAGCGGTGGCATTTTGAACCCAAGTGTGTGGTGGGAATAGGTTAATTGGTTCAGCAAACTCCTGATGAAGGACAAGCGGACTCTGCTGGGGCTTCCTTCTGCCGCTGTTATCTGGCGGGTGACTGCGAAATTTCCATACGGCTGTGTCAGCTTTTGGCAAACACAGCCGCTGCCACCCTGAAGCGTGCTGGCCAGATGCATCTCCCTGCCTCTTACCCGACCTGCTTCCTCCTTATCCAAAATAATCATGCTCCGAGAACCGCATTGGGAGCTCCAGGATGGCTGAAGCTCCCCAGCAGTGTCTGTGGGGCTCTGGCGGTACCTGGGGGACCCGGTACGGTCAATAGCTTCAGAGCCCTGCTGTGGCTGGGCTGCACCTGCTGTCTCGTGTTTGGGAAGATCCTCTAAAGCTTGTTGTTGTGACAGAAAATAATGAGTAGCTTGAGGTACTGAGGTGATTTCACTGTAGTAAAATGCTTTTATTTGCTTGCAAAAAAATCCGTAGGTGTATCGCTCCAATACAGGCCTCAGAAGGGCAGGAAAATGTAAATGCAGAACTGTTTCAGGTTGATTTGTATTACCCTTCAACCTCTGAAATCCTTACACACCTACACCATAGTATTGAACTTGGGCAATCTAAAGTGAAATAAATTTTTCCTGCTTGGAGGAACTGTAGGTAATAAGACTTGCGTTTGAATTGTTATTCAAGGTCCTGTAAAGACACTCATGCAGAATAAACTTTCTTTTCTTCCACTTGAAATGTAAATGTAAATTAAATATGTTGAATAGACTATTTTTTAGATCAAGTATGTATAATTTCTGTCTCTCTTTCTCTTTCTCTCATCTCAAACAGAGATTCACCCTGCAGTGAAACCCAATGTAATCAGGTCAACACCAAGCCTGCAAAGTCCAAGTGCAAAACGACTGCTTGCACCCTCCAATCACTCTTCATTAAGTATTTTGGGGAAAAGAAACTACAGCCATCATAACGGTCTTGATGGTATGTGAAGGAATATAAAGAAATATTTTTTAAGTCTCTGAATTACAAAACTTTCTGTGGACCTGAGATGATGTTAAATAAGGGGGTGCAGACCAGCAGGTGTGTAAGGTGTGGGTAGCATGTTTATAGCATTGATTCTTAATGCAGTGAACGGTGGTGCTTATTCACTGAACTTGGATATATTAATGCCGTTTCTTACAAAACCCCTTTTACCATTTTTCTTACGAATCTTGATATAAAAGGACAAGAAGAGAATAAAACAAATTTGATGAAGGTAGAGATGCAACCTCTGGGGGTTTTTTTGCTTATTGCATTGCATTTTTATTTGAAGAAATACTTTGCGGAGATATACAAGACCTTTTGAATTATTCTGGACGAAATTACTTGATACATACTGGACCTGTTTACAGCCAATCTCTTTGCTAATATGTGAATTCTAAACATGGCTTAGTCTGGATTCTGAACAGTGAGATTGATAGTAGAGGGAAAATAGCTTCTGTCATCTTGCCTTCCAAGACCAATGTCACAGAGTCAGTTAAAACAAGAGGTAGCCCTGGCAACAAGGGCTGGTGGAAGGTAGGAGCTCCTTAGAAAGCGACTATCACTTGCAGAGGAGGAGGCAGAAGGGGTGTCACAGAGGTGCAGGAGAGGCTTTTTGTGTACACTGAGCAGCACCAGAGGTGATGTCCACTTCATTTCAGTATGGTGCAAATGGAGAGCAGGTATGAAGCTGTGCAAAAAAAAAAAAAAAGAAATCTGTGGGTAAGACTAACTTTTCTCAAATATTCTTTATTTTTTATTCGGGAAAGTGAATGTATGTTACTGATTTTATTTTTTTTTAATCACCTGGAACTGTGAACAGTTTAATCTCTTGTCCAAATAAGAGAAGAATCCAGCAGGATAGAATTTGTTTGCACTGAAAACAAATGTATCCATTCCTGAGCTCTCTTTCTGTGAGATGTAACTTCTGTAAGCCATTGGCTTATTTGTTCTGTAATTGAATAAGGTTGTTGAGATTAGAAAGCTGAAAGAAGTTAGGCTCCGAAACAAGACTGTTCAGAACATGATCTGCACAAGAGGTGACTCTTCATGCTTCACAGAATAGGTCAAGGTAGAAATGAGAGGGACTTTCCTTTTAGATGAGCTACTAGAAATAGTATTCCAAATACAGGAAGAAAAACTTGATCCGTTTTCCATCATCTTCCCATAATGATCGTGTTTTTCTGTCATCGCCAATGCTATTTGTATCTTCCAGTGAAAATGCCTACAGTACTTTTTATAATACCTAGATAGAAATCACTACATATTTCAACAAAAGTGGTTATTTAGTATACACAGAAGAGGCTTGCTTGGGCCTCTGCGTAGTGTGCAGCCCGCCGTTACACAACAGGCAAGTAACATGCGTGGCAACACAAGCTATCGGTGGACCAAGATGACAACCACGTGACTTGGACTTGGAAGAAAAGATGATGACATTAGTAGGTGTAGCTTTAAATGCTGAATTTCCACTGTGATCCTTGAGTGTGAAATTCTGCAGGGATGGTCTGGTAGTTGCTGCATGGGAATGTGAACGAAGGCTGCTTCCCCCTGCCGCCAGTGCTGGCCGTTAGACGGGACTGTCTATATGAGCTTTGAGTGATGAATGACTCTCACCTGGAAATAAAGATGATGTTACGTTTCTGCTGTAGAGAAGGCTGTAGCAATAAGTTCAAGATAAACTTTGTCCCTCGTTGTGTCCCTATAAGGAGGCATGCTTGGAAGTCTTTAAAATTTTTCTTCTACTTAGTACAGATGTTCTCTTCAAAGTAAAACTTGTGTAAAACCAGTCATTGGCCACAGAGATTTGTTCTTACCAGTCAGTCAGTTGTGTTGAGCCAGTTTGCACAGAATAACATCTAACTGGAAAAATTAGTATTGAGAACTGTAAGTCATTGCTTTAGGAGGTTACTACTTCTGCTTACTTGTTTTCTGTGAAAAAGTAACTTACTGGAAGGCTATATCCTAAATAACTGAAATCTGTATTTTGTTTGCGTAAAAGTGGCTATTTTGGTCTTTAAAAATGGCTATTTCAGTTCTTATCCTAGCCACTCTCTTTAATTAAAAGCCTGCAAAGTGTAAATAAAATGCAAAGAAAGAGCAACAAACCAGTATAGTAATACTCAACAGGACAGGTCCTTGGTTGCTTTCAACTTAAAAATGATTAACATTTGCCATTTAACTCCCTCTCTGCTTATTGGTAAAATACAAAATACACTTTTTTTTTGCCATAATTTATCCACTTTCTCTTCAGTATACAGCAAAACCTCAGTGACCAGATAAACTAGGGAAATGGTGGTTTCTGTGTAATTGCACTGACCACGGTGCACTATTTGTGTAATGAAAGGTTTTGTCAACCTCCAGAGTTTTTGTTTCCATAAATACACTAAAAAGCTTTTTTGGTTCCAAAACGTTATTGATTGTTGCAGGGTTTATTGCATTGTAACAATTAACAGTATCCAGAAAGCCTGCTATGGAGATGATGATATATTCTGTCTTTCAATGCATGCTTTAATGAAATTAGCAAACAAAAAGGAGCACAGTGGGCTTATATTTAGTCTTCTCTCGTGTTATTTTCATAATCTTAGTGTTATTGACATATAAATGTCTGCATGTTCAGGTTTGCTTTTTTCCAACATTGTTAGAAATTTGTTGTGAAGAAACAATATAAATACGTGTACTTGAGGTACACATAATTTACAATACTGAAGTAAATGTCACTGAGGCTTGTGCAAATATCTATTTAGATATGCATATTTGAAGTCAGTCTTACTGGCCAGGTGAGTTGAGTGCTGTATTTTGACAGAATTGGTTATTAACAGATTAATAATTATTGGCTCAGAAATAAGGCAGTGTAATATGGAAATGGTAATTCTTTCTGCCTGTATGGAGGAGTGGGGGAAGGTTATGAGAAACATCATTCATATTTGGTTTAATGCTTTTAAGAGTAATAAAGAACAACATTATTAGCATTTCTTACAGGAGTCTTATGTCGGTTTGAGTCTTGATTTTGCCCAATGTGGCACAAGTTTCCCTTTAATTTTTCCATGGATGCACCTCCAGCAAGAGTCTGGTGCAACCAGTAGAGGTGAGGGAGTCTGTCATTTCTGACTACTATTGCTCAATCTTTATCAAGAATGAGGGAGCTCATTCATCTCTTCATAAATGGTGGGTTTGTGCCCTGGGATCTTGCTATTAACCGATCTGCGTGTCAGTCACTGGTGAGTGGGAGATGTAGTTGTATGCGTGAACCCATGTATAAGGCACAGACATAAGTAAAATTGCACTGCTTAAGCACTGTGTATTGTGACTAGATAGGCAGAAGATCTTGTAGTTGTTTGTGTCCTTTATTGTAGGAGGAAGAGTTTTTCTGGATGGTCTTAGAAAAGTGTTTTCCCTTTTATTTTCAAACAACAGCAAATCTCATGTGAAAAATGCCAGAAAGTTTTTTTCCATTCTGGAAAAAAAAAAATCACAGTACTTTGGGGAGTTTTCATGTCATACGCATGCTGGTGCTTGTAACTGCTCTGAGATGCAGTATTTCTATTGCTGCTGAGAATAAAGTCAATGCAAAATATTTTAAGTGGTTCTCAGCAGTGAAGGCAGTCTCTTGCAAATGGGAAAATTCCATCTTCAGAAAATCACAGTGTTGCAGAACATTACGTGTATCCAATTTTATGACTGGAGTTGATGGGAAGATTCAGGTGTGACTGTAAAGTGCTTTGTGGATGTTTTGAATCTGATCTTTAAATTAGTGTCTGGAATTATTCCGAGCAATTACTTTCACCCACAAGCTGCTTAACTGTGAGCGTCCAAGTAGTCAAGTTTCACATCAGGCTATTGTTTTGGCAGGGTGAGTAATGATAATTTTTCTTGTAATATTAAGAAACGTCAGGTGGAGGTATTTTACATGCATATAATCTCAGTTAGCTGGCAGGCATTTCCTTACTGTTACCTGTATCAGAATCAGAATATCCACAGGATTTCCAAGATACTAACTTTGGTAGTGAGTTATACAAGTCGGTCTGTGTCCGTTGATACCATTTTTGTGACTTGTTCCTGGCTGAGGAGACTCTGATCAACAGCCCTGATCCTCCTCCTCTCTTCCCCTGCCCAGACCTTTAATGCTGTATTTCAGGCTGAGATGTCCTGATGCCTTCAAGAGGATTCTTTCAACAGTCAAATTTCTGTTCCTGAATGTACTGAAGTATGTAGCTGTATCTAAGAAAGAGACAGCAGTTTTGGGGTCTGTTTTCCTAGGAACCTGCACATTCTGGCACAGCAAGATGAGAAGGTGACATGAGCAATTGGCAAAGGGAGAATGACCTAAAAAAAAAAGTCTCTTCTCTCTTAGATGCTATTTTGGTCAGTCCTTCTGTCTCTGCTTATGACTAATAGTATTGGCTATCGAGGAGGTAAGCAAGGAAGGAGGGCTTGTATTTCACTCCTATTTTTCCATGGGGAAGATGAGGCTCTCCTTTGACAAACACATGAAAAATATAAGCAGCCAAACTGACAAGCAGGGAGACCGGAGCCTTTCCTGCCCCAAATTTTCTTGAAACAGAAAACAGTTCTAACATGTGCTTCATCATAATTAGCTTCACGTAACCCTATATGAAAGTACATTACAGAGAAGGTGTTTTCACTGTAGGACGGAATTTCATAGCAGAGAGTTGATTTTTCTCAAAGGTGTCTGATCGTTATCACAATACTATTTTTTGGTAGAGATGGAGACGTTCTACTGTGGTGGCAGGCTAGCAGCATGAAATGCATACCAAAAAACATCTGGCACTCCATTACTTCAAAAAATAAGATCTTAGATTTTCCTTTACATATTAATAAACTGTAAACCTACCTAAATTGATATAAACCTTACCTACCAGTGATTCTCAACTGAAGGAGAAGAAATGAGATGTGATAAACAAGCTATTCTGTAAATTCACTTCGGCCATTTCTTCTGTGCTGGAACACAAAGTGTGATTAATGTTGAATTGTGTATACCCACTCTTCCCAGTAATGAGAAACAAAAGTTATATACTGTTCCACAATCACTTTTTTTCTCTGAAATTTACTTTGGACATGTGCATTCTAGCTTTGGTCCTTGGTGTAACCAACAAATATTTAGAAATACTTGGCTACAGACCTCTTATTGAAATGTGTGTGCTCATACTGATGGAAATGTGAGCATGGAAAGCAGATCTCCCTGGAAAAACCAATGCTGTGTGAACTGTCATTTACTGGAGAAGCAAAGGACTATGAAAAGGGTGTTTATGACTCCTGGTTATTTCCCAATATACATTATTTGGAGTGTTTATTTATGTCATGGTATGAAATGCTTTATGGTAAGAGCCTTGTCATGACTTCCTACGCGAAGTCATTGAAGCCATCTTTGACCCTCAGACAACCTTTTTACCTTTGATTTTTGCAGCTTACACAAGAGTAGCCAGTTTCTATTTTCACTGTCCAGTTGGAAGCAATCATTTTAAATAATTGGTAGAAAACTACAATGTTCTAAAGCTTGCATTTTTGTGGTCAGTATATTCACTTGGGTTTGCAGAGGTACAAATGACAATACTGGAGATGATGAACTAGTGACAACTTCCAGAGCCAAATAATGTACCTGGAAAATGACACAGGCTGTAATTACCCCAGGGTGTTACTGCTGACATTGTCAGTCATTTGTAGAACTAAGCTACTACATCTCATACATTTCATATTTGCATGTCTCAAGCCTTTTTTTTTTTCCTATTTAAAAGTTTTTATTATAAAACGTTTTTCCTTCAGTTCCTTTACAATGAGTTGATGACTCCCCCGTCCCCACTATAGTCTTCATTCCTCCAGCCCCAGCAATGCAAATGACATTGTGACTTAACACGCAGAATAATCGACTAGGAAGAAAGTATTTTTGTCTGAAAAACAGAAATCTTTCCCCCCTCCCCCAAATTTCTTTAAGTTGAGAAAACAATATATTGTCTTGCAGTGATAAGTGTTCAGTCATCATTTGCCTGCAATGAATTCACTTTACAATTATCTCCCAAGCATTTGAGGTTCTTTGATTACAAATAAAGGAACAGTCTTCCATTCTGTGTCTGAAAACTGCTCAAACTGCAGAGTATTTGTTCAGTCGGTAAATGTAAGCAGTGTGACTTACTTATGTTGAATTTGGTCGCAGGAGGTCTTGGGAGGAGCAGAAGCATTCCTGCACACCAGTGTTTCCTTGAATTTCCTCTGAGGAGGAGCTATTCCTAAGCATTAGCGTAGCATAGCACTGTGTTGTGCGTTTTTTAAATATGGACGGCGATTGCTTTTGTTTGCCAAAGTCAAAAGACAATTTCCATTCATCTGTTGTTCTCAGGTTTACTGTATATTGTGAAATGTAAGTTATTTCCAAGGGTGTACCTACACTAGGAACTTAATAGGGGATTTTTTTTTTTTTCGTTTATTTCCTTTCTTTCAAAAATGTGCCTTTGGATTTGTGAAGCTTCTTTGCCTGCATTTGTTTCACAAAAAGCGCAAAACTAGAATTGCATTCATGCTTTGATGCAGCACTTTGAGTGTGCCATACATCGCTCATTCTGTTGTGCTGAGGAAATGAATGCTTAGGAGAAGATAAGCATTGTATCTCTGCGTTCAGGGTGTAACACGTGCTTCTGATAACTCGGGCAACAGCAGGGGTTAGAAGGAGCAAGCTGTGTGGAATCAGAGGTGGAGGAAAGGGCACTTGATGCTGAACTACCCCATTCCTGCTGCTGAATCAGTGTTTTTTTTATATACAGGTAATGTACAGGCATGAAATTGCATTAACACTGGCTTTTCTAATTGGCAGAATAAATCAGCTCATAAACCAGCAAACAATAAGAACAACACTGTAATTAAGTTAATGTTAAAAACGCAATGCAGATAACCAGAACCTAATTCCTGGAATCACTACTTTCCCCTAGTATTATTTTAAAGAATTAAAGTTGCAGAAAGAGAGTCCTGTCTGCTGGATAACAGGGTTAGCAGCGTATTACCTCATGAATTACGTGTTCTGGATTCAAGATCTGCAGTTCGTACTTAAAGTGCTTCTGTGTATGATTACTGTCAAGTAGGTTGATTATTTTTTGTAACCTGTGATTGCAGAGCAATAGTTCTTAATTTTAGTACATAATGCAGTAGGAAAGACACATTCAGAAAATGCTTAGGCAGTTAACTGCAAAGACCCTGCGCCTGAGGATAATGCTTTGTGATAATTTTGAATGTTTTTGTGGATTTTGCTTTTCTTGTCTGTATATTTTTTCTCCAGTGTTACAAACTTCTGTCTCGGTAAACTAAAGGTCTTCCTCAAGTTAAGTCGAGCTCATTTTTAGTGTGATTATAAGATTATTTTTTTGTTGTTGTAATAATAATACTTTTGAAGTAACACTTAATGGTACTTGTTCCATTGCTGCAAACTGGTAAGAAAAAAACAATTACGTTTGGTTACTTAAAATGTTCATAACCCAAGTGGAGAAGAAATAATGAAACTGTCTCACTTTCTCAGCTTATTTCATAAGGTGGTCTAGTCTGGGTGAAAAAGTTCTTTCCTGTAGTCTTATGCACCGTAATAATCTCGGAGTGTTACCAGGATTAAACACTGCTGCTGTTGCCTGTCTGACTTGTTCATATGCTTAAATGACATTATCTTCAAGCATATTTATTCTGGAAGGTTTAGACAAAGGGCACCTTTCACCCACTGGTATTGCTGATGACCCCATTAATATAAAAGGGAAAGGTGAAGATCAGAGAACTAAGTTCCCTATCAGCAGAACTAAAGGATACCATATATAAACATAAGTGAACAGCTGGAAAAGGACCGGAGCGTTATTAAGGATGTGATTTCTATCCTGGCTTGAAGAACTGTTAAGGGAAAAAAAAATAACATGTTGCTAGGGAACAATGTGTAAACTTGTAATAATTCTGCGGCTGGCACCATCCTTTAGCAGTGGACTTGTTCTGATTTAGTCTTAAATGGTTTTACAGTGGAAACTTTTATAGTGCCTGTATGTCCTGGTGCCTGTAAAAAGGGAGAAACACTTGATTGGTCATTAAGTTTGGTAAAGCAACTTCTGATGTGAGGGAATTTCTCTTCGCAACTTATTTCTGTTTGAGTTCAAATATGTTGTGGAAAGAGCATATGAGCATCTTGGGGAGTTTCTGCCTTTATTTCTGCCAAATTCTCCACAATAATAAGCTTCTAAACATCTTCTCGGTACTGAAGTTGCTCTGTGATTTACTTGCATCACATCACCAAAACCCCTTGCTAGTGATTTTGTCTGACATTTCTGCTTAAAGTGGAGTAATTCACTTCATCGGCCATCAGGGGAGAACCATTCTGTATCCTGGAGTTTCCTTTCTACTGAAGAAGTACAAGTGCAGATTATTGCCTTGCACAAAATCATTTGCTGTAAGAATTCATTTATAAACCGTGTCCACTGATGGCAGTTTCAGTGTTGTTTGAGCCCAATTATTTAAATTCCCTTAGGCATTCTAAAACTTGGCAGATAAAACTGAAAATCCATGCGTTGGTTTCTGTTGTGTTGAACACCAAGGCATTTGTGTTTTTTAAAGAAGCTCTGTTGTGCTCGAGCTGCATTGGAGGTTGCATTGGCGTGCAGACCTTTTGTAAAACACGCCTCTGAGTGCTGCATGAGTGCCTTTTTAATTGGAAGCAAGGGCTTTCTTCCTTAGTTGCCCTAATTGAAAGCAAAGTTTTCCACAGAATTTGCTGGTGCATGTTCATGCATAAACATTGGTCAGAGTCCTGCCAAATCAGGGTGTAATTATTTTCTGAAAGAAACCGCTGTCGTCTCAGTCCTGAAATCTGAATATTTGGGTATCAGAGTATGTAAGAGTTTAAACTGTGTAGCAATGGCACCTTAATTGGTGTTGTCTGCTAGAATTTTTTTGACTGTCTACTTATTAAACAGTTCTTTTCCCAGCGCTCTATTTATGCTTGAGTTTTTCTAAAAGGTGTTTGGCGACTTTGATAATAATTCAGTGTCTACAGCAGTAAAAGCTAAGAAAATGATGTGCAAAACCCAGAATTTTTTTATTGTATGATATAGCACAGGGATATTACTCTACAAATATAACAGATCTTTCTTCACTTCTTTGCTCGGTTTTATTAATAGATTTTATCAATATCCTGGAGTTAACAGAGTGCATTGCATTAAGAATGTCTGTGAAGTATTCTTCAAAAATATGCTGCTTAACAGCCTCCAGGTACATTCAGCTGTTCCTCAGTTCCCTTTAGGGAGATATTCTTTCTCTGTTGTCTGTGGAACTGAGAGGGTGACTGAGTATTTTGGGACAACTGTGGCTAAGCATAGTTTTTGTAGATTTGGCATGTAAAACTACGCCAAAAGCATAGCACCTCTGGGTAAGAGCGAAGCTTTTGTTATGGTAATGTATGAGTAGAAAAAGTATGGATTTTTGGTTTTCACTTGGATCTTTTTGGAGGTGACTGGAAGTGCTGTGTAATGCATCTTCTCTATATTTCAAGAGAGAGGAAGCCTCATCCTTTTTGTTTAATCTGATAATTCTGCTTAAATTGAGGATTCCTCGGGATTGGGGATAGTTTGGCTTGTTTTCTTTCTGGGTAGTTGGGCTTATGAACGGTGTGAGTCCTTGTGTCAGGAGTTATTCAGGTGGTTATACCTCCGTGAATGCAGCCTCTGCGTTTTCTCAGGAACATTCAGATCCTGAAATGTTATTTCACTGGGATGTCAAAAAAATAAATACACTTGTAATAACAAAAATAGCCTTACTGTGAAGATAAGAATTGAACAGGGTTTAGAGTTCTTCACTCTACTGTTATCTTCTCTTACTTTATAACAGTGCCAAATGTATTCAGTTATCAGGAAACAGTAGACTGTCACAGCATTTAATTTTTATACTACCAGTTTAAAACTTGCCTGGAGGACTGATGGCCTAAATGTATTTTTATGCATGATAATTCTTGTGCAAAAAAAAAAAGAGAGGAAAAAGGGGCTGGGAGGGGAGGTCACAACTGAAATATCAGTAGCTTTAGGTGGGTTTTCACATCACAGAACCTTTATCAATGGGAAGTTATTGACAGCTGTATTGAGAGAGATACATTATTTTTTAAATTAGAGTCGATTAAGAATGAAGACTTGTACAAATGTAAACTAGATACAGGGATTACTGCTGAATATTGGATTAAAGTTTCTAAACAGTTTAAGATGTTTAAAATGGTTTGTGTTTGTATCAGTGACTGAACTATGCCTTCAGACTGGTGAAGGTGACTGTTCAAAGTAAAAGAGAAACACCCATTTGAGCATGTAATTATCGTTTTTTTAGAAAGAGATGTGCAGCTGTTCTTTCTCATGTCCTTTTAATCTCTTTAATACTATTTTTAACTATAACTAAACCCATGGAGAATTCTTTGTGTAAGTGGTGCCAGTTGGGACCCCCATAAGAATTGCAATTTGGAACCAGGGCAAGAATAATTAACCCACTGTAATTGTATGACTATCTCACTTGCAGAATTGAGACTCTGCTGAGTCAATTCGTGCAGAATTGCATACATTTTACCCAGAATTCCATGTAGCGTTGTTAAATGTCTCTTCCAAAAGAAATCTGTGCTCTTATCACCAATGTGATATCTTACCCAAATTTTTGAGCAAGCCTGTGAGATCGCTGGTAGCATCATCTTGCATCTTATAGATCAGCAGTGAATTTTCCTGCAGTTTTTGTTAACTAATTAGGAGGATGTTTAGTTGCTGAAGTTACACTTTTTTGAAAAAAAAATGTGGCTGCAATGTGACAACTGTAGCATTTTAAAGCCAAAGAGGGCGAGATACCTTTCCTTAGGGGAAGAAAAAAGCAATTTAATTTGAAGAACAAAGTGAAGTCTATGTTAGCTATTGGCCTAATAGTGATTCCTCATCATTTTTATATAAATATAACTGTGAGTTCAGTTGACTGACTCCCGATTTATCATATAGGAAAGAATAATTAAAATTTCTGGATGTTACACTATGCAGTATACCTTATCAATTTCAAACTGAGAATCCATCTCAAAATTCACAGAAAAATGATTGTCTGGTTTTATAAGCTTTTTCAGATGGAATTAGTAATGGAACTATGCTGATACAGTTTGCAATTTTTTCTGCAGAGCTAATCCTCTATGTTCAACGATGTCGTATGTTAAAAGCACACTGAAAAAAACCCCACTTTTTGAAACATGAGTTATGAATTAGTTCCATTTTTGTAGTTGCTTGCAGAAGAGGTTAATTAGGCAAAGAGAATGAGTGCAGTTAACAGCACACTATAGTGTGCCATATATTTTCAGGACCAGTGATGATTCTCAAGCTCGTTTCATGAGAAATCTTTCCAATCTGCATTTCTGATATGTTCATTGTTGTAGCTGAACAGTAGCATCTTAGCCGTCAGGATGAGATCAGAGAACAGGGCTTTTCTGGGTAAAGACAGTACTCTAACATGCTGTACTACTTTTGTTTTCCAGAATCGTCCAGCCATACAACAAGAACAATAATGGTAAGTATGGAGAAGATTACAGGTATCAATCTATCTATAGATAGGACTTTTCCTTTTGAAAACAAAGTGGATATGGTAGTATCCTAAGCCACTGGCATGTTGTTTTATAAAGTCCAGTAACACTGTACAGATAAAATGAGTTAGCCTGCTACAGCATTTCATGGGAAATCTTGGCAAAAAATGGGAGGTACCAGTGCTGTCAGTTTGAATAGGTGAAAAATCCAGTTACGATTCTTTGTGTTACATGTTTAAGTGTTTTTTGATTGTCAAATTAATGATGATAAAATCTCTTGTATTCTATATATATCACATGTTAGAGCATGTTTAAAATTCAAAACAATAGCTGAGTGATTTCTTGCATCACTTCCTCTGAGTCTGCTTTCTGACTTTACCTTGAGTCTGATTTGTTTGGGTTCCAGAAATAGAGAAATATTTAAACGGGTAGATACGTCTTCAGAAGTGAGATTTAAAAGTTTTATGTGTAAAAATGTTGCGGACTTCGTGTCTATCTTGGGTTTTTATAGGTGAGAAATTTTATCAGTCTCTTTCTGTTTCAAACTCCTCATAAGTCAGAGAAGGACTGAACAAAAATTCACCTAAAGAAAACTTATCTCTGGCTGGGAATGTTTCATGCCTGTCCTGTAGAAATCTGGGGAGAGGGTTATCCACTTCTGGAAAAAGACCAATTTTTGAGGCAAGTTTTGAAATTTTAGAATAAAACGCAACAAAACTTGATGTGAGCTTGCCTGTTTTCATCCCTACAGTTTTCAGGATGTCACTTCAAGTTTATTACCTCTTCTGAGTGTATAGCATTTGTGGGATGTATACATTCCCACACAGATACTTGAGTCAACAGGGGACAAAGGATAAATACAGTTCGTTGCCTTTATCATAAATAGTCATTAATAATCCAGGGCAACTGGATAATAAATAGGTAAGGACTACAGATCACAAAATTTCAAAATAGTAGAGATATGTCTGGAAAAAGCGATGTTTCTGTTTTCTACTGGATGTGATACAGTTGTTTGTTTAGATAGACCCATTTCAAAATAAGATGCTCAGTTATTCAGGTGTATTCCTCTGCTATAAAATTCTGGAAGGGATTGAAAATTTTTTCAATATTTTTCCAATTCTGCATTGATTTCAAAAAGAGGTAGAGGTTAATGCTGAAGCTGGTAAAAAAGTCAGTCTTTGTTTCCCTTTATTTTTTTCCTATCAGTTTTACTCTGAATGTATCACATTTTGTCAGTCTCTCTTTTCCATTAATGCATCAAAACTGCTCTGAAAACTGACCCAAAGAAACAGGGATTTTGCCTATAAAATTTCTCCTTGCACCAAAACATGGCCAAACTTTAAAGAGAAAAGTTTCAAAATAACTTGAGTTTTTGAGGTTCCTGTGTTGTGAACCTCTCCAGACCTCTCTGCTGACAACACAAGCTAATGGTCTGCAGTCAGTGTGTAGTAATTGCCTATTGCACTTAATTAAATAAAAGTACAAGTAAAAATAAATATTGTTTAGTGTGAAAAGGTTATAACAATATGTCCACTCTTCTCTGCAATTAAAGCATAACTGTGTAACGGAATGAGTAATGCGTAATGGAAAATTTCTTACTCTCCAATGAGTAGGTAGAATATGTCAGTAAAGCCAGAAAATGTGCTACTCCTTGCATTAGAAACAATATGAGATTATCTGTTCGATACAGACATAGTAAAGTAATGGTGTTGAGATCCATTTTTGAATGACTACTGCAATAAATAATTACCCTGAAATAAAGTCCCCTTTTTCTGACTGATTATGGTTAATATTGTAACAGATAAAAAGTTAAAGCATGATCTTCAGTCAATGAGAATGTGAGAGGAATAACAGCAAATCTGTATACTGCCTCGGATGCTTTGATGTAAAAAGGCTTCTGTTTTACCAAGTTGAAGTATTTGAACTCCTTTTAAGTTGTATTTATAGGTGGTGAAATAACATAAGTAAGGCATTAAATCTGATCTTGTCTCTGAAGATTCAGATTTATGTTAAAATTGAAGCCAATGAGCAAGGAATAGACGTACTTTGCTAAGGAAAAAGAAATGCAGTTTCTCTAAAGAGCATTACAAGAAATCTTCTTCTGTATTGAAATACAGTGATGTCTCCCTAGTTTTCATTTCAGATTCTTTTTGTAAAAATAAAAGGCCAGAAAAAAATTTAAGGGTCTGCATAAGGGGAGGGAGAAGGAGGGGGCCTTCTGTGTTTTAACTAGAAAATTAATTCCCTTTTATTCTGTGGATAGATGCCTAAGTTAGTGTTTCATTACTAATTTACTGATTTATATAAATAAATACATCAAAGTGCTGCTGTTAGAGACATGGTTTATTCAGAAGTTACATAGCTTTTTTGTAACTTCCATGAAATACAGAGGCTACGAACATTGTAGTATTTTAGCCCAGATGCTTTGGGAAAGTATTGGGAGTGAGGAGCTGGGTGTTCTTTTGGTTTTCCCTTGCACAGAAAAATTACTGACTTGGATTTTCAGCATTACATCTATTCTAGGTGTTTTGTGAAAGGCTTGATAGCCAATCAGGAGATTCTAAAGTAATATTTGTGTTGACTATTTGGTTGATTCCGTGATTGTGAGCTGTAGTTTGAAAATCTTTTTTTTAATAGCCTTCATGTTTCTTAAATTAAATTCTATACCTAAGATGAATGCATGCCTGCATGCTAGAATTAACGTTTGCGACTCCAAGCTGTGTGAAGACTGTGTTTTTTAATTTTTGCATTCATCTGAAATCTCTATGAATAAGTAAACTAAACCAGCCCCAAACCTTGATGCATATTAGAAGTACAACGCTAATGCCTTTGCAAAGAAAACCACTTCAGGCATGGCAAAACAGAGTCGATACCCAGTTTAAACTTGACATAATTCTACACTTGTTTTACACTGTATCCTGAATGGTTGGATCAATAGAAAATATATTGAGCCAGTTAATATGGATTATTACAATCATCTCAGCATGTCTGATTTCATCTAGTAATTTTCTTTCTCTCAGTGTAGTGAGCTTCTGCTGCTGTGCTTGATTTGACTTGATTTTTTGTTTAAAGATGTGACAAAAAAAATTAAAATGCTAATTTAAGCCAGTTTTTTGTTCTTTGAAAGGATGGGGCAAAACGTTAGCAATCATAAATTCAAGTTCATTTAGAAATTTATGACAATCCAATTAAATGTTCTTTCAGCCACAGCATAAACATTCACCATTACTTTTGACATTATAGTGCCTGTTGATGTTATGTATTTATTTTAAAGCTGGATGTCTTCAGAATCTTCAGTGGCTTTTAATGAAGAAATGGTTGGCCACTTATATGCCAGTAAATGTTGAGAAACTTACAGACAGAAACCTTGACTGTGATTTGGGATCTGAGTCTGGTTTTTGAATTGGTACAAGTTGGCTTTCTGATGTGCATCTTAATACCCTTGTGCTTGAAGTTCCTCTGGAGCTAGTGAGGATAGGAGATTTACCCTCCATAATAAAAATGCTGTATTAAGTTGCCCCTTTAATATAAGGTGTGCGTGGAGTATCTTTGTAGGTGTCTTTGAAATAGTATCCAAACTTTGCTGGGCCGGTGGCTGCCACTACAGCACCTGTCATGTGTAGAGTGATACTACACAGGTAACTCCCAGGCGCAGCAAAGCCTTTTGCTAGTGCACCTTGTGTTGAGAGGCCTGGATTTACAGTTAAGCAACTCATTGCATTAGTAACTTTGTGCTGCTGCTTCCAGAAAATTTGACAGAGGGAAACACAGTTCTTATGCCGCTTCTTTCTTCGTGAAAGGGACAGTTGCATTCGTCTCAGTGGCCCACTGGGAAAGGAATGTTTGTGTATGCAGCTGGGCAATCCGTGCCCCTGCCAGGGGAGTTTGATGAGCAGCACTTGCAAGCAGCTCTCAAAAATGAAGCTGTGCACCAGTCTGTGAGAGAAGTACCCAAGAACGGTTCCCCCAGAGAAATGTTGTAGCAGGGGACAGGTGGAGCTGAGAAGACATTATAACAAATGGTTCTCGCATAAACTCCTCCTTGTTGAAGACCTTGAAAAGATTGCTTTTGGTCCCAGGGCTCGCTGAGGATGTGTCTGTCTGCAGCATGGAGACCTCCTGTTCAGTAAGTGAAACTCTTCCCAGAGATAACTCTCTGCTGACTTTTTTGTATTTTGTGTTCTTTATTGGATGTAACATTGCCTGAGCCAGAGCTCCCTTAGCCTTGCGAAGTTTTTAAAGTGCATTCAAAGACAGGTTTTCTCGTTACATCTTTTGGGCATGGAAAGATTTTGTCCTGGATGTACAAGAGAGCTCAGTGATCGTACCCAGACTGAGATGAGGGAAAACTTGGCGGAAAGGAGTCACTGGGCACAGAGGAGGGTTTGTCCAGCATGCAGTTAGCAAACTCTGGGTAAAGTCCTGCTACTCAGGTGCTGCTCTGTGATCTGGCCCTGGTATGCGGACTCGTAATACCGGTGGTTTTGTTGCAAAATCACAACACAGCTTATTGGTGATGTACATGTCAAAATCAAAATGCCAGCTGCTAACGGCATGTGGTAATGTTAGGGTGAAATCATTGGAGCTTTCTGCATGCAGCGTTCTTGAATGAATAGAGTTTCTGTGGTAGTACAGGTGGTATTCCTGAGGCTTTCATAACCTTTCTAGTGTAACTGCTAGAGGGGGAAAAATTAAAATCATCATAATAAAAAAAAAAAAAAAAAAGGCATTTCAGAAGTACCGTGTGTGAAGGTTCATTTTGCTCTTGGTGTTGATGTTAGTATGACAGTGGCACTGAATGCTCATTTTTATACACAGCAGTAAATACTTTTGTGAGAGGAGCTAATGAACTGATTTTCTACTTAAGAACTTCAATTGTTTTGGTTAACTAAAAATTAAAGATAGTGTGCTAGCACAGACTGGAGAACAATGATCTTATTTTCTCTTGTCCTTAAGTGAAATGTAATTAATTTCTTGAAATATTTTGAAAGGACCAGGGGACAAGGGAAATAAAAAATTCCAGCCATGTAACAGAAAAGAGATTATATTGTAACTGTTGCACCATTTTCTCTAATATTATCTCTTGCCTGGAATAAGACTTAGGGTCTAATAAAAGTAGACAAAACAGAAGTTCAGAACTAGTAATGACATCTGTCTCTGCTGGGTGAAAGAGTATTATGAAAAAACACATACTTTTTCCATCAGGCTTAACTGTTCTTCAGAGTTTATGCCCTAGGAAATACATTTTTTTTGTACCTTGTACGTGTCCTGAACATTTTTTGCCCGTGTGTGTTGCCTTGAGTAAAGGAAATATTCAATGGTGTATTAGAAAGGAGCCTGGGAAAACATATAAAAGATTATATTTGATAACTTAAACCCATTTCTGACTGGGGAAGCACAGCAAAATATTGCCATTTGGGCCCTTGAATGTTCTTTATAATGCATGCCACTGGCAATTGCCAGATAAAAATAATTAATGTAAGATCTCATGTATGGCAGTGTTTTCCGTGCATGAATTCTTAGTCGCTTTTTGAGCACTATCCACTTAGTACACTAAGAGATCATCAGTGAAATACCTTTATGAATTTCTGATTTAATCCAAACTATGTATTTTATCCTGAATTTATTCTAAATAACGGCTGAATTACTTCTAGTAGCATGTCCTTTAGTTCTTCCTCCCCACCAAAGCCCATATAAAAAAATATGTCGAAACTAAACTGCAGTTTAGAGATGGAATGAAAAAACAGAAAAAAATAGGCAAATATTTAGAGGGACTACAAAGATAGATTTACAGCCCCATGTGCAGCAACAGCTAAATTCACCATAAATCCTATTAGTCTTGAAGAAAGAGTTATATGTGACTCACTCCTCAAAATTGATGTCTTGTTGCTTTTTGTTGTTGTTTGGGTTTGTTACATCAGATCTTGAGGAACCATACAGGAGATTATTCAGTTATTTGCACTAAAATAATGAACACTGGAATATTTTGCCAAATGCATAAAGTTTGTGCTTCTGGAGGTAGCAAATGGTATGGATTGGGGCATGTTGAAAGTTTTGGCATAATGTGAATATAATGAATTGAATAAGAGTGTAAGAATTGTGCAGAAGAAATGACAACCTTGTTTATTCTTTTTGGCTGTTATGTTTTAATGGCGTGATTTAAGAGATTAGTTTTGTATTCTGTTCTGCTAGTCTCTGTGGATGCTACCAGCCCCTTCCTTACTCAGTGACTGTGGAACTGGTCCTCTAATTAGAGGGTACTCCCATGAGCGTGCAGCTTTGTGCACGTTTTAGGAATACTACAAAAAATGCCAGCAGTAATGTGGAATACTGGTATTATTTCGCCAAGAAAACAGTAGTACTTCTTCCTAAGAAAACATGGTGTTGAATCCATGTGAGAGAAAGTAAGCAAACTTTCATCTTTGTATAATGTCTTCTATGATACCTGTCTAATCAAATAATGTTGTTTGTTAGTCCTGCTGATAATCAATTTTGTGGGAAACAAGGCTTGAATTTCCAAGACTGATACGTTTGTCATGGGATATTCTTGTAAAATGTTACCTATAGACAATACGGAAAACATTATTTTCACTCTCTCCTTTTCATGTATCAAAAGACAGCTTCTCTGGTTAGATTTGTGTACTTGCTCTTGTTGCACAATTATAAAAAAGGTTTAGTGGAAAATTATTGTATCATTTTATGTTTAATGTCATCTGTATTAAAATGAATGCAGACATATTGCAGTCAGCTCTAGTATATAATGACTGGTGAGTAAACCTAAGAACCATGACACCAGCAAGGTGATACAAACCTTTGTTATCCTGCTCCCATTTAGGTTAGCAGCAGGACCAAACCACTTGTCTTACTTGGTGGCATTTATTTTAAAAGAAAGACAGGCAGAGTAAGGGCCTATAAAGTGAGAAGTATGGATTTTTTTAAACTTAGATTAATGCCATACTTGAATAAAAAAAAAAGTCTTATATCGGATTGGCTGGAATGCTGGCTTTTTGCTCAGAAAACGGGAATTCTCTGCTAAAATCAACTGGTTTCTGTTGTGGAACTGCTTTGTTCATGGCGTTGACTCATGCCTCAATTTCTCTTTGTATAAAATGGCATTAGCGATAATTAATTTAGCTTCTAAAGAGCTCTAAGACCTGTGGATAAAACATGTCGGTGCACACAGGGTGTTACCTGACTGCAGGTACTGGCTGAGGAAGACTAGCTGGTTTTTGAGAAGGGTGCTGTGCGTAGGCTGCCCTTTACAGCAGAATTAGTTAACAGGATTATGATTCTTCTCAGGCAAACATCTTTCCCTTTTATTATGATTTCAGCATGCTGCTCCCCATGTTCATATGACTAATGGTAAGGTCTTGCAAGCCAGTGCAAGTGCCATTAAGACAAGCACCATTCCAGTGATCAAGAGACAGAGGCAAAATTGGCTTGATGCTTCAGATGATGGTTTCTTTATAGCTACAGAAGAGACCAGGTAAGAGAAATGAAATCTAAGCAGGGAACGAGGCTTCACTGCATACATATTATTGATCTCCTATTTGATTAACAGTTTTTGACCTTATTGCTTGAGGTTGTGTTACAGTGAAGAGCAATGTTACATGAAAACATACACCCAGCTTTGCACTCTGGCATACTGATATTATCAGTATTTCACTAGTAGAAGTTACTCAGTCAGGGCTACTTCTTTACAGAAAAGATTAGAACTTTTCCATGTTGCTAATTGTAGTTCATATACAATGAAATTTAAGGCACCTCTGATCATTCAGCAAAATGTAGATGCATCCACAATGTAGGTTATACTCTAAAATTTTCAGAACTTGAGAAATACATAGCAAAGCATAAATACATAGCAGATAGCATCTTCTCCAGGCTAGAAATTGATTTCCTTTAAAAGCAGCTGAGATTATCATCTTTTCCAGTCTTTCATTTACAGAGTAATTGATAAAATTTAACAAGCTTTTGCTTTTCCCAGTAGAGCTTGATGTCACGGAAGAGTCACTAGTTTTCTGGGGGCTTCTCTGTTCTTTTCTTCCCCTGTTAAGATCTGGCCATTCCCTGATTTAATTCAGGCTAAGACAAGAAATTACAGTCTAATTTTGTAAGCTGTGGTTGCTGGGCCTGTTATTTAGAAACCTTTAAAATCTTGCTTAAGCAAGGGAATTGTTACGGCAAGTAACATCAGACTGCTCCTCACTTCTGTGATTATTTCACAAGCCTAGAAAAACTGGTAGTTGAACAAAAATGTAAATAATAAAATGAAGGAAGAAAAAGAGCATATGTAAATACAGAGCTAACCAAGGAAAATGTGCATATTTAGTCCCATTTGTGGTAGATTCAGCTAGGGAAGTCAAAATACTAGTATGTGACAATTTGGTGGTTATTTCAAGATCAATTAGCTATGGCACTTCAGTTTTCTTGTGTATGAGGAATGCAACAATTCCGAGAGAGTGGTAGGAGGATGATGGGCTCTTGGGCTTCTAATATCTAGCCCAAATCGATAGCATTCACTATTCCTGAGAGTTGCTTGATGCAAAGAGCTTAGTACTATCAGACTAATCCCTAGTGATTATACCCTCAAAGTGAGACTGGTAACCTTTTGAATTTTCATTTTTTTTTTCCAGTTATTATAGAGCAGTCCCTGTCAAAGGATGAGATGAGTCCTGCACTGACAGTGTTTGTCTCTCCCTGCTGATCTCAGAGGTAGCCCAGGCAACTGACCTGCACTAGATGTTTAAATTCTAGGTGATTGAAGTATGGTGAGATAAGTCCTGCCTTTGCTATCACTCATCTGTGATAGCCCAGCCTATTCCCATCCTAGGAAATCCCCCTCCCCACTCCCATGGCTGCGGGCACCGTACCTGGGCCAGGCAGCAAAGCAGAACTTGCACCGTCTCCCCCTGGCACCCACGGTGGTGGGTAGACAAGGGGCTTCATCCTCAGGACATCTGCTGCACTATTCCAAATCGTGAAACATGTAGAGAGTAACGTTTCAAATCTCCTGGTGTGGGGAACACAGTGCAGTTAGGCCTCATTGATACTCCCTAAACCAGAGGTGCCTGAACATGCGGTGCTGCATCGCTGTGGCCATGCTGAAGCAGCACAGCAGGGAGTGCTCAGGGGCTGGCGTGGGGTGCGTCCCGGTGCAGCCGTGCCCTGCCTGACGAGGGCTAACCCCAAAAGTTCGATGCCAGTACTTACCGCATGCACCTTCCTTCTGTGATAGCAGCACACAAGGAATATTAGTGCCTCACTAATGCTAATCTTCAAAAGGCTAAGTGGTGGGAGACAGCAACTTTTTATCTTTTGAAACTCTGTTTCACATGAGATCTGTTCCTTCTCTCTCACAGGCCTTTTCCTTTTTTTTTTTTTTTTTAATTATTTTTTTCCCCTGTCCCCATCCCCATCGATTCCTTCCCTACCTCAGGCGTGCTTTCTCTTTTCTTTTTCCTTTGATCCTTTGATTCCCTCCACCTGTACTCCATGATTATTTAGAAGAGACGGTGGAGATGGTGTATCTTGTTCTCTCTGGGCTCTCACTTGCCTCCAGCCTTTACAGCTTGAAGTGGAAGGCACTGCCTGGTTCTGCTGCTAGGAATGCGCTGATGCCCAAGATGACAATTAAAGCTCTGCTCTTTGGAGGAAGAGGGAATAGACACTAGTCCCTGACAGGCAGCCTGTCCGGTGACAGGAGTTCATGTAGCTGAGCATGGCCGTGACAGACTTGAATGCCACATAATTGCAATGGGAAGCAATATCTAGGGAGGAGATGTTTGTGAAACAGCCAGTACTGCCAAAAAATGGAAAAAAAAAAATAATCAGTTGCCAGTTTGCAGCCATTAGGTGTTTAAATATTTTCTGAATGCTCAGGTCAGAAATAATCTCCCCATTTGAGTCAAGGTAACAACTCATTCTTTAGGGCACTTGTTTCAAGTTGCATCAGGATCCAGTCTGCTTTATCATGTGCATTTGTTCATTAAAAATACACATTCTAATTACAGCAAAAGGAAAAACATCTTTCAGTACAATTACAGCCTGTAAAAGGGAAAATATTGGTCAGTATAATGTTTTGTTTGCAGCAGTCCATAACAATTTTTATTTTTCCATCCTAAACCATTTTTTTTTGTGTGTAGTGAATTAATGTTTAAGATACATATTTCTATAGAACATTAAGTAGGGAGTCTAGAGGGTAATTTTTCTCAGATATTTAGCTAAAAAAATAATATCAACCAACTATTGTCATATAATCTGAGAAAAAAGTGTAACATTGCTGCTAAACAAAACGAGGTGCCAGTCTTTTTCATGCTAACCAAGTCAAAGATGCACTTGAGCACTGTAAATTTTATTATCCATCCACAGATGAGATTAATATATGTATTTACACTTATAGCTCCATTTAAGAAGGTAGTTTAAAAGAAGTTATCATCCTTCCGCCTCTGAATTTAAGCAGCAATCATATTTCTGAAAAGTTAAGTGTATCTCATTGCTCACAGATTTGAAATACTTGTGGCAATGGATGAGTAGGGAGCTATATATTCAGAGCAGTGAAAAGAATTGTGGGAATTATACATCATCTAAGCTTTCCAAGGGAACCCTTGGAGTTACCCTAGAATTTTAGGGCAATGCCCTTCACTCTTCATTCAGGCCACAGTTCAACAGTGCCTGCAGGTATGCTTAAAATTTAGTGTGAGCATATGTGTCATTGAAACAGAAAGACTGGTGTTTACATCTGAAGTTCAATATATTTTAGCCCTTCAGAGGAGAACAGGAATTACTGTATATCTGTTGTAATGTGCATCCTCATTTCAGCTTTTTTTTTTTTTTTTTTTAAGTTGTAGCTTTTGGATGCAGTTTCCTCACCTATTCCGTGTCAGTATCTATGTCACTGGGGAAAAATGCCAGCATAATTCCCTTCGTATGCCCCTCTCTCCAAGCCCAAAGGCCTCTGCAAAGCTGGACTGCACATTAGCACTGTGCTGAGCCCCAGGTCTTACAGCCCCTGGACAGTTTGAGGAAGGGAAAGAGTGAGTTTGCGTCTGCCTTACGTATTAGTGCCATGAAAGAACTACTATATATATATTCTATTATAGGCCCAGTTAGAGGTTAATGCAGTAAATTACTGTATTGTGTGAAATGAATTCTTTATACTGAATTTCCATTCTGGGAGTTAAATAATAATTGAAAAAATGGGTTGATCTATATCTATATATGTAGATCCCCTTCCTGAATATATCAGCATGCTCAGTGCATTTTGCCAAGAAATACAGAGGTCCCCAGTTTTGCTATCTCATCTGTGGAGAGCTGCATTCTCTGTTCAAAAACCTTTGTGATGCCTGTGTGAGTCCAGCTCACTCGGGGTTTCCATGCCTCTGTTCAGTCACAGGCTTACAGCAGGGATTAATCTAGGCAGAAAACCAGGTGACAGTTCAAGAACACTTACCTTGACATTACATCCTAGTTTTGGGTTGACCTTTGCTGGATTTAACTTTTTTGTGTTTCTTTATTCTTACCCTTTTTGAATGAAAAAGGAATTCTCATTCCGTACTACGAAAGAACTTGCTCAAGATACTATTCTAAAGTGCAATCTGTTTACACAATTCATTGAAAAATCACTCTTTAAAGAGACTTACATTTATCACTGCTCACCAAGGGATGCTCCTTATTTCTTTTTAATATACTTAGATATTAGCTGCTAGGATTCTCCTAGCACTAAGCGCATGCTTTCAGATCCACCAAAAGTCTCGTAACTATAAAAGAATTTTATTCAGGACAGTGTACTAAATCACCTTTGCTACAAGGAAGCCTTTTAGGTTTTATTTCCCTTCTGTTGACTAGCTGTGATGAGGATTCTATTATAGGCCCTGTTAGAGGTTAATGCAGAGAATTACTATATTGTGTGAAATGAATTCTTTATACTGAATTTCCATTCTGGGAGTTAAATAATAATTGAAAAAATGGGAAAGTTCATTTTAGTAAATTTGTAATATCACCTTAATATCTGTTGAGTTATACAAGACATAATCATGATCTATGAATGAAATTAGTAATACAGCCATTGGATGTCAAGGGAAATGAATCTGTTGATTAAAACTTTTCTTACCTGTTCTAGGTATGCAGTGTGCATACAGTTCCTATACACATGCTCTGTTGGTAACAGAACGCACGTGCATGCTAATCATCATACTTGTATAGGGACAGCTAGAACACTGTGGAAAATGAAAAATTTTTTTCAGCATT
Source organism: Falco cherrug (assembly GCF_023634085.1). NCBI lineage: Eukaryota > Metazoa > Chordata > Aves > Falconiformes > Falconidae > Falco > Falco cherrug. The sequence continues at coordinate 21,808,149 of NC_073709.1, read as the reverse complement.
TGCATTATAAGAAATGTGTGGAAATGTTTGGCTGAATGGGTTATAGCAGCAGATTCCATATGCTTTCCCTTCATGGGCCAAAAAGCATATTTGCATATAGAACTGCAGTTGAATGACTCGATGCTTGTTTCCTTTCAGTGCTGAAGCAGTTAGAAACCTTCTCACGGTAAGTGCAACTCCATTGGGAATGAGTTAACTGCAACTGCTAAAATTAGAACGTAATCTGTAGCTGTTAGCAGCAGACATTGCTTCCTTTTTGCTGATAAATGATTTGAGAGGCATCCCTGTGGCAGCATTATGTAGGCAATTTTCATATTCTTCACTTCATGTTCTGTCTCCAAAAGGAAAAGCTTCCCTTGATTTGTTGAGGTGCTATGTAAGGATATCACAGTCGCTGTGATAATTACCTGATACCACTCATTTTTGTTTATGCATGTCTCATAGCACACACACAAAGCTTAAAAAGCAAAGTTGCATGTTGAGAAAGAAGAGAACGTGAGGCTGACAACCACCTTCAGCAAAATGTTGAGTCTTGTCTTGCCACCAGTGGTCTGGTTCCCTTGCAGAAGTGGGGGAGTCACGCTAGCACTCAGCCCTTCGTGTGCCTGCACACGCTGCCAGCACTCTGCCTTGCAGCTTTGTCACTGCAAACCCTCACCTGTACCTCTGAAAGCAAACTGAAAACCTGCGTGAACCAAATCCAGTATTAAGACTTAGGAATGACCTGCCCTTGACCCTTCTCCCTCCCACGTGTGTTTTAATCAATGCTTAGACAAGGTCAGGCACCGTGTTTGAGTTACGACATGTAACACGTTGCTGGGAGAAAAGGGAAAAGTAGAGGGGTGGGTCTTCAGCACCTGGGGTCTGATACATGGTGCATAGCTGCAGGCCTACATCAAAGTCAGAGTTCTAGTGCTAACTGCTCCTTCGTCCTCTTCACGTGTGCAATTTGTATCACAGGATTCTTCATAGGTATGTTTATTCTTTCTTTTTTCAGTTGTCCCCAACTGTGCACCAAAAAAAAGTGGGTTTAATATATGCTCAGGGATGACCTCTGCTTTTCATGCAGATGAGGCAGTTTGATTTGAATGGGGATCCTGGTTTTGAACATCACCATGCTTGGATCCAGGGCACAGTGCATTTTCGTTTCTTACCTGCATGGCACTGTGGCTGTTAGACCTCAGCCCCGTAACTGACTGCATGAAGATGTCTGGCTGCACCCTTGGAAGCATCAGCTGCAGGCTCAGAATGATGCACCAGCTACTACCCTCTAATCAAAAAATCAGCCTCTACAGATGTAATTTTCTGGTTCCTTTACTTCTGCTGTATTATATAGTTGTCATACATCTTGAAAAGCAGGAATTACAGGATATATCCCTTAGAATTATGTCTAATCCTGGCTGATAGGATTGAAAACATCTTACTGATTGGTTACAACCGAGCACAGGTGAGCTGACAACCATATCCAGTCACTGTGAAAATACCATCTATGGGGAATTTGGGGAGGAACTGTCCTTGCTACAATTTAGGAGCTGTCCTACTTGGCTAGCTACTGTTCAAAGTCATTATACACTGATGAGAGTGAATAACAGTTTCTGTGAGCTGTTATTTTGACCTTATTTAGTGTGGACTATTCATGAATGCTGCACACTGTTCACACCTTATAAATCACACTTCTGTGAGCTGTAGCTGAGGTGCTGTGATACAGAATCGCAGCCAGTGGTATAGAAACTAGATCATGATCTCTTGCCATTTGTTTCTCGTTGAGCAGCTTGCATGGGTCTACAGATACGTTCTTTCACTCCACATGATTTTTTTCCTCTGGCTCCTTTTACACTACCTACTAAGTCAAAGTAACACTACCGTGATAATGCAAAAGTTTGTTTTTAAAAGCAGGATCATTCCATGAAGTTAAATCAACTCCTTTGAAGAATGTGAATTATACCATTTTTTTAACTTATAAAAGGAATAATAGATATATACGTGGAAAACATGTACGTAACAAAACTCAATATTCAGTGTAAGTTGTGCCGTTAGTTAGAGCTGGTGTGTTTGAAGAGCATACAGTATTAAAGAGTTTTGTTTTGTCAGTCTTCAGAACAAATTAAATACATTCTGGTTTGGAGCTATGTATTCATCTTCTTACAGTTTAAGATGAAGTTTTAGTGACATTATAGAAATCTACTTGCCCTGTTTAAAGCTACATGGTAAGGGAAAGATGTTGCAGTGGTTGGAGTGCTTACAAAAATGTGATTTGGTTCCCTGCTCCCTCACTGACTTCCCGTGAGACCTCAAGCAGGTCTTTTAAGTCCCTATCTCCAAGCATTTAGATGTCTGACTCCTCGTATCAAAATTAACAAGGTGCTTAAATGCTTTGTTGAAAATTTGGAGGCAGTTGTCCATGTGCCCTCTGTTCTTTGCCTGAAGAAATAGATGAAGGGTACTTTATTTGTTCACCGGGGTGTTGTACCCAGAGCAGGTCAGAAGCCTTACAGGGGATCTTTCAGAGAAAACTTCCCACCTTTTTTGGTAATAAAACCTCACAGAAGTGGCACCCACAGGAGTCCAGAAGCTGTTGACTGAAACCAGATGATTTGTTAGTTTCAGAGGTGTCTCCACTGATTAGCAGGTGAAAATTAATTAGCGTACAGCTTCAGTGATGACTGCAGGGAGACTGAGGCTAAGAACAGATGGCTGTAAATGACCTAGTTACTGCTGCCTGAAAAGTCACACCGTTGGATCTTGTAAAATGATCCTGTCTGATCCTACCCTGCTGTGAGCAGCAATTCAGATGTGCTGCCTCTCTACGGTGGCTTAGATACCAAAGTATGTTTTGCAATTCCATCTTGGGTAGGAGCTTGAATGTGGTTAATTGAGATGACTCAGCTAAAGAGCAGCGGCACATTTAAAAGGTGTTACTCATCCACTTTCAGTCTTCTCCACTCCCTTTGATGGAAGTCATTTCACATTTAGACAGTAGCTGCAGAAATAGCCAGAGCACTGTATCTTGGGAAAGGGAAAGACAATTTCTGAAATGAGGCTTTTTGCAAAATTTTACTGTCTTAGGAAGCTTGGGGGGGAACTTAAATGAAACATGGGGATGATAATAAGTGATTAAGGATTATCTTAGACACAGATGTTGGCGGAACTTTTCCAAAAACCTCATTCACTTTGTTGGACCTAGAGACAATTCAGCAAAGCTCTTAGATGCATGGCTGACTCCCACTGAGTGCAGTCCGTCAGACAGTACCTCTTGTAGTCAGTAACTTTATGTGTCATGCAGTTCTTTTAACCTGTTTTCTTATGGTTCTTGGCAAACTTTGAATTTTTTGCAGTGTGGTTGGCCAATTCAGAAGGCTTTCCTTCAGAAGCTGTCTGTTGTGTTTGTGCAGAGGATTTGATGTAGCTGAACCCAATCCTCTTTATAGGATGTTTTAACTGAAGGTCTTAGGGCTTAGCTTTTTGTTAGCTCGCTGCTCAGCTTTTTCCTAAATCCACATCCTCAGTGGGAATGTGTCATCTTGTAATGTTTTGTTGTGTTCTATTGTGGGAGTTAAAACCAATTTGGTTTTGAACAATACCTTCTTCTATAAAGAAGCATCATTGTATGGGAAGCCAGTTTCTCTTTTGAAGCCTTGGGAAACGTACAAAATAACAATAACAATGCTAACTTACCAGACCAACATAGTCTTCTGCATATTTAAGCATCAAATAAAGGATAAATATACAATTGTTACCTATAGCAAAGCTGGAGTAACACTAGTTCAGAGCTAAAATTAGTTTACTCTCACCATTCCTATGCCTAAACCACAGTGGTTTATCACATTCGCTGTGGTAAACACACTGTTGCTACAGATAAATCACAAAGAAGATGATAAAACTGTACTGTGGTGAATATGTTAAAAAATACGTCAGTGATCCTCACACTCTTAAAATGCGCACAGAACTGCCCGCTAGCTTTTGTTTATAAGTATTGGGTTCTTCATTTCAAATTATAGATAGAGGACTTAATACTGAGCTAGTCTGTATTACAGTTGTATGTATTTAATCATTTATTCTTACTATTTTCCTCTGATAGTTTAAGGGATTTTAACTCATCAAGATCTTTCAAATGCATGCCCCTTTGGCATTAATGTAAGTAAGGCTGTGGAAAAACAGATGTTAATTGGTCTCTTTTTGAGGAAAAGCTTGCATAAGTAACTGCATAGGCATTTTAAATGTGAAGTACTGAAGAGAACATAATGACTGTAACTGTGAAAGCCAATCACAGAGATAACCGTCAGTTCTTCTCAAACATCTAAGGAAACCGGGCTGGCTGTCTTCCTTACGTGTGCTATGGATGGAGGCTAAAACATTTACCTGACAAAATATAACAGAAGTGTTGTTTTAGTGGAAAAAGTGTGGATCTGCACTATAAATTCCTCTGTTGCTTGATGTGAGACACCAGACAAGTAAGTTAACCTCTGAGTAGCTCCACCTTTTCATCTGTAAACTTGAAAAATGTTGATGTATACCTCCTGTTACAGATGCTTTGCAGTTTTTAATTAAGCAGTCCAGCAAGCAGTATGAGATACTGGTGTGAAAAGTGCTCGCCATAAGACCGGAGAGCAAGTATGGGTGGCAGAAAATGAACTCAAGTAGGCCTTTGGTTACATGAATATTAAAAAGAAAGAATTAAAAATCTAGTCTTTGAAATGAAGCTGACCTGAGAGATTAGCATCAAATCATTGTGACAAAGCTTTCCTCTGGTGATGCCACAGTACAGATTTCTAATCCGTATTCTGCATTGGAGCTGCATGTGTAGAGTCAGGGCTGGTTATGCCAGAGACTGGTGGTGTGGAGCAGAACCCCAGGGGACAGTTTTGTGAGGGAACTTTCGCTCTCCAACTGTTTCTGGTAAGACCGGTTAGTTTTGATTTTCAGCCCTTGCTCAATAGCAAGTCTCCAGAATGCCAAGAAGCTCCTCCAAATATACTCTGTTGATACATACATTATTCCAGGAAAAGTATATGCATAATTGATAAAGAGGAAAAATACTGTCAATTTTTTTGAGCCTCAGGTAGTATTACAAGCTCCAATCCTGTAAACACACGGTGTCTAGGTCAAAAACCTCAGATGAAACCTACCCTGAAGTAATCAAACAAGGTAGGGAAAGAAAGAAAGAAAAATACTAATAAGAACCCATACAAAGTTTTTGTGTTGAAACAGTTCTCCTAATAAATAAAACACAAAGTCATTAAGATGGGGTGTTTAAAGCATCTCAGAGGTAGAAACAGCAAAAGAAGTAAACAGTCTTTTTTTACCTCCTATGAAGTATGCAATAGAAAGTTTTCTGTTATCTTGGACTGAAATAAGCATATTTAGTTAAGATAATATTTTTGAAAATACTCAACACAGTATTTAATGTTGCTGGGGAAATGGCACTTAATGCTTGTAGCCCAAGGCCAGAAACAGAAGTTGTGTATTCTGAAAATTTTTGTCATCTTAATGTCTGGGATAACACTGGAGTTATGAATTCATGTACCAAATGTTTGTGGAGTTGGTGAAAGCAACATTGCATTCCACTCTTAGCCAGCTCTGATGCATCTTCTCTGTGATTTCTTGCCTGTCTCAGGAACAAATACGTGCTGCCACGTGGGTAATGTTTTCATCTAATAGCGAGTGATGTTTAATCAATATACAGAGTGCCATCCTTCTGCAGAATTACTCGATGGTAATGAAAATTCCTGTTGGCAGAGTGTAAAGTTTTGTAGTGTGGGAATTCACCCACACCCTGCGGACGTAGTTAGGAAGAATAAAGGAGCTGCTTTGAGACCTTCTGGCGTGTGTGCCTGTGAGCTGTAGAAGGCTTTCTGCCTCCTTGAATTCCCAGGGTGCCTACGTATTGACACATCTGCAGTGATCTTGTGTGTGGCTGCACAGGGAGGTTAAGCAACTCTTTAACAGAGCAGGCTTCGTGCCTTACAGCCTCTGAAGTGGATGGTAACTAAGGAGAGGCTAATGATTTTTCGATAAGGTGCAGAGCAGCTGTCCCATAGCTCAGGTTGCAAGTCTGTTGAAGCCTGAGCCATTGCTTTGTTTTAAGGAATATGAATAATTTACTTTTTACCCAATTCCGTGGAGCTACCTTTGCTAGGATTTACCAGTTCTAATCCGCTCTGCAAAGCTGGCCACTGTGGTGAAGCACCATGGATCCAAAGACAGGCATCATCCTGTCTTCAAGGGGAAAACTGAGGATGGTGGCTCTGTGCATGCACCTGCCAGTCACTGCGGTGTGGTGTGACAGGGGAGATACTGTCCCTGCTGCCTTAACAAAGCTCCACCCAAGCCACAGGGCAGCTCCTGGGCTGCTTATTCCATGTTGAGCTCCTCGTTGTCCTCATTCCTACCAACTAATCGGGGGGGTGGGGGGGTTTAAACTGTGCCTATGACAAATCAGTCTGTCAGGGCTTCTGTGCTGCTGGCTTCTCCAGCGCTGCACCAAAACTGATGTGTAATCGTTTTTGTCCTGGCCATCTGCAGTGAGTAACTTTAGTCTCCTTTGGTGGTAAGTATCAAGCTCACAAATGAACCGGGAGGGTAATTTCACTGCTGATTGTAAAGATTTATATTTAGTCATCATCTCATGACTGCTGTATGACAGCATCTATGTATAATGTTTCTTAGGGCTTAAAAGTTTTTCTCAGTTCTAGCATTCAACTGAAAAATCAATAGCAATGCTGAGAATAAGACTTTGCACTCTAATTCTTCTCTCCTAGCATCCTAAACCACTTTAAAATATTAATGAAATATACCATTTTTAGGGCAAATGAAAGCATAGAAAAATCTGTCAAACAAGGTGATATTTTTCCAAAAGCCATGCCAGTCGTTTGCAGTAAAACTAGGTGTAAGTCATTTCAGTAATGGGTAAGGTTCCTGTTGTTCTAGTTGTGCACTCTAAAAATGCACACAAAGAGATATTTTCTGCTCTGAGGAGGTTTTCATCCAAGTAGATTTGAAATCAGCAGCAGGTAGAAAGAGGCAGAGCGGTGGCTTGTGCCATGCAACAGCTCAGGTATGACACAGTCATCGAAGTCTGTGCTTTAAATGCTAGATGTGGATTTTTCCTCCCAGTCAACACTCAAAAAAACATCATTCTTTGCTCTGTGTGTGTATATATATACACACATAGTAGCTATAGGCTATTGCTCTGAACATCAGAGAAGCCTTCAAGGTGGTGCAATGCTTGAAAATGCTGTGTTAAGATCTTAGGAAGCTCTGACACTGTAATTTGTAACTAGTGTGTCTGTAAGTTATGGTTCATGGAGAACAGTTTTGCTCCATAAATATTGATACCAAATTGGAAGATAAACACCAGCAAAGGAAAACATTTCCTTGCTATGAGTAGAAAAGTAAGACAAGCTCTTAAAACATTTAAATGAGGTTGGCATGCCTATAGCAGCACCTGTTTACTTTTATAAAGGTTGTACCACTCTGCCATCTGTATGAGTTTTATAATGCAACTAAGTGGCTCATGGCAACTGCTTTCCAGTAGCCTGGAAAACACTTCCAATTTGTTTTATAAACAAACATGTCACAAAGGAGCTTATTTTTAAAAGGTGTATCAGTGTCAACCTACTTCTGCCTTCCAAATTTATTTCTCTTACTTTCCGTCATTTTGAGGTTAGATGGCAACTTTAATATGGGTAAGCTTTACCCTTAAGATGCTGAGGGGGAATTTTTTTTTTTAAAAAAATGTCTAAACCAGCAAGTCAAATAGTTAAATAAAATGCTTCTCATTTCCACATAGTTAGAAATGTAGCAAGTGCTATGAGTCATTCAGTCTCTCTGTAACCTGTCAAGTTTCTAAGAATCTGTGCCTACAGCTTCATCCCAGTTAAATTCTCTTTGAGCAGACAGCATTGCATACATTTTGGTCTTTTACTTCGTTTAAAAGTGTGCTTGCATTAATAGAAAGCCTATCGGCCTCCTAAGATAGTGCCCTCTCTTGTAGTTTAATCCACTGAATAGTTATAGTGTAACTCTGGGTACAAGGAGCCTTCAGAGGAATGAGTGACAATTGGGTCTCATAACCCCCAAGGAATTACGGTTATTTTTTAAATAGCTTTGTTGTTTTTTTTTTGCTAACTGGCCTTGAGCTTACACTGAAAATTTACATTGCACAAAATTTACATTGCCCTGGAACAGCAGAAACTTGACAGATCTTTACCTAGAAGACTTTATTTTTTTTTGTTTGGTTTTTCTCTCTGAGTGTCTCAATGGTTACACTGACTGTAAGTTTAATGTGAAACGTGCCAGAATGCCAAATCCTGCCTTGCTGTAATTAATGTCTAAAATTCCACCTCCTTCCAGGGTTGGCAGTATTTTGTGTGCCTGGCACATGTAAGTTGCTGTTTACAATTGGCAAGTCATACCAGAATACTTCACCCCAATCTAGAGATTAGGTGGAATTTCAGCTACGATTGTCCAGGGAATGGGTTCTCTTATGCCTGCTGCTGACCTGTGCATATTTCTTGCGCTACCAGCAACAGCTGGTAATAATACGATTCTGCATCACTAGGTCTTAGCATATGAGGGTGTTGCTCAAATGGCATCAGTCTAAGAAAGACTCAGGCAAAAATATAAAACTAATTTATGGAAAGCATGAAACGTAATACTATGCCCTTAATGTATTTTTAGTGGAAACAGAGCATCCAAAGCACTTCTGGACCTCGGTATTGAAGAAGGGTTGTGGACCTCTCAAAAGTGTGTTTGTGTGTTGGGGGCAATCCCCCTTCATAGGAAAATGTTTGTTTCTTTCAAAACAAGGTTTGTCATCTGCTGCAATGTCAGTAGGCCTTTACATGCAATTAATTTCTCTTACAGTAAAAACTTCTGCAATAAGTTGAATTTATTTAGTGTTACTTTTTAAGTACTGTTGGTTTGAGTGAATAGACCAAAGTCATTACTGTAGTCATCACAACTCTGAGACTAATGCAGAGGAAGCGAGACTGATGCACAACAGTTTATATATAGAAGCAGAAACAGACAGATATGCCTGATATCAACAGAGCTAAAGCAAGTAATGCCTTTAACTCCTATCAGAAAAGGCTTGAAAACCAGATTTTTGACTAACATCAACTGAAGATCACCTTTATTTTATTCAAGTTTAAAAATCCCTGCAATTTTAATGTGTGGCATAATTAGAGCAGGGAACTTTGAGTCAGCTTTTAGAACTGAGGAATTTGGTTACCAGTTATCCTATTCCTGAGAAATCTGGACATAACAGATTATATAGGATTGCGCTTAACTTCACCAGATGGTTAGTTACATGGAATTCACGTAGAGCCTGAGAAAGGGTAGGTTAATTGAAATGGTTTGCCTGATTAAATTTAAGCATCCCATAAATACCACATACAGCTTAACTATTATTTCTACCCAGTAGGTTCCGGTATGTGTATGAAACTTGCAATAGAAGGTAGGTCTTAATAGTGTGTGGTACATGTGTACATTTCCATATTTCCCTGAATAGGTGCCAGGGGTCTTGCGTACCTTTATCTGCAGTTAATAATTGAAGTATCATGCAGATATGAAGAATTTGTCTTATGCCTACATTAGCAGTAGTGCATCACATTTGACATAAAAATGAGCACAGTGGGCTTTATATACCGATCACCTATTAAAAGTCTGATTCATTCTCATGCCTTAGGTCTCAGGAGGGCTAGAAATACAGTGCGAAGGCTTTAAAATACTTTTTAATTCACATTTCTCGTCAAGTCTGTAACACGTCATACTTCGAGGACTAGTTTCAAAAGTCAAAGGGGAAAGCAGGGGAAAATGGCAATTACTCTTTCATAACAACTGCAAAGGATGTTACCAATGCTACAGATGTTAAAGCCATTTTCTTGCCATCACCAAATAAAAGCTTTATGTAATGAAAACATATGGCTGGTATTAACTGAAAAAGGGGCAGGAAATTGAACATTAAAGGTGCCTCTGCCCTTAATTCACAGTATTGCTGGGGGAGGGGAGGAGAAGTGCCTGAAGTGAAAGGGTGACGACAAGCTTATCTTTGAATTTCCTGCCTTTCATCAGCTACTATTACAACCTGCATATTTAAGTATTAAAAATAAACCTCTACAGAATTATAAAACCTGATCAGTGCCTCTCAAAAAGGTTGACTGTGTTTAGTTGCTAAATTCTTAATTGCAAAGAATCAGTTCCCTCACCCTCTGTATTTTTTGCAGTAAAAAGAACAGCTCTGGCTTTTAGTGAAATGGTTGTTTAAATATTACATTTAATGAAGTCAGTGGAAAGTTTCATTCTTCCAGTTTTATTTCTGAAAGGCTATATCCCAGAAAGCTAATTTCTGGAAGCATTTTCACAATCCTGTTTAAATAGAACTACTGGATTGTCTTTTTAGAGTGCATACCAGATTGGTTCATCTGACAGTCTATATAAAGCTGCTTTCATTTAGACTGAGGAGCTGACTCTTTCTGTGGTTTGCTTGATGTAATCATGTGATGACTTCCCCTTTTTTTGTGCTGCCTTTTTTCATGCTAGTTTTGAACCAGTATTTAATGAGAATAACTACATCTTTTGACTTGGCTGTCCTTAGAAAATAATCACAAATTTTAATCACAAATACTTTACTATCCTTACATTTAGTGTCAGCTGCAAATTGCTTTCGTTAGTAGGAACCCCTTGGCAGTTCATGAAGTTGCCATATTGAAAATTCAGAAGGGCAACCAATTATCTAATATTTTTGTAAACCATGGGCTTCTCAAGTGATTATTGACCACATCTGTTCTCTAAATAAATACAACGTTTTACAAATTAATACATCAAAAGGGATCTGGTTCTGTAAGCTTTTGCTGGAATTATCCCCATTAATAATCAGTGTGGGTGATGGCTGTTGTCTGTTCACATGAATTTATAAACCTAGTTGTCTCGTTATTTTAGAAATACACGTTTCTACCGGCCTCAGGTTGCATTTCTATGGTCTTACCATTCTGGAAGGTCTGCAATAACTTGTCAATCAGTTGAATATCTTCTTAGGCCTAATTTAAGATGACTATGTAGAGACAGTACTCAAACAGTAAGTTTGCGTCTGTGTGGGATTACATGAAAAACCTCAAATTAACTTTCTGGTGATTCCTTTCCTTTTCTTTTGTTCTACATATTACTGAATGATGTTAAATCCCAATTTGGTATTCCAGGCCATGAGATGCCCGTGACATCCATCTTTCAGGCAGCTAAAATGAATGCTTCTCTGCACCTTTTAAATACATTAACCAAAATAAATGTATTTTTCAGGCTCCCTTTAACCTCTAAGAGCACAGTATATTCTCCTGATTTTTGACTTTTTGTTTTGCTTTCAATTATGTTCTCTTCTGTGACCTGGTTACTTGTCTGGAGCTTGCATTCCTGGGGAATACTCAACCAGTAACTAAATATGTGTTTGAAACGTAACATGCAAATTATTATTTTAGTATTCAATAGAATTTATTTTAAGCGGATCCTGTATTTTCAGTGTCACGTGCCACCATTTTTCAGTTTCAGAGTTAACAGTCCACTAAGATGAAAGGGGCAAATTACTTCTTGAGTTACCATCTCAGATCCCTGATGCAGGTAGGCACATCAGCACCCTCTGGTTTGTAGTCAGGTCATATTTTCAACTTGAAAAGTTTGAATTAGAAAGCTTGGTATCATTTCGTGTTAGAGGCCCCTGTTTGCTTTAATTCATTTCCATAAGCTCAAAATCTCTGTAATTTATAAAACTACCTAAACAAAACCTGGGATTCTGGACTTGAGTGAATTCAGAAAGTAGGTAATTTTCCAGTAACATCTGATATTCAGGACTCTGCCAATGAAGGTGGTTGTTGACATACTCTGTGTGTCTCATTTCTGTGTTTTCTGATACTCTACCATGGATACACTCAGCATCGTGGTTATTGATTAATAATAGTGGAGAGACAGTCTAGTTGGAACATAACAAAGCTTTTTGCTTCAGAGTTATCTATCCTTGGATGTATAAGATTACAATACAAACAGCATGGCCACCTGTAATGAATGTTTCACCTGTCATCTAAGAGTCTAAAATTAAAGTGAATTTACTGAATCTGAAAAGCACTCATACCAAAAGCACAAGAGATTCGGGTCATGCATTATCTGCAGGCTTGATACAGTGCAAATAACAATTGCTCCCAGTCCATCACTTTTACAGAGGCAACACATGTACTTGGGTGCTAGTGAGGTACTTTCCTCTGTGGTTCTTCATTCCTGTATTGATACGAAATGTGAGGGTGCACCATTTGAGCATTCTGGCCCAAGATTTTATGTAATTTAATGTTATTGTCCAAATATTGTCTAACACCAACTCACTTTTCACTAAGCAATTATCAGTTACTAGTTGGAGACAACTGTGAGTCATCAGTTGATGGACAGGGTTCACTCTTGTTGACTGCAAGTCACTTTTCCATGAACTAGCCTTCCTGCTCTGGTAAGAGTATTTGTTATGTTTGTTATTGGCTCTTGAGCAGTCTTCTGTTAAAGACTGAGATTTATCTCTTCTGTTGTCTCTTTCTTCTTTCCCTCCTTTCCTCCTTCCCTCCTTACAGAAAAATCCGTAAGAAGTTCACCAGATCACAGCTGAAAAGAGCTTCCAGAACACCTTGTTCTCCGATCATTGCAAAGGCAAAGTCTCTCATGAACAATAGGCAGGCACGAACACAGCCAGGAACTATCATGCACTGAAGATATAACAGCATCAGCACCATAATCATGTCAGAATCATGTATAATTGTGAATACAACAGGACCTTCCACATCTTCAAGACAAAAATGCTGTACGGACAGATTGTGGCTGGGTTCTGTGTTCTGGGCAGGATCCAACAGCAGCCCTTGTTCTCCCTCATCTCTGCAAGGGCTACTTCTGGTTCACTGTGCAGGCCTATCCCAGATTGTCCTGCTATTCCCTCCATTCCCAGTCATCAGCGTTGGCTGGTCAGGGAGGGAGTGTTTGCACTGACCGCACTGAAGGGGTGTAGATGCAGAGTCCACCCACCTTTACTTGTCTATGCCTTCTAGTGGCTTGATACAAAAATACACAGCTTTCAAAACTATTGCAGTGTCTTTAAAGTGGGATTTAGCCTTAAGGGGCTTGCATTTTGAAAAACAGCTGCAAATGCTGGGTGTTCATATTTTCCAGTATTGGCTTGAGTCACTTTGGATTTGTTTTTGTGAACTGTTGAGCATCGAGACCCTGAAATGAGGACAAGAAGTAGTTGAGCAGTTCTGAAACTTACACTGAATTAGGAAGTGCCCATAATTAGTGGCCAGTGTTCAAAAAGCTGGCCGTATTAGCTTTGGGTAAAATCCTGGAAAGTATTATGTGTGGCAGTGAACATCCAGCTGGACTAGTTGCATGTGTAGGAACTGGTCCCATTGTCTGTATATTTGCAAGCATCGACCGATTTTTTTGGGTATTTTTTGCATTTCTTGAAGCCTATTCTGAACAGTGAAAACCAGCAGAACGCCATTCCTAGGAAAACATGAAGAAATAGAGTATTTCCTAACAGAAATGTCTCTCCACAAAATAATTTCTACATTTTGATACATCTGGATAAAAAGGTGTCTTGCAGAATGCTTTGAAGTCCATAATTGTAAGGCTACAGGTGGATACTTACCCTGGAGAGATGATGTGCCTTTTGAAACTACTTGTAGGAAACTGTCCATCTCCCTGAAAGTGGGAATGGCAACAGAGGCAGGTCTTTTTTCTACTCAGGTACTTACAGGTGAACAATCTCTGTCCCACTTTGAAATCAAGAGGCAACCAGTGTGTAGCACTGCTGTGTAAACCTCGTTGGGACATGTTGATTATCTGAGGCGAGTTGTGTCCTTCAATAGGTTTGGTTTCCGTATGGCTTTGTAAGAGGTAGTCAGACACTGAACACATCATAGTCAGCTGAGATGAGCTTCAAGACTTTTTTTCCCCCCCCCGTCTCTTTATTAGGTAGCTCTAACGGTGTCATATAGATGTCAGGTTTTCATCCAACTGTGGATGTGCCCTCAGCTCTGTCATCAGACAAAGATCTAAGTGGTGTCTCATACCTCTGAGTGATTCCCCCAAAATTATTTCCCTCCCCATGCGATTTATGGTTTCAGCCTGAAAGAGCATCTGTGATCTTGGTCTGTAACTAGCCATACTCTCCATGTAGGAATTTGAGCTCTTGAGACAGTGACTCAGATGCTTCTTCAAAGAAGAAAGCGACTTGACCTCCTGAAGGGACTTACTGATGATTTTCTGGAGTGATGGATCCAGGTCTTGTTCAGTGTTCTTCACCAGTATGAAAAGGGTGAATATGAAGGAGAGATTATGACATGAAGTGCTTCTAGTACCCTGAGCACCCTAGTGAATGTCACTGATTTGAAGTCAATTGGAGAAGGCCTGGGATTCATCTGCTTACAGTTCTTTCCAGTAGCTGATGAAGTGTGCAGCCCTAGGAGTCTCTTCTAGCCACAGGATCTGCTTTTTCCTCACACCAGGAGGGCTTTTCATCAGATAACTGAGTGGAGACAACCTATTCTTATTAGTAAGAATTGCCTTTATTAACTATGACATATGGGAACACCTTTTCTATAATTGCTTCTTCACCCATTAAAATAAAGAAAACATGATTATTCAGCAATCTGTTTGACTGAAAGTATGAAAACCGTGAACAGAAAGAGGTTTGTCTCCCTCAGGCATCAGTGAAATCGCACACAGCAGACTCATTTTCAAAGTGTCATTAGCTGTAAGGTGGTGGATTTTTTACCATGCCTTATTAAGCTTGTACTCAGATCATTTCTTTTAGTCAGTGTGCTACAGTGTCTAGCCAGTATTTTGTAAAATCTCTCTGTGTTTCAGCTTTTGACAAAAGTATTAGTATCCGTAATAGTCTGATGTGAAGTCATTTTTTCTTCTTTCCCTCTGAGGAGAGAGACTGGTAACATGGCCCTGTTAACGCAGCCAGCTGCCTGATACCGTTATCTTTTGCATCAAATAGCTAAGGTAAGGAAGAATCCTTTGCAGCTTCAAGGTGAGGTGCTTCATCTGAATACACTGGAAGTAATGCTGTGCCCCTGCCTGGCAGCCGTTTCACAGGTTGCAGCGTCACCCCTTGGGGCGGTAAGGCACGGAGACTGATCGCTGGAATAACTTCTGCGCTGTCTTTAAACTGTTTTGCATGCAGCTGCACAGAGACTTTCCCTCCCCTAAAATGCACACAGTGCAGAGAAACTGCATGCCATGTATCGCACCTTTGTCTTTACCTGCTCTCTCTCCATGTTACCTTTCCTGCAAGATGTTCTCCAGAGATGGATACAGGATTTACCTGTGAATGTCGACTGGAAGTGATGATGGAAGATCAGCTGAAGACATGTTCCTGCTGGGTTTGGGCATAAAGATTTAATTTTTTGTAGAAATTGTGACACTCCTTACCACAATGTGTAATACCATGCTTTCTGTCAAGTTAAAAGATTTTTCCACTGGCTGTAAGCAAAGATGACACATTCCTATATAAACCATGAGAGTATATCCACAGCAAATCAGAGCTCAGTACTGTTTTTATTAAGCTTCCCAAGATAATTATTTTATAACTAGCTAACATAGATCATCAACAATGACAAAGAGTATAAATATAAACCTCAGAAGCAAGGACAAGAAGTTTGGTACTTAGCGTGGATGTGAGCAAGAGAATCTAGGCAGCATCAGCACTGCATTTGCAATATGATTTGTTTTCCTGATAGCTAAATAAGAAATTTGTCTGAAAATCAGCCTCTCCTCTTGCAAATACAGGGCTAGAAAAACATGCAAAATGCACCATCTTTTTGTGTCCAGAGGTCTCATATAAATAGTAGGCAGATTGTTTTAATGTTTAAAATGTCTGTGTTGCTGATTTCAATTATACAGCTATTCTGCTCTCTTGAAATAATTAGTATATTGTTTTCAGATTAATTTTAAAGGCCCCTAATTAGCAATGAAAGTTTTGTTTCTGTAGGATGGAAAAAGGAGATTTGAGATACTTGAGACTGCTTGAAATGTGTTGGTGATATAAACCAGTATCTTTTAAACTGGTGTTTTGATTAAGGGCAAATATAGCCTTCATTTCTGCAGTCCAAACTTCCCAGCATGTTATGAAAAACTGGGTATTGAAACTGAAAAGAGAAACAAACAAGCAGTAAATGGTGAACTGGAACGTGCACTTTTTATTAATCTAAAGTAAGATATTTTTTTTTAATAAATATAATTTCAACACAGGTACTTTCCTAAGTATGAAGGCTTAAATAAAATGGAATGGCTGCGTAGTAGTGTCTGATATATTCACAGCATAACAAGCCACAGCCTTTTGCAGAGAAAATTATAGTCCTTCAGAAATACTATATATTGCGTAGTATGGTATAGTGGACACAGTGTCTTCATATATGTGTACTGCTATAGTAATGGAAGTGTTAGAATCCTCTGGAAATATCAGCAAAATAATACTAATTTTTCATTTTCTTTTGAAGGTCCTTTATATAAACCTGTGTCTTCATAGGCCAGAGTGGGTGTCGAGAGATCTGAGTTTATATAACTTGCACAGTGGGATTTTTTGGACTAAGTCAGGACTTTTTTATTCAAAAGTTGCATGTTGAGGGAGGAAATGTAATTTTGGAATACATGGGTTTTGGATAAGAGTTTCGAGGTTGTACTATACAATGATCAACAAATTTGCAGAATATGCTCCTGTTACTTATAAAGTTTAACAGCTGGTATTGAAATACAGTACTGATTAAATAAAAAAGAGAAGCATTAAAGACCTGTCTTAAAAATTCTATTGTTTAGACTAAACGTGAATTTCTCAATGGAACGGTAAAACTGGGAAGCTCAATGTTGAGTGTTCAAGAATGTGGAGCACCTTAGAATGGAACATAGTACTATTTGATTTGCATTAAAGTGTCTTTGTGTACAAACTTTGTGACTCGGCCCTTTTTGCAGGAAACTATATTTCTGCATTGACACTGTCATCCTGTTTTACAGTAGCTATTGAATAATCAAAAGACTGAAAAATTATGAACTTTTGAAACTGCAGTATAGTTAAAGGCACAAGTAGATGAAATGGGGATGAGGAAAGAAGACTCAAAAGCCATGGACAGACAGACATGAGGTATTGGTCATTGCAGTGGAACACTAGAAAACTACTTAGGATTGAACTGAAATCTAGGTGAAAGGACTCAAAGGCCACAAAAAATACTAGAAGTTACAGTGCATTGCAGTCTCCAGTGCACTGGCCCATCTAAACTTTGTGGGTTGGTATTAATATCAAAACCAAATGTTCTTAATTTGGTAGCACCTAGAACTGGTGGCCCCTATGTGAATATGGGACATAATCGGAATTCTCTTCCTTACTAACATCTGAAGTAATTTCCCCAAATAAGCTGGATGTTTTTTGCACAGAAGGAGAATCATACAAAGGGCTTCTGAACAGAAGTAATGGCTGCTGCTTCACAGGTTTGTTCAGTGCAACTGTTTCTATCTCCTAATTTCCCTCATATGTCTTGGGGAAGGCAGAATTTATGTGGATCCATGCTTCTTGGTCCACACACTAGTTTTTGTTTCAAGTGTGTGCATTAGAATGGATTATCTTTTTCTTCCCACCCCCCTACCTTTCCCTAAAGAGACCTGTGCAGATTCCAAGTAACAAAACTCAAGTTCTTCTGTGGTGTTTAGACTTACTTGGCGACGAGTTAAATTTACTGGTCCTTCTGGGTGAGTTGCATTGGTATCAAGGAGGGGATGCTCTCTGGAAGCAGTCCTTTGCTGGGGGAACTGAGGAAGCAAGCATCTTTAATCAGGCTCACAAGAAATCTCAGTCAAAAAAGGAGGAGGTCCAAGATACACATCAGTTCCAACATACCACTGTAAAGCCTTTCCCTTGTCTAACTGAAATACATATTTGAGAGCCCACTTTAGTTTCTCAATTCTTTAGTTCACCGTAAAGGTATTGATCGCACATACAAAGCCTCAGCTATGAAAGGACATAAAGTGTTTTTCTTAGCTTTGCACTAGCAGTCAGAAAAAAAAGGGAAAAAAAAAGATTTAAAAATAAAAAGGCTGTGCTGTCTACTTGAAAACAGAAATTATGGGAGAGGGCATTTTACTAGGAGCTGAGTTCTGTTTTGATCCCTGCAGACCATATGCAAAACTTTCATGAAACACTGTAAATGCAGAATGCATTTTCTGGGAGATTAGTGTGACACCATGACACTTTTCCATGAAGGCAGACGTGCTTACAGCTGTTTCATACAATAGGAGATGAGCAGATGAGTGGCTGTTACCGTTTCAACTTAACATAAAAGACCTACATGGGCTTTAGGACCCTGTTACGTTACAGCCACTTGTTACCAATGTGTCAAGACCAAAGGTTTTTCAAATATACATTATTTGTGTATATATATTGTGTGTTCCTTATAAGCTAAACAGAGGGATCTTTATGGAAATTAAAACTCTTTATTAATTTAATTGATGATAAAACTTAGATACCAGGTCAAAGCACTGTCTGTGGCCAGTGGTTTGTAAGATACATGCTCAAATCAGAGTCTGCTTTGTGTAGCTGGGGTGTTCCTTAAGTACTAGAATTGGCACAGGTATTATGTGATGAGGACATTTGGCTTTAAGTGGCTTAATAGAGTCTTGTAAGGAACAAAATCTCCTGCAGGAAATAAATCTTAGTTTGTACTGCTTTGGGCAATAGAATGGGAGGAAAAGGATTAGGGCCTGATTTTGGGGCTTGATTGTCTTCCTACCGAGTTAGCAATTCACAGCTCCAGAATTTCATCCCTAGGGCCAAAGCCCAGTGAACCTGGAGGAGTATCATGACTCCTTGATTTGTTTGTAGGGTTTTTTTTCCCCCTGCTTGCTAGCTGTGTTATTGCTTTGGAGATTTGCTCTGCAGTAATCTCAATCAATAGTTTCATTAATGTGGAGGAAGTGGTTCATATAACCTTTGGGATGAAACTGGCTCTTTCCCTAGTTTCTTCTGCTTAGGCACATAAAAGAACATTCTGTATAATACTAGTAAAAAAAGAAATTTCACAAGAATTTCTGTGAAGCTAAGAAGTAAAGAGTGCCCAACCTTAAATTAGCAGGATATAGCAGAATAGGACACTGAACATGATTTTATTTTGTTAGCTGGGTACAACTGTCCATTACTGAGGGATCACTCATCCTTTTGAGCAGTCCTTTCTGTTCCAGTTCTCTGGACACTGCATTTGCTTGTATTATATTGATCAAACTCTTTCGTTTGTGACGTTTGCTCTGCCCAGTAGTCACATATTGGAAGAACAAACTACTCGTACTTCACCTTTTCAATAAGGTAAGTTACTGGGGCAGATGCAGTGAAAATTTATAGGCTACGATATTGATGAATGGCTCCATATTTGTTTTATTTCTTTCAATCTAGATTTTTATTAGAATTTTAATCTCTTTTTAGACAGTGAATCTAAGAAAAGTTACACTGAATGCCTTTGATCCTTAGGGTATGCATTTAATCCAAAATCCATAAGGTGGTTATGTGGCATGTTCTGCTTGCAGGGGCCTGATGTTAATCCTGCCCCATTGTTTATTTTCCCTGTTAGTAAGCACAGGATTTATTGGCCTTTTCAAGTGGACTAGACTCCATCCTGCAATTTGTAAGGGTACAGTTAAGGCGCGGTTAAATATTTTCTCTTTTATGGTCTCTCCTTGCTCTCCTCTTCTTGTACATGTTTGGAAGGAAGGAGAGCCTGGACGTGGCTCCCCTTCCCACTGTGTTTGGGTTTGGTTCAGTCGCTGCTGAATGCCTGGGAGAAGGAAAGGCTGGATCACTGCTGACTGTCCGTTTGTGCAGGCTGTGTACTGGGCACTACAAACCACTCCGACACCTCTAGAGCATTCTGAAATTGTAAGTATGGGGACAGCCTGTCTGGCTGGTGCTGCTGTCACCCATAGCACCACAGTCTTGTTCTGTGGCTAAAGCAGGCTCCATGGCACTGCTGCAGTTTGGAGTGTTAAGAAACGGTTCAGAGTGGCTGAGCCCTCTGGAGATGCTCCCGTTCTGCTGCTGGATAACAAACACACTGACAGCCCTCTCATTTAATGGCATATTTGGATCCACTCCCCTTCTAAGCTGCTTCACCAACACTCGGGCACCCTAATCCTGCCGTGTTATGTTTACTTTGCTTCCTTGAA
Organism: Falco cherrug; assembly: GCF_023634085.1. NCBI lineage: Eukaryota > Metazoa > Chordata > Aves > Falconiformes > Falconidae > Falco > Falco cherrug. The sequence goes on along the minus strand of NC_073709.1, from coordinate 21,787,923 downwards.
CTCTAATCTCTATGAACTTTAACTCACTTTTCAGACTGATGTCAAGGAAGATTATACTTAAGATGCTATAAGCATCTAGAAGTTTTTGCTCCCTCAGCCCTTCTTCATTTTCCGGTTTAAGGTCATTTTTATTCCATTACTCTCTCCTTTTCACCTTCCTTTCTGCTGGTCTTTCCTTTACTGATAAAGTTCCATCTGATATGCTCAGATCTTACTTAAAATATGACACAGTTGTCAAACCCACAAATTTCTACCTATAGGGGTGAGGTCAGTGAGCATTTGAAGTGGGCTTACAGCTCAATAAGCCTGGATAGCATATTGGCCAAATCGTCAGAATTCAAGTCCAGATTAATATTTTAAACCTTCTCACTTTCTCAGGTATTTGGAGCCAGTGGTTTTGTACTGTGCCTTCCAAAGACTGGAGCTTGCTGCAGTGTTGCAATCTCAACATTTCTGGCTTTTCTACCCTTCCTTAAGGCTTAGAGGAGTTTGGCTCGACTGTTCCTATTGCACATGCCTTGCCAGCCTGTAATTAGACCTCCCACTTGAATGCTGAGTAGCTTTCTCCTGTTTACTGCTTGTGTGGATTAAATTTGAAAGATTTCAGTGGAAGAATATAAATGAAGTGACTGCCTAGCTCTGGATTTTCTCCATCTTCCCTTGATGCACTAATGAGAATCAATTGCAGTTGCTTATTATTTTTAAATAGCAGTTAATTTGAGAAAATCTGATTCACTAGCTCTTTTCATTTTGCTGATTTGATTTCAGCCTTCTGCCCATCTGGGCCAACCTACGTATACTGTTCTAAACCCAGTGTGTAAACTCATTGGTGCACATAACCAAAGACAAAGACACTCAGCCTGACAACCCAGCAAAGTGCTGTCTGCAACAGTGTACTCTGACCCTCTGTTTCCTTATGGGTAAAATCCTCCGTGAAAGAGGGGGCTTTACTCTGCAATTAGTTCTCTCTTGTGCCTTGGAGAGAACCAAAGGCTATTCCAAAACCTCCCATTTAACCATCCATTCTCTGGATGTTCAAATCTGGTGACAGTATATAAGACTGTGGAGTTGCATAGGCAGAGAAATTACTTCCTGACTGGATCAGTTTATCCTGTCTGGGCGTGTTCTGAAAAAAATCTCATGTTCACTGTAATAACTGTAGAATTAATCTTTGTAAAGTTGCATAACGCCTCTAGAAATGGCCTTCTGGTCAAACTCCTGCATCTGTGCAAATCCTCTTGAAGGCAACAAAGAATCCTGAAGTAGGATTGCAGGCTAAGCTGTAAGCTCTTTAGGTTAGGGCTAATATCCTCCTGTAATTATTAAAAAATACTTTTTAGATTTATAGCTTTGTGGCAGTGTCTGTGATAAAAAAGAGAGAGATTCAAGATCTGGTAGTAGATGCAGGATTTCTAGCACAGGAGAGAATGTCACTAGTTTCTACAAAGTGTGCTGTTGTCTGATGTGAGGAAGAAAAAGATGTATTCTTCTCCGAATCAAGGGGTTGGTGAGGGTTACCAGCTGCTAATGGTCTCCCCACGTTTAAATCTATGGTGTTTCTGTTCACAACTTTTTAAATGCTTTTCACTTCATGGCAAAAAAAAAAAAAAAAAGATAGGGTAATACACTGAAAGCTACAGGATGGTTGTATGTGATGAAACATTGCTTTTTTCATTATACACACAGAGGGAAGTTGAAATGTTATTTGTACAGGATAAAGGTGAACTTTGCTCATGATTTTATGAACTACTTTATTGCACAGCTCTCTTTGTGCAAACAGCACTTGACACTCTCTTGCCTTTTGTTATTTCCAGCAGATTGGAGTCATTTGTTTTTTAATGCTGAACAGTGACAGAGCAGCAGGTGTTGGATAAAAAGAATCAAGATCACTTTCAGGTTTTGTGCAAATATTTAGGGGGATTTGTGAAGTACTGTAAAATTCAATTAGATTTGCTTCCTACCTCCTTTTCCCTAGACCATTGATTTGCAGCTCTGGAATAATTTGTCATCATTTCTCCAAAACTGGAACTGGTAGCTGTACTGGACTAAGGCTGTGGGGTCGGTGTTCACTTTGCAAACAGCCATGCTGACTGAAGATGTCACACTGAAACAGCTACTTGCTACTAATCCTCTGCGGGGGGGGGGTAGGGGGGGTGGGGGGGTGTCTGCCCTCTCTCAGCAGAGAGAATAGCATGGATTCTGCTCTTTTCTGCTTCAAAGTTTGCCTGAAAACTGGGGTTAACTGTGTGGTATTTTCTAAAATGAAAGGAAGAGGATTCATGTGAATCCATTAACAAGGTGGGAGGGGAGTAGAGAAGAACCTCTGATCACCATGGAAGACAAATAGTTCAGGTCAGTAGCATCCTCAGCTGCACAGCGAGATCTGGAAAAGGCCATCTGTCTACAGCCCAGGTTAGCCTCTGGATTTAACTTAGGGACTGTTATCCTTGCAGAAATAAATAACTTTTGATGAGGAGCTACTAAGGTGAAAAAATAGAAAAGATCTTAAATTAATCAATGCAGTAGCAGCCAGATTCAAGCATCTGTATAGTTTTGACTAATTTAATGTCTGTATTTATCTCTGCATGTGACCAATCCAGCGCTGCTGTCAGTGTCTGCTCCTCATCAGTTTTGTGTCCTCATCTGTGTCTGATCGTGACCACTTGTGTTCAATCACTGCCAGTTCAGGAGGGTCTATCAGTCTTCAGCCAGGACTGGATGCCTATTCGTGTCAGACTCTGATGCTTAGACCTTTCTGTCTGTGCTGCTTGAAAAGACCGTGATTTGCTCAAAACTCAGACTACAGCTAGGATAAAGGTCAGTGACATGCTTGGTACAGTTTATCTGTTTGAAATGTCAAGTAAGTTTTCCATAAACTAATAGGTTAATCCAATATGATCACTGAGGAAGAAAGAAATCTATTTTCAAATGTTTCCACTAGCCAGTATTGTCATGAACAGAGATACTGAATTTCTGATGGCTGGTGAAATGTATTTCCATGTTGTTTGTAGCTGTGTGCTTACATTCATGTAATTGATTCAGCTGTTAATAATGCAGGATGCTAGAAGTGACTGCAAAAATTTCATAAATATGCAACTAAAAATCAGTAGTGATTACGAACAAAGCCAGTGAAATACAATTTTAGTAAAATGTATGTTGATCGGCAGTCAGGAGGAGACTCACGTAAACAGGCAGTTTTGCCTGATTTCTTGTTATAAGTACTGCAAAGGAAGAACGTGTATTTTGTATTTTGCTAGTCTCCTGAAAAGTTTATCAAAGTTGCAATTCATTTTTTAACTTGAGCACCATCTAGCGTGCATGATAATAATTTAAAAAAATAAATAGAAGGCCAGTTCATTATGGCACTTAGCAGTGTAAGTGTTGGCATGTTTTCACTGTCAAAAGAAAACAAGCACATCAGAGCTTAAGTCCTGCTCATTTTCAGTAAAAGAAGCTTCAAGTGACATACATCCTTTTTAATTTTTGCTTCACTTAAACACTTGCACTTAAAATAAATGCAAGAAATTAACTGCACAAAAGTGAAATGTATCTATTTACAAGCAGGTTAAAAATATAAAAATCAACAATCAACACCTGTTTTTTTCCAGATGCAAATACATGTTTGTGTACTCGTGCAAATATAAAGTGGAGTCATTGCTGGAAGCTGGTACTGCCTGTTCCACCAAGCCCCTAGCTTTCAGCTAAATGTATCTTGGCAGATCTTCTCTAGATCTTTCCCAGACTTGGAATACGGTTGGAGATGAATTTCTTTCCTGTGTGCCTGGATCAGAGTAGAGTGCATTTATGAGAAGTTCAGTGTGCTGTTACTTGTCCTGTTAGCATTGCTTCATGCAGAATGTGTCCACGACATACTGTGGGAGAGGCCCATCCATTATTACCACTGCTAATGAACTTCATACTGCTGTTTGCAATAGGTTTTGTTTGCACCTGTGTTGCAAAGTGTGGCAGTAACTTCTGCCCTTTTCTAGCCATCTCCCACTCCTCATTATAATAAGATGTAGAGCTGCTACATCTTAATGCTGGGGAGCATTACTCATTCTCATGCATCCATCACCAGTCATGGGTCTGCCTCCTGCTGCAAGAGCTCCCATGATGGTGGAAAGATCTCCTGCTCCCATACGCACTTCTGGCTTCTGAGGGGTTTTAATCTTGGAGGAGATAAAAACCTACCATTATATTTTTTTAAAAAAAGCTTATGAGTTGTTCATCAAGTGAATGATTCTTTTGGGAATTAGAAGGCAAAGGAAGGGGAGGTCATCAAGATTTTTTTAAACTTTGGGCTTGAGGACCTGTTGATTTTCTTGCTGCCGTTATTTTATGAAATGGGCTGCTTAGGCAGACAAGACAGTATTATTTTAAGCCCTGAAATGAAAGCCAAAGCTGGTAAAACTACACCTGGAGCATCAACTTTTTATAGGACTGAGGAAAGAAAAAAGCGTATTTGGGGGATTTTTCTTTCTCAGTTCCAACAGGGTAGGGAGGACTCATGGAATGGACATCACTGGTCTCAACAACAGAGCCCATGTGCTCTGGCAAACTTAAGACTTGCTCCTTGCTCTGATACTGTGTTTCTATGTGACCTAGCTCTAATCTGAAATAATTCAGATCAATAGCTGCAAATTTTAATGCTTAATGTCTGTATTTGGATAAAGCTTTTGAACTTGACCTATTGTTCACTGACTCACTGCCCAGACATCTGGTCTCTAGTGCAGCACAAACTGCAAACCTGTCACCAAAGGCACACATCAAATGAATTTTCAGAATATATTGTCCAGATGATAAGTGACAAAAACTACATTATGGTGAATGACTCCATCGCCCACCGGGGTTTGAAAACCGTTCATCAGCTTGCACGTGTTAGAGTTGTATGCTGTATTATCTAGGGAACAGATTTAGTAAAGGCTTGTTTCAGGGGAATCCTCTGGTGGGAATTACCTTCTCCATGCAAAACACCTTTCTCTTTCCTTGAACTATGCTAAGTAAAGACTATGCAGTGTGAGGTAACCTCTTTAGGCAGAGCAAGTTATCCCTTTCTAGCCATTTGAGACACTCTAGAAGTGAGATACCAAGTGGAAAATAAACTGGGCTAGAAAGAAGGATATGGAAGGAAACTGAATGCACCAAACATTCATGAAAATAATTTAAAAAAAATTTTGAAGTTCGATCCCCTACTCTTATTGGTGTTGTGTTTACTGTACGGTAGTTTTATGATGTTTATTTCAGCTCAGATTGTAATATCAATACTGTTGAATGATTCATAAGATATTAATTCAGTTTTTCTTTTGGAAAGAAAAATCTTGCTGCAAACCAGATGTTGTGTCTGATCTGAACTTTCATGGGTAAATTGATTACAAAAGCACACACAAATGTGTTCTTTGTCAGAGGCCTGAAAGCAGGCAGAAACTGCTTATTTTCCCTTAAGTGGAAATATGTTGAAGAGAGCAGCAGTGAAGTGATTTATAAGAACCAGAAAATTACCAGTCTTCAACCTTACTCCCCCCACCACACACACATATCAAAAGACTTGCAGTCTCCTACATTGCTAAGGCATGGTTTCCATTCCAATCTTACCAAAGTTCAGGTGGAGTTACTGCTTTCTGGTGTGCAGCACAGAAAGTGCCACCAATGTAAGGGTTAAGCATGTTGCTGCTGGCACTGCTGGAATTGGTTTGCTTACCTGAAGCACACAGAGCAAAGAGAATTTGGTGGTGCAGTCTCTTAGAAAGCTCAGCTTCAGTGGTTCTCTGTTTCTTTGTGTAATGTCTAAAAACGCAGCATTTAATTCTTAGGTGTTTTAATACTGGCAAAGAAATACTTCCCATTTGTGCTTCACTGGCAATACAGGATTTCAGTATCTTAAAGGAAATTTGGCTTTATCATTTGGGATATAGTTCAAGAGCTTTGCCATTCTGCCTTTGCATCAAAATTGTAATTTTTGATGGGATTTTTAAATGGAGTTTCTATTTGCCAGCAGGAATGTGTATTCTTTCAAGGGTGGATTTAAAAGCCCCTAGATTTGGTGTAACTCCTTTCTTCTTCAGCTGTAGTTTTGTAACATTTGAAGACTTAAGTCTGCTGCAAACATTCATTGGTCCCCACCCCCTCCAAGAGTTTCTTTAAAAGACAAAATCTAACAAATGGGTGAAGCAGCTTGGGCCATCATATCACATGGGATGAGGAGGGACATATGGCATCCCAGCATGAACTGTGGTGTGAGGCCAGGCAGAGTTTAACACCACAGAGCTCACAGTTCTCACAGCCACTTTTAGTGCTGGGGTGGCGGCCTGTGCTTGAGTGCTTATGGCAGTCCCATACAAAATGTTAAAATGGGAACAAATAATTCTTAAAGGCAATGAAAGAAGAGGAGAGGTACTAGTCTGATGCCACCAAATGGGGAAGTCGGAACAGCAGCACCCCAAGCTTCCTACCAGAGCAACTGAAATGGCCTTGAGAGCGGTATCCCGAGAGGCACAGTATAATTCTGTCAAAATGTTGTCATTTTTCTGTCATTTCTTTCTGTGGAAAAAGTAGCAATTAGTCCTATTCCCTGACCTAATCATCTGTCTATGCACTACTGGTGTACCACTTGTGAAATTAAGGAATAGGCTGAGCTCACTGAACTCCTGTCTTACCACATGTTCGTTATTTGTTGATGGCTCACGAAAGAAGACAGGCTGCCTGACTGAACAAATGGGTTATCTGCATTTCTGGTTCCCTTCCTTCCCCTTCCCTTTCCAAAGTCCAGGGACCTCAAATCTTCAACTGTGTTTTTTCATCATAAGTGAATACTTCTTTGTGCCAGAGTCTGCTGAAGGCCAGACACCTGCATGTTCCCATTTCCTCACCCTGTAATTAACTCCTGAGAGCAGCTCCCAAGAATACTTAGAAGCCTGTTGATCTTATAAAAATGAAACAGCCAGCCTTAGGAGACTTGGTTAGTTGAATAGGCAGGGTTTATATAATGACTTTGAACAGGAAAACGAAGACCAACTGAAAAGCAGACTAACATTTGGTTGTGGTTATACTGAACAGCACCCTTCATGGAAAATTCTAACTGCTGCTTTTTCAGATAGATCTATTGCATATTGTGCTTGCAGGAATAATTGCATTAGATTATGTTAATCCCTTCCCTATTTGTGTGTCGTTGTTAATGTGACCGATAATTTTTTTTTTTAGTCTGTATGTGTTATTCCTGAAGGTAATCGCCTTAGCTCAGTGAGATAACAGAAAATAGAAAGAGACAACAAATCTTGTTCAAATATATGTGTTGCTCATTGTTCTGTTTAGTCTTTGCCACCAGCAATTCTGTAACCCAGCAGTGGAATTGTGCCTTATAGTGTCTTCCCAGCCTGCAAGCCTAGCAGGAGATTTCAGATTTATTGATAGAGTCTCATCTAAAGCTCTTCAGTACATGCTTTAAGATACTTCTTCATTAGCAGGCACAAGTGTATCCTGAGATGGCCTAAGTAGTTTGTTTTAGAGAGCATATTTACTATTCTGAATACTTGCTGCTGAACCATCACTACTTAAAACCCAGCATATGACAGTAATCTGACCTTAGTGCTTTTTCTAAATATTTTGAACTAATAGCTATGATTCAGTATCTGCTGCATCAACAGCTGAGTTGTTCCTGCAGCAGGAGCCACCCTGCAGTAGAGGTGAGGCAGCGATGACTGTTTTTCTTGAACTTTACGTTACAGCAATTGGCAACAGGGCAACTAGAAATTATCCTCATGCAAGGTCTTGTTTTCCTCATGTCATCATTTTTTCTATTAAGTCATGCAACCCTTAAAGTGCTATGCCACAGGCATTAAGGACAGTTTCTGATCTGGACATGAAAAACAGGAGAGAGATGTTGGAAATAATCACCTGCCAGAGAAAGATGTGTAAGGACAGCTCAGACACTCGCTTTGGTTTGCTTGTATTTGGAGGTCAAATGGTCATTTAATGCATGTATAAGTGTGTCCCCCAAACTGTTCCCAACAAACACAGCTCATGTGTAGGGTGTAGGATTTGGTCGAGGCAAAAACTCCGCGTGATTGCAGTGGAGATCAGGGACATGTGGTTCCTCATACCCTTAAGGAACTTGCCAACGAGAAGTAGACTAAAAGGACTCACTCTGGGTTGTCACCTGGGAATGAGGCTTCTCTAGAACCCGCAGTAATGTATCCATACTCAAGGTTTTCTACTAAGAATACTTCTACATTAAAAGGCTACTGTTTATAAACCAAAAATCTATATATAAGTGGCTACCAGGTTTCAATAGATTATGCTCCAGTCCCATTTTAAATGATCCAAACCCTGGATCCTTTGTCAGAGACTAGTTACAATCAATCTGGATTTTGCTGCTTGAAACAGCTCTTGTCTCTGTAGATTTATCAGCACAGAGCTCTGACTCCATTTTATACCATCAGACTTGTCTATCGTGTCAGATCTGCAGCTGACTCTCAGCAGCTGTAAATCTCTTTTGATTTCAGTGTTAATATGTTTCCTATTCATCAGCTGAAGATGAGACCAAGAATTTGCTGACTGACTTTCTCATCTGGGTTGTGTTTTCTATTTCTACTTAAATACATAGACCAACTGTGTTTTTTCTTCTGACTTTAACTATTTGCTAGATTAAATCTGTATTTTAATGCATTTCTCCTATTATAGCAAGTTACCTTGAAGTAGCTTACTGAATCAGAAAGCAGAGTTGGTTTTTTAATGATAAAAATAAAATGTAAGATCTCCATCATAAAATGTTTTGTCTTCAGAATTATTGCCTGTAAGTAATTGGCACCTTTCTGGGCTGTCCTTTACTCCAAACTTTATTTTAATTTTTTTCATCCAGCATTTCCATACTGTAGCAGACAGTCATGAGAGACTGGTGCATAAGGCTGTGCGACTTTGTTTAGGTTCCTTTTGACAGGAATAGCTGAAAATGTGAACATGTCCTAATATTTCCATAAAAGCAAACAATTGCAAGGTGTTAAATTCAAGTTCCCTGGTTTATTGCTTCCTGTAGAAAAAAATTGGAGCCAGGTGTTTTTTTTCCTCTGGGATTTCATGTTCCTACTAAGGTTTTCTAAAAATCCAGAGAGTATGATTCAGAAACATTTTTCCTTGTATTTGAATCATATTCAGATTTGTATTTTCTTACATTTTCTATTAAAAAAGCAGTATCTTAGTAAGTTTACTTATGCAGCTACCATTATAAGTGTGTTTCTAAGGGTGAGTGTTCTCTTTATGGTCTTACCTTTTAGCAGTTGTGCACATAGTCCTCTTTATGAAGGGACAGCTCTTTGAAGAGGCTCACTTCATTTTTCACCTCATCCAGAAATCATAATGCCTGGAACTGCTTTCTTCTGTTCAGAGCTTTCAGAGGTGGGGATGCCAGCTGGAAGCGGCTTTTGTCTTCCCTTCCCAAGTGCTTACTCAAGATACACTCTCACCACTAAGAGATGGCAAGTGTTACTTAAAATAGCTAGCGTAGCTGCAGGTAGCGATCTTTGCTCCCTTCAAAACTGGATTATAGGTACTCCTGCAGCCACTTAGGAAAGTTTTGGTAGAGGGTAAATGAGGCTTTTGAGAAAGACGGGTAAAACATCTTGCTGGGGTCTGTTTTATCATTAGTAGTTGTGATGCTGTGCAAACAATGTCAAGAAAGGAACATTAGGATCTCTCTGTATCCCTCTTACTGTTTTGCCTTTAGGACAAACTCTTTCCCAAAAGCGTACCAGGGAAGTCTCACTTCTAAAGTTGTGGTGAAGGAGGCACTGGCCGTGTCTGAGGCACAGCGCAGCGCTCACTGTGCGATGCAGTGTGCGGTGCCATGGGCTGACTGTCATGCTCTCGGGAAAGGAAACACGGGAGCTCTGTTTTCAGGGAGCTCTGTTTGCAGGGAACAGGAAGGGGACTGAACCTCCAGCTCCTTGAAAGTAATTATTTTTAGCAATCCGTTTCAATTTGACATGAAGTTGGTGTAGTGTTGTGAAAGTCATGGTTCCTGAAATGTTCTATCTCCTTGGATGAGCAGAAAGAAACTGGGCATTTGCAATGCCAGCCATCTTGAAGAATGCACAAGCATGCCATTAAAAATGTCATCGTCACAGCATAGGCTGCATGGCAGAAACATACTTGAGGACTAAAAAACAGATGGATATAAGATCCCATTGTAATGCTGTCTCGTTACAGTGGAGAATTTGCAATGGATGGAATACAAACTTGTTCTCAATAGGCTCTTGTGAAGTTTCAAAATCAGAATTTCGATGAGGTTCAAATACGAATGATACTTTCATCTCCGTGAAACCACTGACTTTCCTGGATGAGATGGGGAATAAATGGCCATGATTGGTTATGTCTTGTGCAAAAATGTAGCTTTGGGCATTATGTCTGTATTCATAGGAAAGGATTGCCAGATGCTTGTCAAGGCTTCTCTTTAGATCTAAGTGTTCATATTAGCGACATAATTTTTATATCTCTCTGACAGCATGAGGGTTAGTAGGAATGCCTTTTGTGGTTGATTCTGTTTTACCTCTTTTTGACGCTTAGGTGTGGCACAAGAGAGTGGTAAGTAATAAACTCTTAATTCTGGGAAGTGCTTCCAGGTCCATTGTCAATACAGACTGACTGTGGTTGGAGTTTCTAACTGGAGAGTAGATGGATGCTGTGGTGTAATTCCAAGGGACAGCTTAGATGAACTACTCCTTTCCCTAGAGGGGACAGTTCATCAGGATTCCCTGTATTAGGGAAGAGAGGGCAATATCTATACTGTACTGAAGACATCGAGTATTGTATCAGCCCAGACTGCATCAGTAATCTAATATCTGAACAAGACAGAAATACCTATATAGGGCAAACAAACAGAAGTTGATTTGACATAAAGTTATAGTATTCCAATCAGTAAAATAGCTATGATTTGTATTAGTACTCTATATTAGCATTTTATATGAGCATTTATCACAGGATCACAGAAGGGTTGAGTGTGGAAGGGGCCTGTGGAGGTCATCTCAACCAGCCCTCTGCTGGAGCAGGGCCACCTAGAGCCAATTGCCCAGTGCAATGGCCAGACGGCTTTTGAGTGTCTCCAGGGAGGGAGACTCAACAACCTCTCCGGGCAACCTGTGCCAGTGCTCAGTCACCCTCACAGTAAAAAGGGTTTTCCTGATGTTCATAGGGAAAACCTCCTGTGTTTCAGTTTGTGCCCATTGCCTCTTGTCCTGTAACTGTGCACCACTGAAAAGAGCCTGGTTCTGTCTTTACACCATCTCTTCAGGTATTTATATATACATTGGTAAGATCTACTCTGAGCCTTCTCTTCTGTAGGCTAAACAGTCCCAGTGCAGCTGTTTATTCTGCTTCACTGTTTAGGAAACTTATCAGCTTTTAGACAGTTTCTAGATGCTCAGTCAGCAGCTGTGATCAAGAGGAATGAAAAATCTTTGTCCAGGTCTTGGCTTTGCTGTAATGGCAGCATTTGCTCTAATGCTGCAGTGTCATCATGATAATGATGGCACTCCCTCTTGGGGTTCTGATTTCTGCAACACACCCCTCTTTGCTTTGCAGGGTAATATGTAAAAAAGAAGGAAAGAAAGAAACAAACAAAAGTCATGATTAGATCAAGTACTATATTTTGGCCATCAGCTTTCCTGCTGTGGGATGTGCTCTTCTGTAACAGCACTGGCTGCCCGCAGTAGCTGGCTGATGTCCATATCCATGGACAAAACCCATGGTTCTTTGATGAGTTCTAGAAGAGGTCCATAGCTGAGCTTTGTTGATATGTCATACCTGAAGTGACAAGGCAGGTAGGGTCTGGGGACAGTTCTTGTGACATTTCTTAGCAAATGGAAAGCAGTCACCTGAAATTACTTTTTTGTGTAATGACAAAAATGATTAGGGATTTCACCAAGACAAAGAGAAACCGAGAACAGGTCATGCTGTTTGCCCTCTCTTTTAGGAATAGCATGATGGAGATGTGCTGTGGAGAGACAAGCTTGATGTGGTAATCACCAAAGGTTGGTTATAAAATATTTTAGTACTTGAGTATGTGGGAAATTTAAATACATTTCTCATTTATTATAGAGGTTTTCTTAGTTTTTGGTAGGGTTGGAGCAATGATGTGTTTAGCGTGTTTAACCTGTGTTACTTGTTAGGTCAGAATAATCAGTTCCTAGTGGCTTCTGTGGACCTTCACAGGGCAAGGGAAGAGGAGAGCCGCATTCTTGCCAATGCAGGTGTGTGTTCCAGAGAGCAACTCCTCTGCCTCAGCTGTCAGAGGGAAGTCTAGTCAGGAAATTTCATACTGCCCGTTCGTGGTGGATGGAGCAGCTGCTCACACCGTAGCCCATCTGCCGGTGACACATCTGTGCAGCCCCAGAGAGCTGCCTCTGGGAAAGAGCTGCTGTGCCTTCCAGCTACAGCTGACTTTGGCAGCAGCTCAAGAGTTCTGCATGAAGTTTGACTGTGCCTTTATGCCAGATTATTCTGAATTCCAGTGAAATTTTGCCGGTCTCATATGAGGGAGAACAGCATCTGCTTCCCACTTGTTTTCAAATGGGTTTTTAAAATGAAGATGTCAGGCTGTGTATATTACAGACTATTCCATGCAGGTATAACAATCCTGATGTGTAAGTACCAGTGCTTACAATGAATTAAAGTGAAAGACTTCCATGAACTTCTTTCAGTATTTTCCAGCAACTAACTTCTAGGTCACATGGATCCCAAACTAATTAAGGAAATGTGTAGTAAAAGCCATTGGATGAATTGCTACTTAGTTTTTTTCAGTGTATTCTTACTTGACTGTTGCTTAAAACTTGAGGATATAAATGAAATAAAATTATAAAACAGTAATTAATCCATTATATGATACATTAAATGCAGTGTCTAAAGGGACATTTTTCAATGACGTCTCAGTAGCAGAAAAAAAACCATTAGGGTAAATATGTAAAGTTGGATTACTTTACTCAAGACTGCATGCTACATTTGTCACTGCCATTGAATTTGCTGCAATTCATTTGGATTGCTATTTTAAAATTAAATTTGAAGCTTATTTCATTTTTTAGAAAGTAGTACAACAAAAGTCCAAGAAGAAAGCAACAAAGATGCACACAGGTTGTGTACAATCCACGTCAGGAAAAAATATGATCTTTCCTTGACAGTATCTGAGATGATAGTACAGAAAGGAATTAATTAATAGGTACTCTGGAAATCACCTTCAGCAAGAGACTGTCCTTTGCTCATAGATGTGTAAGGGCACACAGTATAACTCCAAGGGTGCGACACACAGTGATTGCCAAGTTGCTTGGCATCTTCTTGTCCACTTCGCTTCCTATGCTTTGCATGGGAAAGCTGGAGGGAAGGGGTAGGGATCAGGCCAAGTCCTCCTAGATGTGTTCACCCATTTTCCTAGCTGTGTGAAACCAACCCCATTTATTTCTTGATTTTAGAAGAATTCTGTATGACAAATATGAAAAATGGGCTTCCAAAACCAAACCAAACTGTAAAAAAAAAAAAAAAAAAAAAAAAAAAGAATTAAAATTAATTCAGGGTTGTCTTAAACTTAGGAAAATGGTAAAAATCTTTTTTTAAAATTTAAAGAAAAAATGTCTTTAATATGAGTACCTTGCACCTAGGATTAATATTTTGTTGATAAAAGTATAACTAGATATTTTTACATTACATAAAATTGCTTTTCCAGGACACAGTATTAGCCAGGAGTTGACGACCTTGAGCTCCAGCATGTCCTTAGAAATACAGGTGTCACAATATGCAAAATCTCATCATCTCTTATTGCTAATTCTCCTCAAAAGATAAAAGTAGACAAAAAGCTAATGAGGTAAAAATATTAAAGGAAACAATCCCATCAAATTTTCTACTTTTCTAAGTTTTTAATCCAGAGAAATTGTGTGGTTCTAAACATAGTCCATGGAAATACCACAAGCCTGCAAGTGGATGGAAGCACTTAATTTCATATGGTTTGATTCTGATATCTGAATATCTTATGCCCATCTTTAGATATACAAGGAACATCATTAAGTTGGTTGATCAAGATTATAAGGTACATGGGGCAAAGACTTTTGCAGAAATTACTTCTTTCGCAGTCTGTAAAGACCCATCGTAGTATTAAATGCATAAGAACAAATCCACACATTAAGTTGCAGAATTTTTATTTAGTAATGATTACTCTGTGTGATTATCTTCGTCTTAGTGTAACAAACTTCTTATTTCCTTTGTTATTGGCTACATTAAAATGGCTAAGCATTTTTAAGTCTCTGAAAATCAATACTCAATAAGTACCATGGAGGTAAGTATTTGAAGCTGAACTGATAATGTTTATTATTGGTAAGTACCGATAAATGTTTCTGTTCCAACCCCTGGGAACCGCCTTCTATCAGAAAGTTAGAAGCATGAATGACGGCTGTTACTGTAAGGCAAGGACTGTTTCGTTTCAGTGCTGGAGATCATCTGTGTCCCCCCCACATGTTAGTATTGTGTCCAAATCAATTATTTCACATAATGACAATAAAGGCATGGTAATGGCTCTGTCACAGTAGGAGTATTTCTCCCCTTTGAAAATGAGTGTCTGGTGTTTGCTGTGTTTGTTGACAATGTGAGGGAGGCTATTTATTACTGAAAAACACAGCATTATCTCTTCACTAGATTACAGGGGCCTTATTTAAAGACATCTTTTGTTCAGCAGAGTGTGTTTGGCAAGCAAAGAATGGCTGGTCCTAGCAAAGTGCTGAGTTGCACATGCGGGCGATGCTCCCAACATTTTGCATTGATTCATTTTTTTTGAAAGCTTTTATGTATCTGTCTCATATCTTATTGCAAGAAAATCAGAATTTTAAAGACATGAACTAGGAAAAATAAGGCTTTTCTTTTAATATTCATTGCAGCTGCAAACAAAAATTGAAATCCTCAAGCAGTTAATGTTTTTGTCCAGGGTGCCTTCCAACCTGAATTATCCCATCATATCTTTTAATTTTATTTTTTAACTATTTAAAGTCACTTTTAATTAAAACTGGAATAAAGTATCAAGTGCCCCCTTCCACTCAAAGGTTACCTTATTGTGAGAAATACTAATAGCTGCCTTACTTTTGAAAATCACCAACATTTCAGCAATATGTGCTGTATTTGCAGGCTGCAAATTTACTAAGCCTCTGCAAAATGCATAATTATGGAATGTGCTATTTTCTTTGGCTGACATGACAAAGCTTTGAATTAATAATTTGGTAATCTATTATAAGAACCATTCAAGAACTGGTAAGAACAATATTCAAACAGATTTCAAATGCAGTAAACCTTCAGAAGAAACAATAATATTCATGGTAGAAGGCAAGCAGAGATGTAACTGGCTTTGAATGCAAACCTGCAGTTTAGACAGCTATTTTGTTTGCTCAAAGGCTGTCTGTCAAAGGTTCTTGCTACTCAGATGCGTGCAATTAATCTTACAGAAATCAATGAAATTGTTTGTGGGAGTGTGAGAGAAAAAGACCCTTTTCAAGTAGGTAACTATTCCATTTAATCAAGTTCCCCGCTTATGTTTAACTTGTTTCTACATTTCAAGGGTTTCTAAATAATATTTACTTAAACAGTTGGTCTGTGTGTCACTCACTGCACGTGGTGTCAGGGCAAGCCGAGGTATAACGTCTTTCTCTGCCTCTGTACTGCCGGGGCAATGTACTGCTGTGAAATCCAGCCTTGCCAACAGAAATAGAAATACTATAGCATCCCAAATGAAAATTTAAATAGATAAATAATTTCCCTAACCAATGTAGCTATTTTTATTTACATCCATTTGCTCTAAATAGTTGGGCTGACTGGTTTTTTTTTTGTTATAGTCAATACTGCTATTTTGTAGACAAAGTCTTTTTTGAGAAATATTTAATTTGGGTCTATTATTTTAATTAAAAAATACAAGTGGTTATATCTGCCCATATTTGGTTGATAATAAGATATTTCATTCAAAAATTCTGTTACAGTGCATCATGGGAATCGTGCTTGTTTTTTCTTAGATTATAAGATTGGGCTCTGAAGCTCCATTAAATTATTCTTGATGTGCTCTGACCACAGGCTTCCATGATGTACCTGGCTTCTCTCGTGATGCAAAAGATTATGTTGCACCATCGGAAACGTAGTGCAACCTAGCAGGTAAGTCTGTGAGGGAGACCAGTAATGTGAAATACTGGAACTACAGTTCCTCTGGGTCTCCCAGTTAGCAATGTATCTGAAGTGAAAGAATTTGTTTCTTCTGAAATACTTTTTAATTTTAGGCTTCCTTTTTGGGGGATGGGTATGGTGGTGAGGAACAGAAACAGTTCCTTATTAAAATGCTGATAGATCTTTTTCATTGTTTTTCATTTTTGTTCGCATTTTTCTGGGAAAAGTCCTGTTTTTTCTACCAGCTCGTTTAGTCAGGTACTTAGTATTCGTGATCAATAATGAAGCTGTGTGACATGTAATATTATGAATGTACATTACTGTTTTAGTTCTTTGAGTCAACGAACGAACCTTTAAAAGTACCTTACACTTGAAACAAAAAATTTAATCTGCTTAATGTATCTCAGTCTTGGACCCAGAATTCATTTCTCTGAATATTCCTACGAACAAAATGTCAAACATATGGATGTTTTAAAAAGGAAACAAAAAAGGGTGGTAAAAACATTAAATCACATTTCTAATTAGAAGCCAATTGAATGTCTTCAGTGATGTTAATGCTACTCATACAGTTGCACTGGCAACTCTTGGCAAATATTTATTTTTAAAAGGTGACTAGTCTGTGGTTGTTGCAGGGATGTGACTTAGAAGTTGTATTTAATGCTGGTAAAAAGGATGTGACTGTCTAAACTGGAGTTGTGAACATGAACTCCTGGTTCAGATGCGTAAGCTGGACTTTTGCCTTGGTGCTTTCTTCCATATGGGAAGGAAACCTGGTAATCAGAGATGGAAAGGAGCTCTGGTTCAGGCCACTGAGCTGAATATCCCATGGGAAATAGTTGTGTTTTGCTGAGTAAGATGTGTAAATTACATAACATGGCAGCTGCGTAGCTTTAATAAGCATAAATGGTGAATGTCTAGCAAAGTGGTACAGCAAGTATTTCTCAGGGAATCTATGGTCTGATTTATATTTGTAGGAGTAATTTTTTTCATCTCAAAAAAATCCCAACATATTACTAATTAACAGAAAAAATCTCTGCACATGGATCGTTTGCAAGAAGGGAAAATTGTGAAGTACTTCATTCAATGTAACATCTCACTGGTGTTTGATGAGGAAGAGCAGCACAGTCAGCTGAAAGGTAGTCTGCTGAGCTGAAATCTGTAGGTACTGGTTTCTTATCCCAGCAGGATTCCCAGCTCTGAATGGGTAGTTGCTTTAGGTCGTGCTGTTTTTATTCTGGCTAGTTTCTGGGGAAAGGGCTTTTTCTTACTTACCATGTGAGCTGTAGATAATAACAAATGTGTGAACTATATACTCTAAGTAGCTCATCTGGGTCTACCCACATTCCCCTGTAAAGGAAATGTCACAATGGCACCTAGAAGGAGAAAGCTGGAAATATGTGCCAATGGAAAAGAAAAAAACCCCAAAACCTAAAGCTGAGCAATAAAGACTGTCTGTAGAATAGCAATAGCATGATTTAGTAACACATGCAACAGCCATCATTTCCAAATTAAAAAGGAAAAGTTATTTGTTGGGTGTCAGGATGATCAATGGATTGTTTTTACATTACATCAACACAGATTTTTTTCAATGTGTTGCAGCATTGAATCAACATGTTACAGTTCCTGAATGCAACCCTAAAGAGAAAAAGGGTTGTTAGGCCAGTAGCAACAACCAGTATTTTTCTTCTCTACGACACCTTCAGTTATTACAATGAATAGGTGCCCTGAAAACATATTCTCCAAAACCTGGCTTCTACCCTGTACTTTGAGGGAGAGGTTGAAAAGCTCTCCTGATGCCCCTTCCAGTCGAGAATTTGTCTGTCTTCTTGGCACATGCCTCAGAGTTGCCTCAGAGTTTTCTTATTGAAAGGATTTAAGTGGTAAAGTCAAGAGCAAACAGCTTGTGTTGAAAGGAGATCATGTCAGAGGATCCTAGAAAAACAGTTCGGAAAGGACTTTCTAGATTGGAGAGGACGTCTGGAGGGCATCTGGTCCAGTCCCCACTCAAAGCAGGGCCAGATCAGGAAAGCTTTCTCGGCAATTGTCTGGTTGGGTTCACATAGGCACTTGCTGTAGGAATAGGTCGAGCACCTGGTGTTTTGATTGTTTGCACAGGCACTCTGAGTGAGTCTGGATGATTAAGGTTTATCTAGACACAAGGAACTGAGCTCTGCCCTGAGCATTTTGCAGGAACACCTTTGTTCAGATTTTCTGGTTTGCTTCTCTGAATGATTCCTCTGTGAGGAGGAGGGACTGTCAGAGGGAAGAAGAAGAGGAGAAAGGGGCTAGGTTGGGTGCTGCTGTACCTTCACAGCCATGCTTTGATCCACAGTTGAGTGTGATGAGTAACAGCTGACAAGAAAAGGCAAACAAGAACTGAGCGTATTGAGCCCTGGCATGGGCTCATATATATATATATATATATATATATATATATATATGTATGTATATATATATTTATATAAGTATATTATTTGAAACTGCTGGAAAGATGGGCAGTGGTATTGCTGGGTACTGATTTGATGGGCAGCTTCTGCCAAATCCTTGGCTATAAAACCCTCCAGTAACTGAGATCAGGGAAACATTGCTGTGCAGGCATCTGGCACTGGGTAGAAGGAGGAGGACACAAGGCAAAGCTGACACTTGTTGGTGCTGAACGCTGACCAGAGCCTGATGGTGAATCTGTTTGCGGTGGGTGCTGTGTTTCCTCCAGGCAGGGCTGAGCCAACCTGCTCAGGTGGTGACTGGAGTGGGTTTTGGTTTGTGTGTGTATGTGAGTGTAAAGCTTTTCCAGCCAAAGCCTATCCCTTGCTCCGCTTAATAAGTTGAGCTTAGCAGTGTCATATTGTCTTGTGCTTGTTTTCCCTGTGACACTGTTACACATCAGAATCTCGGGATGGCAAGGAGTCCAGATGTCAGTAGCTCACATGCAGCGAGGCTCAGGAGCCAGAAAGTGCTATTTGGCCCTAAATCTCAGATGCTGAGACTGTTTCTCTATGGAGGCTTGCCCAAAGGTTCTGTTCTACGTCCTTACGCTGTGGATCAGTAGCTCCCAGTGCAACTTTTTGGCTGCTGTAAAACGTGGCGAGGCTGGTGCAGGGTGCTCACGGATGAGCAGACACAGATGAGCTGAAAACTACTTTTGCATGCGCACACCTGCACCCCCAGTCACAGAAGCAAGACTGCTTGTAAAGATGTAATTTTACCAGTGGTTGAACTTGCATCCCAGAAATCTTTTCCCAGTTAAGTAAAAAGCTTATAATTAAGGTAGATAAGTCTTTATTCTTTCTGGCTTTTGAGTCTTGTATTCATAGCGTTAGGTCAAAAGAATGCAAAGACACTTCCAAAACAGATTTTTAGCTAGAAGTATTTTCCATTATTGTTTTGGATTAATAAATGTTGCAAAAAAAAAAGGTATGCAGATTTCCTTGTTTCTTGACCAGGACCAATGAATGTAGGTTGTTCATCCCTTTGCAGAGAAAAAAATGCAGAAAGTATAGGCATATCCTTAAGGATAACTGAAGCACCTGTCATTGGCTGTTGTGACAGTCTGATTCAGAATGTATGGTAGTAATCTGTAGGCACAGGAAAACTACTTCATGCCAAATAGGTTGAGTAAATTTTAATTTTTCACAGTTATGCCCAACTACAGAGAGAAACGTTCTTAGCATACTAAGAATAATAACTCATTCAGTGAGGAAACCAAATTTGGGCAGGTGTTTGGTGGAGAACTCTCATAGTGTACAAGAATTGTGATAAACCTGACCAGTGATTACCAAACTTTTTGGAACAACGCTCACTACATCTTACTCTGTACCAGCCGACAGCCAAAAATACAGGGATGACGTATTGGAGGAGTTCTTAACAGTTAAAATACTTGAAATTTGTATCAGAGGATTCTGGACACCATCAGTTGTACTTTGGTTAACATCATGCTGCAAATGGAACGTAGCAGCGAATGGAAACAGTGCTTTGTTCTCTCTGCCGTGTCTGGCTACCAAAAATATCATGAGATGAAATTAAATATTACGGTGCTATTGCTTTAGCCTAGAAGGAAGGGGGTAATTCCACACACAAATGGAGGACTTAAGGAACTCAGCTATGGCTCTGAACACATGCAGGGTATGAAATTAATCATTACCCAATATGCTTTAATCAGGACTTTTAAACAGCTTCTTGCTTTAAGGCATTGGTTGGACTCTAATCTCATGATATCAGCATAAGGTAGATTTCATTCAGTTGGAAGAAGATCATATCAGCCATTTATAGAAATATAGCATAACCTTTCCTTATGGAATTTTTAAATTAAAATTGAAGATGGATAGTATTTTTGAATATATGCACAATAAGCCTCTCTGATAAGAATTACTGGTGATTTGCTGCCATTGTCCACCTAGTGGCCTATCAAGGAATTAATTTTACAACAATGCCTTTAGGCAGCAATGCTCATGAAAAAAAAAAAAAAGGCAAAACCCATATCAGAGTTATATTATTTTTCCATGGCCATTTGAAGAGGAGCACGTAGAAGTTTGAAGTTCTCACGATCCCTAGTCATTAAGATCACTTATTTAGATCTAGAATAAGCAAGTGAAGTTAACTAGATTTCTCCTACTGCTCATGTTTTTTGTGGCAATGCTTTCAGCTGCATGACCACTGCCTGATATAACTTGACATTGCTCTGTTGGCTTTGCAATCTTGACTGTCACTGAAGGAGGAGATGACACACGGTTTCTAATGGTTATGAAGGCAAGAAGAGTTCAGCTGTACAAAAATTTTAAACACTGTGATCTTTAAATGAAGTGTATGAACATTCTGATTCAATACCAGGTTAATACTGAGTTAATACCAGGCTAATCGATGCTAACAGAACTGAACTGCTGCTTTAGGAAAATACTGTGAAACCATAGCTGGATCACCTGGTGGTACCAAGAAAAATATACTCCCAGGATATTTTCTGCATGATTCAAAGAAGATAACTCATAGCATGATATATGCTTCCTAAGAGAAACTGTTCTTGCTATTTAGCTGTTTTCCAGAGATCAGGTAATAATGTAAGACAATGGACTCAGACCTGACTCCTTACAATCTGGTATCCATTGTGTTGTTCGTGGATTGTTCATTCTGCTCTGGATACAAAAAGAAGGAAATTTGGATTAAGAAATTTGACTTTTATGATGAAAGTCAAGTCATGGAAAATTGATTTACTTTTATTTTTTGTTAACTAAGGCAGAATTTACACTATGAGAAGACAGTTTCTGATCCTAGTATTTGAGTGTCAGTCTGGAGCGGTCTCATGACTTCAAAGCCCTGCTCCTCTTTTTTCTGCCAGTGTTCCGTCTGTTCACCTCTGCTCTCTCTATAACTGGTTGCCCAGAGAAGCTGTGGATGCCCCATCCCTGGAAGTGTTCAAGACTGGCTTGGATGGACCTTTGAGCAACCTGGTCCAGTGGAAAGTGTCCCTGGCCATGGCAGGGGCTTGGAACTTGGTGATCTTTAATGTCCTTTCCAACCCAAACCATTCTATGATTCTGTCTTCTGCTTCATACCGCAGTGTCTCTTCTGACAGACACCCTGTGCTCGGACCAGCCTTTCACTGTGTATGTCAAGCGTGTAAACTACATTATTGAAAGTGCTTCTCAAAACCTATTTCTTATACCTTGGTTTTCATCTCCTATTTCTATTTCATAAATGAAATTCTGACTTCATTGAAGATAATTGCAAAACGCCCATTGGCTTCCTGAGAGACAGATTTAATTTTCTCTGTCTGGATTTGTCAAAGAAAGATTGAGAAGTATTTGGGGAAGAGACAACTGGATAGATTTCCAGTACCTACAGTGGTACACTGGTCAGTTTTTTTCTAATTTCTTAGAGTGCTTAGCTCTTCTAAGAAGATTTTTCCACTTGCCATTAAATGAAAGCTGAGTCCCTCTGACACTGGGACTTCAGAGGTAAAAACATTTACACTCGTATTCACCCTACTTACTATCAGCAATTTAGCTAAGGTCTCTGTATCAAGAATTGAATCATGCTGGATTTCCTCTGTAATCAGTAGGTGGAGAGAAGCGGTCTAAGGAGACAGGTCTGCTTCTCTATGGTATGTGTCACCCGCTGGATGTGCTGCTGTTTCTCTCTAGTGACTACAGTGGTGTTTGTGCTGACTAGATCCAAGTCTGGGAAACTCAGATTTCATCTGAAACCTTAATGACCCAGAAAATCAAACAAAGTGTTAGCTGAATACGAATGAAATTTAGTGAAGCCAATTCAAAACTCTTGAGACCACTTGACTTGCCCAAAGTTTTACCTGCTGGAGGAAGACTATAAACATTAACCAAGGATTCCCACATGCTCCCCTTTCTTGAAATGCTGGGCCATGATGCCTTATTGTATCCAGATCGCACATGTATCCATGATGTTGTAGCATATCCAAAACCCCAAAGCACCCTTTTAATTTAGTAAAATAAAAATCAGGAGTAACAGAGGGATGCAAACACAATTCAGAAGTAGTTCTACTGTCATAACATTAATGCTTTGAGAGACCACAGTCTTTGTTCTATGTGTCTTGCTGAACTCTTCATCTATTACAGGAGTCTTTCTAAATAGATGTAGTTTTCTTTATTGCATCTGTTTATGAACCCTGGGCTTTAAAAGCAATGCATCCTTGTTCAGGCATTTTGTTTAGCAATGTAAATGTATTTGAAGCATGGAATAAGGTGACTACAATACCAACAGTTTTTGTAATGCTTTCTACACTGCCAATCAGAAGAAACAGAAGAGCAGAAAGGAAGCAGGCAATATGTATAACGATGAACAAAGAACAATGCCTATTAGCACTTTATAGCTCTTTGGACTCTGTTCCTTACAGCCAACTGCTTCAGTTTGAATATAATGCAGAAAATACTGAAGAAAATGCCTAAAAAGCAGAAAAGTAATCAAGAACAAATTGGAGTTTTATGCCATAAAACTGCTGCTTCTATCTTACTGGTCAGGTATGTGATTTTGCCAAGATTTGTCGTATGGAAAAGCTTTCATGACAGCAACATGGAGGTTCAGCAGCACAGCAGTATTCCAAACGATAACTGCAATTTTTTTACACTGCAAAGTATTGACAGTGGTGCAGATGAACCACTTTGAATAACCAATGTAATGTGATGACAGAGAGAGATGCAATACTCCCAGTCCTGTTCAGTGGCAACATGAATAGATGAAAACTGCAGAGAAGTTCTTTGGAAATCCAATATTCCCTTTTTAGGTTGTACTGCGTATGAAATGGCAGACTAATCATCAGTAAGATATCAGCAACAATTATACTGAGTAGATACATGGGGCTTGGTCTGCAGCTATTCCTATAAAAGCTCAAAAGATGCTCAAAGCAATTCCACTGCCAAGCACGGGGTCAAGAATTACCAGAAATATTGTCCACTTGTCATTTTTATCATAGCTGCAGTTCTGGAGCTTTTCCTGGCTTCATCATTGTTGTTGTTGTTGCTCAAAGCCTACTGCCTGCAGTCAGTTGGTAAATTGAGCTGTTTTCTAGCCAAGAGTCTGTGATATGCAAAGGAAGCACAGCGAAGTTTCAAGATGTGCTATATTTATATGCAAATTGTGAGTCATAGTATGATGGACTTTCAAACTGTTGAGAGAGGTGACTAGTGAAATATTTGCTCAGGCAAAGCATTGCTATAGCATGCAAAATCTGGCTGTACTGGTTTTAGGTCTCTAGCAAGACCACACATACACTAAACCCATGAATTTTGTTCATGATTTCATTCAGTCTCATTCAGTGAGAACTGGTCCAACACCAACAAGTGGTTTCCTTTGTTCAGGATACTAAATCTGTGGATCAGTGTTCATTATTTAACAAGTGCAGCGTAACTGTTGGAGTCACATTTGTCAAAGTGTTTAGGCATCCAGCTTCTTTTGAAGTATATTAATGTCCATTAGGCTTTGTATGTGTCTGTTCAGTATTTTCTTTCTACAAGTGCCATCAACAGCTGTATCACAAGGAAGGAACTCCATAGCTAGAAAGCCAGGTAAGAGAGAAAGACTCCTTGTGCTCACTCATCAGATATACCAGACTGTTCCCTGAAACAAAACGTTTAATGTTGTAACATCTTTTAAAATTTTAAGTTGTCACTAATTAAACCTTTTTTTTTATTATTTTTGTTCATTAAAATATTAGGTTCCCAGGGAATCTTTCTAAGCCATTCAGTTTATTCTTTTTGTTCTGTTGGGTAGCAAGCACTGTTTCCTTGGATATGGTCTTATTTCCAAATAGTTTAATTTAAGTATGAACTGGGGCATGGAGTTAAAGTTTATAGGAAGTCTATAGCTAAAGCTATCTAGTAGAAAAGTTTTACAGGCACGTCTGTACCCTGTAAAAGAATGCGTTCTTATGCATTAATTTCAGGTATGTTGTCTTCTGGAATATCCTCTTTTTCTTGAGTTGTCAAAGGAAATAAATAAGAAAAGGATTCTTTATTTTCAAAGCATTTATCACAGTACTTCTTATTCATTTCATCTGTGATGTGGAGAGTTACGGTTTTTATGATTATATCACAGCTGTCAGACAACCAGAAGAAATTCTTAAATAGAAACAAATAATTTTGAAGTAGAAACAATTTTTCACATGTTGGTTTTTGTCATATAATGTGAATCAAGACCTCTGTTTTGAAGAAAAGAATAAGAAAATTATTATTTCACCTTCACAAAACCTTTCTACAGTTCTCTGTGATGTTCAGAACCTCCCAAGCCTGTTAGTCTGGTAGCTTAACAGCTGTGAAAAGCCAGGGACAGAGGTTCTTAGGTTTCTTCATCGTCGGGAGTGCCGCACGATTTACCCTCCCTGCTGCCCGCTCTGGGAGCCGAGAGGGCCTGTGTGGCATAGACCCATGACGCTGCGCATGATATGAGTAACGGTTCAGGCTATTAACCAGATGTAAACAGTACTACACCCATGCCACTTGGGTCTTGACCCACAGACCACCCTTCATGAGGGAAAGCAGCATTTAGAAGACAACAGTTTGCCTGCCGTTTCTTCCTAGAGCTCCATTTTCATTTGTGCTCTGGTCCATTTCATTTTGCATCTTTCACTAGACAAGAAATTAAGGTTTGTGGCATAGTTTTGTGACGATCCTTCATTGGAACATTTATAATTTACAGTCTTTTTCCTGTGTGTTGCCTGTGCTGCTTTGAGGGCAGGATTTTGCTCTCTGTTATCTTTGTTATGCAGTGTTATGCGTGCAGGGTCCATGCTGTGCTCCTAAGGTGGTTGAAGCTCAGTGCTGCTCAATGGATTTAGTTCTTGAGACATTTTTGAGATTCAGCAGAAGGGCATTGCTCAGTAAATTTAAGCTAACAATAATACAGTTAATATAACAGAAACAGAAAGATTAGACTGAATGGTTTCCTAGCATAACCCATGCCTAAAACGTACAGCAGTATTTCTCTTTCACGGCACATTTCAGAACTATTACAGAAGTTGTTTGCTAATAGAAAATTTTGCATTCTCCTGCAAAGGTTTATCAAGTGTAACAGGATTTTTTTTACCTGCAGCACTTCTGACTTTCTTTGAACTGTTGTCTCATTGTATTTTAGATATGAAGTGCTGTGGTAATTCTTGATGCAACTTCACACAGGCAAGAAAGTTACAGCTTACACAAAATTTCTAAAACATGTCAAAACCCAACTTTTTCCCTTTTCTCACAGCGATCTTTGGATAACATCAGGCCAAATGAAGCATGTTTTTAATTCAGCTGAAGTGTGTGATTGGCAGACCAAGATGTAAAAAATGCAACATAACTTCAGAATTAGGTTCAGCATATACTTGTGTTTACTGCTCAACCCTTTAAAATTAATATTGGGAAAAGTTTAGACACAAAATGCCACTCCTACTGGTTTTGGTCAGTCACTGTGTATAAACATGTGTTTTATATATATATATAAATCTATGGGATGGCACCCAGAACAATTTGTAACATTGCTGCCCTACCACATTCCTAATCTTCTCCTTCTCCCAATATCACTGATTTAGAAGTAGTTTTGAAGAAATACACTACCTTGGAGTGCAAGGAAGAACAAGGGTTAAGACATGTAAACCCCAGTAATTTTATCATATTTCTATTCCCGTTCTTCTAGTATTGACAATAAAAGGGTGACCCTCATTAACATGGGAAGTTACAGAAGGGCCTGCATGGCACCAATCAATAAGATTAATTTTGTGCACATAAATCCCAATGAAAGTTTTTGAATGTCAAATCGTTCTCTTAATTGAAATGTGTTTGCCTGTGAGAGAGAGATGGGGTGACAGTGACCCAAGTGACTTCTGTTGGTTTAAGTTTCATCACATGCATTGCATAGTTGCAACGCATAAGGAAATTAAATTATAAAAATATAAATATGATAGAAAGCACATAATAATCCAGTGGGTTTGGGCTCGCTCTTAGGCTTTTTCTGTCTTCTTCTTCTTAGTATGTGCCTGCGTGTGAGGGAGGACAGAGAGACAATCTTTTCTGCCCTGCCCTGGGAACCCTCTGAAGCAGTAAGCACCGTTTTTGGGCTGCAGTGAGGCTGTCTCCCACAGCCCCTAAATAAGCTGGCATGTCTTCATGGGCTCTGGAAAGGGTGCCAGTGCCAAGCAGTATGGAATTCACCCTGATGTTCTGGAGACTCTGCCTGCAGAACTGCCTGTGGAGGTGCTGGGGAGACTTTGCTTCACGAGCCTGTTTGGCCTTTAAATTAGCAAAATAAGTTTAAGCTCCAAGTTAATTTATGTAGTTATTAATCCCATGAGAAATACTCTAACTCTTTTTTTTTGGGGGGGGCAGGGGGGAGAGGTTAAAGGAGCTAGTGAAGGAGGGGTGAAAGGGCAGAAGCCTTAGTGAGAAGTAAAAATAATACTTACGTCTTACACTTGTATGGCTAATTTCTTGCCCTGTTTCCCATTGAATACTTTATTTTGGGCAACACAGAAACTGAGCAATTCTGTTCCCAGTCATGTGAGCTTTATGACTTGATACACTCTTTTAATGACAAAATTGCTTTTTTTCCTTCAACCATACTAACATAAACCCATGTAAACTTATCTCCAAACCACATGGAGGGCTGTGAACTCAAGTAATGTTTTCTCTGTTTTATTTTTACATTTTAAATTGCTTCCCCACTTTGAATTAGTTTGTTTAGATAATGAATTGGAAAGATCAAGACATCTTCTTTCTAGACAGCTATGCTTTGCAACCAACAGCTAATATTTATATTTTGGGGGAAAAAATTATGGGTAGCTTGAATCTTCACAGATTTTATTTCTAGAACCCTCTTGCACTGTTCTGATCACCTTCTACTGCTGGACCATGCAATACGATAGATATCTGACATGTCTAGCTGGTTAGCTGGGTTGTGTCTAGTGCATTCCTCTGCCTCTGCTGTTGCCCAGGGTTGGGTTGGGTTAAGTTTCAATTGATTTGTTTGCATGTAAGAGAGGGCAAGGAGCTTCTGTTTTCCTTGGAGCTTTAGGGAGTGAGGGGGTTTTTATCCCAAGTTCTTTAACTTGTGGCATAGTTTCCTCTGTAACGTTTATGCCTCCCCTGATGCCCTATTTCAGAGCTCTGTCTGCAAGGGGCCACAAAAGAAGAGGTCACTGCAAGAAGATCTGTCTCAGCTGAATTTCTCCAGAGGACAGAAATTCAGGAATGTGTATGAATGTAGAGAGGCACCACCTGCCTCTCCTGTTTAAAGCCTGCCAGAAGAGGTTGGGCCCTTGCTGCAGTCTCTAGCTACCTGCTGCCACAATGCGCTGCATCCTTGTGGAAGTTGGACGTTGTGAGAGTGTACGACACTCCGCTGTGTTCAGCTGCATTTTGACCTCAATTGCCTCAGAGTGAAAGGTGGCTTTGTGTTCATATGTGTGTTTTGGGGCTGCAGGTTTGGAGCCCACACTCCGAACGCAGTGACCAAGCACTTGCAGGTCCTGCCTGGCTTTGCTGTGCCCTGAGCCCTTCCCACCCAAGCAGGCATGCTGAGCACTCTGATGTCTCTGTTAGGCTTCTGCTTGAGAAAGGAAACAGGACTATTGGACTGTGGCTTGGCTGTACATAACCGCTGTTTAATTTTTGTTCCATTATTACAACTGTTTACATTAATTGAATTTTTAATAAAAACCCAAGCAATTCACACAGCAGGTGTTCTCTGAGGCTAGGCACAGTTTGAGGTCATCACGGCTTTCACAGGCAATTTTGCTTCTTTTATTTTTGTTCCCTGCTGTTTTGTTTTGCTTTGTTTTCTATAGGTGCCCAAGAGAGAAATAATTGTGTTTTCTTCCTCATTTACTTTGTTTGTGGATGGTTTATACACCCTTCTGATCATTTCAGTACTTCCTCAGCGAGTCCCTCCTCAGATCATTGTGGTGGAAGCAGTATAATGTGCTTTTCTAACTGCTGGCTCACTGATAGCTTGTTGTAGTCTATTTTCTGTTTTCTGCTATTCATTCCACCCATAATACCATTGATTTTTCTAGCTCCCCATTCTAAATTAGACTCTGGCTAATGCAGACTTCTCAAGCCTTTCTTCTGCCCTGTAAGACTCTGAGCACTAATCAGTGTAAGAGACTTGACGGTTCATTTCTTTTAAGTGCTCCTTCCTACCAGAGCATCACACAAAAGCCATTAGACAAAATGTCATATTTCCTTTTCCCTCCTTTTTTGGGGAAAAGAGAGAAACAAGACTGAGGTGTGGGCAAGTATCCAGAGTTCCTGGAATGCAAAGTAGTCCCTAGGGCACAAGACCCTGGCCTGCATTTGACTCCATGGCTTTGCACCCTACCGAGCCCTGTGCACTTCTGAGGGCTGCATCACATGCACTCCCACTCTTGTTTCTCTGCGCAGAAACTCCCAGAGGACCACTGGAAGTTCACCTTGATTCTTCTAAGGCTTTCAACTGGTCTGGATCTGTCTGTGAGCTTCCTGGCCCTGTATATCGCAGCAAACTATAGGGTGCCCCCGAGTTTGCTTTGCCATTATTTATCAGATGGCTGGTTTTTAGTTACTCCCATGCCAGTTTGAGAAGGCTCAGTGTCACTACTTCAGTTTCCCTAAATATTTATATATATGTAGCTGTGCTATGTTGTCTCGAGATACCAGCAGACTCCAAAGCATGTGCTTCAGCATTTAAGCTGCCAAATATTGATAGATGGTAGGTAGGAAAATATTAAAGGATGGTCTTGTAACAGTCCTTCTGATACTGACAGTATATAACCACTTAGTGAAAATCATTATCTTCCTGTAAGAGTATCTTCACATATCAGTGAGTACTGAAGATGGCTTTCTTGAAGATGAGGGTGACTTTTAGGACCAAGATCTTCATGCAGATGCATTTACTTCAATTTATTTTTCTAAAAATCATTAAATAACCACTGATGAGACTTCGTAAGTACTCTATACTGAAGGTTTGGTTTACACACAGTCGTCTTTACTGGCACAAAAGTTTTTCCCAGGTATGATTTCCTTAATCTTCTCTTCCAACTCCAACTCAGTTACTCCTGGTGAAGCATTATTTGAATGAAGTTGCACTGGTATAATTTAATTTGTTTCTCATATAGTAATTGGTCTGCATTAGTGCTGTGATTGCATTGATACTAACAGACGTGAATAAAGCAATTTTTCCATGCACAAACAAGCCCTAAAATATATATTTCCCCTAATAGTTAATAACATTGAAGATCCTGCTAGTGTTTTGAGAACATTAAAGGAAACTAGATTAACTATTTTATTTTTTAAATAGTCCTACTGTCTTTCCTTTTGTGCCATGAAAAAGGACAGCTGATGTTAATAAAATCCTTCTATATCAGCTTTTGAAATGAATGTTTTTTCACTTTAAGTCTTGAATATATGAAAATCTTCTAGCTCTCCAAAAGCAAATTCCAGATAATTCCACCCTAAAGAAGCTGAGCTTCTTCAGTATTATAGAATAAAAAAAAGAATATTATAGGGGTAGAAGTGAGTGAAATAATCTGAATTTTACAAATATACTCCAAACTCCCTGTTTCCTGATAAACATTTTTTTTAGTCATGTTTTTACTTAGTGGGTTGAATGCAGACAGAAGAGCTCATTAGAAATATATTTTCTGCATGTCAGGGTTTTGCCTGAACTACCTTTTCGGCATTCAGAGAGAATTTAAAGCTGAAATTGCCTGAATTGTGACCTTGGTGTAATACTTTGACAATAGCAGTGTTTTAACAGAACTGACCATGAACTTAATTTATTATTTTTTAAAGAATAATTGAGACCTTTGGATCTTGACTCTTTCTGAAGAACTTAATTTGCATTCCTATCTCTTCTCCCAGGATTTATGCCTCACAGGGCTCTTGCTTAATAGATACCCAATATTGTCTTCACAGTTTCAGCGTGAGAGTCATACTCCTTAGCAGCTGACAAGACTGGGTAATGCTTAGCTGGTCACAGAATGTCTGTACTGAAGATAAGAAAGGATGTGGGCTTTTCTGATCTCTCTGAACATCATATTCTTGCTCCTAAGAACCTTCTTTCCAAGAGACACTGGCATCTGTGATATTGTTTAGCTTGTTTGGATATTCAATACAATACTAGACATTTGAATATTAGTATTACATATAACCATCCTTATAGCAAATCTGTGTGGACTTTTGAAATAGAAGAAATACATTTGAATATACCACAGAGCAGGCAACTAGATAAGTCTGGTGGAAGGTCCTTATAGTTTCATGCCGATTCTTCCAAATGTTTTCTTATGATCGTTTATAATGGTATTTATAATTATATGGGGGCCTGTATTTTCTTTGCTTCTCATGTATGCTTGATAGAGGTATAGTTTCAGCTGCTGCTTGAGGCAGTGTATAGATATGTAGGTCTTACAACCCTATCTGCTGCTTTGCTTTCCATTGCTGTTGAATCAAGCACTTTTAAGTGGCCTGTAGTTCAGAAAAACAGCGCACAGCCAAGAAAGAGCTAGAGGGTAGGCTGGAGTTTTTTTGTTTAATTACTCTGTTTTTTCTTTTTCAAGTGCAGCTTTCAGTCATGTGCCAAATCTGTGTCCTCGTGTTGCACCCTGTGAGCTGGTAACTCTCCCCTTCCACACGCTTTCACTCCAGTCCCTCCATTGGTCCACCCAGTAAGATTCCCTTTAATAAAAACTGATAACTATCTGACAAATGAGAAGGGAAAAATATATTTCAGTGAAGATGGGCTATTGAATGCATAATGGTGTCATGAACTTTCAGTCTCTGATGTTGGATTTTTGTGCTATATGGGAAAAGCAGCATAGCAACATAACTGCTACTCCTAATTATATAATATAAATGTCAAGCTTGTTCAAAATTCAAGGATTATACACTGCCAGAAGAAATTCTTCTGTATACTGAAGCTTTTTGGCAACAGGGTCTGAAGAAAGAAGCAGTTACTGTCTGTGTTCTAATCAGCTTATTTCTTAAACAGAAGAGAGACAGAAAACAGCATTTTTACGATGTATCTACCAAGGGACGAAATAATTTCTTGCTTTCAGCTCTGAAAAACCTCCAAGATACAAAAAAATTCAAGTATACACAAATCTAAATATTAAGTTTAGGAAAAGTTAACAAATATTGAGTGACTGGATGTTTAAGTGTTAACAATGTTATAAAGAACATTCATGGAGGATTCACAGATGGGTGTAAACAGCTGACTTTTTTTTGGTTGCACCAATGTGAAAAATCATACTTAGAAATTATTCACTGAGCACTTAGCAAATGGTTATAAATTATTGCTGAGAAGATCTAATAGGTATTATTTTTACAATTTTACTGTAATTCCTACTGGAAGTAATAAGAAATACTATACAACGCCTATAGTAAAATATATGCCACTCTCCGAGGATCTTATGAGCTTAAAAGCACACTAAACAGTGTGTTTGTAAGGAAACAGTCTTACCTCTATTGCACAGCAGAGAATCGAAAGTGATGTTTATGCCACTGTTGTAAAGAAAATCTTTGGCAAAGCTGATCACCTGTTAAATGAGGTCTTGGAGATCTTCAGAACTGCTTCCTGTAGAATAGAACATACATGAAAAGCCAGGTAGGTGTTTGCCTTGATTCGTATTGACTCTAAACAGCTTTTAAGTTATTCATAATCAATAACTTCCAAAGTGATTGTTTCATGAATAGTGGCAAATCATCTGGATGTGTTAAGATACCTGCTTGTTTTTTTAATGAGACTGCAGATCAAAGCATTCTAAGTTATTTTAAAAGGCTATTTCATGCAGTTACGCATAATAAAATTACCTGCAAAAACTTATATTTTTTCTTTCTATATAAACGGTTAAGGAAATTCCTACAGGACCATTTTATTTATTACCTAATATGTCTTGATTTAAAGCCAGCAAAGCGTATAAGTCAAATTTCTGATTTGACCAAGTGGCAGAGAACACACATGTGATGTATTTAGAATTGGTAAAAGCTCATCTTGGTGAAGAGTGCTGTAAATTACTTTTGATTAAAAAAATCAGCGGAGGAAGTGAAAAATCATTACTACCAGAACAAGAACAATAAAACATTAATGCTCTGTGTAAAGATTGATGGGTAGTTGAGAAGTTGATTTGTAAAAGTCACCAGTACCACAGGGCATGAGTTTATTAAGAGTATGAAAGAGGCAGAGTAAAAAATGAGCTCATACTTTAATCAACAGAAATGGAAAATAAACACCTCAGTATTTGTAGGCTTGTTTCAATGGAGTCTTAGTTCAAGGATAATTGCCTCCACAAAAAACCCTGAAGATTTTGACCGCTTGAAAACCAACCTCCCCCAACCCTGATTTGTCCAAGGAGCTGAGGACAGATAATAATGGGTGGAGAGGCTGATGGGGAAGGGTGACACTTTATCTTATTTCTGGTAATTAAAATTTATAAGGAAATGGATGGAAAAAGCTGTGCATTTTCTTGTTCCCCTTTTCCTACATAAGTTGTCATTTTCATATATTTATGTGTATTATATGTAGTGCCTTACACAAACAAATAAATCATCAGCTCCAGAGCGGGATGAGATATGACTCAGGCAAGCATAGACAGGAGAATTAAGGGCCCTAGATTTGGAAAATGTTGGTGGCTAGGATCGTGCCTTCATGTTTGTTACCGCACAGGCACTCTATATATTGTGCTACCTTGCTGAGGGTCCTGACCACTCCTGTGTTACACAAACCGATAATAGCTTTATCTGCTCAGGAAAGAAGTAAAAGGCCCAACAACCTCAGTGAAAACGACTGGCTAACTATTAGCAGTTAGTTGACCACACCTTCATGGTCTCAGAAACAGCCATCAGGTGTTTGACACTAATTGTATTTGGCACGTTAGCTGGAAATTCAGAGCAGAAAGTCTGAGGATCTCACAGGCATAAAATATCTTCTGAGAGATGAGTCACGCAGATAAGAAGCACAGAGACACTGGCGACTACATGTATTTCTGTGTACTGTTTCCACTGTTGATCTAGAATAGGAAACTTTCTTGATAGAAGTCCATGTACAAAATTATACTCTTGGAAGCTGCCAAACTGACAGTCTTCATACCGCTGGCAGAGGTAACACGCGTTTCTTTTCTATCTAGCCAGTATGCCTATATTTAACTCTCATCTAAAAGCACTGAAATACAGTGTAAGGAAGATATTTTATCTTTTTGCTCATTTATGGTTTACTGCAAGATGCTAAGCTTTTCTGGGAGCTGGTGGGAGTCTTTAACTCCCACTGGTTTTGCTGAAAATTTGGCGTAAATATTTCGTAAGAATGCCTGCCATTTTTTAGACACAGACTCTAAGTCCTTCACCTCTCCTCTGAAGTTTTATGAAACACTTCAAGATGATAAAATACATTCATACAACTATCAGAGGCTTCCAGGTATCCAATCGTTTAGTGAACTTCCCTCACAGTAAGCTTATTTCTGTGCCTTTGTGTTTGCATGACTGATTTCATCCAGAAGTAGGACTAAATCTAAAAAAGACTTTCAGTGTCTGATAGGGAAAAAAACCCCATCACTTAGCCTTGGAAGAGCCTCAAATTCAGAAGCCATTTCCCTCTTTGGCCTGAGAACAAGCAGAAATGATCACTTTTTTCTAAGAATGCGTGACATGACTGTCTCTGCCTCATATATGCAATAACTACATATGGCAATTTCAGTTCATACTTCAATACTGTTTACAGTTTTCATTAGTGGAGTTTTATGTGTTTATATTGAGGGGGTATTCATTATTGTAATTCATCTCCTGAGAGTCTTTATATTCAGCGTACATCAAGCTTTTAAAGCTTGTGGGTTACATCCTTCTCTTTCTAAAAAGCAAAGTATTAAAAAAATGTAAATCTGTGGTAAATGTCTTATCTTCAAGAATAATGTAATAATGTAATAATCTCCTTTCTTAGACAGTAAACCAAATAAAATTAGACTTGGAGAGAAGAGGCACAGTGTTTTCCTGGATTTGGGGAGCTCTTGTGGGCTCTAGACAGTAGATATACAAGGAAAAAATCAACAGTAGCACAAGGAACAAATTAGTGATGTTAGCTCTCCAGAAATTAGCTTTCTCTGTGTGTAGTAAATGAGATGTTAGTACCATGGAGAAAACAACTACCACATGAGTGTAAAGTTTTCAGCCCTTTGAACGGTAAGCAAAATGCATAAGGAATTAATCTGGGTCAATACAATGTTCTTGTGAAATAAAAATATTAATACACAACACATTTTTGTGGCTTTTAACAGTAGTTGTGAGATAGAGACAGTTACATTGCTGTTGTAAACATGACTGAAGATCTAGGAGATACAAAGCTTGTAGGGAAGGTGGTATCTCTCCTTGGACTTGTATACCAGGTGGGCAGGCAACATAAGGACCCAGACTGTTCTGGCTATACACTAGTATATTGCCAGATTAAATAAAACAATGTGAATTGCATGTGGGATTAATAATTTATTCTTCACAGCCTTGCTCACCAGACTTCCAGTTGCAATGCAATGGGGACCCATGTAACTTGCTTGATGGCTCCTCATTCTTCAGCTCCCACCATGCTTGTGTCCAGTCACAGCTTTTACTGGGACTTTGCTTCTGATTTACAATATTAATAACATTCAACTGACAGATTTTAAATGTTCTTCTCACAGAAGGGTCTAAGTCAAACTGGGTTTTCTCTACTTTTAAATTTTTTTCTAAGAAATCCCACATCTGTAATGCCTCACTCCTCTTTTGCTGCAGTATCACTTGTGCCTTTGTATCTCATCAACAGCAACCAGCAATCTGACTGAATTTTTATGTCTTTTATTGATGTAGGAGGGGTAGGTAAGAAAGAAAAAGAGAGAATGTAGTACATCATCTATTCTTTTAAACAAATGGTGTTACCTTGGTGTTACCAGCTGCTGTAAGTTGCTGTGCCCTTACAGGACCAGTGGATATCATTGCACAAATTGATGATGAAGGGTATATCTATGCTGTCATATAACACAGCATCCTGACCTGGTTCCTGGTTCCCTGATTATACACGCTTCTGGGTATGTTAGTTTAATCCCCAGCTCTCTTCTGGAGGGAACTAATTAGTTCCCTTGGGCTCTATCTACGTTTGTAATTCAGCACACAGTAGTGGAACAGTAGATCAAAACGGATGGTGCTGAGGATCCTCATCTTTCTCATATTTGTGTGCTGCCAGTGTTGTGAAGCATGTCATGGGCTGCTGCCCTCCTCTGATCGGCAAACTGGGATTCTTGCTGACATGAAAGTTAGCCTCTCTCTCATCTTGCACAGGGTTATGCTATGGTGTGATCTGCCTCTGATGTGCCATTAGAAGGCTGGCGTGCCAGCACGGCCTCCACTGTTGCTCCCAGTAAAATGGTGTACTAGGGTCACAGGCGTATGCTTGGCACACCTGGTAGTTTATGAACGTGACTAGTCAGATACAGAGGGAGAGGAATATGGGCAGAAGGAACTGAGAGAAGAACCCCATGTTTAGTCTGAGGACAAGGAAATCACTACCTTGAGTTGTGAGCCTTTGTAGGATGAGCAGAATTTATCTGTGTTGCTAAAAAAAAAAAAAAATAAAAAAAAATTGCAGCTCTCTTCCTATAAACTTTACTTCTCATTGAAAGGAAGGACAGCTTTTATGGGATGCTGTAAAACTATCATGTGTTATAGGTCGCAAGATTTATTTTTAAAGTCCTATTCTCAAGGTCCCTGCGTTTTTCTGAAATCTGGCTGTTAAAGCAGTTAGTCTTTTGCAAGTTTGGCAATCTGATCTGTGGTGTAGTCTTACCTCCTCTCAGCTGGTTTTTCTCACTGAGGAGGGAACCCTTTGCCCATCAGGAAGTACAGTGTCTTTACAGAACAGTATAGGGAATCCACTGCAGCGTGTTGTATGGCAAGTTAAAGTCCATTGGTAGTGATTCTTGCTGAAGGAACAGCTAGTGTGTTCTTGGAATCCAGAACAGTAACTTCCAACACCTACAAAATATGCCCCACATGCTGAGAAAATTTATAGTCTATGATGCTGGGGGCAGGGGAAAGAGTGTGTTGGTAAAATCATTAATATTTAAGATTGGGAAGTCTGGCTAAGAAGCAACTTTTATTTAAAGAACATTTCTTTCAACTAAAAGGTGACAGTCTCTGATTGTTTCCAACTCACTGCTTCTGAGCTAAGCTAATACTGGGTGTGCCACTCCTATAGACTCCACTAAGAGACATCTCTCATTATTGTCATGTTATTTACTGTTTCGTTCCTTAGAAACAGGGCAGTTATCAAGCAACTTAAGGAGTTCATCCCTTGGGGGATGGATACCTGGCTTTGTTAACACTTAAATGATTGTTATTCCTCACCTCTCAGTTTTCTTCTGAAACGGTGTATAGGCTGGGTGTCCACGAACACTTGGCAGAGAACTGAGGAGCAGAGGGAGAGATGCTGTCCCACTGTTCACAGTTAAAAAAGTTTCTGTCTGGCCTGCCCTAAATTGTACCTGCATTATTATGCACTTGGAGTCCCCAGACTTTCCAACAGGAATTAACTGTCACCTTTCAGAATGGCAAAACTGGAGTCAGATAGGCTGGCTAAGATATAAGGTGGGGAATATACACACACTCATTTATGTGAGCGCACTCCAATGAGTGCTGGAAACATATAGTGCTTTCAGGAAGAAGCATTTTCAGAAATGATGTCGCCAGGTACCCAGAACATTAATTTAATTTTTCAAACATCAGTGAGAAGAAAAAGGCTGGAAGGTTCTCAGGAAAGGAACTCATAGAGCAGACATGGATTCTTTCAGGAGCATGTAATTTTTCAAGGAGACACTTGGACACTACAGGAGCCCTGGCATACCCACTATTCCCTGGACATTAGTAATAATTAATGTCTTGCTATGAAAGCCAAAGAAAGCCGTGTCAGGTAGGACTATAGTCCAAAATGTGAGCCCATCTGTGTGTGTGATTAATGGAGCCCCTTCCAGAAAACAAATGGAGTTAAGGAGACCTTTCCAGGTCTTGTGGAATGTGCCTGGTTTAGCATTACAAGAGGTGCAGAAAGGCTAAGAATTGATGTAGCTGTTGATGTTAGCTGGGTAGTATCCATAGAAAGCACTGGGTGACTGAACAGGAGATTTGATCCTCGCACCTTTTTCATGAACAGAACTAAAAGCCGAAGGATCAAGTAAGTCCATCCTTGTCAAATTCTTTGTAGAGTAATGGGAGGGAAAAAAATTAGTGGTAAACTATATGAGAAAATTTTCTGTATAAAGTATGAATCACTCAGTTTCCAGTGAACTGATTTAATTACACAGAGTAAAAAAAGAAAAAAAACTTGCTTGGTCATCCACGGATGGATGGATCCATGAGGAGGCAGATGAGTAATTTTGCCAATGGTCTATGTTTCAAATGTTATTCATGTATTAATTGTACTCTGAAGCCAGAGACCCTGCCCCACAAACCTGATTATCTGCCATGACTGTTCAAAACCAGCTTACTCTAAAAACTGTTCCCGCTTACAAATATGGGGAAATTCTTGATCTGTTTTAATTTGATCTTTGTTCAATGATACTGAGATACTTTCCCCAAAGACCTCGGAATTAAGTACCTAGCTTTTTTGGCCCTTTTCAAAAACTGTTTGATTTTGTTGTGATGATAGAGACAATGACCAAGATTAAATCAGTGAATCGTGCCCAATGACAATATCGATAGACCTTGTATCTGAAGCTCTCTTCCAGCATGTAGCATGCACACTATGGGGGCAAGGCACACCAATGCCTGTCTCCTCCAGACTGAACCACAAGTCCCCTTGCTTTACCGTTCTCTGCTGAACACAAAACATGTTATCAAAACCAAAGTCCTTCACCACTCAAATCTGTGATCCTGAACCACAGGTAAAATGATGGACTTATTAGCATGTTTCTCTGGCATGTGGTGTGGAACAACTGTTTCTGTGGCTGTAAGGAGACTCTTTACTATTTTAAAATAGTCTAAGACTAGAGATACTTGGCTGCATTCTGGTATCATGTTGTCATCTCAGTTTCTGAAACTTTCCTAGAACACTGTAGAGGAAATGTATTCTCTGTGATGCTGTTAGTTTGGGTACATGCTGAATGTGGCGTCCAAAATAGCACTGTCACTTACCTGCTAGAATGCCAGGAGGGCACGACACCCTAGTGTCTGGGGCTTGGAAACTTCCATCTCTCTCAAACATTTAGCTGCACTTTTCAAGTTACTGGAAAGGGAACATCTGTTCATAGTTATGGCAGTAGGATATTCTGCAATATTTGTCAGTAATAATTGCTCCCTTCAGCCCTGTAGAACCAGTAGAAAAGCCTCTTCTGAGAGCAACTGTTTTGGGGATGTAATTATTTTCAGTGGGTATTTTTGTCCCTCCTTCTTTATTACTGTTACCTTTTTTTATTCCCTTCTTCACATATTATCGTCAGCCTGTGCTTGTTCTCTTTCTTCTGTTCAACCTTGAGCATCATGAGTTATTCCCGCTGAAAATGTTTCCGGTTACCTTTCACGAATGACCGACAAGCATGAACACAGGACTGCTGGGTGTGCTTCAGTGTCTTCAGTAGTCCCGTGAAAGGCAAAACCCCTCTCACACTGACCTCAGTGATCTCTTCTACTCTTCTGCCTGAGACTGAAGGGTGTTGGTGTGACTTGAAGACGCAGGCTGAGAGAAAGCACCGTTACCGGATTTAACTGGTGAAGGGGCAGGTGGGAGTTTTGCCTTTAACCTTAACTTAAGAGTTATTTTAAATTTCTTGCCTGGTTACAAATTTCATATTTTCTTGCTTCCAGAGACTGCAGTCTTTTCCTGCCTGAAATGAAAAGCTAGTTTAAGAAAAGCAGGAGTAAAGTTGGAAAGGGTCACTCATCAGTGACAGCAAAAATGCTTCAAGATCTGGACAGCAGTGCTGGTTACCTGTTGTTTGTGTCATAGTTCATCACGACAGTGCAGGAATTTTGGTCCAGCCTTGAGGATGCCTAGTCACTATTATGCTGTCTGTTATCAATAGAGACTGGTAACAAAATTATTACACAGTTATGATTTATTTTTGGAATGAGAGAGGAAAAAAATTGCCCCTCTAGAAATCCTGCAGAAGGCCTATGTAATTTTGATGTCTTTTAAGCTTTGTTTTGAAAACTTCTGGCCCTCTACACAGTAATTACTTCCTTTGAGGAAGTGTACACATTCTGCTGCTCACTAATTACTGATAAGGAAAAGGCAGGAGAACTCAACGATGAAACATTTCATGGGCTTGTCTTTCTTTCACTAAGGCAAGTTCTGCAAAGCGGGCAGCAGTTGTGCCTTGTGTAATCATCCCCCCTCACTGCAATAGGAAAATTCCTTCTCTTCTTTCCATCAAAAATAACATGGTAGCGGCTCATGTCTTCTCAAGGTGGGCTTCACATGTTGTGTGTACTGAGTGGCAGGCAGTGGTTAGGCAAGAGGTCACGCAGGTGAGTAAAAAAAAAGGGAAAATTGCCTCATTTCTTCAACTTTGCTACTTGCTATGAAGATGAAAGGTACAGGTGCTGTTATAAACACATGAAAGGGGAAGGAGCAACAGCTTGGCTAGGTTGTGGTCTTGAACCCTAGACACTCAGTTGGTCATTTTAATTCTGATAACCAGGATTGCAAGCTCTTCTTCAGTCATATAATACTTGGCAGCGAGACAGCGAGGGATGGAGGGATTCTTTTTTTCCCAGCGTATTTCCTGCTTCCTAGATGTCTCTAGCTCTTGAGATAATGCTTTAAAGTATGTAAATTAGGTGAGTTAAACCTTAAATTAGATGGGTAAAAATGGAAATCTGAAATACTTTTTTTTTTTTACAAAATATGATTTTTACATCAGTTTTGTGATTAGGATTGTTAGTATCTGAAAGTAGCAATTTTGGCTGTTAAGGGGTAAACTCTCAAAATTTTGCAGAAGGTAACTGGTTCCATCTGAAACAATAGGCATTGTATCAGATACAACAAAACCTTTGTGCGTGTGTCCTTTGTTTACTGATGCTGATACAACTTGCTGCTGCTGAAATCAGTACCAATTCCCCTAACTTTACCTGGTATTACTTTAGATTTACTTTAATAAAAAGTTGGGCCCAACAGTGAAGCCAAAATAAGATCATTTACATCTTGCTGTATGCCAAATCAATGTGCCTAAAAATATTTAAAATCTAGGCACCCTTAATATTTGCAGAGTAGTGGCAAAATGTGAAGAATCTTTTCTAGAGTTTACAAGGTTTTAAAACTCCATTAAAAAGAAGGCTAAATTGCCCTCTGGGGAATGAAACAGTAACTTATGTCTTCTTGAGCTGTAGTGCCAGAAGTAGAAAACTTCTACAGAGATTTAATTATAATTCAGCATTAACACTGTCTGTCCTTTGGTCACTTTGAGGTAATTTTTGTTTAAGATTCTTGACTTTTTCTTGGTAATGTTGGGTAGAAACAGTGGTCTCCTCATCTGTTATGACTTCCTTGGTATCCGTATCAGGGGATGAATAGGTCAAGCCTTTCTAATTTGAAGTCTCTTTTCGAAGAGTGATAAAAATAATAAGCACCTGATACATGGACACTGCTTTACTCATCTCAGTCTTTCAGATTTTGTCAACCATGCTTAAAATCAACATTCCCATGAAGAATTAGCATGTGTTTAATTTTTTTCCTCCAAAACTGATTAGACAAATTTTTAAAATCTAAAAATAAAATTTTAAAACCCGCATTGGATATTGTGGGAATCTTTGAAAGGTGCTTTGCTTTGAGAAGTCT
Source organism: Falco cherrug (assembly GCF_023634085.1). Lineage (NCBI taxonomy): Eukaryota > Metazoa > Chordata > Aves > Falconiformes > Falconidae > Falco > Falco cherrug. The sequence goes on along the minus strand of NC_073709.1, from coordinate 21,746,508 downwards.
AACACATAAACTTTATGTGAAGACTTACGAGCAAGTATCTCTTCTGTCTTGGTGAAGAAAGTATTCAGATGTTGCGTATTAATTAAAAAAACTAGCCTGACTTTTTTGCAGGGTGGTTGGTTGGAGGGGGGTGGGTGTAACTATGTATTGCCTACCTCACTCCTGAGATGTGGTGCTCACAACTGATAGCAAGACTTTGCCTGCAGCCTTGCGAGTCCTCCACAGACTGGAAGGAATTCCTTCAGGATTTTGTTTGTGCATCTCTGTACCGTTTGTTCTTTCCTTTTAAATGCCCTGCTGATGATCCATTTTCATCTTGTGATCCAGAACAACCTCCAGATGTTTTTCAGCAGAACATTTGCATTGCAAGTTGTTGCCCATGTTTTTATGCAGTTGATTGGTTTGTGCTTGTGTGTGTTCGTTGTTGTTCAGTTGTCCCCACTGAGATTCACTTTGTTGTTTTTAGAACTTTCTACAAATGTATCAAGAAAGTTTTGATTTCTAATCCTGACCTCTAGGATACTGGAATTCTACCTGGTTTGGGATTGTATATATTTTAAATTCATATGCTGCCTATTGTATCATCCAGATTACTGTGATTTATACAGCACTGAATGCAAAACCATTTTGCCAGTCAATAGCTAACAGTTCTCTGCAATACTTTATTCAGCTAGTTGTAAGTATTGCTTGAAGTTCAACTGAGAGTATTTTCACCTAGACAATATTTCCTTGATTTGCTTCTGTCTTATGTGAACTAGGGCCTTAGTTGGTCAAAATATGACAGTTACTGTTTCTCCTTTATTTACTTTGTTTCTAGAAGGAAATTAGATTGTCTCAATCCAATGTTAGTTGTTAACCTATGCAAGCAATTGTAGACTTATACACTATATGTATTTTTGTAAAGAATTGTTCTGGTACACGGTTCTATGCTGGGTAATGAGAAAACTAGCAAGATATAGAAGATTCTCTAAGAAAAACAGAGATTTCCATGTAAAATACATAGCATCAGTAAGACCCAAAGATCAAGGAAGGTGGACTCTTCCAGGTCCTAGAGGGGAGTCAAAGATGATTATTAAATATCTAGGACACCTGGATCATTTTCTTTGATTCTATTGAAATAGTCTTTAGAATAGTTAATGAGATCTAATAAAAATTGGAAAGAAAATACTTTCAGGAAGCTCAGTGGAGGCTTTTCATAAGTACCTAATATCTGGAAGTTGCAAAATTAAATTGGGGTAAAACAATCCCATATTTATCTAAGTGGATTCAGTAGCCAAGACTGGAGTATAGAAGTGTTTTGATATCGTGTTTATTAATTCTAGGAAAAAATAATATAAAGTACAGCTGAACAAATGCACAGGAAAAAAGTGGGACAGCCAGTCACCCCTGGAGAAGACAGTAAGGTAAAATGATGTGAGAGTGCAGCTGCAGTATTTTACTGTAGAAAAACTTAAATGTATCAATAGGTTTTCAAAAAGACTTTATAGTATAGCCATTTCTGTCAGACCTCAAAACAGGCGGTGTTTTTCTGAATTCTAGAGAAATGAAATGCTTAAGGAAATCAAAGCTTTTATTAAAAGAGGGAGAAGTACTCTAGTCAAGTACTCTAGTCCTTGTTGTGGTGTAGAGAAAAATGAACTGTGACCTCACTTCAGAGTAAGGCCTGAGAATTCAGGATAATAAAATGAAACTCCTAAGAAATTGGCATAAAAATCAAGATAGTCCTTGACCTACTAGTTTTTGAGTGTACAGTGAGTTATAATACTTAAATGTACTGCTAAGCCTAAGCGTATTGTGTTAGGTTAGCAGTGCAAAGAAAGACCAGACCTTAGAGAACCATATAGCAAACAAATTATATGTACAGAATGATTAAAGAGAAGGTAATGTGGTATTGATCACTAAAAGTTGTCCAGTAAATCTAGCAATCTCTCTTAAAGGCATAAATATTAAGGGGAATAAAAATCTAGCGTATAAGGGTAACAGACCAAGAAGCAATAAGCAGAATAAGCTGATGAAGGAGGAAAAATCATGTCAGATAAACTTGATTAATATTTTGGAGATTGAATTACAGATGGCTGCAATGGAACAGATGTAATTTGTATGGCTGTCAGATCCTGCTCCTGTTTATACAGATGAAAATCCCAACTGACTCTGTTGACATCTATTGAGTTTTTGCTGATGGAACTCAGAGAACTCATCCCTAGCATTCACTGAAACAACATTTTCATTGTAAATATTCATTCAAATGTGGCTATGTGTAATTAGCGTAGTCAGGTAAATTTATACCTCATAGGAAGAGGATAAACGTATAGATCTGTGGTTCTGGGGGAAGCAGGAAATTAGCTGTGGATAATAATAATGCAGGCTTGGTTTGACTTGAAAACGAGATGGTCTAAATGAGAAGGTCCTAAAAGGTAGTGTTTACTGAGAGGACATGGTGCACTTGAGGAGCTTGTGCCACGTGTTATGGTCTGGGTTGTGTTATGAGGGTATGCCAGGACTGATGGAGAATGCAAACTACGGTGGGGTAATGCCAGAGGCTGGAGGGAGGCAAACCTGTAACCTCATTCATCCTGCAGGGAGTGGTCCTTAGGAGGCCCCACAACAGAGCTGCAGGATGAGACGAGGAATAGCTGTCAGTTTCATCTCCAGTACTTGCCTGTTCGGCAACAGAGGTGCATCCTGAATCACCAGGTAAATCCAAGACAATTTACTGAATGAACTTGTGTCATCCAGTTCCAAAGTGTGAATACTTTCCTTTTTGCAATGGGAATTAAGATCCCCTAGAAAATGTCTAAACTGATGGTTAAGTATGTACTCAGATTATGAAGGATAGTAAAGTGTGAGGTAGTGACAGGACAGTAATGCAGAAACTGATCTGATTAAAGTAGAAATATGGGTTAAAAAAAAGAAAATTACATAAAAGTTTTTTTATTTTTTAATGCTAAGAAATATTAGGATTATTTTAAAACTTGTTTGGATAATGCTGGATTTCAAATTCCCTGTAACAGATGCCAGTGGAATGTGTGAGAGAGCCATCGGTGTATAAACACAGGTCTTGAAGTAACATTTTGGCTCGCTGACTCCCACGTTGCTGCTGCCAGCCATGGCATACAGTTCTCTCTATAACATGGAAACACAAGTGCTGATAAGCTTCAAAGTTATGAAGTTAGTACAAAGGGATAGAATAATTGGAATTTAATAGTGTCTACAGCATAGGGCTATTTTTAAGTATATTCAATGTGCAGTGTGCCAAATACTGAGGAAAAGAGCAGGACAGGACAGCACATAGTTGTTGCTGTATAGCTGGAAGGAATTATTTGATTGCTGTTTTACTGCTCACCCTGAGAATACTGCTGATTTGATGTTTACCCATCAAGAGGTAATACCTTGGTACAAAAGCAATTAAAACAGCAGGAATCTTTTTCTTAGTCATCTCTGTTCTACTCTAGATGTCTTTTTCTCAGTTCAGCACCTGAATTTTCACAACACAGACTGATTAGAGAAGCAAAGTTTTAACACAATAACTCCTTAACTCAGAGGACTATGCAGTCTTTATTTCTCACTGCTGGATACTTGGGATAAGTACTGAGCATACAGACCTTCAGAAATGCCAGCTCTGAGAAGAAACAAACAGATGCTGTGGGTGAAGGAACTGGAGGGCTAATGAGGCTTTTTTCAGACGCCTTTCTCTGCTTGCTGTGTAGCTCCCTTTCTCTAGCTTGCCATTTAGCCTACAAGCCTCTCGGGAACAGATTGTCTCAACCTCAGTTTTTACTGTGCCTTGCTGAACATGGGAGCCTTACACCAAGGAGTATTTCCTTTGTTGACCACTGAAATATAGTGGGATTTGCCTTCTGTGCAGCTTTGCTTTTCCTTCCTGGTTTCCAGCAACAGCACAAGCCTAAGCAGAGAGAGGGTTAGCTTTCTCTCAGAGGACAGAGAATTCTAAAGAAAAACTTCTCCGAGTATGCAGCAACAGCAATATCTGAGTCACACAAGAGCACACTATGTTTTTATCCACATGCTTCGTAGCTGTGTGTGGTAGCAAATGCAGTAAAACCCCTACACACGGCATATTCAAGAACTCAGTATTTTCATCTCTGATGAAGAAAAACACTTAATAAACTCAGTGGGAACAAATAAAGACAAGGAGGATATGTCATTCTCCGGTGCCCAGGTTGAGAGGCAGTAACATTAGCTGCGGGGGCGGGGAGAATAAATATCCCCTCGGCGCTCAGCTCTAGCAATGGGGTTGTTTCTGTGCTGGGTCTCTCCTTTCAGGACACTAGCTGATGGGCAGGTGTCAGAATTTGTGCATTAGCTCTGCCTTTGTTCTCCTCTAGCTCAGCTCATCTTTTCCTTTGTCCCATGTGAAGGGCACCCATAGCAAAGGCTCTGCTGCCTATCACCGCAATCCCAGGACAAGTCCCTTCAAACCTTGCCATTTTCCTTTTTCCCAAGGAAGTAGAAGTTAAACTGTTTTTCAGTGCTAAAAATAGGCAGAGTAGAATTGTTCAGGGAGTTCATGTGCAGCCTGGATATCTGTGGCTTCCTCCAGCCGAAGGTGGCTGCCAGTGGTCTGACTCATTGCTCTTCCTCGAATCGTTTCTCCACCAGTATTAGGTCTTTCATGAATGAGTCCTTAAACATCCTTTAAAACGAACAATACAGTTTTGTCATTGTTTGACCAGTCAGTTAAGAAGATGAGATGGTATATCACAGAGAATGTTCATTTCCAGGCACTTTTACTGTAAGAAAGTGCATCTGTGAGCATAGCTCTGAATAATAATCCCTCCAGGAAAAAATGGACATCTGTTCAGGCCTTCCATGAAGTGACATAATATCAACTTAATGGAGGAATATTCCAACAGGAGACTATTAAGCTTTCCTGAATAAATTAATGTTATGCAGTTTTAATGGAGGTCTGAAATAGATGTGAGAATTAAAGAGAATATAAAAACTAGGTGTTATGCGGAGCCTTACTCTAGTAGATATAAAATTCTCTCAGATGATTGCATAAAAGTAAACTGTTTTTTCAAGGTGGCTTTAGTGATCTATATCGACTGCACACCATATTGCAGAAGGAGAGCTTTGAAAGTACGACTACAGCTGATGAGTAAAGGTATCAGCCATCAGCCCTGAGCTGAATACATTCAGCTGGATCGGGCAATCAACATGAACACCAGGGCTGAGAAGAGTTAATTGAGGCCAAGTGGTTTTAGGACTTGTTCCCCATCAGCCCCATCCCATTATAAATCAACCTTGGATTGCACCTGTGCTGGCTGATTGTGATCTCTGAAGAGTCTGCAGGTTGGGATTGGCAGAGGGTGCTTAATTCCTGCCCCTAGCTCATACCTGGTAAAATCAAGACCATACCTGGCGGGCAGGGAAACAGGTATAAAGGATCTGGCTGCTCTAGTTTTGTGTTTCCTAAGGTGGGTATTTTTTTTTTCCTTCTTCACTGTGGAGCAATGCTTATTAATTTAGGCTCCCCCTTTACTGCTATGTTATGCTAGAGCTTTAATTTGCTGTATCATCTTCAATATACTGATGAGTACTTATTTTTAAATACTTTCATGGCGATTGAGCACTTATGTCTTTGGCATCTCTTTGCAGGTGAATTTCAATAGACTTGAAAATGTTCTGAAATATTTGTATTTGTGCCTCTTTGGGCTGCCCCTGGTATAATCGTCCTCATGTAGACTTTCTATAGACTACTTGATGTACTGTATACTGGGTAATTTAAGGAATTCGTTACTTTCGTTATATGTGTATAAGTAAATGCATTATTGCTTCTTGTAAGAATTTGCTAGAAACCAGAAGGGTTTTTTTTTAACTTGGTGAACTGTGGTCCCCATAGAGGAAAAGGAAAGTTAGTTTACTTGGCCCTGAACAAAAGATCTCTGTTTAGGTGGTTTACGTGGTATTATTACTGTAGCTAATCATGTCCCTGGGCTCTCAATTTCAAAAATGAACACTTATGTCACGTCAAGTAGTTGCCATGGAAATCCTCACAGCATGAACCTCTTCAGTGAAGACCTTATGGCAGATAACTTAAATTATGTCTATTATTTCCTTAAACACATCAGGCACTAGAGTGAAAGGGGTTTTGCGTGCCTTTAAAACACATGCACAAGAACTACTACTTGCTTGTTCTAGCATACGTTTCCCAACTTCTTTAAATCAAACAAATGAATGTCAGAATCTAATAGCGTGCATTGATTTGAGAAAGCGGCACAATGAATTAAAGACATCTCTTTTAGATCCTAGTACCCTAAAATATTTTCAGATGAACCTCTTTCCTTTTTCTTTCTTTTTTTTTTTTTTTTTTTTTAAAGACCTCTGTATGCTGAGGTTTTAGGAACATTTTTGTCTCCCATAATTTTGGAAAGCATTTGAATGCTTTCTACTGCTGTACTGTGCTCTGAGCGGTGTAATCTTTGCTAGGGCAGGGTCAAATCTAAAAAAATGAAAGGTATGAATAGTCTTTCAATTTCAGTTTATAATTACTTTTTTGTTGTTTTTAGATGCTTAACAAGCTTATTTTAGAGATTGCTTTGGATTACACTTTTTAGTTGAATTCCAGAATGAGAAAGAATTTAGTTAACAGAATTTTTGTTGGTGTTTTTTTTTTGAGATGATCTCATTGCTTTCCAGTGCTGTCTTCTCCACCTCTCTAGATGTTAACATTGACATCTGGAAGCTGTTCTTTTTCAGCAGAATACAGTTAATAATTTCTGGTTTTCTAGCATTTCTATAAAGACTAACTCAGCTGTAATAAGGGTGTTAAAGCCCCAAGAGTTTTGTTCTATTATCTTGAATAAGGTACACTATTAGAGTGAAGTTATAACCTGCAGATATATGTCATACTGGAGTGTACCTTGTGTTCAGCAACCTTCATGTGCTAATGCAGTTCCATCATTGTGTCTGGCTTTAGCTATAATGCCTACATAGATAGAGAGCCAAATTGTCCTCTGTTGCAGTGCTGTGACATCAGGGTAATTCCATTAGCTGCATATTTATACAAATACAGCTCAGAATAGCATTTGTACCAATATAGACATATGAGGAAATTAATAAAATGGGTTCATTGCAAAATGTAAAGAAATAAATATGGAAAATAGCAGTTTAATGACAAAACACACAAACTTTAGAAAATAAACAGTAACACGTTTCAAAATATTTTCTACTGTTTCTGTGTGTCTTGGTTTTAAGCAAGATGAGTATTGGTACCTTTCACAAAGAGTATTTTTATTAGTCCTGCAGGGCAAGGAACTTGAAGATGACTGTTCACGTGATCATACAAACTGTATGTATCTCTGTCCAGCTCCCACTGCATTGATGTTGATGTCCTGGAAATAGCATCTGTGACTAACTTGGTGCCAGCTGCAGCTGAGGCCAGTCTCCAATGCAGGTGGAGGTGGCACTCACGCTCTGTTAAAGCACACAGATGAGAAAAGCACACAGATGAGAAAAGAAGTGTGCTTTGCCACTTAACAGCTCCCCCCATAGTAGATAAAAGGAGTACTTCATTCTCCTGAGCTTTCAGCCTGTCTCTCCAATCACTATGTTCCCTTTTAAAATTAAGTCTGTTTAGCTTCCCCTGCCAGACACTCTGGCACAGTTCCTCAGGCACTTAAATATCATTGCGGATTTGGGCTTCCGAGCCTACATCTTACTTCCCTCTGAGGGGGAGGAAGCTTTGCAAGTAGAGTTAATTTTGCTGTAGAGGAAATAAATACCATGAAACCTTTCTGTTAGATTAAAATTGATAATGAAAAACAACCTTTGGCCCTCCATGAGGAGCAGCTGTGAGCTGCACAGCCCCCCTGAAAAGGCTGGGTTAGGTGGAGCATTTAGTGTAGTTGGCTTCCAGTGAAGCCCAGGATAGTGCTTCCCTCCTGTATGATCTGCTTTTTCTGTCCTCCAGCAGTATGTATGGAGTGGATCCAACCCACAGAGAGCACAGATGTAGCTGCTTCATAAAAGCTCCTGAAACATCCTGTGTCTGACATAAATAAAAATGACCTTTAGTATCAATCTCTGTCTCTGCCAATAATGGGCTGGTTGTGTTACAAAATGCCAAGCACATACAGTATGCTTGGCACTAATTTCACCAATATGGGCAAAATACAACCCATTCCTGCATAAAAATACTCTTAAGGCATATATAGGTCTGTTTGTGTGTGTGTTTATAATGTATGTGCGCATATATACAATATAAGTAAACTCTATGTAATGATACAATTGTATTTTAGGGGGTGCAGAACACTGCACAGCCACGTTTCTTCATTGTCGTGTAGCAGTCTGATGCTGTTAACATACTGGCATAAATCAGGGCAGCTGCATCTAAAACGGCAAAGATGTAAGTAGTGGCAAATTACTTTCACTGAAGAATTGGGTGTAAATTGCCTAGCTTATATCTGAAAGATGAAATAAATAGCTTCAGACAACTGAACGTTGTCATCCATATTGGAAATAGAAGCCAGAGTTGGTTAATTTTCGTTTTAAACTCTAAGTCTGATGGAATAAGGCAATCTGACTCCTGATTCCAGTGCTGGCATGTAGTTTCCTATCTTGGTTTAAAAGTAAAGATAATCTAATAGGTTTTGGTGGATAAAAAAAAAAATGAATTCTCATCATTCTGTGAAGCTTACTCAGTTTTGTTCAGTGTTTACTGCTCTCCTTCTGAAGAGAATAACAAGATATTGTCTGATAAGGCAACCTGTCCGTTGACTGTTTATTTGCCACTCAGTAATAAAGCATGTAGGGTTTGAACCATTGTGTTGTTTATCACCAGTATCAGGAAGCAATAAGCAACTGTTAACTTTTTTTCTCAGGTTGTCATAAACAAAGCTGATCTATTTGTGGTTTGACAATCTGTTGATGATTTTTTTTTTTTTCCCCCAAGTCAAAATGTGTTGTTCACCTTCTTTTTGTAATGTATGCCAAGATGATATAGACAGATCACAAATGTGTTCAGGCAAACGATCGCCATGGAACAGCGGCTGAGGTGTTACGATATGTGCTTTTTGTCAGCACTTGCTTCTGTTTTATAGAGTACTGTTTTCTGTATTTGGGGAGCAGGAATTATCTTCCAGCTTGCTAGCAACACTGTGGTGCTTCCCACGTGGCCTAGTTGACCTTGTAATACTGTGAAGCCGTACCAGGATGGGGTGGAAAAGCCTCTAACAGCAGATCCTGTCACTGGGATGCTCCTGCAGGACAGCAAAGATCTGAGTTTAACCTGCTTCCCCTTGGTAGGGGTGGGAGCTGTTCTGGGGCTTCTGTTTCTTGCGAGACTGCTCTTTTCTTGGGGCTACTGGGTAAAATGGGTTTATCACTCTCCAGCTGTGATTTGCAAGAAGAGAATAAGCTTTGCTTGGCTTTTGGAAAAAGTGAAGTGTGGGGTGCTTCATAAAAAAAAAAAAAGGCAATAATTTTGCTGCAACTTAAGTGTAATTTATCTCCCAAATCAAGGACATATTTTTTTTATTTAGCTGTGTAATGGTCATGTATGTGCACCTGTTTATCAACTCTAAAAATACAAAGCAGTGTTCAAATCTTCCAGCATGTGGTTCTGATGGAACTTATAATGAATGATCAGGCCAAAGATCTTGGAGATGTATTTAACCTAGAGCAACAGCAATTTAGAAAGAACTGTTCTACGATTTATAGACCCCAAACAGGAGAGCTGTCTGCAGAGGGGAATCTGATGTGTGCATTAGGATTGATTTGCCTAATGACTTTGCTTTTTCAGGGCTTGTTTCTGGAAGGGTGCTGAATATAAACTGACTTCATGTGTGTGTGTATTACCCTAGCTTTCAAGCTTCAATCAAAATTCCAGTAGCATTTAAAAAGGAGAGGTTTTATGCATTTCCACACTTTCTGGACCATCACTGAAAATATTGCTCACTGGACCCAGCATAAGATCTTTCTGTACCAGATAGCACTAGGACCTGTAGGTCAGGTATTTACTCTGAGCTGCAGGGTAGATATTAACTTTGTCTTCATTATTGCTTTAAAATCAAGGGTTTCACTTTGGTTCCAACCAGCTATTATTCTCTGTCCTTTGATGTTGGAGAGCAGCTCTACAAGTACTTGTGTATTCAATCAGATACAGACCAGAAGGTGATGGCCTTCATTAGCCTGAAGTGTTCATTCAAGCACACTCCGGATTGCTAACTGAAAATAAAACACCTAAAAAGAAGCCCCAAAGCCCTGAAATGTCTGCATTATGAACAGAAGCTGTTTTTGTAGGAATTTGTTAAATAGCTTAAGTAATTTTTCTTCCTTTACTTATGTGCAATGGTGGTGGGAGGGTTGCTTTCTGTGCATCTGTTCTATAACATATATATTTGCCTGGAGAGAAAACAGCACAATGGATGTTTTTAACAACAGAATGAAAGCATTTATTATCCTCATGGAGTAAGATAAGGTTGGTTTACAGGTGTGAGTAAATACCGTGTAGGTTTGAGGAAAGAGTTTACTACAACACACCTGATTTTACCAGTTTACTCATCCACCTAGTTTAGTTTTCTGCCTCTGCTAAGGTTTGTAATTTCAAAGGAACAAGCAAGATCTAAAATTAAAGCAAGCATGGAGGAAGAAGAGTTCCTTTCTTGACTTTTATAAGCTGTCAATTTATGCATTGCAGGATGAAAGGTAGTTACCCTTAGATCATTATCTTGCCTTAACTGTTCTGTGTTTGTTTTTTTGGGGGGAGGGGTTGGGTTTTGTTGGTTTGTGTTTGAGTTTTGTGTTTTGGTTGGTGTTTTTGGTGTTTTTGTTTGGTTTTGTTGGGTTTTTTTTTAATGGAACAATCTTGAGTTCTTCTATTGATCTCCAATATGTTTACTACGTGATCTGTGAGGGTCATTGTTATCTTCTGTAGTTCTCTCAGAACCATAAACATATGTGTTTTGCATAAACTTGCTTTTTGTAGGTCTTATTTCAATATTACAGAAATAGCTAGTGAAAACTTAAGCTTTATTTACTGTAATAGGATTATTTCTTTTTTAAGTATTATGATTACTTCAGGCAATATCAGTTGTTTTGAACTGGTGTTGGTGTATAATGAACCTTGCTAATCAACATATTTTTGTTATGGTCTCATATTTCAACGCTTAATAAGCAGGAGTATAGTTAGATATTATCAGTTTATTTCCATAATTCATGTAAGTCAGCATTGCTCAAAAATAAGAACTTAAGTACTCTATCAGGTCAGACCTGTCTAGCCTAGTGGCAATAGGAGACAGTAATTTTAAATAGTTTTGATCTATATAGCTAAAAAGGAGCATTATCTTTACAAAACTTACCAGTTTTCTCATTGGGATTAAACATTTTAAGGACACTGAACATCTGTAGCCTCTCTTTATATTTAACAACTGGCAAGACTGGGCTGCATTTGAAGTGAAAGGATGCTGCTGACTTCCAGGGTGGGTGAGATTCAGGCTTGGAGTAACTCTCTGTGGATGCATGTAGGTAGGCTCAAACTCCTTTGTGTGTGTTTCTAAGCTTTCAAGTCAGCTCCAACTTGTGACTCCAGACAATCCTGCATGTGTTAAAAGTAACAATTAATCAATGAATGGCTTCTGCTCTGTGTAGGCTTTATTGTAATACTGCTTAGCATATACATTTGTCTAAAGGCTTCTGAGTCTTGAAGAAACAGTGAGCAACAGTGGATTGTCTATGCAGTACTGTACTAGTGAGGTTAGTTGGCTAGTTGGTTAGTTTGGCTCCTGCCAAAAATGTAGTAAATTTATTAAGTATGAGGTGACATAATATCTGTACAATTCAGACAGAAAATGAGTGCCCAAGTCAGGGTGCGGGTGCACCTTGCATAAAAAGGGCTGTAAAGAAGGCATAGGGCATGGCATATGTATAGGCATAGGGCATGGTTTTGTGCTGGTGTGTTTCATGGCCATGCATACAAGCACACTGTCAACAGGGGTGCATTAGGGCACTCTGCAGACAATTTAGGCACCTAACTAAGCCTTCGCCACTGGACCTAAACCTGGAATCCTTCTTTATGAGGCGAGATTAGCATTGGAGTCCTCAGACTGTGATCCCAACAACCTGATGCCAAATATCTACTGAGCTGACCACACATACACAGAAACAGCACCTGGCAGCTAAAAGGGCTCTGGGAATCAAACTCTTACCTGGGCAGCTTCGTCACAAGCAGAGGAACATGGGTGCTTCTAATTAAAATGTACCATTGTTGGGGCAGTTTACAATATCCATAATACAGAAGAAGAATAAAAGATTCACTGACTGATAAGGAGCCTCCTGGAACTATTTGAAGTCTTGGAAAAAGAGAAATTGCAGGTTTCTAAATTGCACTGTTAAGCATCTTGGAAATGAGTAAATCACAGGTTCTCTCTGTGCTTCCATTTGTGCTCTGGCTACCAAGTAATTATTGATTGGGAGTGCAAGGTGAGGGGAAGAAAAAGAACTGCAATAGTCAAAAGAGACACTAGAACACAAAAATCTTTTCTCCTAGTACTTGGTGCGTAAACCTTGTTACAAATATTCTCATGCTTGTTTGATCTTGATTCTTACTCATACTTATGGGACTGGACACCTTTTACCCAGTTTTTACACGACAGCAGCTCATCACAAGAAGATTACTGACGACCTGCTCAGTTCTGGTTTCTGAGCACAGGCAGTGGCAGAACTGTGGGTGGTGCAGCTCTGGCTTAATGCTTCTGGTCTGGTTCTTGCTCTGATTTCAGGTGCCTAGCACAGGACTTGGGTAGAATTCAGGTGTTCAAGCACAAGTTATCATAAAAAACCAACTTCATCACAAATGTATTTTGAGTCGAGTTTTAATTTTAAATCCTGGGAGGTACCTAACCAGAGGTACATTAATTTTTATTCTGAAATTTTCATGGCAGTTAGTGCCCCTGGGTGGGTGAAGAACTGTTGATTTTTCTGGACACTGTTCTACCTGTTACTGTGTTTTATTCACTTATCATTCAGTATGAAATATAGAAATATTTCTGTGGTTACCCTCTAACTGGTGGACTAAAAATGTAACACTTTGGTACCCTAGATCCCTCAACCATAGATGTTCACTGAAGGAGTAGGCAATTCTGCAGCACACCAATACCAATGGTAATCGGATAAATGACTCCCTTGTTTGAAGGGGGTGTTACAGCTCCTCTTCATGTGTGACAGCTCACACCTATAACAGCATTAAGGACTAGGCTCAATTCCTTAAATTAGGGCCCCTGTTATTAGGAGGATATAGCAAAACTCTGCTGTATGCTTTACTAGAAAAGCTAGTGAACTTAAATATAAGCTATAAATTAAAGTCAAACCATCTGAGTCTTTCTTATCAAAAGAATGAACATTTGAATAAAACACACATGACAACTCAGTTTAATGAGCTTTGTAGGTGATAGATATATTAAAGAAATATTTTTTCTGAACTTAATTAGAATTATTTTAAAAATCAAGAAATGGTAACTTTTTGCTTTCTCAAACATGTAATTGATATTAGCTGCAGACATTTAAGCAACCTGTTTTCTGATGATGATAATGTGAAGGACAATTTAAAAAAAAAAACAACCAACCAAACAAAACAACCGAAAAACAAACAAAACAAATCCCCCTCTGGAGAGTTCATGGAATAAAAGCAGGAAAAGATAATTTGACACTTGTTATTTCTGCAGGAAACCTCTGTTCAAAAAGAAGCAGCACTCAGTAGGAACTGATTATAGTAATTTTTCTGTTCCCTTTTCTCCCAACACACTTCTTGGGCTACTTTGACTTGAGATTTCTGCTGCACAGGAACACTCAGGGCCCAGATGCTCTTGTGTTAGTCATATTGCAGTGCTGTGTTATTGATAGTGTAGTGTATAGACAGCATCCAGTGTGGCATGGTACTGATAACTGTGATTGCTACTGCATTGCTGGATTTGGTAAACTGCTAGTAAATTACCTGAAGTAAGTGCAGGTGGTGATCTAAGTAATGCTTGATGTTGCAGGCTCTTTCCCTGAGATCCTTGAGCACAGCAGCAGATAGTTTGTTTTGTTTTTTAAAGGGCTTTTTAGCCAGAGATCTCAGGACATCTGTGAGCCACTGCCAATTAAAGCTGTCATACTGTGGGCTAGGTAACTAGCGTTATACCCAATTTATTACAAATGACAAAACTGAGACAAAGAAATTAAGACTGTTTCCTAAGCAGGCATGCCAGTATCCATCCTATCTTTTTCTACATTTTGTGGCAGAGACTTCATTTGAAAAGTCTTTAACTTATTCTAGATAATATCATATATATTATCACATAAGTAATCCTGCTACTTAGATGTTTTCATCTTCTTTCAGATATGAAATATTGTTTTAAAAAAACCCTATTGATTGTAGATTTTGCTGAAACTCCACTTGGGGGGGGGGGGGAAGTTTTAACTTGGCACAGCACTTGATTCCACTTAATTCAGTGTAATCGTATTTGACTACTCAAATTTCTAGGCATTTTGACTAAAAAGATCATTAAAATAAGGCAACTAGGTTAAAACATAGTTATCATTGAAGTCAGCTGGGAGAGGAGCTAGGTATAAGGCTGCTTGCGATTTGGATCCTGAGCAATGCAGAGTGCAACACATTCTTCTGTTCTCTTCCAGCAGTACCTGGAAAAATAGAAGGAGAGATAATCCAGTGTGTATGGGGGAGAACTAAACATTGACACTGCTGAAAAGTAGGGGAAAACAAACAGGTTCTTTTCTGATTACACTCGTTCTTTCCATACTGGTATATCTTGTGATGTTTCAGGGAATTACTCTTCACCATCACTAACATAAACCAGACATCATGACATGGTGGGGAAGAATGTATATCTACCTGAGCCAAGGGGGAAGACATCTATTCTGATCTCGGTGACATGAGGATTGGAACAGAATCGCCTCGATACAGATACTATTTTAATGAAATAAGTATGAACTCAATAGTATTTTTCTTGTGGCCATCACTTTTTTACTAGCTGTTTCTGTGCCAGTTGCACAGACAGCCAGAGATCAATCAGTGTGCAGTGGTGATGCATACAATAAAAGGTGTCTGCTGTACAGATCTGATGAACATCTTAATGCAATATGGACTGTGCTGGCAGATCTCTGCACATGCATTATGCCATGATTTTGAAAACACATGCTCATTGATTGGACTGCAGGACTGGGAATTAATTTAACTGATTCACAGAAGTGATGGAATTAATGGTAAAGGGAGGACATGGCTATGTGTTGGAATCACAAGTGCAGAGAACAGTTCTGTGCACAGCTGGATGGTCTCAGATCTTTCAGCAACTGTTGTCAGTGCTGTACAAAAGGTGCAAATGTCAGCACTACTACTTATTACATTTTTTTTTTTTCCTGTAGGAAAGGCAGCAACTTTTATCACCTCCCTATAATCTGCTGCATTGCGTTACCAGTTAGTTTACATCATCCTTCATCTTCTTGACGGTGGGCACTTTATCAGCTTATGCCATGCTTCACAAGATTTGGCGAGTATTTTCCCTCTCCGTTCTCGCTGGGAACTATTTTCACTGTTTTTTTTTTTTTTTTTTCCTTTACATATATCACATGTGTCACGATTATGAAACAGCCATATGCATCCTATTCCAGGAAGAGGGCTGTGTTCTTAGTCTGAACCCCAAATATCGCTGCATTGATGTTGATTAAGCCTGGTCTGAAGCTTAGAGGATCTGCTGTGAATTGCTGATTGGTGTATCCGTGCCATCTACCTTTATGCCTGGTCTTTTGATTGCTGCTTTTTCTTGGTAGTGTTTATCTTTTTTATTTTCCCCAGCTTCAATTGTAAGAGGTGAACTAGAATGAATGTCTGACTTTGTTTCCTTCTGAAGAACTTCTGCCCTGAGGTATAATGGAGGCTATTGCAAATCCTGCATTCACAGATGCTGTCTTTCTGCAGCAGCTGATGCCCAGCCTGGTGTGGACCAAATACAGAGAATTTATGTTGTTGGAAGCACGGAAATCATCATTGAACCACTGTTCATCTCTACTCACACAGACTGGGCACGGACAAGCAGGCTGTCACCAGCAGACAGAGTCAGGGTTTTGCCATCCATGGTAACAGTCGATGTGCCCTCCTGAAGGGAAACGACAGATAACCAACTTTTGATTTTCCATGTCCTGTCACTAGCAGAAAGTGCGTGCTGCAGGTAAGTATGCAGATCTTTCCCACTGAAAGAGCACTTCAAACCTGCTCTCTTTCATGAGGGCTAGCTAAATATTCAGCTGATCTTTCCTGTCTGACACTATTAGCATCAATGAAAACATGCTTCACGGTTCGTTGTTCCTCATCATAAAGCAGCAACCCATTGCCTGACTCTTGGGGCTACCCTGCTACCCGTCTAACCTCACCGGCTGCAAGTTGGTATGGCGCTGAGAATTACGGAGGTAACCTCCTGGAGTACTACAAGCTCCTCTTCTACTTTTCTGATTCCTAATATCTTTTCAAGTCTTGGAAGCAGTTCACAAGTCAGCAGCGAGCTGACAGAAATCACAAACAGGAGCCCATCCACACGGGAATGGACTTGTCATTATCTTTCAAGCAGAGGAGCCAGGTTCTTGCCAGCAACGAGGTCTTGATTGCATAGGCTGCTGTCAGCTGCAGTGTAAACAAATGTCTTTCAAGATTGTTATGTCAAATCAGTATTTCATAGTCCCTGTGAATGTCAAAAGAACAGGAACTGATAGAAATATCTGCCTCCCAAACTGGCCTGAATTGTGTAAATGAAAACTAGCTTTTCTCTGTTTCTCTCTTGGGCTGCACGTGTTTCCTAGAAGCCAGCTGAATGAAGAGCCTCTGGATGATCTACCATTGTGCTTTAGTATAAAAAAGTCTGAGAACTTGGTTATTAGCTCATTCTACCTGATTCCAGTTTGACTGCAGTAGGAGGACAAATGCCTCAAGGCAGAAGTAATAGGTGATGCTTTTTTATCACTTGGAGGTGTTCTGGTATATTTACAGGATATACCTTAGGTAGGGTATATTAAAATCCCCACCCAGACCTGATGGAGGAAGTGTACAAGACAAGGAAAAAAAGAGACTATTTTTATGGTGGCAGTAGTTTACAGTTATTTTTCATGATAGTTTAAAGCTGAAGGATGGTTGATGATCTTTTATATGAGAAAGAAGGTAATAATTTTAATTTCTGTTGCTGGTGCTAGAAGGCTTTACTACTGTTCAGTTTGAACTGAAACATGAACTCATTGGTTAAGAAATGTGCCACATACCAGCTGCCATATCCAGATATCTGAATTCTTTTTACTTTTCTCAGTTGTTCCTGGTCCGTAAGCTATAACCTTTAAAAAAACCCAAATGAAAAGAAAAAGGTAAGAAAAGTAATGGATTCATCCCAGTGACCAAAGTGTACATATTCATCTTCCAACAGCATTTAAAACGTTCTATTTTTATGCAAAAATATTCATAGATGATGATGTTATTTTTACAGACATTAAAATTCACATTACGTTTGGTATTCTCATATTGATTCCTACTGATAAAAAGGGAACTGATCACACCTGCCACTCCTTATGCTTCTCTGCATCCTCACTTATCTACTCCTTCTGCCTCCTCCCACTCTCAGCTTTGCATCTATATCCTTCCTGCTTCTGTTCTTGGAACAGGCACTTCCTCCTCATGAACTCTGGGCCCTGTCAAGAGCCTGTCGAAGTAGAGAAGATTCTTCCATTACCATTAAAAAAGTTGCAGAATGGACCTGATTTTTCTCATTATCTGCCCTTTCTGTGTTCTTCGAGACAGTCCCACGCTCTCTGTCACTTTGCTGTCAAATATATTGGATCCTTCAGAGTGTGACTCGAAGTAACCCAGGGAAAGAATATGTTTTGTAAACTATTGTGCATATAACACAGATAGCAAACGGGTGACAGCTTTATTTACACCCAAGCTAGTCTGTGTTTGACTAAACTGAGAAATGCGATGCTTTAGCACAGCCCAGGCTCTCGGGTGCTGTCCAGTTTTCCTTGTTTCCACTTTATGTAGATTGAGGGGGAGGGAGGGGAAAAAAAAAAAAGTGTATTTCCACACCCAGATCCCAGATTAGACTTGGCACCAAGAATGCTGTTCAAACACATAGGGAAGCCAAACATGGTTGCGAGTAGTATTTGTATCATGGCGGCGTTTCTGATTTGTGAGATATGGAGGGATAGGGCTATGGAGAGAGTGAGCTGGCTTAATCCCAGTGGAAATAAGGTTCAAGTTGATTCCATGAATGGAAGTTTCTGAGCTAGGAAGCTCCTGCCTTAAGCTAGTGAAATCAGTGGATGAAGGCAGGCACTTCTGAAGGGCAGGTCAGGCTAAGACAGTTGTTCTCTAGGGGTACGTAACTTTCTCTGCTGACTACATACTATTCCCAGGTCTGGATTCAGTCAGTCTGAACAGCCAGAGAAATTAGACACACGCCCCACCCCACCCTGTTTCCCCCCTACCTCTGTTTCAAAGTTATCTCCAAACATACTCAAGGATTTTTTCTGTTTTATTTCTCTGCGATGATCATTTAACCAGCCTGAGAAGGAAAACGGCTCCATAACAGAAGTGGAATTTAGTGGGAAAGGTGTTTCTTTCAGGAGTTCATCTGTAAGTAAGGCAGAGGGCTGTCAGTGATGCTTTTTTCCCTTGATCTTTGCAAGCATTTTATCGTTGTTTAAAGCTTGAAGGGTTCAGTTTACAGATATTATCTAGTCAAAAGTGAGTTGTAACAGGAAACAGTACTATGGTTATTATCAGGACTTTTTACCTGAGATTGTAAGATGCATGTATTATTTGTGTATCTTTATGGAGTTGCTTTTTAAAGGTGTTTTCAGAAGTGTTTTTCATCCACACCTGTTAAAAATGCATTCAAACAGCATGCAATAGACCACCTAGTTCTTGCTGGCATATTCTTCGTTCTGAGACCAGCTTTTGAACTGGTAAAATCTGATGTGTCATCTCTGAGCCTTTGCCAAGTCATCCCTTACATATCCTAATGTAAGTGGAATTAGGACTGTAGAACCAGCTTACTTTATATCTTTCATATAGTTAGTACTGGCTGTTACATTTCTTCTCCCCTATGTGTTTTTAAAACACTGACCACAGTGAAGCAAACCAGTTATCACAACCTTAAATTTAATAAAATGCCTTTTTTTTTTTTTTTTTTGTGTGGTGATCTTGGAGTTATAGCTGGATTTAATTTCCAGTAATTCTCCTTCATAACTGATTTGATTTAAAAGAGCTGGAGGACTGAATGACGTTTCAGTGTAGGTGGTGAAATTCAAGATTTGTGCTGTGTGTTGCTAGTATATGGAATTAGCTGTAGTTGTTTACCAGCTCAGAGTGATGTGCAGAGACAGCGCAATCACCTTGGTGATCCCGAGTAGTTTGTTCTGAGATACCATGGGGGAACACCCATGGAGTAATTTCAAGCAATAATGCCAACTAGGTGCTGGAAAAACTCACTAAAGTTAAAAAGCTAAAGCTGTTTTTCTCTGCTCTGCAGTGTTTTGAATGTATCATTTCAGTTTTCAATGGAAGGCCATTTTGTACGCAGTCTTAGAACAATGTGTGAGAAGGTCCGTGTGTCCACGGGATGGCGGTGGACTGAATAAGCTACTGCTGTTTAACAGATTAAAAAGCACCGAGTATCTACACCCATCTCCAGACAATCTGGATGGGATGCTAACCCTTTTATTGTAGATAAAGGTTTTGCCATTCAAATTTCTTTTCCATTTTATTGAATTAAGTGGAAGAAGCAAATGTTTCTGCAAATGATTTGTCTCAGCAATGCCACTTTCAGGAAACACTGAAAGCAATCTGAAGAAATCTGCAGGAAAAGAAGGGAATTTTTTGTTTTGAAAGCTTTTTTGTCTTTCAAGCTTTTAAGAAAAAGATTCCTACTTTTCCATTATTTAACCTAAATACTTAATACAGTTTATTGAAAAGCAAGCTCCTCCAGAGAAATTAAGAAACACCACAAAGAAAATCTTTACATTAGATTTATTCTAATCTGGGCCTGGAAACATTAAAAAGATCTGGTCTGAACATTCCATATTTTATTTTTGGATAACACTAAAAATCAGTGTTAAGGTCATTGGTGATTTATTTCCACACTGCAATATTTCTGGTTGTTTTGGTTTGGGTTTTGTTTGTTTGTTTGTTCTTTTTTTTCTTAATTTTCACAGGTTCATCAAACTCACTTTGCAGGTAATTAGAAATATTTATATATACTTTGTCCTGTAATTATGGATATGCTTAACTACAGCTGTATTGGAAAGTTATTTTTTGGCTAGGGTGAGATATAAAATAAAGGTCTAGAATATTATTATATATATTCACACACAGCAGAGGAGAATAACATATTAAGACATTTCATCAGAAGGTACTCGGTGCAATTAGTATTCCAATAGATTTTTAAATGTTTTGTTTCATGTATAGTAGCAATCTTTACCTTCTAAAGTAATACAAAGATGATAGAGGTGGTTTTTTTTTCTATTATCAGAATAAAACAGATCACTTGAATTTAGAAAAGCCTGTTGGAATACAAGAAAGCCATTGGTAGGGCTTTCTACTAAAATGCATGTCCTTGTTGAAATTGTTGGGTTTTTTCACAATAAATAAATAAAGGTATATAGCACCTGTAGGATAAGAGACAAATACTGAGAGGCCCTGAGTATCCTGCTCAGCTCAAGGGAATACATGTCTCCACAGGTCAAGAATTCCAGTGTCAAGCTAACAAGTAAGTTCAGACTTCATGTGCTGGAGAAAGGACAGCAAACAGCCAAGTCTCCAGGATGGGCAGTGTGATCTTTTAGGCAAGCAGAACTATGAACGTTCTCCATGAGTTGCAAGGAACTTGGGGTACAAAAAAGTCAAAGTACTTGTTTGTATTCTGACAAAGAAGCAACACGAATCTAACAATGAGAAGCAACTGTAAACTTCTAAGTTTGCAGCTTAACTTCAGTCAGTGCTACCTGTAAACATAACTTTGCTAGTTTTCCTCTTTCTGGAGAACTCCAGCTGTACCGCAAAACAGGGACAACGTGCACAGGACAATAGTAAAGTGACCTATGCATACTTAGGGCCAATGTAAAGTGTCATACATCCTACGCTTACTACAGAGCACTGTCCTTTCTTGCTTGTGATATACAGGCACTTTCTAACAGTTTCATTTACTTTCAGGTAAAGATGGACATAAAAAAAAAAAATGTATTTAGGCTTTAAGTACTTCAGGACAAGAGCTGTATTTTGACACTTGTCAGCAGGCCCTGGCCTGTGGTGGGGTTTTAGCTCGTTACTGATTTTGATGTTAATGACACTTGCCCATTGATAGCATAACAGCAGTTTGAAAACTGTGTCTGCATGAAATGAACCTTCAGTGTGATCCAGGATGATGATTTGATTACCTGTTACTGCAGAGCAGAGACCTCTTTAATGATGAAGTATATGGCATGTATCTGACATTATTAATAGCCTACGTGACCGAGTCCTCATTTAACCCTAATACTTATCCCTTGTATGAAAGCTGCAGCTGCCCTAGTGCTTGTGAACTTGAGATAATGAGCTATGATGAGAAGGATCCAATATTTTGGGATCCCACACATGTCAGAGTTGAAGCTTTGTGCTTCCAAAGGAACCGAGCATTTCTTATCAGGCTAATGGCTTATATTTAGACATTGTTGCGTATATTTCATCTTGGCCTGTACATTGGCTTTCAACAATATCTCAGGAAGTGCGAATTGGTGTGTTTCCAGAGCTCTTATGTTCTAGTAATACCGTGAGGCAAGGACACAGCATGTTTAAGGATGGTAAAGGTAAAAAATACGGCAGCAAAATGGAAGATGGCAATTCTAAGCTAGTCAGCTAAAAGCCTTTTGTATGTATCTCCAGGTAACATATCACTAAATGGAACATCGAATCTAGTATTTTCTTACATGTTCAGCAGATCTATTTCAATAGTTCAATAATAACATCCATTTTTGTAGCTGTTAAATATTTGTATCAGAGCAATGTGTTATTTATGGACTTTATAGCTCTGTTCAGCTTTAAATTAGAATCTGATGGTATCATGTTAAGCTGAAAAATACATCATGTTTACTGAATGACTTTGTAAATATTTAAAAAAAGGAATTACAGGTTTTGGAGGAAGTTGATTTCAGTTCAGCAATAGAGACTGTACTAAGGCTGAGAATATGAAGGTGTGCAAAAATGGAGAGCGCGGCTTGCAGGAAAACAGCCGGTGAACATACAGGTGGTTACAGCCTCCACAGACATCACCTAAGGAAGAGTTGGAACTTGCTGGGAGTACTGTACTTCTGATAGCAATAAAGAGGGCAGGTAAAAGAGGACTGCCCCTGGCATACCAGGTATATGGGAGTGTATTTGCTTTTCCAGACATGTTAGATGGTAACCCCCCTCTCCCCGCCCCAGGGATGTGCCTAAGCTTTCCTGTCAAGAAATCAGACCATCTCATTCTCCCAGAGTGTTTCTTGAGCCTTCTGTCCCCAAGCTCTTTCCATAGCTGTCTTGCAAACCTTGTTTCTTCAAGATTTGTTGCAAAAGAGAAGAGCAGTAAAGCACATGAAATATGATATACTGAAATAGTGTCAGCTATCAAACTGATTACATGTTGGCTTTATGAAAAACTATTTTTTGCTGACATGCCATCCTTCAGTTCTAGGCAGCACATTCTAGATTTCAAATCTTTAAATCGCCTTATATGTTGTTACTAATTGTGAAAGCCCCTCCATCCTAAGTCACTGTGCTGCCTCAGAAACAGTCTGTCCCTGTATGCTGTGGCCTTATCTCCATGCAAAGACATGAGGAAGTTCCTTACAAATGGTGTCTCCCTCTCTGCAAAAGCAGAAGACATGCTTAACCGAAGTGGAGCAGTTGGATGCTTTCTGTTTTCTTACTCTTTAACTGAGCATAAAATGGTCCAGATGGGATAAAGAGCTCACAAGTTATTTTAGAATTATGTATTCATTTATTTCTGTCCACTTTCTAATTATCCCTTCCATTTTTGAAAGACTGCTATATCATAATGAATAGTTCTGATGTGACCATTTTGCAGCATTTCATGTTTAATTTCCAATGCCAGCAATAATATATACCCTGGAATGTTTTTCCTATATGTGCCTACCTAATTCTTATGAAAAGTCTGCTTTATTCTCCATGTCAACAGAAATGTCAATGAGACTAGTAGGAGTTTAATACCTCTGTAGATAAAACTTGTGGACTGAGGGATGTAATTTCAGGCATCTGGGTTTGAAAAAGCAAGTAGTTAGCTCACTGCATATAAAAATCCAGAGTGAAAGCACTGACAGTGACTGATTACTTTGGGGGTAGTTAGTTCATTTCACTGCTGTTGAGTATACATGCAGAAACAGCTGAAAATTCAGCACTCACTCAGTGTAATCATACATTTCCCCGTGTAACTGTATTTGGTTTTGTAGCATGCCCTGAGAGTTGGCATGACTGCAAATTTATGATTTGTCCCTGTAATTATTTCTAGGCACATTTTTCTTTGTGTCATTAAATCTATGCTGGAAACTAAACAACAATTTTTTTTTTTTCCTAATTGAAACAAAGAAGTTTGAGGAAAGCCTTGAAAAATATTTTTGTAATAAAGAAATACAGCCTCTTCAAAAAGAGGTGTCAGCAGCCAGATGGAAGGGAATAAATTGGAACCAAGAAATTGCAAGATTTAGGTCATAATTATGTTTAAAGGCTCTTCATGGTATAGATAAGTCATATTGTATTTAGAAATACTGACCACTGTTCCAATCCTACAACCAGGAATCTTAATTTTGGTTTCTGAATCTGCCTTTTATATGACTGTGGGCATTTCCTTAATTGTCTTTGTGTATAACTTCTGCTTCCATAGAAGAGGAATAGGATATTTCATTATAACAAGTGTTGAGACCTCACTACATTTGTGAGACAAGGATTTGTACAGCATGTGTGAGCTATTACTACTAAATAGCCTTAGAAACACTAGTGAAAATGTCAGATTGACTCCATTAGTGAGTTTTCTGTTTCAGATGTTGCTGTTTGGGGAGCATTTAAGAGCATAAGGAAGAAAGAAGATGCCTTATTAGAAAAGACATACCTGCTGTGAAACTGCTCTGAGCTTTAGGGCTCTCAAAAATACCAGATATTTTTCCCCACTAAAGTCTGAACAGAAAGAAAAACAACTTTATAGGGCATTTCTTCCAATTTCCCTGATAGGTTTATTATATACATTATGTACTAAAGGTCAGTAGTGGCTTCGTTCCCATGGAGAAGCATTAGGAGAGGAGATGGAGATTGCAGTTTATATTCTGCCTCTTTTTGAGGAGGCTCAGCAGAGAATATTGTGGGAGAAGTAAGCTTGTTCCTGGAGACTTTAGTTTTTGTTTGGTGACTGTTGTCATTAGCTGTTCTGGGCTCAGAGCATTCGTGGCTCCAAGGGATGTGTAGCCTGCAGTCCAGGGTTTTGGATTATATATTGTAGTTTCAGATTAAAAAGTTTAGTGGAAGTTTTCATATGGCAAATTATAGCAGCCATGCTCCATACATTGTAATGCTACTTTATTTGTGTATTAAATGTTGCTGATTTAGGCTGGTTTGTCCGAGTTCTTCATCTCCAGTGCTGGCTCTGTGCTCAGTGGAACTGGTGTGGTGTGGAAAGTTGTTAAATATGAAGGGAGGGGAAGTGGATGAACCCAGTGATTCATGTGCCCTTTGCAGTTCAGGTGGGCTTCGGGAGAGATATGAACATGACTTGGAAGTTACTTAAAGGATTCAGGCATGATGGGATAAAGATCAATAGTGCATTTATGTGGGCATTTTTGCCAGAACAGAGACAGTGAGGACGGTATGAAAAAGGAGTAGATTCAAGTTGTTGATAGAAGTTACAGACAGTGTCTCGGAGAATTGTACAATTATGGTGGGTCTAGACAGTTTGACTGTCTAAATCTAAATGACTGAGGCTCTGTGTCTGTTTGAGTAGCCTTCTGTCCTGGAGACCTCCTGGTGGCTATTTTCAAGATAAATTCCCTAGAGGAACACTTCTTAATATCTAAATGCTCATGTTTTTTCTTTTAATACCAGTACTCAAAGCAGAAAGAAATTACATTATAGAAGGATCTATCTATCTAGATACGTGGGAAGTCCTTAATAGATGAGAGAAAAGAGAATAAAATATTCAGTTTTCTAAATGGCTCTATAGCAAATCAAATTTATTTCCAGAATAATGATTCTTATTTAATTAAACACACAGTGATAGTATCTTTAGAATTATTTCAGGATACCTACAACACAGGCATATACATACAGTTATTTTAAGTTCAAAAGAATGGTCCTGTATTTGCTGTAGTGTAAATGAAGACACAATTTGTTCTGCTCCTTGGTTTTATTTTTCTGAGGTAGTTTTAATTTAATAATATTGCCCACTAGCCACTTACCTTTATTATTTAGCTTTTTCTTATTTTCAGTTATTAACACTCTTTTCTTTTGATCTGCTGTTTTTTATACACCAGTGAAACAAGACTGAACAGCTAATACTGTCTACAGAGGCTGCACTGGATTAGCTACAGAGGATTGACAGTACAGAAGCTGATTTTTATAGTGCTGAGCTCACCTTTATAACTTGCTTAATAGCACTACTGAAACCAGAAAACATTTGTTTATAGACTGTGCCCGAGGCTGTATGGTATTCCTACTCAACTGACTGAAGAAACCACTCAATTTTTCATACTGATTCAGATCCTGAGGTTTTGTCTGCTCTGAATCACAAGCAGAGAACTGTGCTGTATCCTAACAACACAAACCAAATTTTAAGTTCAGACTGTAAATTACCATAGATACACCTAGAACTGATGAAAGTTTTGCTAGTGAAGTCACTACAGGACTGGTTTTTAATTATATATCTGTATGTCCACTGACAAGAAAGCTTTTATGGGAATTAAAATTTCATTGATAATTAGAAGTAGATTAATTGGTTTGGATACTGCTGTCTCTTCATATATTTGGAATGCCCTGCTTTCAGAGGGACTTGCTCTACTGTTGGCTGAACCAGAAACCATAAATAAATCAAGAATAAGTCTGGACTTTAGATATTTTTAGGAGTGGTGGTGTTTCTTTTAAAGCAATTGGAGCTTGATTGATTCCATTTATAGCTTTCCTCTATGAGTGAGCTGCTATCAAGGGGTTTCTTTCAAGATGTTTTTCTTCAATTTTATTCCATTTCTCTCTAAAAAGGTGAGGTGCTAGTTCAGGCTTATGTAGAGATGAGCCTGAGAGTGCTTCAGCTGGCACTTTTAAACTGAGGAGATGCTGGAGTTTCAGCCAGGAGGAGGCTGAAACCCAGACCTCTGCATAGGTCAGCTCAAACCTTGTTAAAATATTTTTTTCAGTGAAACATCATGCGAAACTGGTGGTAGCTTGTTATATGTTACAAGTGTCATGCTGGTTGTTGAATTATACTTCTGAAGAGAAAAAAAGGAGAGCTGCTGAGGGAATAAATCCGAAGCATTATTTCTGTCTCAGTTGGGTATATCTCCAGAAGGAACATATTACCAGCTTACTCATATCTCAGTCAAACTTTGTTTGATGGATTATTTTTTTTAATTTTTTTTTTAACACAAGTCTCACTGACAGTTACAGGAGCTGCTAGCTAAAACTTCTGTAACTAAAAATGTCGGGTATTTTCCTCATGTGTAAGACATTACTGAGAATTTGAGCTTCTTATTGTCCGTGAGAACTGAAAACTGGAAAAATGGAGCCATTCCCCATGCTGAAAGCCTGCCATATAATTTGTTGACTGCTTTTTGCTTATAGCAAGAGTTAGGCCAAGGGCATCTCAAATTTTTGTTGTTTTGACTTAGCAGCTAATCCAAGAGGAGTGTCCATTCAGGAGAAAAAGGTGCATTGAGCTCTGAGCAAAGTAACTATGTTTACGTGCTTTATTTTTTATGTCTTGAAAAAAACTTTTTTCAGCTTTAATGGAAATGTCTCATGCCTTTTGGCCTTTTTACAGCTTTTGAATAAATTACAAGGAAAGAACTTCTGTACTGGATTTATCAATAACAATTTCTCAGAGTTCTGTGTTAAAAAAAAAGAAAAGCATCAAGATGTACCACAGCTTCTGATTGATTATCAGGTTTGTTCTTTAGCTCTAATCTTCTCAAAAATATTAACAGTATAAATCTTTAATGTTCTTTTCTGCACCGATGTAATTGTTACTGATGTATAAGCTCTTAGCTCAAACTGGTGAAGGATGCCTATTGGAAATCACTGTATTGAACAATGATAGTATGTGTAAGATAGTATTTTTTTTATTACAGCAGCATCTAGAGGCTTCATCTGAAATTATATTTCCTCTTCTCAGTACTGTATGAACACACAGTGAGAGACAGTAGCTGCACTTACCTACATCCCCCCGCACATAAAAAAAAAAACCAAAAAAACCCAACCAAACCAACAAAAATCAAACCAGCAACACCCAAACGTCACACAGGTGACATGTTCCAATTAAAATAAGCTCATTTAAAAAAAAATATTAAAAAATAAACACATTCTGATGGTGCATATAAAGAAAAGTAAGATGTTGGGGATGACAACATTTTGTTTGTAAGAAACGGAGATCTTTCTGAGACTTAAATTTCCTTGTCCATCAAAGAGCCAATGCCAAAAGCTGGTTCAGCTGCAAAGTCTTTCAGGCAGGGTTTCTGACTGGTTTACCATTTCCTAATTGCAAGGGCTTGTAAGGTTGTTATCCTATACAACATTTCTGTGAACTTTTATTTTTGGTGACAATGACTTAGCTATTTTTAAGAAAAGTGATATTTAGGAAAATAAAAAAAAAGATGTGCAAAAAACCATCTTTCCTTGATTTTATGATTTGAGTAAGATATTTGTTATTGATTGAGACAGCAGGCAGTGACATTTTTATAGTTACTATCAAACTGAGAAATGGGATAATGAAAAATCATTTCCACATTAGAACTTTTGTCTCTATTGGAGTAATTCATAAAAAGACATTTTAAGACATTTGGGAATGAATATGCAGATTAAAGACAACTGGTTCTAAAAATTTCTTAGAGGAGCTAAAATTTTAATTTGTGGCAAGAGGCATGGAATACAAGTTATGGATGTGACCGAAGGATGGCATTCAAGTTTGTCATGGAGTTATAAGAGTATCATAGCTGGGTGTTATGGCTGTTCATGTGTGCGCATGAAGTGCACCTGAGCCATAAATTTCCTGGTTGGTGCAGGATGTCCCCCCATCAGTCATCTGCACAGATGAGACAACAGACTGATCTGAAACAGCAAACCTAGGTGAGCAATGGGATTGACTGAACTGGTGGTGTGGTCAGCTGGCTCAGTATTGGATCAGATGTGTGCATGTATGTGCTTAATAGAAGGTCAGTCTGCTGAAATTTAGACAAAATATGTAAATATCTATGATGAAAAAACAAGAAAGAATTTGAAAACCAGAGACTGTTACAAATAGTTAACAAAGCATGGCCCTGGGAGAGGTAATAGACACCATAAATAGATCAAACTGGGGCATAACAAAATAAGCTCAAAGAGAATCAAATGGTTAATGAGAGCAAACAGAAAATTAATTGAACTATGTGTGAATTATTTTAATCAGCATACTAAAAGATCCACCCTCGATCAAAGCAAGCCCCCTACTAACAAAGCCCCCTCCCCACAGAACATGTGGGTGGGAAAAAAAAAGAATTCTGTACCTTTAAATGGAGGCAAGGACTTTAAGAACCAAAGAGAATTAAATGTGACTAAATGTGATTGTAAATGGTTCTTCAAAGCATCTAAAATGGTTTACTGTGTTTTAAGAGGTGTGTTAGCTTTGTGGGTTTACCACCTAGCACCCATCTCTGCGCAGACACGCAATAAGTATGTTGGCTCTTTGCACGCCTGGTCGAGACAACGGTGGCCTTCAAAACAGCATTTGGCCAACTGCTGCAGGAACTGTCCGGGTGGGAATCTAAGGCTGTCCTGGAGATCCCACATGTGTGGGGTACAACATAATGCTGTGCTTATGCTGATTTGCAATTTTCCATGTGTCAATTAAGAGCCTGGCAATGTCACGAAAACTTTCCAGTTAGTTCCTGCAGCAGAACTGACCAAGTTGCACCTAAACCACTCACAAATAGTCCATAGAAACTGTTCCTGCAGGTGCAGAAATGGTCACATAGTGTAGTCTTTTGTATCTAGTTAAGACAAGTGGGTGGTATTTCGCAGATAATTTATGTGAATCAATTGCAATGGATCATGCATGTGCTGGATGTTCATGTACAGCTGTGGATCAACAGGACTGTAAGATTTCAGTGAAACAAGATTCCCAGTGAAGGTGTTGTTGCAAGTATCCTTGCAATAGAGACTTTGGTTGTCATATGGAAAGCAACCATCGTGTTTGATCCTAAAGGTACTAATAAACTAGTTTTCTTTTAAGTCATTCTCTCTATGTCCTATGTCTCTGTCCAACAGACTTGCGTTGGAGTTACGAGTGGAATATCTGCTTCAGTGTGGAAGATGCAATCAGTACCCACAAGTAGAGGCAAAATAAAAAATAAGGCAAGACAGCATGGAAATAAAATGTTAAATGGATTTAAATAGACCCTACATGAACTAAAAGTATCTGTCTTTCTCTAGGTACCCTTATTTGCCAAGAGTAGATCACAGTGTGTAGTTATAGCTAAAGGAGTACAAGTAGGTATAGAGTGTATAGACTCAACTTGCAAAAAAATCTCATTCTGCAGTCAGAAATGAAATTTTGTTACTATAAGACTTGAATAGCACGCAAGGATAGAGATAATGAGATTTCACACTGTATGCTTACCTGACAGATCATTATGGTGGCATCACATGAAAAACTGTTGATAATCATGTATATGGTTGGTTTTATTGTGGTTGGGGTAATGGAAGGAATTACTTCCCAAAGTAACTTTAATTTACATAATCAGAAAGAAAAACAGAAACTTAGTCATTTTATGTGATGATCATTGCTGTTCAACCCGATGTTGTTATAATTTGATATTTGATAAATGTGGTAATTGTTCTAATTCTATAATTAATTTGCATTACCTGGATTTGGTTTTCCAGTTTGATATTGTCTTGAATTGAAAAACCTGGAATAATAAACATTTAAACACCAGTAAAAAGTCACGTTCATGTTCTGTAGGTTAACAAAGAACAGGCAGTAATGCTGGCCATTAAGCTTTGTGTTGATGTGCCACATCCTCAGCTACTATCACATGTATTCACAATATATATACACGCATACATATGTGTGCATATATACGTTACACACACATATATATAATAAAATAGGGCCGTACCTATTTTATTGACAGGGTTTTTCTTAAAGTCCACCAAAATTCATGTCACTAAACAATTTCCTTGTTCACTTTAATCGATCTGTTAAACAGTTGCTGTTTGTTGATGACATTCACATATTTCCTAGAAAGCAGCTGTCTTCCAAATATGCCACAGTCCTATTATTCATGAATAATATCGATTAAAAGTACTTAGATTAAAGCAAAAGAAGCCCTAAGGCAATTAATTGGATTATGTTAACCTTGCATCAACCAGTGGTAATTCCTCATTCAATTCTTTTTGCACTTAGCAGCATTGTGCTTTTACTTGTTCAAAAAGTATGTTCCAGGTAGATGTGAGGAGCACCTGATTTTTATATTTTTTTTAAATCTGATTTAATGAGTTTGGGGTATACAAGATATGATTAAAAATTCCTAGAGCACCAATTAACTTTTAACAAGTCTGTGTAAAATGCAGCATAAATAGAAAATTCACTATGTAAGTCACAGACTGATGAAGATCTATTAGACCATTTTAACTCTTCTTTTAAAATTTACACAGAAAAAAGCTTACTCTTGAATTATTGGTAGAAGTTGAGTGCCAAGATCTTCACAGTGAAACCATTTTTCAAAGAGGACATTAGTTGATTCTCCAACATAGTACCTGACAAAGTAAAAACATTAGTCAATCCTTTTATTAAGTGATCAGGCAGTTTCAGTCTTTTCAAGAAAACAGCTATTTGATGTGTGAGAGCGTGTTATTCTCAAGCCTGGTGTACTTGACTCTGAAGAATGGTTATTTAGGGAAGCTTTCTGTTTCCTTGGTTAGCTGACTTGGGGGGGGGGAGCCTCAGACTTCTATGGAGGACCTTGTAGTCCTGTTGATCAGCCACAGATTAAGTCACCAAAGTCCTTTACCAACTCTCCAGATTTAATACTGGGAATGATTGCTGCCATATCCCTTGGGACCAAGAACTTGCACTTTGGACGTAGTTATTGCAAAAATAACTGGACCCAAATACCATTTCCAGTAACTGCTTCCATGCAACTGTGAGATAAATGCTCATATTTCAGAGAGTCAACTTGCTTATTGCCCATGCGTGGACTGATAAGAAATCAAGGTGGTTTATGGACTCATTTTGCAAAAAATAGATGGTTGTCAGCTGTGTAAATCTGGGAAGTGTTGTTTAGCCACCATTCTGAAGAGGAACTTAGCATTTCTCTTGTGTTACTTTATGTCTTAACAAATAAATTGTGCTGAGATCAACAGGTCAAGGTTGCTGTAATCTGTGGAATAGCAAATACAAAATTTACCTACAGATTTTAAAAAGAGTTTGTGTACTGGTAAGGGAGTGATGCTCCAGTTCAGGCACTTATATCGTGACTCATAGGTTGCATAGGATGTGAATAGGTCCTGTACGTCCTTTGAGTTAGTCACTGGCATGTGTGTTTGAAGAGGGAAACAAGGAGTATATAATTATACTGTGCATATTTGTGTATTTGTGTCTGTCTTACGTATCTATATATGTATTGTCCAGAAACTTTCTAAGAGCTCTTTGGCTCCTCGAGTTTTGCAAACACAGGCTACTCAGAATACAATAGCATTACTAATGGCTCCAATAAGGAAAAAGCTGTGCTGCAAGCACAGATTTTGAACACAGAGAATCTACAGAGAAGGGAGATGCTACAGATGTCTCAGCTGGGAAAAGGCTTTGTACTTGGCAAGGACTTTGCATCTTACTAAGGGTAAAGAATTCAACCACACAACTAACATCAAACTTAGTTGTTTCTGTCCTTGTTTGCCATAGGATTAACATTAGCTAGTGCATTTTTCTTATAGTACAAACCATGTAATCATTACTTGGGCTGGAACACTGAGTCAGGTTACTTATTCTTCACTTGTACAGTAATCGGTATGCTGGGGGCTCTGATTTATGACTCTATGACCGAGTCTTACAGGCATGATTAATAATGGAACAGTAACATAATAGTAGACCTTGAGTCAGCATACTTCGAAGTTCATTATGACTGCCTCTTGTACAGTCTTTGCTGCAGGTGGCTAGGAGTGAAAAATGTTTGAGAAGATGAGAGGTTCTGGTTGTAAATCCCCACCTCTCCCAGGAGCACACAGAAAGACAACGTAGGTTCAAAAGTATGACATGATTGTTCACTTGCAAAACTTCAGGTTCATCACATCTGTGTGAAAACCTCTGAGTAAATTATTTTCAGGCACCTGATGAGATATTTTCAATTAAGACTATGCTTTGTTAATCCAATTATTTTTTCCCACCTGCAAACCATATGGTAGCTTTTAGTTTCATTTCTCCACAGAGGCATGACTATATTGATAGAGTGCCACTCTCTAGATCTACTTGGGATTCCTAAAAAGGCATTCAGCATCTTTTTAACTCTTACCATTCACAGACTTCATGTACAAGGTAGGTTATTTTACTTAAAGTTACCTAAAGCTAATTATGTTGCTTTATTACAAATAAACATTGTTATCTGAATCACTGGGTAATTGTTTCTGGATCAAAATATCATTTTAATAACGTAAGTGCTCACAATTCACAGACCTGTAATGAAAGGAAAAAAGAGGCAAGTGCCAAAAGATGAACAGTGCTTTAAAGGAACTGGATTTGTCTTTAGCTTGGAATTCCAATCACATGTTTTTCTGAATGGTCCCTTTCTTAGTTTCTTATTTCTTTCTTTAGTTTTGTTTTTTTTTTGTTTTGTTTGAATGAAAAAGTGTATCTTCCTAGCTCTGCATATTTGCAATCTTCCTGCTGTGACACCACCTATGTTGCATTCAAAGCTGTAGGCAAAAGAACAGTATGTTACAGATATTACCTCCATTTTAAATCTTTATAAAGTGCATGAACAGCTGTACACTCTCCTTGGTCAGTTGTATCTAGTTAATATCAAAACAGCTTTTCTAACTTGGCTAATGTTACTGCTGTGACTTGCTGCCTTAGACTTATGAATTCTGTATGACCACAGGACAAGGCTGAGTCCTGCTTCCACTAGAATACAAAGAAAACATCTCATTTCTTTGAAGATGTTGTTCTCAAAAGGCAATAAAAGCTGGGCAGAGGTGTGTACGATGTAGAGGGGCTAGTGTTAAGAAAATTGACTTTTGTTTCCAGCTTCCCACACATCTGCCAAGAAAGCTCTTCTTCATCTCTCTGCTTTCAGTGCTTACAAAGCAATTAAAGTTCTGCTTGCCAGAATTGATAATTTATTTTTTTTCAATTTGGATTGTTACAGAGCTCTGAGATTTTAAAACTTAAGGTGATAGTAGTAGGCAATACATAAGCAGATGGTTATAACTACAACATGCAGTTAAGACATTTCAACATGTTCCTTAACTAAATCAAATGTTAAATGAGATCTCTGGTTATGTGTATATAGATAAATAGATGTGTGGAATAATATTAGTACAAAATTGCCAGGGGGAATCTGATAAGATATCAGGAAAGTACAGTACAGTATTGTATTTACATGAGAAATTAGTTTATATTACAAATCCTAACAGATTAGCCAGCAGTTTATACTTCACCTGAGCCCATCAATTTCTGTCTTTAATCTTTCCCTCTCAATCACAAGACCCACAGTGTCTGTGTATCTCTGAGGAGAATGAGGTATCCTAGCAGGTAGGAGGAACATCTGTTCAAAGGAATGAGAAAGCATCAGTATCAGGAAGTCTCTGTTCTTTGTGTTGCCCTTCCCCTGCCCCCCAGCCTGCAAAATCCTTGCCCCACTCTTCCCCTGCTCTTTGTTGATCCTGTGTTGGTCCTTTGCAGCTGCACCCACTTTGGTACCAACAGCTTAGCAGACACTGTTGCTTGCTTTTTCAGTGAATGACCACTGACTGCCATCAGCACCGCCTCTGTGGCATTCAGGTGGTCTCCTCCCAGTTTGATCGTCATTGCTAGACACAATGAAATGAAAAGCTAAACAGTTAAGTCACCCGGAATTTATACAGGTACTGCAATTTCTCAGTAGCAGAAATGGAAATAAAAAGCAAGGTTGTTGTCAGCTCACGAAAACGTGTGAACTAATCAACCATGTGCATCCCCGCAACACAGGAAGCACCTGTGATTGCATGATGAGGAGTGTTATTCTCTCCAGAAATAATAAATGAGGAGCTACTTACTCATGCAAATGATGAAGTGAATAAGCATTTGGTTAGAAGCCTATTACTGAAGTTTGAGAACAACCCTTTTACTAGCACCTGTCTGACTGTGTAGGAAGGTGGTAAGCCTATACTGTTCTTCAGCAGTACAGATTCCTTATTCAAGTTTGGGCAAGTCATTACAATTTCTCTGTCTGCAAAACAGAGCTAATGAAGCAGTGCTTCACCCAGACTAGTGTCAGTCTTCCCACTAAGGATATTGTGTGCTCCTTTTCATTAATGCTTCTGGTACACGCCAAGATCTCAGCTGGATGTACGTCTCCATTGTGACCAGAATCTCCCTGTCTTTAGGTTTGAAAACATAGATCCATTTCTTCATTGAAAATGTTGTAATACTTTTAATGACATCAAGCTATATGGTCTAATGTATATCTTCCTTTTTAGCGGCTGGCCCTACTAGATCTAATAATCCATTCAAAGACAGTGCAGTTCAGGCTTGTGACAATAATGAGTAGCAGTTGTAGCACATTTAATAACTTGTAGTGACACCAAGTAAAATACCCAGTCACACTCTCATAAGAGCACTGCAATCTATACTTCAGCAAGTCCACTACTATCAGGGAAAATAACTGAGTGCAGCGGGATACATTTTATCCATAAATTGCTCTTTTAAAACTGTTCTTATATTGTGATGGCTGTGAAGGGTAGCTGTGAGGACTAAAGAAGGCTGAAAATAGCTGAATCTCTGAACTTTTGAAGTTCTAGGCAGTTTGCTTAATGGCGAGTTTGGGTGGGTGGGCAGTACGTACCTGACAATGTGTAAATAAAAGAATGACCCACCTGAATTCACATGGCAGATTCCATGCCATGCGGGGGAGTAAGAACTCCTCTCAGTATATTCCTGACTGTCTGAATGGGTATCCCAAATGCTCACAGATACTTTTTTCTGTTATTGAAATCATGAAATGTTGAACACTCTGTATTGTTGTTTGCTGTAATTACATGGACTTTGCTATATTGCATCCAGTTTTGTGTTGTTGGGTTTTTTGGTGTTTTTTTTTAATCCTGATGCCATTTCTTGCACAGCAGGGATACATTGATTTTTAAATACTTCATAGAATATTCATTTAATATACATACATACTACAACACAAAACCAACCCTATTTTACCTCCCCTTCTCGGATGACAATGTCTTTTTGTTTCCCGTTTTCAATTATCTTCAAACACATATCTCCTTTAACCTGGTAAAAAAGCTGAAGGAATAGGAAAATAACATTAAGGTGACTACTCCAAAACATTCTTTACTTTGTATTCTATATATAAAGAATACATGTATAAATACATTCAATCTGTAATTGCAAATATTTACAGATATTTTTTTCTAACAATAAACAACAGGCTTCC
Source organism: Falco cherrug (assembly GCF_023634085.1). Lineage (NCBI taxonomy): Eukaryota > Metazoa > Chordata > Aves > Falconiformes > Falconidae > Falco > Falco cherrug. The sequence goes on along the minus strand of NC_073709.1, from coordinate 21,710,622 downwards.
AATTTTTGCTTGCATTTTGGAAAGGTTACTAAATATGTATTATTTCCATTATCTTACATACATTTGACAGTCTAAGAGCCTGTAACTGCTTATAGGGCTATTCTGTGAACCCAATGGAATTCCATTGCTCTGTCTTTACTCCTGGGGATTACTCTTTGTAGAGCTGGGATGTTATGGTTCAGATATCCGTGAATTACACTATATATAAAGCTTCATTTTACATGTATCAGGTCTTCACTATTACATCCAGTCAAATTAAATGTCACTTTTCCAAATAAGCTCCAAATATGCATGCACAGGTTTTTTGGATGTGTTTTTTCATTTTGTAATGGAGCTTTCTCATGTGGGAATAATTGCCAATTTGGAAGCTGTACTGCTTTATTTCTGTGGATACTCTCAAAGCCCAGCAACAGCTGCTCCTCTTCCTACTGTGTGTGTAAAAGGATTACATTTGAGGCATGTATAAGGACAGAACCACTGAACTCATAATTCTGTCTTCAGTGACCTTTCCACAGCTTTGTCTTCAGAGCAGCTTTGTAGGGGCTCTGAGGTGCTCAGACCTAGCTTCTTGTTTCACGGCAGAACTGTGCTGTGAGCTGTAAGCAGGTCTCTCTTTGACCTGGAATAATGGGCATGGTTTTCCTCATTTTATATAATACAGAACCATAATACTTCAAAAAGTCAACTTTACTTTTCTGCCACTCTGCCAAGCTTCTCTATACTTTCCGTGATCTGGTTGCCCTATCTAGAAATCAAACAGATGAATTCATATAATTGCTAGTGCAGCTGAAATTGTCTGAAATCTCATTAAAATTTAGAACTAGAATTAAAATAATTTTATTTACAGTAATTCACTAAAATTTTAGCAAAACAAAAAATAAATAGGGGAAAGAAGAAACCACCAAAGTATATAACCCCCCTATTTCTAACATTAGAAAAGCTTAATTGTTTTTTTTTTAATTGGGATTATTTCTGAGAGTGTTGAAATATTAATACATTCCGCTGAGAATTCAAGAATCGCCTCTATGAACATAAAGAATAAATATGCTCCCAAGGGAATGACACAGTAGGGAGAACTGAAGTTATATTGGAAAAGAGCTCATGCTGAGAGCTCTTACACAACTGAAAGTCCACCTTGTGCCAGGGGCATCACCACGGGTAAATTATAACTCTCCTAGATGGCCACAGCGCCAGGCTACTTATCCTCCTTGCACTCATCTCCCCATGTTCTTTTCCTGTCATTTGCTTTGGTGTTACTGAATGACCGTATGAAATGCTATAGCAACCCTCATTACAGAGCACATCTGGCAGGGCTAACTGCTCATTGTACAACATAGTGATTTGAGTGGGGAAATGGTCTCTCCTTCATTTCAAAAAAAAGACTTATTTAAGACCATAAGATCCTGATGGATTATCACACAAGCCATTGGTAATACGGAACTGGTAATGCTGAAATTGAAAGATGCTTTTTGAAACGTTGAGCTTTGGAGTCTGTCTTCCCTATAGCTGCTGAGGGAGTTGTTACTGAACACTTGCACAGGTCATGTAGATGAGGGAAAGGACAAGAGAGGCAGGGTTTTATTATCCTTGTGACCATGGATCACAGAGCTAAGCAAACTTTCTGGTAATGAAAGACTGGAGAAGGGAAAGGAGCCGTCCAGTTCAGTAGTCGAGCATCACCGTCATCAGGAAAGATTCTGAACACTAGATTTTGAATTAAAAGAATTGTTTTGCAATGGGAAAAGAGAAATGAAGTGGGTTGCACATTACCAATAAAAGTGGTTTTCTGACTGAATTTAAATAGTACCTTTCACTGCAAATTATGGTCTGTTCTTTAAAACTTTTTTTTGAGAAATATCTGAGTCCTTCAGTCTTCCGTAAATCATCTGACATAACTGTGATTAATACAAATGCTAATAATTACTGAATCTACTGCTGTGTTTATGTTGTACCCTGAACTTTTATCAAGAAAACTGTCAACTGTTTAATATCTCAGTGAGTTACAGTCCATGCCCAATACGGTATCATAGCCTCTTTTTGCTGGAATGTTTTTTCTAAATGCTGACTGAGCTTTGCCTCCCAGGCAAATCTAACCTTTTCCTAAGCACCTCCTGGAAAAATCAAGGCCTAACTAAAGAAGTACTGGGGAGGTGGGGGTGTGTGGTGTGCATACACGTATATATGTATACACAAATCTGTATGCATATATATATATAGCTAGTAAGTCAGTACAGTTCATGCCACCTGAAAATATGAGCTTTTCTAATTGGTCTGTTTATACTGGGATAATCTGGTATCCATTCTCCACCATAGTACTGAAAACTGAGAAAATGTGCAACATTTTCAATCTATTAGCACCTTATTAATGACAAGGCATCTTGTTACATACGATATATCTATATACACACATATATTTATCCTTGTAGAAAAGCCTATATTTGTACGTTACTACTGCATAATGGGTCAAAATGGACATGGATTTGTCTTTCTGAGTGAATATATGGATCAAGAAAGAAACAAAGATTGTTCACTAGTCTTTTTATCCCTTTTGTTGCTAAATGTGCTTATTTGCTTATTATTATACCTTCTTTTCTTCCTTCCATTTCCCAGACTTTTGCCTTTTGTTTTGCTTTCTTTTTTACTATGTGGCACTTCTTGTTATGATTATACTAAAAACACATCCTCTTATTAATTCTCACTTAACTCTAGATGTTATGAGCCACCTAGAAGTCATTCTTTACCCTAAGCCTAAGCATAATATGTTTTCATGACATTGCTCAATATGATCATTAAAACTGCAGTTATACCTATGAAAACTAACCTGAAAGCACCTTAAGATTGAAAGTTTGGTTTTAAAATTTTCCTTAAACTCTACTTACTATAGGAAAATTGCATCCTCCTTCCTTAGTCTGCTTCACCCTTCTTGATCATGCTTCAAACCTGATAGTATTTTGTTAAGCCGCACTGAAAGGCAGCATAACTACTGCTGAATCTTAGTCAAGTCTGTAAAGGGGTATTTCAGTCATTTACAAAGACTCATAAAATAAATTATGCCAGCATTTCTGGAGACAATAGGTGGATGTGCAAAGAGGTGGGAGCTCACTGTTGCCTTTAGTGGAAGCATAGCTGAAGCTGTTTGTCTTGGTAGAAATTAATTTCAACCGTATAGTAGAAAGTGTGGATATCACCTTAAAAATAGAACTATTATCCCCACCACATTAACATGGTGAGAATTGTATTGTTCCTTCATCCAGGTATGTGTATCCTAGCAGAGTAAAGGAAGCATGTAGTAGGGGAAGAACACAGTATTTATAGTTGATTTGTATAGGCCAATAAAAAAGCAAGTCTATTTTATCTTATGTACAGCAATGTATACAATTAAATTTAGATCCACCCTGGCTATCAACCTCTGCCTAGATGTAGGAGCCCAGAGCTCTGTGAGGGCTTTTCTAGCTGAGAGCTTATTCACAGGCCTCTAAAGATACCTGCAATTTGCAGTGTACTTTGCGTACTGACTGATTCTGAAAGCGGAATTTGGAATTGTCCAGCCACTTCTGGAATTAGGCTCTGACTTGGCATATCCTGGCTTGTGTTCCTTGTCAGACTGCTAGGTGCTAAATTAATTTGCAGAGCAAATCGAATTCTGATGTGGGAGTAGAGCCTAGGTGCTCTCCAGAGGTCGGTGGCGACTGATCTCTTTAAGCACAGAAAAACTATTTTCTCCCTCTCTCATCACAAGGTTTTTTAGCCATCAGAAGTCTGGAAGGCAAACAGATAAGGAAGGTAGAGAAAACACTGTTGTGGGGTTTGGGTTTCAGTTTTTTCTCTGCTCAGTTACCGGTCATCTGTGAAACAACTTCAACACTAGCAAAAACTCACCCCAAGTCTATGCAGCAAACTTACTTCTGAAGCCACAATATCTTTCTGATGCAAAAGGACCATCACTCATTACTTTGTAATAGGTGCTTTGTTTCTTATTAAAATATTCAAAAAGTTTTCATCAGGTAAATATGGGGGGTTTAAAAAGTAAAGAAGCAAAACGTTTTCTCTTGCTTTGCTGCAACTCGTTCTCAGTTTTATTGGGGAGATAAGCACCGCCAAACTACCTACTGGGATGCTCACCTAGCCCCTCTTTTCCCCTCTTTCTTAGGCATCCAGTATCACCATGCAATGTAAAGGGAGAATTGAGCTGCCAGGGGAGGGTTTCTCAAAAGCAAGCTGATTAGAGCAGCATGTGCTACAAGAAGGGGCCAGGCTTCATTTAAGCAGGTAATTTGTCAGAAACCGGAGCCAAGTCTTACTTGTAGTGTGTGTGTGAGGGGGACAAACAGAAATCAAAACTGAGGTTAGAAAACTCAGATGAGCTGTGGCAGATGTGACTCGAAATCTGTATCACGTTTCAGAGCTGTTCAGAGATGTTGCTGTATCTGTCAGACCATGTAAATATGCTAGAAGAAGCTGAAGAGATTGGCCAAGATGATCAAAGGAGAGGGAATTTCTGTTCTGAGAGTCCTCTTTAGGCCTGCAGTGTTAAGTGCTGTGATCTGTGGGGCTGTATCAGTACTCAGGTGGCTCCATCTATAGAAAACAACCTAGATGTTGAGTGCAAAACCAGGGTAAGATATACACAGCATGATGAGAAGCAGGGCTTTTAACAACCAAGCATAATATTGTGCCAATGCAAATGTGTTGCAGGTGGCAGATGAAAGGCTGATTTGAATTCCTCTGCATGGAACTGCACTCTTTTATGTACACTCAATGTCAGAATATAAATTCTTAAGAAATCAAAGTTAACTAGTTGAGATTCCTTGTGTTTAAGTGGTGAAGTGGGCAAAGAGACAGAAGCCTAACTGCTTTTGTGATCCTAGATTTACCTGTTAGCATATCTCACTTTCCCCCAAAGCAGCCTATGCAATTAGTAAAGAAAATCTGAAATTGCTTTACTACAGCTAAGCTTTGCTATGATTATAGTTTTTGCCTGTCACTAACTTCCTCCAAAATGTAGTCCCCTTCAGTCATCTTCTTCTCTTTATTTCTTTGGAAGTTTTATCATGAATTTTTTTAAGGTAAGATTAGAACATCTTTTCCCCCCTCAGGCTTTGTAAGTAAGGAAAAATGCAATAAATGTACCATGATATCTGTGAGCTAAGTGCCGAAACTCTTCTTGTTACAAATGCTACTGTATGATGCAAAGTTCAAGAGACAAAGGTATATTGAGGACTGTTCCCTGGTACCTGGCATGCACCTGCTACCAAGTTACCTGCTACCAAGGCTGAGCATCACATCAGGGCCGCCACATACACTTTCAGTGGTCTCAGCAAGTTGACTACACAAGAACTGTAGTCGCTAGTCCGTGTAATCCAAAGCTTTCTTGGCAAATGCGGTACATTGGAAGAATTATTCGTATGAAAACCTCACAAAACTAGCTGTATAGCACAGACACTTTCTTTTTAGTGCATATTAAGAAAGTTTTGTCTGTATAGCTATATGGCTGCATTGTCACAGCAGGATTTTGCATGTTTCAACAGAAGATGCATTTCCCAAAGCAATTCAGTTTCATTTTGAGGAGGAGTCTGATTTAGAGGCAGAAAACACCTGAGTCGATGTTTGTTGACTCTCTCTCTGTTCTGATGGAGAAAGGAGCACAGGGGAACTTAACACTTACAAATAGGAAAAAGAATGAATATGACATAGTGGTAAAGTCAAGCCAAAGAATGTGAATGTTTTATCTCTTGCAAGGTGCAGCTTGCTCCGTGTAAAACCTGTCCAACTGAAAACAATGTCTCGGGTATCTCTTCTGTGCAGAGGGATGGCAAATAAGTAGTGCACAGAAAATTAAGAAAGAAGTTAAGTAGTACAGAGAAAACGAAGAAGGAAGAACATGTTGAGTTACATATTTAGAAAACTCCTGCTTGTTGAGAGGAGGAAAAATAGTGTGTGAGACTAGCTGTCATTTCAGCCTAAATTACTTGTTCAGGAGACAATCCTAAAAGGCTTTGAAGAGCATCCAAATCAAGCCTCTGTTTTTCTCATAATTGTCCAGCCAGGGTGATCTTCCTGATACACCTGCACGTTAACAGCACCAGCAGAGAACAGCTTGGGAGCAGGAGGATGCTCCAAAGCCCTTATTGCTGCACATGAACCCTTCACTGCTGTGAACTGCAGGCTGACAAGTGCAAGTTATGCCACAGGGCATGCTACAAGCTGTGTGATAACAGGCATAAAATAATGAATGAACAGTTATAAACAATCCTAAATTTAACTTCCTTTTCTAAACCAACCCTTCTTTGCTATCAGAATATTAGCAGAATAACATCAGCTAAATTTGCGTAAAAAGTTTGTGGGGTTTTGCATTCATGATTTGGCCTGCTAACAGCATGCCTATATAATTTGTCTTTTGAATTATCACTCAGAACTATAAATGACCTTTTGTCTGCCAAAATAATGAGCCGAACATGGTTTTGAATGTTTTTTTAATCTCAAGCCTAATTTAGGAGTATGCCCTTTTATGAGGTTACTCTCTGCCTCACAGTTCTTCTCTAATGAAAAACATGGATCTAAATTAGATCACAGGAAGGTGCAAATGTGTCTGACAAAAAGCCGTACCTGGCTATCACTACATTGTACCTCCAGAAAAGTGGACAAAATTGGCCCATATGTGAAACCGATACGTAACTGATAACGCTTCTGATGGGTATGTTTCCAGTTTTCCTGTCTGACAGGAATTTTATGTTTCCATTATTTGGTTGATGAGTAATTGTGGAAAATTTTTTATGTAAATGAGGATGTATTGATACCTAAAAAGTCTTGTTTCCAGTTGAATTAGCAATATTTTACTATACTGTTGCATACTGATCTAAATTGTGTCTTTATAGATACGGCTAACTATTTATACTGTTGGGAAGTCATACAATAGGTTTAGGTTTACTAATGGTAGGCCAGATTATTTTTGAACACAGGAATATCTTGCAAAATAATAATAAAAAAAGAGGTAAATTATATTACTCTAACTTTCATTTTAAGGGAAGGGGAGGATAAGATAGATTTATTTTTTTTTTAATGAAACGGTACAGGAATGGGTGAGGGACCAAGGATAATCTGGTATGAACTCAGAGATGCAGGGAGAGGCAAGATTGTAAAGAAAGCTAAAAAAAAAATACCATATGTTTAATATTGTAGTGGAAATCATCATACCAGTTAAATTAAGCTCATTTTTGTATGTTCTCCCTTAGTGTATAGCTCTAATGTATTCTTCAGAGCAAGAAAATTACTTGTATAAAACCAAAAAGGTTAAGTTACAGAAAAAATATTTGGAATCATTAACTTCCTTATATACCTTCATGTACCTTCATTTAATGCTTTGCCAAACCTTGATGTAGTTGACCTTGATAACAAAATTAACTCTTTTTTAATCTAACATACAGCACTTAATATACCGTAACATCAGTGCACATCATCTTCTCAGTGCTTTCTGTGCAGTCATGCTACAGATGGGATTGCTTCTTCCCCAGGGACATAATGATGTTGACAAAACCACATTTTGTTTCTCTCAACTAAGTATCTCTGGAATTTCCTTGTAAATATATGATGGATGCTAAATCCTTCTGGTTAGCAACAGTCACTTTACACACACTGCCCTGAAACCTGGCTTACCTTCTTACCAGCCCAAACAACCTGACCTCATTGTCATGGGTGTTGCCAGAGCTCCCCCTGCACAGCAGATGATGATGAGGGACATAATGGACCATGTTGGGTAACCTGGTAAGTGACGGACGTGCCTGTGCCCACCGCCACGGGTAGGCTGTGAGACCATGGTGGCAACCCAAAGCTGGCATGACTCAGTGATAACATCTGCTCTTTCAGAGCGGTGCGGTTATGGTGACTACAACACCTGCTCAGCACAACTGTAACAGAAAATGAAGCCTATTGTGAAATGGCTGGGTTGGTTTTGTGAGAAATGATTCAATGGTAAGTAAACAGAATTTTTTGTTTATTTGTGAAAGGATTTACTAAACTTAACTCATTTCTGCCTTGAACTATGTAGATGCTTAGGCTTGGGTTTCCAAAGGTACTTAAAATCAGGTGGCCAAATTTTATTGTAATTATATGAAATTAAATTACTCTGCTGGGAAGCATGGGAAATTGTCTCCCACCCTGAAATTCTTACTGCCAGGCCTCTAGTGTCCCCCTTCCCTTAGGGTTCCTTCAGAGCCAGCTGCGATAGCTCTGACTCAGAGGAGTCCTCAGGCCAAGCAGACAGTTCCATCAAAAACTCAAAAAATAGGTTTCTACTCTTTTTTCCTATATTCTGTATTGGACACAATGGCTACTCACCACTCAAAGCAGTGGGGTGGCTTTCCTTTGGTACAGAAGATGCGCAGTAGAGGGCACAGCTTTGAATATTATTTAGAGACTCTGTTCCTTAACCTTCCAAACCTGAATGAAAGCTGAAAATGCTGACTACTTTCACAAAGTCCAGAAAAATACAATTTCAAGCCACTCAAAATATTTAGTTTTAATTTTTAAATTTCAAAGGTACTTTTGAAATTTTGAAATACAGATCAATCTTCTGCAACAAAATATCACTTTAAAAATATTGTTACCTTTCCAAAGTTTTGTTCCAAAATGTTGAAATGAGACATTTTGATGTGTCAGAACATTTTCTCTTGTTTCCTGTTGGAAATGAATTATAGCCAAACAGTTCTGATCTCATGAGCTTGTTTCAAAGGAGTGCACAGATGGTGTGTGGTTCTGGTGAATGATTCTGTTTAAGTCTTTGAACAGATCTAATAAATACAACATCACTGAGCCTGGCATTGTTAATCTGTAGCTGTAGCTTCAAAAGTAGCTGGATTTTAATCACTAAATCAATTAAAACAACAAAATATAAACAGCCTATAGGTTACCTCCTCGCCTTCTTCAATATGATAATCCTTCCTTTCATTTGGCCCTCCAACAAACATCACATTTAATTGATGGCGATGCCTAGGAAAGAAAGTGAGATTTTAAAGCTACCTCCACTCATGATGTTCTTTATTTCCTATAAGTATTTTTTTTAATTCTTTGAGGACAGTGAGTCAATCAAACAATGCTGAGTGACAAGCCACATCCAGAATGAGAACTCAGAAGACCTTGGATGCATCTCTTCCCTGTGCTACTGTCTTGCTGGGTGACTTGAGGCCAGCTACATCCCACTATGGTGTTTCAGTGCCTCCAGCTATTGAAAGGGGACAACAATAGTTACCAGCTGTGGAAAGAGCTTTGAACTGTAAAGATAAAGAATGCTGTGTAAGAGAGGAACAACAGGAAAATGTCTTTTCAACCTCAGCTGATCAGATCAGGATCTGTAAAGGTAAAACACTTTTAAAGGTTAATAAAGGTAAAACCAGGTTGTGTTTTTTTCTCGTTGGCAGAATTACTGAGATACTGATGGTAGGAATTATCAGCTAATTTCTCTTCTATTTATACTGGTTTTGCTAAGGTGGAACAGTATTACAATGCTTTCACTGTGGCTATGGCTAATTCAGAAAAGGAAATTCAGGCCCTTTATCATAACTGCCCTTTTTAAAAGCCCCAGTGAACACTTCTCTCAGCTACCACAAAAAATAGGTATCACCCCAAGTATCTGTCAGTCCACTTACACTAATAAAGAGGTAAGGTACCAGGTTTTCATTTGCTAAAAACCCCTATAAATCAGGCCTTTTAGCTGTGATTCAGAATTTGTTCTTAAGCTCTTTTTGACATGTGAATTGAGGTGTGTTGACCTCTACTTTTTAGTGAGGAAATTCTGGGCAATACTTGGGCTAACAGGAGATCCTAGTGACAAAGAACCAGCAGAGCAACACTCCCCTGCAACATGGGGAAGAATGATGTGCCTCTATGGCAGCACCTCCTAAGCCTTAATTAAAAGCCTTAATTAAGAGAAGCTATTCTCAGCTTATTCTCAGAAGGACCTGGGAGTTCTGGTGGGCAGCAAGTTGCCCACAGGCCAGCAGTGTGCCCTGGTGGCCAAGAAGGCCAATGGGATCCTGGGGTGCATGAGAAGGAACCTCTACTCTGCCCTGGTGAGGCCACATCTGGAATGCTGTGTCCAGTTCTGGGCTCCCCAGTTCAGGAGAGGCAGGGAACTAATGGAGAGGGTCCAGTGGAGGGCTGTGAAGGTCCAGTGAAGGGGGAAATGGAGCATCTCCCTTCTGAGGAAAGGCTGAGAGAGCTGGGTCTGCTTAGCCTGGAGAAGAGATGACAGAGAGGGGATCTTATCAATGTCTACAAATATCCAATTAGTTTACAATTAGTAGCCCACTGTTAAGACGAGTTAATTTTTTAATAGGAACCCAGACAGTTTTGTTAGTAGTTCAATAACTAAAGGTGAAAATCTTGCTCTAAAAATCATTGTTGCTTAACTTTTTGTTTGGGAAATCTCCCAATCTGTTACCCTATGGATTTAGCTGAGTTTTACATAACAAACAGGCAACTATGTGTTAATCATTCCCATCATTAACAATTATATAATGACATCGTCAAAAAATTCCAGCTATGAAATACAAGCAGAAACTCCAATATGTTTATTTGTTCATATTACTTAATAAAGTTGTCTGGTTAATACAGTTGCATTAAGTTAAGAAGAAAAATCATAAGAACAGAAAGCAGTTTCAGTTAAGACTGCCAAAATGCAGTTAAGAGTATCATAAAGGTTTCAGGGGTGTGAGAATGACTTGGTTGTACTATTTTTAGAATGAGGTGCTAATCAATGGCCTCTTAAGTTTTATATACTCTTACATTTCTCTTTTTAACCACATAAAGAAAATGGTACCAGCAGGCAACCTTTTAAAAACGTCTCGAGACCATGAAGAATCAAATACTCCATGATAACTGTCAGGTCTCCCTATGGTAAGTATCATATTCTGAACTCAAAAAAGGGCTTTAAAACTGCCATAGCTACCCTGTAAAAACCAGCTATGTCAAGAGTTCTGATTTTGCACTAATTGCTCATTGTTGAGGTTAAAAAGCATTTAAATTTGCAAGGTAGTGTCATTAAGATACATCTAATTAACTTGCAGCTCTTACATTGTATCCTTTTCTTGACTTTGGTAAAAATCTAAACAAGTAGTGCTTCAGGAACTGAGGTTTTGTTTTGAAATCCCAAATAGGTATTCGAAACTTTTGATCTTCTCCAGTGTATGGAATACAACTAAATAAAATCTTGAAAGCCATAATAAATTTAGACACCAGGAGTCCTACTGATTTGCTGTAAGACCTAGATTTTAACCATTAATTTTCTCTTGAAATATAAGATTGTAAGTTACTTAAATGTTTTGAGGTGGTTGCCTTACAGTGATGTAGAAAGTAGTGAGAAGATTGACTTATAGATCTCTATTGAGCATGTAAAGGATCAAGCTTTTGAAAAGATGTTGTATATCTATTAGTAATTTCTTGGAAAATCGCCTAAAAACTTATTGGAAGACCCTGAAAACATTTAGGTAGCACACAGAGCAGGTGGTTAGAGACCTAGAATCCCTATAGTAGATGGCTTTCCTTTCCTTCATAGGCTGAAGCTACATTGGAAAAATGGATTACTTTTTTTTTATATCTATGCAATTTTTATCACAAAAAAAGTTCCTTGTTTCACTGTGGCTTCTTGCAAAGTTTATAGGGAAGACCTATGATAGATGTCATGTTCCAGAGTTACCTCGGGATTACACAGAACTGCTGGCAGGCATAGGGAACACTGCAATAATAACAAAAAAGGGTCATCTTACTGATGAGAAAAAAAACCATGAATATTCCATATACGCAAAATGGTAAAATTTTATCACCATAGTTGGTAAGTCTTAGAAATGGATATGTTTTACAAAATGCTTCCTAAATCCATTTTGAAAACAAAATAAATGAAAACACTTATAAGAAGACACTTTCCTCATTCTCTCCCACTACGAAACTACTGTAAGTGATTCAAGTTTCATAATTTCTCAGTTAAACATACAACTGTGGTTTCAACACAGATATCTCAGTCAGGACATGCCCTTTACCATATCTTTGTCTTGCAACCATTACTTTGAAAAGTAACTCTTGCACCTGTAAATGGAAATGAATATCTCTGCTACAGTGCTGCCCATTTGGCTTTTGATTAGAGGTAGCACTTCAGGGTAGGGCAAGAGGTATATGCTTTGATACTTTTTTAATGATTAAAATTGTGAAGTTGGTTGGGTTTTTTTTAATTAAAAGCAAGAAAAATGCTTTTTATTTTCTAAATAAAAACTGTGCTTATATCACTCTTTAAAGAGAATCCTTTCTCACTAAAGCTGCCTGTATATAGAGTTTTAGGCAAAATATATTGTCCTTAGCTTCACTGACAAAAGACATCCTTGCTAATACTGCGACTAGAAGGTACCACATATTGGGTTATTTACACTGGAATTTGTTCACAAGCTTTCACAGTGAAAATGTGCATGCTGTACAACTGTATAACGCCCACACTTTTTTCTTATATTAGCTTCTCATTCAGAATATGGTTAACAGATTTAAGCTGCCTCTTCAGCCTCCCTATCCTGCCCTGACAGCTTTGGAAGTGCCCTGGAAACCTGCTCCACCAGTGTCCCTGCCACTCCTTTCTCCTTATCTTTCAGCGATATGTCCTGCTAGTTGGGTTTTTTTAGGTTTTTGAGCACTCCTGCAGCTATGGTTCCTCTGCAATGCTGGAATGACTCTCAGAAGCTCTGACACCTGTTTCAGGTTGTAATTTGGTAGCACTCAATCTGTTAGCTAAATCTTATAATTTGTGGATATGATGCCATCTCCTTTGATTTCTGTGAGTTTATTGTCACAGGGCCTGACACAAATTCCCGTAACCCTGTCTAATTGCCTACAAGAGACTTTGAGTTAAGGCAAATATCTTACATTTAAGTTGATTTTTACAGCTTCTGCTGTGTTACTGCAAAACAGATTTCAGTCACTTTCTGTTCTTTGAAACAGCACTCTGCCTGCCTGCAGTCTGAGAGGAACTACAGTTCCTTACTAATCTTTACCATGTACACATTTTAGCAGCTTCCTCTTATAGCTAGAAATATTTATATATCTAAGAACTGGGTAAAAAATCGTAACCTTCATTTACTTACATAAGCTTATTACACACAGGTGGCAAAAACGCAGTTTTGTTTTCTTCTATCCATTTTCTTACATTTACAAGAAGCTCCATGGTCCACCAGCTATGAAAGTTCTGACAGAGATATTAGTTCGCAGAGTTGCTCTTCCCATGAGCAAACTGCGTGCGATTCCATCCCCAGAGCCCAGGGGATTGGTTGGTAGAAGAGGTGTCTCCAGGCTTCAGTGTCAAAGGGACAGGTCCATCAGCCAAAGGTTACTGCGTAACGAGTACTAATGCTTCAGCAGCTTAGCTAATAATTGACTTGTGTTTTTAAATATCTGTTCTCATCAGAGACTGATTCTGCCCACAGGAGGTTTCTTATTTCTCTTTACTGCATCAACTACCGTGTGTCCGGTACCTCTCCACAAAAACTGCCTTGTTGCATAGGCAAACTGAGAGTTAGGAAAATGGGCAAGACATGGGCATCCACACCCTTTAAGTCTAACACAGAATCAGGTTTCAAAGCTAAATGCAAGTTGAGAACAGTTGCTCAAAGTTTAGTTACATATAATATATAAAAAAATATACATGTATTACTATATATAGGTATTGCAGGCTTCATAAAAGAGGCCCATTTCCTCTTCACCACCTCCCCTCAACCTCCTTAGGCTGAATTTTTGGGGGTGTGTGTTTAAAAATATTGCCATCTTCTTCTGCCAAATAACAAAAATAAAGATGTCTCTTGCATTTGTAAAACCCAAAGCAGCTCTCCATAAATGCTCGTTTTAATTTGAGCCACTCTTTGCCAATGTTGTAGCAGGGCTTGCTGCAGAGCTGAACCTGCTGCAGTGATGCCTTTTGGGAAAGCGCAGCATATTGTCGTCAAATTATGCAAACAAGAAACTGACAACTTCCAGGATTTCCAGATCCATATTAGTCTTTATTCCCTCATTAGTTTCTGATCAACATCTACATAGTTCCTACAGGATTGCTCATTCTGTTCCCTGCCACTTCCATTTTTTTAACAAGCAAATGTGTAAACATTTATTTTCAGACCTAAAATACATGAAATGGGTGGTAATCAAAAAACCCCCAAGACATTACAAAATTTTAGCATTTCCAGTTGCTCTTGACATAGCTTAGTCTTTTGCTTGTATCTACACTATGCTTAGTGGATGAATGCTTATGGGTATAGAGTTATAATATGGTTTGTTTAAAAGTGACTGGTACATCCTCCATGGCTTGCTCATATAAGCAGTGCAGCTGCTGGACTGAAGAGTCAGCATGCTGGAACAGTACAACTTTGGGAGTTCTTTACCTTATACCATTATAAATTTCCAATGGAAAAAAGCAATGCAGTGTGAGTTTGAACTAATACCATGCTCTTATTCCAGTAAGGGTGACTCTGTTTTACCTTCATCTCTATCACTTCTTTGCAGTTTAGTTTAATTGCATAATTGGTAAAAGAAAATCCATTTATTATGGGATAAAAAGATCCACATGTGGATTACAGTTCCGCTATATTAGTACAATCACAATGGGAATGGCAATCATTTCCTCTGAAATAAGGCCAGAATAATTATTATTTCTCTGAATTATAAAAAAATCCACATTATTTATTTAGGACACCAAATTTCTACCATCAGAATGGCTGTGGTGAGACACCAGTGCATAGCAAAGTCATTAGGCCTTGTTTTGAACCTACAGACAGGAATATTTCAGTGCTTTTTGTACTGTAGGCTGCTGGCACACTATTTAGCTATGAAGGAAAGAGATCTTCTGCTCAAAATGCATTTTCCCTTAGGGGAATTGTGACCCAGCCTGGCAGAACCAGGAGAATAGAAGACACTCTATTTTAATGACCACAGTTTGTGGTTTTGAGCTCTACCTCATCATTAGTAGCGTGTATTGCAGAGCAGGACTCCGATTTGCCGGGCATGAAACCCAAGAGATTGTACAAAGCCACAGTAGGAAAAAGCACAGACCCTGGAACTGATAGAGCCAAGCCTTGCTCACCTCAATATTAATGTGCCAGTTTTAACTGCAGGGCTGTTGTTCACAACCCCTACTCTAATCCTTAGTCTCCACTTTTTTCCACTAGGCAGAATACAAGGTACTATTACCTGCAGAGAAAAGTGTCTCCGTTGCAGGCTCATAAATCCATTTTATGGTTAGAGGGAGGTATGAAAACCCAATAGCTAGACCTACTCAGGGAGGAAACAAATGAAGTTCACTTATAAAATTCACCATTATTATGAAGCTGATGTTATTATCACAGGGTAGAATTTTCTGCAACCTTCTGAAATCAATAGGTTTTCAAAAATACAGAATATAGTTAATGGCCTCTCCATGTGTATAACAGGTATAATGGAACATTGCTTTTTTTTTTTTTTTTTTTTTTTTTTTCTAGGTGAGCTAAGAAATGGTCTGCATGACCTGGAAGTACTGGGCCACGAAACCCTATTTCTGTGAAGTGTATTTGAGAGGCAAGGAAAAGAGCCAGCATTGCATTCTCTGTAAGACTCAAGTAAATACGTAAGTCTCGTGACCTGACTGGGGCCTGAATTTTTCCTGCTAGTCTACTTTGCAATGACTCTTCACATCCATCAAAGCCTGTTCCAGCAGCTGGAGTGTCTGCTCTTGCTTTTGGTTCAGATCCTTCCCTTTACACAAAGGTAAGGACTCAATTTGTCAGCTTTTGCTGCCAGAGAAGTGCAAGACTACTGAAGCACAAAACTGCTACACAAAAATCCACATTTTGCATTAACCATGCACGAAAAAAGTGGTAGTGTGGAAAAATGAGTTTAGGACAGTACCTATTCTATTTTCCTACCTTCACCAACCATCAGACCTATTAGAGATTTATATTTACTAGCTGGTGTCCAGCAAACAGGGTATGTTAACAAAAAGCACATAAGCTAAATTACTGTGTTTCTGTTTAGAAGAGTGATTCAGGTTTGTTGGGCAGGATTTTTATCTGTGTTAAAGTGATATTTAGTCATTTTTCCATTACTATGTTATTTTTTTTCACCTAAAGAACTGATAATAAAGACCTAGAATGGTTTAGAGCTCCCGGGAAGGCAAGAGGGAAACAGGCCACAAAGCCAGCAAGCATGGATGCTACTTGCTCCACTCTGCTCATTCTACTCTTGAAAGCAAACAGCATAGTGCAAATTGGCTCTTAAGCCTTGGGTTTTTCATACTTAGCACTAAGAAGTATTCTTAAAAATCTTCACTAGGAGAGGTCTGCATTCACCAGCAATTTGAGAATAAAATCCTTTTAGTATCATTTCAACTTTGCTTTTCCATCCCTGTGCAATACAGAGAGCAATTTATCTACATTGGTGTTAAAGATTATTCTTTATTTTTAAAGATCTACAATGAAGTGATAATCTGGAGATTCTGCAAGCAGCAGGAAGCAAGCATTCTGCAGCATTAGGAAACTTTAACTTCCGTGGGTTTTTTGTTTGTTTTTTTTTTTTAATATTGTGACGAAATGGAAAAACGAAGACATAGATATAATGAAATAATCCACTTCACTTGGTTGAACATGCTTCCTATTTTTGGTCAATTCTATGCTTTTTCTGTTTGTACTTTCAGAACAAATACAAATGAAGTACTTTTGAAAAAATGAAGAATTATTTATGTTAACAAACTCTATATAGTTGCTGAAAACAAAAA
Organism: Falco cherrug; assembly: GCF_023634085.1. Lineage (NCBI taxonomy): Eukaryota > Metazoa > Chordata > Aves > Falconiformes > Falconidae > Falco > Falco cherrug. The sequence goes on along the minus strand of NC_073709.1, from coordinate 21,693,857 downwards.
ACCCAATCAGTAACAAACCTACTACTTGAACCCAAGTACAGTTTATGTGCCCAAAAACTAATTCATGTGGCCAATTTTCCTGCTATATCAGAAACATATTATCAAGGGCCTCAGTCTCTGTGGGGACCAACATAAGAAGCAAGTGAACTACAAAGCACAACAGAAGAGTTAAAGATCCCATGAAGACTACTAGAATCTTCACCATTACCACTGTTGTTTTTATGCAGAGGCTGATTAAAATACAACAAGCAGTGATTATCATCTATATGAACACCAAAATTAGACTCACTGAGTCCTCTGTCTTGGCTGAGTCTAAGGTTAAATTTGCAATAAAGAGCTTGTCTGTACATTCACAGCTTCAGCTTTGGTTCTTCCCATTGTTCTTGTATTTCCAAAAAAACCACTTGTTTGGATGAAATTGTGTTCACGGCAATCTTTACATGGTACAGAATATCTCATTTTCTAGGGTAATGATGCCCTGCTAAGGGTAATGAAGGCAGCTGCTGTTTTCTGGTATGCTAACTAAACCTATGAGATAATGGAAAATTCCTTTAGGAAATGAACTTTTTTTCTTTTTCTCCATGCCAGCCACCTTCATCAATGGTCAGATACAGCAACTGAATGTTACTTCACCTGCCAATGGTGTATATCACTGAAATATATTCCAAGTAATGCCTACAGTATACCAACAGCATAACAACTTTCTTGACAAGTGAGAAGCGCCTCATCTCCATCCAAAATGGTCTCAAAAGGTTTCAGCTCATTTATGGATCAGAGGTGGGGGGTGGAGGTAATGAAGTCACACATAGCTGCCACTCAAGCTGCCAAAAGTAGCTGGAAGATCAGTGCTATTTACTTAAAACTGGCTGAGTGCCTGTCACCTGCTGCTGGGCCACCAACAGTTCATTTTTAGAGGCTGTAGAAACCCAAAGCGCTGTGTAGCACTCTCTACAGCCACCTGCCCTGTAATGCAATGCCCAGGGCTTTTTGCTTTGCCCCACTGTAAAGTAGCTGTAGAAAGGAAAACGCTTTCTAGTACTTATGTTGGTAACCCAACAAAGCTGTCTAGGAAAGTAAATATGGTGACAATGCCTAAGCATGGGTGGAAAAGAAAGCGTCTCCGTCTGAACCATGTAGCTGTTGGAGCACTGCTTGGGTTGATATATGTGCTGATGCCAGTTATGTTTACCATCTTCCTGCCACATAAAGGCAGACCTGACTGCAGAATAAATCCATATTAGCAGTATACTTCAATAAGTGTGTTAGGCTGTGTGTTTTCTCCTAGCAGCTGTTTTGAAGCATGGAAATATATCATATCCACAGTGTAGTTTCTGTATATAAAGTAACGTTAGCCTTTTAGATCTATTCAGGATTTTCGCATTACAGCAGCTGATTCCATCCATGAATTTCAGGAATAAGCAAGACAAAACCTTCAGGTATTGAAACAAGCAGTTTAGACCCTATATATGTGACATCTTTGTATTACAGATGCTCCATAGTAAAGTTCTTGTACTAAAGTGAAGTAAGCCCTTGATGAGTTATCCACCCAGGATAAACCTAAATGTTCTTGGTTATTTCTTTTAACCATCATGCAAAAATGGTTGTATATGGTTCCTTTAAACCTGTACTGCTTGTTTTGAAGGTGCCAGGGCATCCCTTGTGTGGCTCACCATGGCGGTGGAGCGGCAATCAGCCCACAAAGCCCTAGGGCTCACGGCCAGCTAGAGAGAACCGTTTATTGGCACTAATGACAACCGTTTATTGGCACTAACGAGTTACTTTTTCCCCAGGCTCGGACCCGAGCACGACAGGCGACTGCCTGTCTCCCCGCCGCTGTAAACGTGGTGTGCGGATGAGCCTCGCCGAGCGGGGGCCGCCGCCTCTTGCCGAGGGCCGCCCGGAGGCCCGGTCCCGCCCCGCCCTGGCTGGTCTCCGCAGCAGGCCACGCAGAGGCCGCTGCAGCCGGCGGCGGGCCCCGTGCGCGGCCGGGGGCGCAGGCCGCGGCACAGCCCGCTGCCCCTCCCGCCCCGCCGCCGGCCGGGGGGAGCGCAGGGGGCGGTGCGGCCCCCCGCCGCCTCCGGGCCGCGCTCCCTGCCCCGCCCGCGCCGCTGGCCCCGCCCGCGCAGCGGAGGGGCCGGGCACTCCCCGCCGCCGCGGGCCCGCCGCGCTGCCCGCCATGCCTGGGGAGGCAGCGGGCGGGAGGGCTTTGTCCCGGCCAGGGCGCCCCTGCCTGCCGTGCTTGCGGGCGCCGCCCGCCCTGGGGGTGCGCAAGCGCCCGCCGACACCCTTTTCCCCTCTCCGCGCTGTGGTTAACGCGGGCGTTAATGACGAGAGCGCCGCCCCGGCAGAAAACTGGGGCGGCCCAGGGCCGCTGCCCAGCGCGGGGCGCAGGCGGGCGTTCCGCCCTTCCCCCGCCGGGGCCGGGCGAGTCCTTGATAAACCGTTCGGGAGGAGTTGGTGTCAGGGCTCCAGTGGCGCAATCGGTTAGCGCGCGGTACTTATACAGCAGTACAAAGCCGAGCAATGCCGAGGTTGTGAGTTCGAGCCTCACCTGGAGCACAGAGCTTTTTGGAGGGAAAACGGGCTTTTTTGGGACTTGACCGCGCTCCGCCGGCAGAAAGAAAAAACTTCACGGAAAAATTATGCAGCCGTGGCGGCAGCGTGGGCTCCCACGCGTGCACCCTGCCGGCAGCGGGGGCGCGCCTCGGCCCGGGCGGGCTGCTGGCCGTGGGGTGGGGGAGGGAAGGGGGGCGTGCGTGGGGCCGCCCATCGGCGGCCGGTGGGGCTGTGAGCGGGGGGCCGCGGTCGGCGCTGAGGGGGCCCGCCATGGTCAGCGCGGCCTGTCAGTGCGGCAGGGAGCGCCTTCCACATAGGAGCTGCTTGTGTAACTTGCAGAACATGGGGATTGTTCTGTGCTTTGTTGTTTCAAACAGCGTGCTTGTAAATACTGACTGTGCGGTCAGTACCGCTGGAGGGTGACACAATCTCCCCCCTTACCTTGCCACCTTTGGCAGTGATGCCCTTTGTAACTGCTCATTACCTCGGTAATGCTTCACAAATGCGTGGGCTGTGGCAGGAAGGAAAATAATCCAAATAATTTCAGAATTCTTTTCGTTACCTGACAGGCGGCAGAGCCGTGGGGAAAGGGCAGCTTCCTGGAAGAGAAGTGTGGGGGACACTGCCTGAATATTTAGGCCCAGATCTTGCAAACTCATTTCTGTGTTAAGGCCTAGTGTGCTGCTTTCACAGTACAATTTATATCAAAAAGTTACTAGCGAGATACATCCGTGGGACCCTCAAGTTCATGCAGCCAGAGATGCCTTTATCACCCAAATCAGCCTGTTGGGCTCTGTACCACAGGTATTAACTCCCTGATGGGCCACTTCAAAGTTTTAAAGTATCACTGCTTCCCCATTCTAGTTACCGCTTTGTCCCCTCTGAATTTCACATTAACTTCATTGATTTCAGTGATGTGCGGTCATGCCTGACACATGCGCCATATTGATGTAAGGAACTCTAAATCAACAGGAGAGATTTGTAATATATGGAAGGGTAAATAAAATTCATCCTTTGCTTGCAGTGAGTTCTGTGTTTTCTCCTTCATAAGTAGTACCATGTGCCAGTGCTGAGCAGTACAGAGGAATATTTGCAGAGGTGCTGAAAATATGACAGAAAAAAAAATGCTGCTCTTGTCTAACTGGGGGAAAAAAAAAAAAACAACCACCTAGCAGAGGGAGAGGCACTCCATTCCCTGGTCAGAAACCACTCTTTTCAGAACCTGAGTGGAGATGGTGCTGCTTCTTCTCCCCCATCCCCTGTGTGACTCCAGGCACAGGCAGTGGCTCCTGTGCTCCCTGGACAAGGAGGAACCCCTAGTTTTGTATTTGGAGTCCTGTCTTGGCATGCTGGGGGAGCAATTGTGCAATTTTTTGCCAAATATGAGGCAGATGAAGCAGGTGTTGCTTGTTGCCTTCATGGCTTTTTTGCTCCTTGCCTCTGTAGTGCCATAGAGCAGCCGGGACAGGTGGTGTGCACTGTGTGGTGCCATGGCCTTCTGCATCCCTCTGGTCTACCTGAGCTTTTACTCTCACTCCAAGATGATTTTTGTCATGCCTCTGGTGAAAGAAAGAATAAAAAACAAATCACCATTTGAAGCGTCACTTTTTTGCATCCTTGCAGCAGAGCCCTTAGCTCCTGACTGACTCCTATGCCTGACACCAGAGGGAAACACGTTCTGAGATGGGGATTTCACACTGAAAATTGTGATAAATCAGAACAATTTGTGGGGATTTACTAGATATCCCTGCTCAGTGCAAGAATGTTATTTATCTAATGGGTATTTACAAAATAAGGTGCATTGCTGCTATAACATGAGGGCTTCCTGACAGGGAAGCAGGGCTGAGAAATAAGAAGAAACAGCCCTGCGCAGCTCGCTGTGGCTGCGGGCACCGGGGTGGCGCAGGGGCCTCCTGCCCCGTCCCCGTAGGGGGCTGCTGTGGGGCTGACACTGGGGAGGCCCTGAGGAGGGAGGGCGCCATGTTGGGGCGGAGGTTTGTGAGTCTGTTTTATTTCCTTCGCTGGGAGGCTGCTGTGGGGATGAGGTGAGCCCAAGTGCCCCTGGGGGTGCAGCTGTGCCTGGGGAAGGGAGACCAGGCTTGGGCCTCTGCAGAATTTCTCCTGTGTACGAGTGCTGTGCTGACCTGGGGCAGCCATGGTGCTGCCATCATGGCCTCACCAGCTCTGAGGGGCTGAAGTGTGGGGTGTCCCAAGCTGCTGCTTGTATCTGCAACTTCTTCCTCAACATTACGTGTCTTACAGGCATATGAAAAAAAAGTTAGGTGAGGTTTTTTTTTTCTGCTAAGGTCCATTATGTTGGGCTTTTTGGTCCTGAGTTGTTGGCTAATGCTTTAATGCTAGTTGCTAGTGGCTTAAAGATATGTGTAAACACACATATATATGTACATGTATCAATACATGTAAAGATACCTTTCTACGATTATGGAGACCTCTCGATGACCGTGTGAGTGCTATCTTCTTTCCTAAGTCTTTAATGTATGCAGATGACATAATTAGAAAAGAGCTGTGTGTGAGTGAAGCAAAGTACCAGCTGTGCTAATGTGATCTAGAGGGAGGTAGTCCCTCCTTCCCCCTTCTGCCTCTTCCCCAAATGATAATGTGGTTCACCTGTGCCTCGTTTTCCTTTTGAAAACCAACTGCCAGACCTCATGCTCCCCTCTCTGAGCTGGGTGTTCATTGCTGCCCTTGCAGGTAGTGGCTAGGGGACTGTTGTCAGCTTGCAAGGGGCTTGGGCAGGCTGTAAGTGCTCCTGGAAGTGCACTCGGGAGGTTTCTGTATGATGAGTCTTCTGTACTGCCTGGTTTATTTATGGGTCTGCCTCTTTTAGCCTGTGCCATGTTCTTTCTCTCTCTATTAGTTTTCCTGGTGGGGATGACATGCCTGCAGGCCTATGTCTCCCTAATTCCTTTGAAATCCTCACAGGGTCCATTTTAAAAAAGGCTCCTCTTCATAAAACTTGTGTTCTTTGCTTAGTGTTGAGTATAGACTGTATGTACTGTACAAGCTTATTCTGGCTGTTCTGAGTTTCCACTGACTGTGGAAAGAATGAAGGGTTGCTTATAGATGCAGAGAAACTTTACACACATGATTCTTTTTACTGGAAGGAGAATTTACAAACATCTAGCTATTGCCTGACCTTGGAGAATTAATAATAATTAGGTTAGGGAGCAGACTCTGTTTACATGATCTTGCTCAAACAGGGAGTCCCACTGGAATGGGAGATGCAGGATCTAGGAGAAGCAAAGACGGGTTCATGCAGGACAGCCCTTTCTAATGTTTATTTCTGGAAATGGTAGCTCTTGTTTCTGGCATGTTAGTACAGTTTCAGTGTTTGTGAGGCTCTTAAGTGTTTGCTTAAGTTTCTTTGAATGTATTAGACTGAAAGTTTCAGTAATACTGGGGCTTGCATATCCGAAGAAATGCATATGAAAGCCTGTGATAAAGTCTTAGCCCACCTAACTGTTTTGAAACCGAAGTAATAAATGTTTTAAGTCTTTACAAATAGTAAATAGCAGCTAAGGGTCTGCTCTTCATATTTTCTCCAATAGATGGCACTGTGGTCCCACAAAGCGAGAAAGAAAAACCAAAGCAAAGCATTCCCAGACATCCTAAAAATAGAAACCACTTGCTAAATGCTCCGTTGTGCACAGCAGAGAACAATAGGCAAAAATTCCAAGGGTTGCTTAGAAAACAAAGTCCATGGAGGTATAGATGCGTTTGGGTTTTGTTTTGGGTTCTTCCTTCCCCTTTTGAGGACCTTTTTGAAATTAAAATTTATTGAATAGTCGTGTTTGGAGTAACAGAGGTGGTCGGGGTGTATTATGTTTTCGAAGTCTGTATTAATTCAGTACTGTGTCAAAGTGCCAGCATAGCAGGCCTGGCTTAGATTCTCTTGATTTTTATTTTTTTTATTATTTTTTTTTTTAAAGAATAGCTGGTGTGAGAGGATTTTGTGCAGTGCTGCCCGAAGTCCAGGCAGCTGCTTCCCACTGAGGGTGCCCATGCTATGGAGATAGTAGGCTTGGAAGCAGCAGCTGGGATGAAAGGAACAAAATGTAGGTGCTTGTAAACTGTGTGGAAGGACTTTCTTAAACCAAATAGAAATACACTACTTTTGTGGGGAGCAAGGTAAGGTAAGGGTGGGGAGGAAGATTTAAAAAAAAAAAAAAAAAAGTCAGATGGTCACATGGAAGCTTGGTTGCTGAAGAGAAGGGCTGGAACGCAGGTTGACAGGAGAAGTGAGAAGAACTCAAAAGATTGGTAGAAAAGCAAGCTCACAAAGAATTCGTGCATTGCTTTCTGAAACTGGGGAAGGGTATTTTACAAGGGGGGAACAAGAAGAAGAGAAAGGGTAGGGAGACAAAGAAAAGGAGGAGGGAACATGTAGAAGAACATAGGTAAGGAAGCTTTAAAGAAAAATTTAAAAAATCGGGTCGTCTGGCTATAGCTATATGAATGTGATGCCTAGGGCAGTGAAAAACAAATGACTAAGTGTTAGCCAGTTGAACCAACCTAAGATGGAGTTGCTATAGAAAGCAAATTGGCCCGTACAGTTTGCTTGAGCAGAATGATCTCAAGAGGCAGGCTTTTCTTCTCTGTGTTTTGAGTGGTTACTTTAGTGTGGCAATATAAGATACCTCTGGGTCTCTCTAGGGATTTGAGCTGGTGTTGGGAGGGCTAGAGAGCTCAGCTTTCTGGTTTGGAAGAGGAAGGAAATGGACAATCAGTACTGGGTTTTGTGCCCGTTTAATTTTCTTGCTTATGCTGAGTTTGCTGTGTTAGGCTCTGCTTTTAAGGTGGAAAAAGACTCTTGGTTTCTTCAAATAGTTTTGGTGCAGCACAAATATTTGAAACCTTGGAAAAGGCTCAAAACACAGCAAAACAAACTATAGCAGACTCAGAGAAGGAACAAGCTGGGGAAGTGGCTGAAATGGCAGGGGATAGTCAAAGAGCCTGTAATTAAACATTTTGCAGGAGGGATGCTTCTTTGAAGGATGCATCTGAGCCTGTACTGACTGCTTTTGTTGAGAGCTCTTTACACATGGGATAGCAGACTTACAGCAGTGCTAAGAAATACTTCTAGAACTTTACTGTGAAGTTATACATGTGAAGAATAGGGGGAGGACAAAGCAACAATTCTTAAATGTTTGTCCTCTGAAAAGAGTATGAAATTCTGAAGGGGCCATTGTGCTGCAGGTCATGTGGCTGTATGGTGTAACTTAGAGACTTAGATGGTTTACTGGTTTTGTGAAGAGCATGAATGTGAACATCCAAAATTATTTGCAAGGTCTCAAGAGTCAGTTGACTTCACTGTTTGCATCTATTTTTTCATGTATCCTACCTATTGAAATGGGGATGAGAGTTGGCTAACTATATATGTTAATTTCAATAACTATTTACATCCTGTTCGAAAGAAGAGTTTAAAGAAGGATATACATATGTCTTTAAGGAAAGTCACATCAGACTTTTGCCAGCAGGTACGAAAGCCATTTAATATTAAAAAGCAGTTAATACCACTATTTGCGTAGCTTTGTCAGTGAGTTGCTTCCTAGAAAATGGCTGTCACTTTCACAAAAACTTGTACGTTGTTGTGGCAAACTGAAAATGTCTTAGAAGTGAAAATATGCTCGCTTAAGGGGTTTAGGTGAGTTTTCTAGGAAGCTGATGCTGGGTTGGAGGGTGGTTTTGGCCAAGGTGAGGGGTGGTGTCTGTATTGAGCGCCTTTAAATTTAGAGCGCTCTGGGCCACTTTGCATCTCTCTCCACTGACCTTGCTTCAGTGCCACCTTCCCCTTCATGGAGGGGCTCAGCCTCAGCAGAGGGCTGCCTTGGAGCTGGCGTGGCTTCACAGAAGGCAGGAAGCAGCCATTCAGGTGCCTCCTTCCCCACACTCCCAACTGCCTCCTGAAGGGCTCAACTTGTCTCCTGCTTTGGTCAAGCGCTTCAAGGGTTTCACACCGAAATGCAGGGCCCACACCAGCCACCTTGTCTCGGTGCAGCTGCAAGCGCATTCCTCTAAATCAGGGGTCCTCAAACTATGGCCCACGGGCCGGATGCAGCCCCCCAGGGTCATCAGTCTGCCCCCCCGTATTTACAGAACCCCTCTGCTGGGGGTTGGGGGGGGGAACCAAGCAGCCGCAGATGACTGCCTGCCGCTTCATCCGCGCACCGGCCCCCTGGTTAAAAAGGTTGAGGACCCCCTTCCTGAGGCAGCTCAGGAGGGGCTGTGTGGATGTGAATGGCTGCAGGGTGGTAGCAGCTTGGGCCAACTCAGTGGCCAAGTCCTTTGTTGGTTCCAGCCCTGAATCCAGGAGTACTTGTCCCTTCTTTGGACTTGCAAAGACAGTTCAGCTTGGTGGCTGTGACCCCTTTAAATCAATGCCAGTAAAAAAATGCCTACATTCAAATCTATTGAGATTTAGAGGTGCTTGCACTTGTATTTTAGACCCTATTAACGTGAAGATTTGAGTGTAATATTGAACTGTTTGCAGGGCCTATAGTAGCCTACATCTGTTTAAAACACTGTTGTGACCGATGGGTGTATCTGATGGTGTCTGTCCTTCTCATTTAGCTATTCTGTGCCTGTAGCGTAATGTAGCCAAAAATATGCTCACCACTATTTATCATGATAAAGGAAATGTTCAGTGTGGCTGTGTCATTATTTAAGTTTTTTAGATACAGCACCTTTGAAAATCCATTTTTTTCCTGAAGTTGTAGGCTTGTGTTTCATGGGGGTTACTAGGAGTGCTATGGTGTGCCTTTGTGTTGGAAGGCAAATTTGTTAATACAGAATTAGGGTACTTGCGCCATTGCCTTTAGGTTCCTAATAACTGTAGCCTTTTGACAGGATTCTTTCAATACTTAGACAGATTTTCAGAGCTGTTTAGGGATGCCTGTCTGATGCTGATGTTTGTCTGCCTGCTTTTAAGCATCTGGATGTTGTAAAGGATAGCTATCAAATAGACCTCTTATTGCAAATGTAATGTTTTTTGAAGTATTCTTGCAGGAGTATCCTCTGTCATCTAAATACCTCTGAAAGTAAAAGCCAAACTGTCAAGGAATCAAAACTGAGGTGGCTGGTTTTGAAATGTAGTATTAATGTGTAATACAAACGGGTGCATTTTCACGGATGTCAGTGAACTTGCTTGATGTTCCATAAGAGGATAAAGGTTGGCCCAGAGTAATGGGAAGCTTATGTCTGGCTGTGAGAAAACCAGAAAATTCATGGGGCTTTAAAGTATGACCCACTGCAATATTCAGTATGTGTGATTTTTGGCGTGATTCAGCAGTAAATACTAGTTGAAAACAGAAGCACAAATTACAGGGTAAATAATTCAGGCCAAAGAGAGGCCTCCTGCTTATGCATACATAGTAAAGGAAATGGAAGTAGAACCACAAAATACAATTGCTGGGAAGAACAGCAACGGTTTGGAACATTCATTGCTAAAACTGTGGAAATGATCCTCCTGGATGACAACTGAAATTAGAAGGGCATAATCACCTCCTTTGTATGTATTTATGTGTACTGACCAGTAAATCGTGTGAAGACTGCTGCACTTGGCAGGCACCATTTTGGAGGGGACTTTCTGTTCTGCGGCTGCTGGGTTGGAGGATATAGTCAGCATAGTGCTGCTTTGGTAGATGATCTAATAAATGTCTGTGACTTGACTTTTAAAAACTTTTTTTTTTTTTTTTGCGGTCATTGAGCTAGATGCATCCTGCACTGGGAGAACTTCTTTATACTAAATTGTTTTTCTCATCTTTCGCTTTGCATTTTATTTAGTATAGAAATTGATAGCTTTGTCTGCTGACATTAGGCAGTGCTTGTCTTCTACCCTGTACCTAGAGAGCCACCTAGCAATATTCTTACATGTCATTTGATACGATAAACTTTTTACCTTCTGCTAAAACATGGAACCAAGGTAGTCCCAACAGATGTGTTTGGCTAGCACTGTGACTGAGTGATCTGGTTTCAGTTTCCTTCATTTGGAATGAGGAGGACCTTCAGAAATCAATAGGTCCCTTCCATGAGTGAAATGCAAATAATAGAAGGAACCATTATCACAGTAAATTCTCTAGCCTGGGCATCTTTTAGTAGCTCTTGGAGCTTAGATTGCCTTAGCTTAATGCATACCAGGCTTTTCCCAATGAGGAGGGGTATTGCTGTGTGACCTCTGTAGAGCCAGGAGTTGAGCAGGATGGCTAGCAGCACTGATCAGGTGTGACCCATGGTGAGCTGTTGCTTTAAGATTGCTTCTATGTGCAGTGTGATAATTAGAAAACTGCAATTCCTTTATGTCTCCAGTGAATGCTGGTTTGAAATATAAATTGGACTGTATTTAATTTTTATACAGAATATTTCTACTTATTAAATTGTTTGTTTTCTCTGGAAGTTAATCCATGGGATAATGGGGTGAAAATTCCTGTATCTCACTCCGTTAAATGACTGCTGGACAATATAAGAAAGGGCTTTAAGGGTCAATTTGGAAAGTAACTTAGACCAGAAGTTTCCAATAACAATTGTGGTTTGGATATAGTTGAAATAAGAACAACGCATTTACATTCAATTGTACATGCATTGGCTAAGTAATAGTCTTAGAGTAGATGTGAACAATACGCATTGGAGACTAACGAGCCATATCCTGAAAGAAAATTATAACTGATACAGACAAAGTGGGGAAAAAAAACTGGTAGTGATTACAAGCTATGAAAGTGCTGGTCTTAGCTGTCCCACTCAATAAATAATCCTGAAAGGGTATTAGCAGCATTAGTAGTAGCAGCATTTAGCCATCTGGCTTGGTTTCTGTGGGAGGTTTGAAAAAACAAAACAAACTGAAACCACTGTTAGTGGAACTGCATCCATTGAAATCGTAGGAGAGCTTGGCCCTGCCTTTTAATGTTTTGGTTCCTTGTGTGCTTTACATCCTGCACTTGGATCTCCTGTGATTGCTTTATAGGGCAGATGTTTTCTTGATGTTCATGGATCACCAATGGTCCACGAAGTCATCCTAGTTAGTGGTCGGTTCAAGTTGGCATGCATCAGTGTAACCATGCTGGTGGTCTGCAAGAAACCTTGAGGTGACTTCAAACCTGTGAACTTCTGTCCTGTAGCACTGGTGGCTGCAACTTCAAGCTTATGTTGCCCATTGCACTGTGAACAACAACAACAAAAAGCTGTTTCTGTCTCTTGTGTAATCAAATCTAATGTCTTTACTGTTTCCTTGGCTTGGAATTGTAAATATGAATGTTGATGTGGCAAAAAGCTTCTTGCTCATTCTTTATTGAGTGGGTATTTATGAGCTACTCTGAGTAAATGAGTCTTTGCTGTAGCTTAGTGTGACTCTGACTGCATTTCCCACACATTCTGTTTGTCATGTGTTACTAAAAGTCTTTTCATCTTGTGTCTGTCTTAATGTAATGTCCACAAATTATCAACTTAAGTGTAAAATGTTAGCTTACCTGTAATTTTTTGACAAACTTAAATTTTTTCTTAAAATTTGGCTTTCTTCATCCTATAAGAAAATGAAGCTAAGGATTAGGGTTTTGGTCTCTGAACAAAGGCTTTTTTGCCTTTTCTTTGTGCTACTGCTGGAACTAAAACTGCAAAATACATAGTTGCTAGTATTTCTTGGTACGTGATTTGTACCATAATCAAACTGACAGACATCAATGGAGCACTTACAAGTTTATGCTTGGAATTAAGTCCAGTAAAATGCTTCTGGAATCTCCTGGTAATTTCCTTTTATCAATGTAAGTGATGCAGCATGAATCAGCCATAATTACTGTGGGGCTGCACCAAATTAGATTATATGATTGAGGCTGAATTTTTCCAATGGATTTTTTTTTAAGAAATGAGATATGGTAACAAAGAGGCAGGCTGTGTAACGTTCATCATTTGATGAGTTTGTCCTCCTGTATATAGAAGAGACCTATTCTTCCATTCAGTGTTCCCTATTAGGTTGATTACAAGCTGTTCAAAGTGATTATCAACTACTATTCTAATACAGTAGTAGTATATTATAATTCTGTTCTTGTTTACTCTGGTGCAAGACAGACAGGTCAGGCTTGTACTGTTAATCATGTGTATCTGGTAAAGCCATGCGTGACTAAACTTGGTGCAGTGGCTCACATCCTTAATTTGTTTGCACTGGTAGAAATTGAGGTCTGTGTTCTCTTGGTCAGGATGAGTTATTTCAGATTTATACTGGTGAAATGGGAACAAAAATATCTGGTGTGTACTTCAAGTGTTTTACAAGGATAAACTCTGTAGTCTCGTTGATCTGAGAAGTGCCAATTAAATAGTAGAGAACAGGGCATGAATGTCAGACTGCTTCTTGGGTAACGGTTGTGCAAGACAGACCATGCTACGTGAGAGCTCTGTATGTGTACCTAAATTTAGTTACCACAACTAATCTAGGTCACAGTGAAAAAGACATTGCAGTACTTTCACAAGTTTGTTTGGTGGTTTTTTTTTCCCCTCCTCTATAGTGACTTTTGCTAGGTGAACAGTTTGGTTTGGTCCAGATGAAAAATATTGTCCCTTTGCAAATGAGATATGAATTTTGGCAATTACAGTAGGCCATATCCATCACTTGGAAGAGAGGGCAACTCATTATTCCATAACTAGATGTAGGGAAATAAAAATCAATTAAAAACATGGACTCCTAAGTTTTCCAGCAAGTCTACCATCCTCAGGTGCAGCCCTGGTAACTGGAACACCAGCCCAAGCTGCTGGAGGGGGATGGTGTCCACCCTGATGTGCAGCTTCCCTTTGTGCATAGCTAGAGGAACCTTCAGGCTTCGATGTGCTATTTCAGAGCTGTCACTGTGCATGAAACATTACTTTTGGGGCCTGCTGCTGACGGAGGGGAACCCTCTGCAAGCCTGCGGTGCTGCATTGTACGCAGCACATGGGAACACATGGGTTATTACCAAATGTTGGGTGGCCATCCATTAGAGGAAAGTAGAGCTGCAGTACTTGAGTACAGTTGACATTATATCTGTATGCACAAATGCTTGATCCAAAAACAGAAGTTACTCTTCCTCAAGTTGATCAGATTAGGTAGGTCTAAGTAGCTTTGAATGTTCAAAAGCATGTAACTGAATTTTTGGCAGTAGTAATAGAGCATTAAGACATCCAGTTTTCAGCAGATGGCAGCATTGCACTCTGTAACTTCATTTTTCTGGCAGTGGTTTTGCAACTCTGCTTCTTAGGCTGCTAGGAGGCTGCCAGCTAAGAAGTAATCCAAAACCACTTCTAAAATGTTTTGAAATACAGGTCTTAGTAGATTATGATAATTGGGTATTGTTTCAGATTCAGGACTTTCTTATGCAGCACGGTGGTATTTCCATATGAAAATATTATACTAAAAAGCAGTGTGAGTACACCTAAATATTTTCTGTTAACTCTTTAAGTAATTGCTTTGAGTCAGAGGAAGGCTGCTTGATAAAACCATTCCTATTTGTAAAAATATTAGCAAATCATTTAAAGAAGCAAGAGTTCAAGCTGGAACAAGCATTTACAGAGCTGTAAGTGACTTCCAGCATGTTCTTATGTCTTTAAGACTACAACATCCCCCATTCCTTCTTTACAAAAAGTGTGCTGGATTTTTGGTCCTTTTTGGACTATACTTTTTAGACAATGTGCAGCCTGATCATTGGAGTCCATAACTAGGCAGGTGTACAAGCAGTCATACTCTTGTTAAAAGTTATCAACTGTTTGACAGTGTTCAAAGGTTCAGAGGCAATAGTTAATTTTTGTCTGTGAGAACTCTGTTAAGAATATTGTACTTTATACAAAGCACATATTTGATTGTACATTCAGGCTGGTCAAGTTAGAGCAGTTATGGCAAAACTGGAGAGGTTCCCCCTGCCTGCCCCACCTCCCCTGTTGATTCATGGGAGCTCCAGTAAGACAGTGGAGGCAATGAAATTTGTTCCTGCTACTAAAGGGCTGAGTTCACAGACCTTTTCAGAAAAAAACCCAAACTTCTAGTTCCAGATAGACATCTGTCAGTGATATATTGCTATATACATAATCCTAAACTGCATAAAAGATTTTGGTTTTTATGTATTCTCTTGGGGAGAATGTAGGGCTACTCTTAGGTTTGGTACAAGGTGTGCTTTGAGAGTACTGTGTTACAACCAGTTAGCATTGATGTAAGTGGCAACACTAAGCATAAGGCAGTAGTAAATGGCAAGCAGGTCAACCATTGCAGCTGTCCAATAAGAGGTTAAAAGCGTACTCCTCGTGTAGATTATGCCTCTGCAACTACTGGGTAGAAGCAAGTATACTGATATCAGTTAAACTAGTGGTCTCTTTAGGAAGCTTTGTGCACCTATTTCAGAGTTTGGATTCAGAGTGCATGAATAAACTATCCTTTTCCTTCTCCTTTCTTTTTTTTCCTGCAGGACAAAATCAGAGTATAAGTAAACCCAAAGTTCAGACTGAATCGTTTGGGTTACACTCTGGTACAATTCTGCCTTTTGTAGTGCAAGTGAACCACAATGAAAATTTTGAATTACTCTGTTTTTTTACAGTCAATGTAGAATACTGCAGGTGTCAGACTGTTTTGCTGAGAGGAATGAAAAGCTTTTAGCTATATTCTGTCAGCATGTGACCATCTGAGTATTCTGGAACAAATTAAGTATTTGCAAATTTCACTTGAATGGGAGATTTTCAGGAATATCAGCAGCATGGGAATTGGTATTTTGGATTGAGAGGGCTCTTCATACTAGTCACATCCTCAGAACCTGGCCTGGTGGTCAGAGCGGTGTAATACGCACTTCTCCCCACTCCCAAACCACACAAAAGCTGCGCGTTATGTAGTAGAAATATGTGGCAAGGGACTTTTTGGCCTACCTGGACTCCTGATGCAACTTGAGCAGAGTAATAAGAATTGGAATTAATTTCCTGTCTTCATTAATGGTTAAATGGAGCTTGCATAAGCCTGTTTAAAACAAAAAGGAAAAGCAAAACAAGCAAGCAAGCAAACAAAAACCTTGGTTGATGTTACAGGAGGAAGTACTCTGAAAAGATTAGCTAACAATATTTTATCCTTTAAAGATGCATTGAGAGACTGGGATTTGCTGCTGTGTGTGTATATACCGTGAAAAGACATCATTAGTTATCTTTCATCTTGGTCACGTTTTCAAGCTATGGCATGAAGTTTTTTGGATACTTTGAGTACAGTCATCCTTTACTTTCTGCTTTTTACAGTTGAAGACATAGTATTGTTGTATCCTCATGCAAGGGAGTAACGTGTGCTTTGTCAAAAGCAGTCAGTATTGTTTCTTTTGTGTAGTAACATCCCCCTTCCCCAAAGCTGTGGGGGGAGGGAAGCTCTTAACTGCCCTTCCAAAGGTCTTTCAGAAAGCTAAATAAATGTCAGGAGTGTTTGTAGTCTTGGAATTAAATCAGACAATCCATCTCCTATGTTTCTTTGGGTATTAAGCTTGTGAGCTAAGTCACTTTCTAAAACTGCATTCACAGATCTTTTCAGTGTTACATAATTATATATATATTTTTAAATAAGACACAAACACTCTTAAAACAAAACCTAAACAATAAAAAACACATGAACCAACAACAAAGAAGAAACCCACTGCACCAGCCACAGAAGTCAGGTCTCACTTTGAGAGTTGTCCTTCCAGCCGTGTGGACTTTCTTTGCTGTGCTGGAATGAGCAGTTCTGTGGAGGGCAGCTACTTTGGGTGGCTTCTTCTGCTGAGCTTTTGTCTGGAAGAATGTCTTCCACTTTACATTGCTTGGGGTTTGTAACAGCATTTTTATATCAAGGAAAGTTGCACCACAGTAAGAACAGGATTAATGGTGCATTAGTTCCTGGTGTCACTTCAGTAACAGTATAAAGTATATCCTGAATTTGAGATAAAATCTTAAAGATGAAAATAATCTTCCTCATCTGTAATATGCACTTATCTGTGCTTTTACAGGATTGAATGACCATGTTTTCATACTTTAATGAAATACTGGTTATTGTAATTCAGTTCTTCCAGAGGATATTATAAACAGCTTAAATAATCTGGTTTATTTTTGAGATACTGAGTATTGCTTACTGTGAAAATGAGTGGAATGTGTGGATATCTAGCAGTTCCAAGTCCCTGTCACAGTTGGCGGGGTTAGTGTAGTAATTAAGGAATGATCCAGATTACTTTAGATCATACTTATCATTGGGGGGGGGGGGGTGGTGGTGGAGCTTTGGGTGCGCAACTGACTGTGGAACGGCAGTTCTGTGTGCAACACTCAGCATTTAGGGGTTATGTACTCACAGCATGATAGGAGATGCCATCAGTTTCCTCTTTAATACTCCTGAATGAATTTGTGGGGGTTTTTTAACAACAAATAAGCATGCAATTTCTGAGGTAACAAGTCTGGTCTTTGTTTGCTCAATATCTTCTTTCTTAGTCAATTATGTCATTGTTGCCTACATTTCCGGAATACATAGTAAGTGTTCTTCATTTACATGTTCAAGAAAATAGAATAAAAGAAGTTTTTGCGTGTGTTATAGCTCTGTAATAGTTATTTGCATATTGTATACATTTTAGAAGGAGTCTATTCAAATAGCTATGCAAACCATTCAGAAAGACTCCCTCGGGCTCTGTTTGCTTTTATAGGGCAGGTAATTTAAGTATTGTTTCTTTTTAAAGGATTAACAGCTTTAAGAAAGTGCTTTCTAAAGAGTTGCTTTTGTTTTCAAAGTGGGACAAAGTCAGCTGGCAGACAGGCTTTCAAAGCATCTCAGTCCTGGTGTACTTTGGAACTTGACTAAAGAAATTATTTCCTGACCTGTATAGCTAACGTTTCTTCTTCAAAATAAGACTTTTTAAAGCCTGCTAGGAAAACCCTTTCCAGTTTTTGGAATAAGGAGAGATCCTTATAGATGCTAAAATGGTGAACTGGGCTGATAATTTAAAATATGTTTAATTTACTGAAATTGGACAAATACATCCCCAAGCCTCAAAATCTGATTTTATCTTCCCAGAGAGAATAAATCATAGCATTCTGGATTGGTTGTTGTTGTTGTGTGGTGTTTGGCGAAAACTGTTTAAGGACACGAGGAGGAAACACAAGGTTCGTAGGTGAAGGTTATGTCTCAATAGCTGGACTGGCACAGCTAGTAAAGGCAGCCAAGCTTCCAGGTACCCGAGGCAGGGCACCCTCACACGTGCGGGAAGCATGGAGCTTCAAAGCTAAATACAAGGGGTAACATGACTGATTAGATAATCTCTGTAAGAGGGGCCATCTCCTATCTCTGGAACAGAGATGGCACTTGGGTCAGAGCAGTGGTAATGAGGAGGGAGCTGTTTCAATGTGGGAAAAGGTTCTGACACATGAAGATGTGTCAGTTTCTGTTGAAATTGAGAACGTACAATTTCTGTTCAGGAATGGAGGAGAGGCTGGTGTGGGGAAGGCTGAGGAGGCATGCCACACCTTTATGGAGTGGGATGTGTAGTATCCAGTGCAGCTGTGACTTACACTGAACAGTAATCCTGCAAAGTGAAATAGCATGAAGTCTTGATGTAATAGAATACACACATTTATTTAATTTATATATTACAGAATGAGGAAATCTAAAGGATTTTAAAAATTTCTATGTTCTACTCAACTTCGGTGGAATCAAGGAAATGACTTACCCTGTTTCGTCTGCAGCAAGAAAACTATAATAATCGCTGATGGAAGGGTCTGGCTGGGACTCTGGCACTGTACAGAAATGGCCTCTGTTTTACTCTCAATGAGAGTGTAGGAGTGTTTCATTTTTGAAATGGGAAAAGCAATAACCACATTGAGAAAATCAACCTTTAAGTGTTGGCTTTCAGCTAAAGCAGTAGCTCGAGCTTGTTTCTGTGGTCCCTCTTGTCTTATCTGCAGACGTTTTCTATGTGTTGGCTCTGGCTTGCTGCTGTAATGTCCCACAAATATCAAACAGGTTTATCTTATAGTATCTTTTCAAAATAAAAATATAATATTTCCTTCTTGCTGATACGGGGCGGGGTAAGGGAAGCAGAAGGATCTTTGTCTCTTTGGAGTCAGATATTTAGCATATTAAACTTCTCTGGGCAAGAACAGAACAAGCATAAAATATGCTATTTGCTTCAATGCAGGACTTCTTATTACAATTGAAAAATCTTTTGGTTTTGTTGTACTGCAGCCTGAAGTTGTGCATAAAAGTTGCAGTGGGAATAAGAATATAAAAAGTAATATTAATCACTCTGGAAACATAGATTTTTAAAGTTGTACTTGGATGACTGCTTGTATCTTCTGAAACAGCCCAGTTAGCAGCAGGAAAGCATCTTTATGGCAAAGACTGAGTTTCTAAATGAGAAAATGGAGCACTCTATCTCAGTTGTGTAGCATGAAAGTAGGGAGCATGTATCTGAAGTTAATTGCTCTGGAATTTTAGGCCTGTATTTTGATATGAAGTTTTTAATATCTGGGCTAGTTGTTTTAAAGTCTTAATAAAGCCACATGTCTCATATCTAAATTCAGGCAATCTACAACTTTTATCATTAGGACTCTGTAGAAATGTGAATCTATACCTACACTGTTACCCATATCCAAGAATACGGGAACTTAAAAGCTTATCTTAACAGTGAAATTGTAAATTGGGATGATGAAATTGTAACATTAGGTATTACTCTTTGGCTGATTTCTCTCTCTCTCTCTCTCTTTTAAAATCTTCCCCCCCACCCCAAATTGCATCAGAGTAAATCATTGTGTATAGAATCTTGTTATAATTGTACACTTTCAACCCTTGTTGCAATTCATACCTGTGTTCCTTTTTCATGTACATGAAACTTTAAACTGCTGTCATCTGATAGCTGCTTGGGATAGCATCCATTTTACCTTTAACTGAAAACAAATAAACCCCTCCATAAACCTGACGGAATATGTTTCCTGACAAATGAAAGAACATTATGCCACCCCTGTGGCAGTTCTGGTGTTTAATTCTGACATCTAATTCAGAAATGGACAAGGGGAAGTGCTACTATGGAAAGATACACACATCTGAAGCCCCAACAAATCTTGTGGCTACACACATCTACAGAGCCACAGGTTTCTCAGAAACAGGAATAGGGGACACTCTTCTGCCTAGTAAAGCCAGCAGACCCAACTGCCTCCTTCGGAGACGCTGTGGAGTTTTTCTTCTCTCAGGTTTTACTCTTCAGTCTTTGCTGTTAAAAATCAAAGTGAATGCAACAGTGATTGCTGTGTAACTCTTGCATTCCACAGGACTCTGCTGCAGATAGGGAAACGTATATGGGGGCTAACCTACTTTACCATATGGCTGTTGGAGGAAAGTCAGATCTTATTCGACTGGCATTACTGTTGCACTTTGTTATTGTTAGACCTCTTTTTTCCCCCCATTAGGATTAAAGCAACCTCCCAAGTTTTAGTCATTCTCTTTTCTCCAATTCACATCTTTCTCTAGAAGATAAACTAAAACACACAGCCCTTACTGTCAGTGCATGCTGCTAGATTTGTCAATGTGTGTGCTCTGTAACCTGGTGCATGGTGGTCTTAATTATGTCCTTTCTCTGTGTGTGGCTTGTTTTTAGTTTTGGGGGGGTTTTTTTGTTTTTTTTTTTTTTTTAGCCGGTTCAGGTATATTGATAGTTTCAAAATTCAGAAAAAGAAACAGAGCTAAAATTCTATCATACTGTTTAATTTTAGTATAAATCAATGGAGGTGCAATACATATTTGAATCCATGTAGACTTCTGTGTGTGCCAGTCATCTTACCTTAGCAAATAGAAGAATCCAGCTGAAAAATGGAACCCACTATTATGCAAGTTCATTATTCTCTGTAATCCATGATACAGGTTTGATAAATATAATGTTTGCTCCTCTATTCTGCAGACAGTGGTAGTCATTGCAAGACTTATTACTGCAAAACATTTAGTTTTGTTTTAGGATTTAATCAATGTAAAAAGCTCTTAAAAAGCTAATACATCATGATTTGAGGTAATGGTCCATCAAAAAGATTAGAAATGAAATTTGTAGATTTCCAGTCTCTGAGTACTGATACTTACTTGACACTATCATGTGTGCACTAGAAGAAAATCTTTAAAAGGTCAGTTATCCTCTGGCAGAGGAGTTGGTAAGATATTAAAACAGGCTAACATAAGCCAGAGCTGGCAGTGATTTAGACTTGTGGTAGGTAATATTTATGAGAGTTCACAAATGTCTAAATGGCCCTGCCAACTTATTACTTATCCTTTCAGTCCTTACAAAATTAAAGTTGTTTCTTCAATGTTCTGGCATTTATGGCCTATACAGAAATGTTCATTTTTGTTTATTTTTACAGAAAGCAATTTCTCCAGCTTCTATGACAGAATGATCATGATAGGATTAGAGTTTCTTTTCTGAATTGTTTTCTTTCCAAAATCCTCCGGTTACAATTACAGAATGTTCTGGGGCTTAGTCTTTTTTTCTTTCTTTTTTTTTTTTCTTTTTCTTTTTCCTTTTCCTCATATGACTCCAAGCAAAACTTATTTTCGCATTCCTGTTTTATGGTAATACTAATACTGTACAGTCTTTCTGGCTAGTATCTTTTCAGTAATGAGCCTAGTGATGTCTAAAACCCAAATTCATGGAAAATTCTGCTGGAAAGCCTGAGAAAGGTCATGTTTCTGTGTCCACTGAAGGCATTCTGTGGAAAGCTCAGCAAAGCATCTAACCAGCTGCTCTACTGAGATGAAATAGAGGTAATAGGAGGTTGGCCTCACTAATAACACTGTTTTCTTTATTTTCCTAAGCTTTTATTTTTGATTTATTTCATGAACTCTGCAGTGCTAGTTAATGGTCCTGTGTTGAAGGCCTAAGGGTTGGCAAGGAACTGCTACATGGCTGTTCACACTGGCTTTGTGCCTCAATTCCTGGTTTTCCTACAAAACTGGTTTCCTTAGCATGGCATGTCTCAAAAGCAGAGCAAGTGCAATATACGGATGCCGTGCTGGTGGGCAATGAGGCACCAGCCAGGTATCCTTAAGAGAGACCGGCAGCATGTATGAATGTACGTGGCTAATGTTCCCAGCATCAGCTGGCTGCAAATGCTTCTCCTTCGGTCTGTGTTCTCCCATGTGTGTGCCACAGTCAAAGAGCAGTGGCACCAGTACAGGTGACCTTTGCAGACATGAGATGATAGTTCTTGTAGTTGCAAGTTGAATGCATATTTTGAGTAAAAGATCTCTGAAATCTCAAAGCTCCTAGAAGTTGTGAGCTCTGGGCAGTTGACAGCATTGATACTTGAAGTTTTTTTAGTACCAATCAGAATCTCTGGCGCTTGCATCATAGTTGTCAATACTAGTCTGCTCTAATGTTTCAAGATATAGATAAGCACGTGGGTTAAAGAAAACATGAATGAAGAAAAAATGTGAAACCATCTTTTGAAGAATGGTCTGATACTGTGTTTTGATGCAATAAGGTAGTAACAGCTCTGTATTAAATATTTTTTTGTGTATGTAAAAATAGGGCCTGTAATGATATGGGCGTGAAATGACTTGAAATGTTTCTAGCTATGTCAGCTGTGCATTGGATTAAGTTTTCAGTAGTGCTGTACCATATCTTTATAGAGCTGGGAAGAAATGGAATTGACGCTCTTTACAGACAACTTGGTCTAACCAAAGCACAGCAAGCTGATTTAGATTAAAATTTTACTTCCTTATCTTCTTTGAGAGCGTCATGTTCTGAAATACACTCTATATTTGTGGGAAACTGGTATGTCTGTCTCTCTGGTGCAACCTCATTGACCAGAACACAGTCATCCCAGAGAAATTATGGACAATGCAGACTCTTTAACTCAGAGTTGCTGCTAATATTGATAGAAAACAGAGGGACAGAAAAAAAAGCCCTTTCTTAGCCTGTAATATTAAATTTTCTTCTGCATTTCAACATTAAAAAATCCACCCTCTTCATTGGAGTGATTGGCTTTGCTATGTGTCAGTTGCAGTTATAGCTCTGTTTCACTTTTAAAAAGTGAAATGTTGAAAATACAGCTTTACGTTAATTTATGCCATAAGCACCGTGTTATTTCTTTTGTAATGTTCCTCTGTATTGGATGCAGACCACAAAAGGGGAAGCAAAATGATGGCCAAATATTTTGTCAACTTAGAGATAGGACTAATTCAAGGGGGAGGCTAGCTTAAGGTAGCTGGGGGAATGAAAAGAAGTGGTGATGTCTAGTCAAAACTTGATGCTCAAATAAACTCCAGGGTCTGTTCTCATGAGGCCTAGTGGAAAAGATATTATACAGGTATTTCTCAGGATCTTGAGCAAAGGGAGAAAAACCAGAATGTGTTACTGGATTCTATATTTTCTGTTGCACACACATAAATGTCTCTTTGAATTTATTTCTGTTATGCGGGAGAGTCATGAGTTGCACTTGAGCTGGATAGGGAACACTTTTCCTGTTTCATGAAATTTTGAATCTGTAAGTATTTAAATGTCCTGGTCTACTTCACTTATTCCCAAGTCCTCCTGTTTGAGTTGGTGATTCTTATTTTTATCACTTACTACACTATTTAAACTTAAAAGTTGTGTAAATAAGGATTTTTTTTATTTAAATGATGAATCAATTGTCAGAACTCTTCTCCCAGTTTGAGAAGTCAAACTTTTCATATGCAGACTTTTGATGAAAACTATTTTATCCTGGTTTGTAATATATCAGCAGTTTGGGGAAGTGAAGAAAGAACCTTGTATTCACCTTAAACTATTAAATCTAGTTTGGATAGCAGAGAACAGATCTATGAATTACAGTTTTAATTAGGTTCTTTTTTCCTTTCTTCCTCCTTGGCTGTAAAGTCATAATGACAAACAGTGTTATTTCCCTTCTCGGCATATGCCACATGCTGCTGGAAAATATGCAGCAAAATGTAACATTAACATTTCCCTGACACTTCTAAAATTAAACAAAACCTTCAGGGGAAGGAAGCTTCATGTTAATTTATGTATTCTTCAGCTTTCAGGCTAGGGAGTGAGGGTGGACACCACCCATAACAACTACTTAAGCCAAAGTTCTTTCTAGTTTAATACAAGTACAGAGTCAAACCTGATGAGCAGGAGCCTTGAACAGTGATTTTTAAAATGTAGTAAATGTGCATTTTTCTCCATGTATTGACCATGTTTTCCAGTGTTCTGTACTCTTAATATAAAGCTTCTTGAATGAATTTTGTAAACTTTGGTAGTCTATGATGTATGAAAAATAAATCTTATTTGTATTTCCTAATGGGAATAACTGCTAGTGGCTCTGGATATTCTTTAGCTAGCTAGGTAACTTGATGTCTATCATTTTCCTTGTTCGACTGGGGCGACTGGTTTGTATTTCCTCAGCCTGGGAGGCTGGACTTTCAGGTTTGCTGGCTGTAGAGCAGGACATGTAGTGGGTCACCTTGAAAAAGGAGTCAGGAGAGAGTCTCAGAGCAGATTGGTTGCTTTTTTGGGTGTGGCTTTTGTTTTTGTTTTGGGGTTTGGTTTTGGTTTTTTTGTGTGGTGGGTGTCCATTTTATTAGTTCCCATGTCTGCTGGAGTAAGTTTGTCTAGAAAGTGATCTGCAGCTTATCTTCTACTTAGACCTTACTACATCTTTGGAACTAAGACACCATAAAGCTGAAGCCTCATTTTTAAGATACTAGATAGGTGTAAAAAGTAGTCATTCTACATAATAAATTTATTATTTGGCTAATATGGTAAACCCTGGGCTATAATGCTTCACTCTAATAAATATGCTGCTGTCTTACTCCTTTCTATAAACATCTACTAGCATGCATTCATTTCATATGAGATTTGATGTTTTGGTGTATCTCATATTTTCTGAAGACAGGTCCGCACATGAGCGAAGGTGTCTGGCTATGGCAGATACTGTCAGTGAAGGTTCCTTCGTAGTCTCTTCAGTTGTGGCCCACTATTTCTTAGGTCTCAGACACTGACTTAATGGAGGTGCAAGGTTTTCTGAAGAAGTTGTACTTCTCACTAGAACAGAACAAATATATTTTTTCCCTCTCCTTTTCCCCTTAGTAGCATTTAGCAACAAGAAACTAGGCTGTCTTGAGGGTGGAGGAGGTATTCCCTGGAAATAAAAGTAGACACTGTGGCGGAGTAAGGAAAGTTACAGACTTTAAGCAGCCTAGATATTTGAAGTAAATCCAGACTTCATTCCTGTGAAATCTCCAGTTAACCTAAATGTTCTGTATAAAGAAGAAAGTCCAAACTACGTACATTTTGTTGAGAGCTTGGCTTGAAATTCCTCTGTGGATTTTACTGCTGTGTGTAACATCACATCCTGTTCCCACTCTCTGACTTCTAATCCCCTTTCCCATGATTTTTCTCTGGTTTTTGTTGCTGGGGTAGTCTTTAAGTGTGCATGACACAAAGGTAAGGTCTGAAATATTTTGTCTTGCTCCTCCTGGGCAAACATGTTTATAAGAAAAACGCTGAATTTCAAGTTTGTTCAAGTCTGCAGAGGTATACAAGATATTGTGTCACAGCTACTATTCACATTTCATCTTTTCCTCCAGAATAAATTTGGTTTAGTCTGCATGTGTGTTTCGCATACTTTCCTTTAGGCACTGATTTCTTTGAAGATATAATCACAAGGTTTTGGGTAGTGATCCTGCTCTTTTTGTAGAGATCAGACCTTGTTGATTAGACATTAAGATCTTCACTGTTCTTTGTAGTGCATGAAGGGAAGATTATGCTTGCGAAATGTGTAACCTAATGGTGTGTACTTCCTTAATTTCACTTATTCTGGGAAGACTTTTCCATGAATTAATGAACTAGCTATGAAACAGCCAAGATTCATAAATTACCTCAAAGGAATTGCAGAGCACCATGGTACATCAAACAAATTTTCAGTCAACTCTTTCTTTGTATAAGCAATAGTTGGGGTTTCCCCTTCAGCATACTGTTGTTCTATATATAGAGATACATTCTCTCATTGGTATATGTGGATTTTTTTCATGTAATTTGTTAATGTTAATGCATGTCAGATGGTGTGCAGTAATTCCATGGCATAGCTAAAAAGAATGGATCCCTTTAAGAACCCTTTAGTTTCTTTACTTGAATGTTGGATTTTTGCAAGAGTCATTGCACACTGTGTCAACCAATTTTAGTGCTCATGCCAAAGGTTTTCAGCCACAGGTAGCCTTGAAGAAGGTTTTCCTGAAGTTCAAAGCTTCTGAAATGTTAAAAATAACTTTCCAAGCAAATCATACAGTAATGACAGTGTTCCACTATGGCCTGCGTCATTTTCTAGTTACCCAAATGAAAGAGGAAGCGGGCGGCATGGTGACAACCACAGCCCTGTAGCAGCACACATCGTGTCTACCCATAGCTTTCCCATTCGGAGTGGTATTTGTGCTGCTGAATTTGCAACATGCTAACAGTGTGCACTTCTGGTCTGGCAGGCTTTGTGGAGGGATGTGGCAGACTACCTCAGGGGAAGATGCTTTCTGCTAGAATTACTTGTGCCTTATGGGCTGCCAGAGAAGCAACTTGTGAAAGCAAGCCTCTTGCGAATTGGTAGTGAGTCGTGCAATGGTAGAATGCTCATGTGCTTCATGGTTCAGGTGTTTGAGGCAGATGTGGTGAATGTCTGCCTTGCTGAAATGTGTTAGTGATACGTGACGGTCCAGGCACAGAGGTACTCCCATTTGGGAAAATTGGGGTTTGTGATAAAATGCGTTAGGCAAATACCTGACATAAGCGTGCTGCCAAGCTACCACTTGGCAAGAGTGGTAGTGTCTGTAAATTTTCTCTATCCAGACCAGAAGTGCTGCCAAGGCTGTAAGAGCTCACCAAGTGCCATCACTGTGGAAGAAAACCACCAGACCTTGAAGCTACCTTTGGAGAGAGACTTTCTATTCTGTTTGTGAAAGTCATGCCCCTGTCCTCCCTGTGCTGCTTAAACGTGGATCTTTGGAGGCAAGGATCAGGAAACAAATTCTAGAGAAGATCGGGGAGACAGTAGTCAGTGACTGAATTAACATGTGCCTCGGGGCCACAAGTGATAGCGTATGGAAAATCTACCTGTCAACTTTGTAAGAGCAAGCTTAATTAAAAGGAGAATGTTTGGTACATTGCCCAAGCTTGATACAAAATTTTGGAAGAGTTTACTAGTGAATAGTGTGGACAGAGCATATAAGTGTATACGTAGCAATTGCTTTTTAACATACAATTCTGCAACTTACAATGTAGATGTTTAGTGTATTCAATTAAAAGGGGAAGATTATGTTTAGTAGAACCAAGTAAAGGATAAGGGCTGTGATACTTCTGAAAAATATTCAAATAGGTTAAAAAATAAAGCACGCAATCATGCTGAAGCATCTTCAGAATGTAGCCAACGTATCTTTAAATCCTTTGGCATGCATTCAAAATTTGTAACTGTAAATCTGCATAAATTGTATAATTCTTTAAGTCTTTACCGACTATCTGTGGCTCTAATTATTAACCTCAGTGTGCAATTAGTTTGTTTTTAGTGCTATATTATGGTCTAGACTTGGTCTCATATCAGCACACTGCAAATACTGTGGATATCTTGATAAAATGAGCCATTAAAGTTACTCAGATATTGTACTAATGCACTTATGTCTACACATGAAAACTGAGTTCGAGTTGGGCAATATTTGCTGAAGACTTGCATGTTGGCACTCAGTACATTAACATAAATGTGCTAGCAGCAGTATTTTCAGTTTAAGATCACAATGGCACAAATTATTTACAGAGCTCTCTGTGTCTGTTGAGTGGGGGGCAGAATCAACGTTTGGCAGTTCCAGTGTCATGAAGGCTTCATGTCATCAAGAGTATGAGTCAATAGGGCTTCCACAATAGCAATGCAAAATAAGATTAGACCCCCACAAAATATGCTCAAAATCATTATTTTCACTTGAAGAGATATTTTTTTCCATGAGCATGATCATACTTGCATGCAAAGTAATGACGAGGCTTCTGGTTTTTTTTCTGTGAGCAATGCTGGGACTTCTGGAATTGCTTCAAGTTTCAAAATGAGTTAAAATCTAAATTAACTATAGACAACGAAAAAAAATGACCTTTTTTAATGTAACTTTACTGACTTCAGGTCAACCTCTTTAAGTCTCCTATTCATGCTGAAGTCATTAGAATTTTGTTGGATGAATTTTTGTTTCATATAAACTTATTAATAAGTCCCCTTGCTCACTCCACCTCCTGAAAAGAAAACACAACTAAAACTGTAAGGCACACAATGAGCACCTGAAGATTTCTTTTATGAGTTGAGTCCAGCTGTGCTTTTGAGACTCCTTTTTTTGCCAGACTAGGACTTGACCAAAAAGTCATTCTGCAATAGGAGACTTTCAATGAGAGTGTTTGAGTGCTGAAAGCAGTAATGTGTTTAATAGATATTGGAGAATAGGGAGGTGAGAGAAACCCTGAAAAAATGTTATGCCACTGGGAAAGTGATAGAGAAATCCTAGAGGCAGTCTTCAGCAGCTTCAACTGGGAAGGAGAACGATATGCCTATACTAATCTGACAGGTCAGGAAACCTAAAGGCTTCTAGTGCTCATAGCATAGCTTTCTATCCTGCCTTTTCTAATTTTAAGCCTTTTTCAGTTCTGTAGAAGA
Organism: Falco cherrug; assembly: GCF_023634085.1. Taxonomy (NCBI): domain Eukaryota; kingdom Metazoa; phylum Chordata; class Aves; order Falconiformes; family Falconidae; genus Falco; species Falco cherrug. Next base: position 21,665,669 of record NC_073709.1, on the reverse strand, counting down.
TTATTTCAAATGAGAGCACAAGGAATATTTTGCTCTGAAGCACAGTTGGAATAGAGATTTCCATCTTGTAGATCTTTGTGTGGAGCTTTGAATAGACATCGCTCTCCCTGCTTGTTTGGTACTTCTGTCCCAATCTGAGAAGTTTTTGTCAGCTGAAGAATAGATTTGGGACAATTTTAAAGTAACTTTCTTTTTAAATGCAAGCATGACTTATTTTGTTTTCTATTCTCTTTATGGTTAAATGGGAGTTTGTTTAGTTTTAGATACAAATGTCACATGGTTTGTAATGGGCGTGCACTTAGACTTGAGCAGGACAAATCTGTATTTACTGGAGTACTTTGTGTTCATATGGGCATACTTATCACACTAGAATTTTTTCACAGAGCGAACCAAATACACAGATGGCCAAACACTAATACTTAGAAGTGACCTGCAACACTACCTGCATCTCCCATCTAACAATGAAAAGAGGTGGGTGTGAAGTGTATAGGGCATACCATGTTTATAAGTATGTTTAAAACTGAACTTGGTGAAAGCTGTGCAAATACATGAATGTATGCTAAGCTTTTTTTCTTTAAAAAAAGAAAGTGCGAAGAGGGGCAAATTAACTTACTGCTGTGTATTTAAACCAAGATTCAATAGGATTTGTAAAAGTACTTAGCACTTTAAAATCAACAGCCTTTATATTTAGGCTCCTTAAACTTGCTTTTGAAGCATCTTAGAATGAAGTTGCTATTTCTTTTAGTTAATCTGTGGTAGTACTAAATATTTTTGTGCTTGAAGCTATCCATCATCATCTTAGAGGAAAAATGGAAAGAAGTTGTCTTTTGTGAAATATCCAGCAAATCACCATTTTTTGAACTGGTGGACGATAAATTTCAGGGTTTAAATTCTGACGGAATTGTATGCAATCTAAATCACTGGGTATGGTTAGAATGGGAGCAAACCTCTAGCTTTGTATCTTTTCTGGAAATGTTTACAAGAGATGCATTCTTATGCTGAAAACTCATGACTGTTTAGAAACAAAAAAAGCCTGCTTCCCATAACAGTCTGAGTCATGCAACACTTGCAGGGTATTTGGGTTACACTGAGGACTTTCAAAAAGAAAAGAATATCAAAACCCCCTACCTTTCTTAGATTCCGCAAAGCTGTGGTACTTCATGTGTGATGCTATCTTTGTGCACCAGGAACCGTTCTAAACCTTCCACTGATTGTAGACCATTGTATTGAAATTTTACTATTTGCTAAAAAATTACTTGCAACTGTTTGTCTCCTATCAGGTTTTGAGAGTAGTAGTGTTTCAAGGATTTCTTTAATAGTTGTGTTTCAGTTTGGATTTTGTGTTTCTAATAAACAGGCCTTCAAATCTAAACATAAGAAAAACTAAATTGGAAACAGACCCCTCTACCTTTTATACCTCTTCTGATAGAAATGTTGGAGACACTCCCCCCCACCCCCTTTTCTGAAATGTCAGGATAGTTTTTCCTCACTTTTTTCGGTCCTCATAGCAAGGGAAGTGTAGTTCAAAAATAGTAGAGTAGGGAATTGATACTGAAAAAAAACCCCAAGTTTGGGACAGTATAGAAAAAACCTATTCTTTCTTATTCTGTCGAAACTGGTAAACACAGATGAGATGGTATCTTGTTTTTGTTTCCCTCTCTATCCTGCACAAGTGCCCTTTGCAGAGTTCTTTGTGTTGCATTGACTGGTTTGAAGGAAATGCTAATTTCTAATTCCATTCTAGTGTTACTCTACTGGTTTCTTTCTAATATGGAAGCAAAAACTCAGCTTTCAGCTTTGTTTCTTAAACAGAATCCAAGTATAAAGCATCGATAGAAGTAATATGGGAAAGGCAAACATACAGAGGAAGCAATACTGAATACATGCTGCTGAACTGTGCAGCAGGGAGTTACTTGCTGTGCAAGTGGCGTGGCCTGTCAGATGCACTACATGTGTCATTTAGACTCTGCATAGTTCCTGACGACCAGCATGCACGATGGAATCTGTTGCAAGCCTAACCAGAAGGATTGTACGGTGGGCACTCTGTGACTGACACCTTGTTTGTGATCTCTGTCTAGTTATGTGCTTCGTTCTGAGGCAACTGCTTTTGCACGCTCCCTCTCTTTCTCTTCTTTTTTGCTGTGGCCCTGAATCAGTTAATCATCCACTGAGGGTAAACAAAATAAGAAAATAAGGTAAGAGTGTTCCAAGGAGTACCCTGCAGTAGATACAAAGTACCCCCACTTCAGTTCTAATTTTCGGTATCTGTGGAATGTTTTCTAGTTTTCTCTCAATGGCCAGTGACTTGTTCTTGCCTGATTTTGAAAAAACTTGTTAGCAAATGAGCCTCTGTCAAGAACTTTCTAAAATTTAAGGAGAGGAAAATGACTCTGGCTGTCATTTCTTAAGGTGACAAAAGATGAATCAAAAGTTGCATTTGAAATCTGAAGACTAAGTTTAAACAGGAGGAGGGTGGCTTTCAGTTTTACAGTCCAACAAAAACTTTATACTGTATGCAAATAATGCAAATTCATTACTATTCCATAGTTCCTTGGAAAAAAAAGCACGTAATCTATTGTGCGTGCATTAATGGATCTTGCCTGTGTGTAGAAGCAGGATGTTTTACAATTGGAGCATAAGGAGTTATGCCCTGATTTTAAAATTCAGTAATCATAGCAGAGATCTGACTCGGTGGTGGGAAAGATATCTAAGATGACAAAATTTTTATAATAGATGAGAGAATAAAACGATTGCCAGGAAACATCCATGCAAAAAAAAAAAGACCAAATTGGGAACAAAAAGATCTTCTTGGCATAATGAAATCTGTATTCTAAACACAGCTGAAACAAATTAAATAAAAACTGAACTAGGCAAGATTGATCAAATTGGTCTCAAAAAGCTGTTACCTGTTTTATTATGGGCTGTGATTCCCTAGTAGATTAAAATAGCAGTAAGTCTTGGGGTGATAGATGAATTTTGTTTTTACGTTCTACAGAAAACTTGTTCAATGTTTTTTAAATTTTTTTAAGACTTGGAAGTTACTAGCTGTCTGTGCTCAGTGTAGTCACCCACCCAACTCAAGTATATCAAAAGATACCTTGAAACATATCTTTGCTTTTAGATATGTTTTCAAAAAATCTTTATTTAAAAATGAACAATTTGATAACATTAAACATAACTTGTAACTAGTACACTACTTAAAGTAGAAAGTAGACTAGACTTCATATTTTTTAGAAATTCATATTTCTAGAAATATAAAGAGCAACGTAAGTCTTAGGGTAACTTTCCAGATCATGAGCTTCCCCAATTTTCATCTGTATAATATGGTATTAAAAAAAGTCAATATTCAATAGTTGTGGAAAGGCAGCATGCCTGGAATTCATTATGGGGATGGCAGGTTAAACGGTGGAGAAAAAAACCCTAATCACTTTTGTTATGGGAGGTATGTATGCAGTTGCAGATGAAAGGCTGGAAGAAGGAGCAACCCTTATTCTTATATGAACAACACAGAGATTGACTTGGCATCTGTTATTGTTCAAGCAGAACTATTACTTCGGACGGAGTCATGGATATGTCCACCTGCTCTACACAGTCTTGATTCAGAATTCATAAGTGATGTAAAATAAAGGGACAGTGTTAATGAATCTGGTGTGCTCATAGCATGAACACACTAATTTCTTAAGGTTTTGCTGATCTGTGGCTTAATTGGGGACTCTTAACTGCTTTGAGTCACTGAAGGCTTTCAGGAAGGGAGTGGTCCATTCAGTAGGGTGAAAATGCTAACTTATCACAAAGTCTCCCCAGTCCTCTGACATTTGAAGCATGGACTATATTATACAGAATGACCCATGCTTTCTGGCACGGGTTAAAGACTCTGCAGGTACTTCATTGTTCTTCATCTGCTGAGATGATAGAACTGACCAGCCTCCTGGTCATCTGTGCTGGTCTTATAAAGAACTTAAATAGTTATAAAGAAAACAACATACCCATCTAAATGTATTGATGTGTCTGTGTCTTTATGCATGTTTGCTTCTTGTACAGGAGTAAAAGATGTGAGTGGGAATAGTCTGGATTGCAGTGTTGCAAGTATGCATAAAATATATTCTTTTAGAGTGAAACCAAAACAAGATTATCTTTTCTGGCTGCACACATTGGGCATACAGTGGTCCAAATCAATGGATGGGATCCAAATAATTTAAATCATGCAGCTTATCTGGAGTGTATGCACAGATGCTAAGTTATTGAGTTGCTGATCTGACAATCCGAGAAGGATTTTTACAGTTAAAGGAGCCAAATGACATAAGTACCTTTATACTTGCTGTCAAATGACAGTTGTCTAGCAGCAGCTCTGCTGTTCCTTCATGTCTGTAGTTCCACTTTTTTTTTTTGGTTTAGGCCCACCTTCTGTTTCTATTGCCCCTTGTCAAGTCCTTTTCTGAACCTTTTGTCTCTACAATAGACCACTTTTTGTTGTTCCCTCTTCCAGTTGTCCACTCAGGTCTTTTACACCTGGGTTTCTCAGGAAATCCACCTAGGGCACTGAGGAAATTGCATTGTTGCTCATCACCTTGTGCGATGAGAGAGGCTGGAGCTGGGCTGCTGGCAGGTTGACACAGCAGCAGGATCAGGAAGCTGCTAACCTCATTGCTACTGTGGGGTATGAGGAGAGCAGAAATCAGTGTGCATGACATTCAGGATGATAAGCCATACCTCCTTGAAGACCTAGAAACTGGAGACCACTCAACAGCAGTGCCCTTAAGGTAAAAATCCTGAACAAATCCTTGGATATCCTTACTTAGGGCTCTGGAGTTGTAGCATGTAAAAGCTGGGAGGAGAGTGCAGGCTCAGCTCTGTTCCAGGATCCCTGTTCCTGGAAAAAAAAAATCCTGAAAAGGACGCACTGACATCTGAGGATGCCTATATTCAATCTGAAAGAGTAAAGTGGTGAGCTAGGCACGTTATGGGCACTCCTTCCCTTATGATTTTCTTTTGCATGGGTGATAACGGAGGTCAGCATCGGAGTGAGGTTCAGTGTGCTGTCACTGCTTGATGTGATGACACATGAGATGGTGTCACTCCTGAATGAGCAGGAGCAGAAACAGGGCTTGCTTCCATGTGGGAAAGCAGTAATGTGCTGCTGCTGTTTGTGTGTGACAGCTGCCAAGATAGAGTGATGCTTTGTAGAGTGGTCTGCTGAGCTTCCTGCAAAGCAGGCAGCAAAGGCTTGTTGGATAGCTTTCCTTCAGACAGCTTTAAACTGCACACACAGGTGGGACATTTCGTTCAAGGAATCAAAATAGACTGAGGTAGAAATCCAGGAAGACTGTATAGTATAATATAGCCTGAAGAACCAGCTGCTCCAAGCTGCTGGTCTGCTGCAAGGTGGTACCAGGCCAAGATTGCTGTTCTTCCCTGAAAACTGGACGTGCTGAACTTGTGCTTGAGCTGTGTATGAGGGCTTATTTGTCACTCGAGGTTTCTCGTTGGCTTAAACAGACTTTTTTGACAAGTAAAGCTATTGTTTTTTCACAATGATAAACTTTTTGTGTGTGTTGTGTTCTAGTAATTAACTTCATAATCAATGACAAAGGGATAGAGGAACCAGAGGGAAGGGCCTCAGTTGTAACGGATGGGGAAGGATCTTTATCCTTACCTGATACTATAGCAAAGTGCTTATATTGGGAATGATTTTACACAGAAAGAAGACTGGGTTCATGAGGGTCTAGCCAAGGCTGTACTTTTATAGGTTACCTTGTGATTTGGTAGCTCATAACATTTCAAGGTATTGTGGCTGGTTAGTGTAAAATTGGGTAAATGCCTGAGAAGATCCTTTACCAAAAAACAACAGACAACTTTACAGTTACTGAATGGTTGTACACAAGTGTCTGCTCTGCTGTAACAGAAAAATTATTCAGCACAGCTGCTGGTTTCTAGAAATTCCAAAATATGCAGAGCTGAATCTTTAGGGCTGAATATCTCCATAGTTTGTTTTTCTTTGATTGTGTGAGATAGAAAGTTTCATCATTAATTTTCTTTAAATGTATCTCTAAAGTATTATATCTTGTTCAAGTGTTTTAGAAGTCTTGTAAACTGATGGTTTGTTTTATTGTTTAAGTAAGAATTGTGTGTAGGAAAGACTTTGTAATGACAATTGAGACTATACACATAATTGCATAGTTTCCACTCTATAAAAGTGATCTGCAAAGCTGGAAGATATCATTAGACTTGTGTTTATAACTCAGGATGGCCTCATTTCACCAGCTTTTCTTGCAAATTAGTTCCCAGATGTCAGAAATATTGTCCAGTTGCCAGCTATTGCATAAACTCCTGAAGTGTGAGATATGACTTACTGCTCTTGCACTGACCTCAACTGTCAACAGCAAAATAAATGATCATGAAATAGATTGGATGAAGCAAGATTCAGAAAAGCAAACTTATATATCTAATTTTAAGTGACCTTTGATTATGCAACTATCACAGTTATATCTGAGATACATGATTTTAACATTTCTTAACTATGTTAGCAAAAAGCCTTGTACTCTTGGATAACTAGTAAACCTTTATACAGGTTGGCAACTGTGTGTGAATCTCTAGCTATCTGACTTCTAATGGCATTTGTGTGTAATGTAGAAATGAAAACCAATACTTTTAAAGTTGATCTTGGGTGGGGGAAGTGGTTCCTCACCCTGTGTGCTAGCTTGTTGATGTTGTCTTTCTGGGATCAAATGCTTCCAATTCCTGCCCTGTGCATTTTACTACAATGTGTAGAGTACAAGCTACCTCAGTGTCACAAGTAGCATCTCTACCCCATATTGTACATTGTGTGGCAGCATGGTCCCCAAAAGTGACCTCTTGGAAATATCAGCTCCTTATTGCTGGACTTTCCTGGGGTCTTGGCTGGATTCAAGATCAGGTTGCTCTGTCTGTGGTACTAGTTTTGTGTGGGTCCAGAGATGGGGATATTGAAATGTGGATCCTGTCATATAGCAACTCCCTGCCTCATTCCCATAGTAGTCCAGAAATCTCTTGGACAAGACTGTAGCTGGTGAAGGCTTTCATGTCCTGAGGAAGCAAGGAACTGGTGTATCCAAAGCCGGGAGGGGTCAGCTGTGCTGTAGCAGCTGAAATAGTTTTTTGCTTAATGTGTCAAAATCTCCCTGCATCCTTTGCTTCATCCCATTTCCCCTGTCATTGTATTTTACAATCTAAAGCTTGGTGTTTTGAGGAGTGTAAACCAGGGCTGTACTTTTGCATGAAGACACACTTTTTTATTTTTCTAGTGACTTGGTTGACTTCTGTAGCAGAGACACTGTTTTTTTCATTTAGTCCTGTAGAATCTGCCAGGGTTCCTATTGCTAATCAGTACTCAAAAATCACTAGCTAATTCCTAAGTCAACTCTATTAATATTTTTTATATAGGATTTTATTTATGTTTTTATGAATTTTTGGAAAAACTATTCTCATAGCTTGTTTGCAAACTCTCTGCCTGAGGTGAGCCTTAAAAGCTTTCTAAATAAGTGAGATTCTTATAAAATCTCATGTTTTGAGGGACGTAAATGCATAGTATCACGAATTTGCAGGTAGTATCCTTTCTACTTGCTGTGTAATAACTCCCTTGCTGATTCCATGTGTTTGTAAATCTGTTGGTTATTCATAGCTAGCTATAGTTGTCCTATAGTTAGTTAAATGCCTGTAGTACATATAGGTACCTATAATTGTCCATACGCATACAGATGAATTTATGACTGATTAAACAACTGGTCAGGTAAGCAATGTATTTATAAAGACATAAATAAAATCATTCTGCACTAACTGGACTAGAAAACTAGTCAGATGGACTCAGTCTTGTTCCCTTGGCATTAACTTTGTTTTCAAATATCAAGCTGGTTCTCCTAAACAAGAGTGGCTTGCTGTGTTACTCAGCAAAAATGCAAGGGAGTTGACTGTAGCTTGCAACAGCATTACCTTATTCCAAATTTTCAGACTAAAATGATTAATATCAGGCAGATGGCAGACAGTTTGCTGTAAATCACACAGGGTTGTCAGCTCACCAGCCATTGAATCTCAAGCTCTAAAAAGTGACTGAGTTAACGATCTAATTTTGTGTAGGGAGAATTGCATTTACAAAGTAGTTTTTCACCCAAATAGGTTTGTAAGATGATTCCACTGTACACTTTCTTAGGCTATTGTTATTTCTCAATTTAACTTAATTTTTTGTCTATGTGCAGACTCATTAGATGGCTTCATAATCAAATTGCAAGATTGGCCATAATTATGGAGTCAGAAGTGGCTAATGGGTTCAATTCTAACTGTAAGCTCTAGCTGAAAGAGCTTGGAGAGGGCAACTCTAGACAGTTTTTTAAAAGAAAGTTTGAGCTTTCTCAGTTAACAACTAAAAAGATATGTGTTAATTTGAACTTACATCACTCTGTTTCTTTTTAAAAACTAAACGTTACTAGACATTTAATGCTAAAATGCTATATGTAAGCCACTTACTGTGTTTTCATTTTAATTAAAAATCCAGATCTCAGTGCACCAAATCTTGATGACTTTTTTTTTTAAGCAGGTGCACAAATCTCTTGAAATAAAGAAATATCAGCTGAAAATTTACGCTGAATTTATGTAAGTTGTATGACCTGGTGTCTTTTTGTGTGGTTCAGACTCATAGCTGATTTGTGGAGGAATTGCTTGGTTTTTTTCAGTGAACCTGTTAGTGTACCTACCCGAAACACTCGTGTTTTGTGAGAATGCCATAGTGACTTCCTCTCAAACTCTTGCAGGAAATACCAATTGTGTAGATTCCCTCTGCCAGTCAGTTGAAGAATAGTAAGCTTCCTATGGGGGTAGGAAAATACTTTTGTTTGAATTGTTTAGAAAAGCTAGTTTTCATGAAGCCACATTTATTGTTTCCATTTCATTTACTGGAGTGGTGTTTAGAAAAAATGCACTTAAACCTGAAATATTTTGGCTTCTTTATGGCATGCTTCAGTGCATGAAATATCTGAACATCTGTTATGTTTTGAATAATATATAAAATGCCTATTTATTTTTTGTATATATGTGTTCATATATGTAGACATCTAGGAGAGTTTTGGAAATATCTGCTCCAAAACTTGATTTTAAAAAAGTGCTTTTTTTTTTTAAGCACAGAATAACTCTACTGAGAAAACTTTCACTACTTTTAAAACAGATTTTCTTCCTCACATCTAGGCAGTCACTTTCATAAACCGTAAGACAGAGGACCTGCAAAGTTAAGCTTCACTTTCCAGTATCTGCAACTTAACCAGGGGGGTTCCTTCAATCTATAGGGAATTTCTTCTGTCCTCTGAATTATTTTTGTATCTGGATCATTTGAGATCATTTCTTGGCAAAACCTTACTTGTACTGATTTCTAGGTACAGTTAAAGTATTTTCTGAAGTGTTAAGGTATTTTTCACATGCAGTGGCATTTTTACAGAGTAGATACAGTGATGAAAGACCCGAAGGATGCTTAAGGTGTAGCTCCTACCGTCTGCATTTAAACTCCAAAGCAGCCACAGAGCTGGCCTCTTTCCCTTCTGTCTTTGTTAGTCTAACAGGCCTTGAAAAAGGGGGCACTTGCATTGGTTTTTGTTAATGCCTACTACTCTCCTCCGCCACCTCCCCTTAAATAGCAGCTGCTTGAAGTGTGCCTGTGCCCTTTGATCACTCTGTCTTTACCCTCCATAGTCCAGGAGCAATGGAAAATGCCTGCTGCCATCTCCAGAGCAAGACTCTGGCAGCAGCCTCCCAAACTCATTGGTTTACAGCAGAATGAGATGAATTGCAACAAGAACATTTGATTTTTACAAAAATCGACTACTATGCAGGGTTAGAGCCAAGGAAAAGTTATTTTAAGCAAGGGAGAAGTCTTAATATTTCTGTGATAATACCTATGTGGCTAACTGGGCTTTGTCCTAAGTCAGAAATTCCCAGGACTGGCTTATTGGGGAAGGATGAGGTGACCCAGCTAGCTTAAAGAGCAGGGAGACTATGGGATGTTGACTGCCATTGCTCTCTGCAGGAATATTTCATGAAACTGCTTAAAAGGTTTAATGGATCTTTCTAATTTCACTTTTCCTGTAAGCAGTTTGTTTGGCTACCATAACGTGTGTGAGTAATAGCAAAAGTACAGCTATGTCTCTCACAGTTTCTATATAAACTATTTTGAGGATGCTGGTCCAAAGGGGCTTGTTCTTTGGCAGTCAGGTGCTTACCTGGGAATATTTTAATCATCTATTGAAAATTGTTGTGAAGTGAAACTGAACAAAAGACTGTTACAGTAATCTAAGCACTTTCCAATGTATCTGAGCTTCCAATATAAAGAGAGACATATTGGAGATTCCAATATAGAAGGCTAAACTGGAATTCAGCTGTGAGGAACTATAAATGCAAGGTGACTCTGTCTACAGTTCAATGATGGTGTGATTTGGTACAGGAAAACTTCCCACATGTAAGTTTATGCCAAAACACTTCTGTGAGTGGTGGGGACTTTGCTGCTTTTTTTTGTTGTTGTTTTGGTGTCAGCATCACCAATTACAGTTTTCAAGTCCTTTTTTTAAAATCTCTATCCATATGGGTCTTAGACCATATCAAAGACACTTGATTTATCAAGAAAATTATTCAAGGTCTATAGGAGTTTAATGCCTGTTGTGCCCTCACAGACTCTGAATAGTGTGTAGTATTCTAGCAGAATTTACAGGCTTTGATGGGCCTTTCTTTGTGTAGATAATTTAATCCTGTATTTACATTTAATCTCTTCCTTCAACTTTAATAAAAAGCAATCCTAATAGAAAGAGCCCTGTTCTTTAGAAACTGAACACCCTTTGGGAAGTGTTGAGTGTTCTTTGAAAAAATTCTTGGGAAGAAAATGATTGTGATCATTTTTTAAGATTATTTTTCCCCTCTCAGTTGTATTCTGTCTTCACCTAAAAAAGTGCTTGTGAAGGTGTGTCTGTCTTATACTTTTGAAAATTATTTTAAAATTAAAATTTATTTTTAAAAATTATTTCTATTTGGATAGCCTAGTGGAGAGCTAGAGCTGCTTACTGACATTGCAGCCTCAAAAATCATCTCTATGCTCTCAGTACTTCCATACTTCTGATATGAGGCGCTTGTATACATTGATATCCTTCTTTCAGATGTTAAGTTTTACTTCAGTTTGTTTGAACTTATATGTACCATTTTCTAAAGCCATCTGCAAATGGGATATAAGTGCACATTATGAAATGACAGACTTGCTAATTCTCTTTTCAAGAAGTTGAAGTGGCATAAAATAAGACTTCCTGAAGTAAATTTTTCTGTTGTAAAACATTAAGAGGAAAATTTGAGAACCCCCCATTTGTCTTCAAGGTCTTGTATGAATACTAGGAAACTGTACCTTTGCATTGACATTTACCACTTAATGAAATTTCAATGACAAAAGACGATAAAATGCAATGACCAAGAGAAGAACTTGAAGAGTAGGTTCTGTCTAGTTTAGCATAAAGACTACTATTCATGATGAAGTTTTAAAGCTATATTTATAGTGGAACACTGCTTCTTGTGTATCATTTATCCTGCACTGTCATGTTCTTTCCCCCAAGAAAGGATGTGTTTTTCTACTCCTCTGTAAAAGATGGTGGGTAAACAAGATGAAGGGCATTGGCAAGAACATCAGATACTTGGGCTTGGAGGCTAATAGTTAACCCTTGGGAGTGTATTTTTGAATAGTAATGTATTCATACTGTCTATAGGCTGGTACATGATCACAGGAATGCTGCAAAGAAAGTAAAGGTGAAGCTTATGCATTCCCGTGTATTTCAGCAAGAAAGACTAAATATGTAACCTGACCAATATGACATTTAAAAGGTTTTTAAAGCATGGTGTTGCATATGCAATAATACCTCAGGGAATAGTTGCATGTATGTTATGGATACCCATGCAAGGCACATCTCACAGTTTGAACATCTACATTACGTTAACAACTACAAGACATTGCAACTTGCTTGCTCTGGGAGTCAAAAAGTTGATTCCTTAAGGTGCGTAAAATTCCTAAGGTTGCTCATGGCGTTTCCCTAAACTGCTGCATATATGTGGAAGGGAGGAATGCTGCAAGAGGAATAGGGAAAAATAGCCAATATTTTATCTATATAGCAATAGCCTATCCTATACACACAGTAAGGACTCTCCTAGAATTTTTTTTTTGGGGGGGGGTTTGCACTTTCATAAATGCCTAAATTTTCAGTTAGAGAACTCAGTCATGAACTGGCCTCTAAATCCGTGTTGTTAGTGCTGCTGTTAGCTTCTGTAATCCAAGCGGTTTCTGAATTGCTTGTATCCACACTAGGTAACTCCTCAGCACCATGAGCACTGGGTTCACTGCTGGCTGGCTGGCTGGAGTTGATTGTGACTTCTCAGAAAGGGATGGTTGAAGAAATTATCCATATTCCCTACTTTACTGTTCAATAGTGCTATTAGTGCTATTGAAATATCACTATTATTACACTTAAGGGAACTATGTTCAGCTCAACTGATGCCAAACTAGTCAAGCTGAGGATGCCCCGCTAAGGTTGTGTTTTAAAAACTTTATCCATGCCACTGGTTAATATAATTGTAGGCTTCAAACTAAATTTACTTTAGCTATTACTTTGACATATAGTAGAACTACAATGTAAGGTACTTCCTTTATTAAACTTAATTTAAAGTTTTCTTTGTTTATATTTGTGTCTGTCCAGTATTGGTTTTACAGGATGTAAAACCAACTGCCTTGGAGACTTTACTCATATTTTGAAAGCTTTAGTTTGTATATTAAAAAAAAAAAATAAATCCATAAATATCTAAACCACCAAAGTAACACTTGATAACTCCACACAGATTGTAGCTTAATGTAAAACAAAGTATTTAATTTTGTTATTGCTTGTTACAATCCAATTTGGGTTGTAATTTTGCAATATGTAGCTGCAACAAGAAAAGAAATAAGGATTTTATTCTCAATAATAAATGTGCTCAAAAAGTAACAGATGTAAAGAACTTTGAAACAGACATTCTGTAACTGGGCTTACTCCCCTTCTTGTGACTGAGCCTGGATAAATGCTAGTGTTGACTTTACATTACTTTTATGCCTTGGTTTTTATCTACATGTCAAAAAGTGGCCATAGTTGTGTGGTTTCAACTCCCTTCTTTAGCAGGAGCTTGGTGATTTCTATCTTCTGCTCTTGACCTTACCTAATTTTGTCCTGATTGTACCTGCCACAATGGAAACAGGTGCGGAAGACTCAACAGAGAAAGCTCACTGGGGTTGTGTCTAATGGGAGGAGAATTTGCTGCTTCTCAAGGGCCAAGTTCAGATGGAGCAGTGTTAGTTGACTGGTGTTTTAAATATCTACAGCTGTTTACTTTTACAACATATTTTACAGTTATTTTTTATCGTTTGCACTGCACTATTGTTTTGGTTTGAAAATGCAGCTTTTTTCCTCTTTAAATATTTGCATAGTGGGTCACAATAGCTGCTCCAGCAGGTTTGCTGGAGGCCAAGAGAGTGCTTCTCTGAGCAATGCCCTTTTCTGTACGCCTAGTTCTTCAGCTGCTGGCTTGGTAGCACCAGTTTAGCAGCTAGTTTACCTGGGAGCTGCAGGGGAGGAGATATGGGCTCTAAAGCAAGAGGCTACAATCGAACTTTTAAGAAGCCCTGTGAATAGTAGGCTAGTCATGAAAACAGTAATTCGAAGTATCAATTAAATGTGTATGCTCATCTGGGGCAGAGATTTATACATTTTTGCTGAGTAGTCCTTTGTTTTCTGACTTCATGGGAGTCTCTGCAGAAGGTGGACTCAGCAAATGAGACCTTGATACTCCGGTTTGTAAGGAGTAACTTATTTTTCTTAAATTCGCTGCAACCAAATGAAAGTAGGAGATTGTGAGGTAAGACATTACACAGTGTAAGCTTATCCAGATTTAAAATATCAAAAGTAAGGCCCTGAGATTGTTCTGTATTTTTTCTGTTGAGCAGGAAAGCTGCTGGCAGTTGACTGGCTGTCCGTTACTGCAGGGTACCCAGCAGCATGGACTGCAACACGCAGTTACAGCTTGGCCAACAGCTGCTCAGAGATACCTCTGACTGCCAGAGTTGCTCAAAATCTTCCACTAATGTTCTGTAAGGTAATTTCTGTGATAATGGTGTTAACTCGCATGACACAGTATGCTTTATAACTCATTCAAGTGAGACTGAAAAAAATAATAATAATGCAGTGTTGTATGTCCAGTCTGAAGTGCAGTGTAGATACAATGAGTGTAAAATTGCCTCCTGTCAGCTAGAGTCAAGAACACAGTAGTAATCTTCCAGGATAATTATAATTCTTCTCACATTGATTTACTATTTACAAGATGCTTGTGGTGTAATTTGAGAAGAGAAAAATGCATAGTTCAGTTGAACAAACCAACACCAATTTTCCTTCCCAAGCTGGATATTTCACATGATTCTTTAGTTCATTTTCTTCCAAGTTTTGCGTTCATCAATGGTGTTTGTCACTGAAGAAAATTTCTTGTAGCTTCCTCATTCCAGCTCCTCTTATTTCATATTGTACTTATCTATTCCTTTTCTCTCCCCCAGCTCCTGGGATATTTGATTAAAAAAAAAAAAAAAAAAAAGTTGTTACATTCTCTCCAAGCTCTTGGTACTCCTTTCAGCATCTTAACATTTAATGGCTAGATGAAGATAGGGGTTCAAATTCAAGATGCCTTCTAATTTTAAACCTCTTGGATTGAGGAGCTTGCTTGGATCCTAGTAAATATCTGAGAGGAGGGAGCAAGGTTTCGCTTGCATAAGTACCTGGTGGGAGGAATGAAACAGTAGAAACCTCTTGACACCCTTATTTTTGCCTCTTGAATGTGGATGGACATATGTAGAATGTGAGGACTCGCAGGTGCTAAGAAATTGAGGGAAGGCTGGGGTTGCTGGAGGTGAGCTGCTCTTGGAGAAGGCTGGGCAGGAATGCTTTATCCCCATCACTTTGGACAAATGTCTGGGTGAATTACAAACTCAGCAATATGAAAAAACTACTGCATGTGTTGTCCCCACCTTACTTTTAGGTCTAATGTTTTATGTAAAACTTGAAAACCTGTATTGTGCAAACTCTAACTTTTTTGGTATGGTAACAATATCTTTGACAGAGACATCCCACTTCGGTATTTTATGCTTATGCTTATGCTGGGACAATTTATAGTCTATGTTCAACAAAATGTGGATTTGCAGCAGTAATGAAGACAAAATATTTGTAAGGAAGTTGTTTGCCATACAATCTTGAAAACAGAAATGGAAGGTAACTAACAGAAGTGAAGTATTCAGATTTTGCAGCCTGTACATGTTGTATTGAGTAACACTGGAATAGGGGAGCACCTGTGAAACAAAAATGTTTGGTAGGTGTCTTCTCTCTTATCTGGTGTTGGGTACTGTAAAGCAGTTACAGATCACTGTGGAAATGGCAGATTTTCAGTGATGAGTGCAAGATTTCTAATAAATTCTGCTACATCTATTATTTAGATTTTTTTTAAGGAAAAAGTTCACAAATAAAGGACTGAAGTCTCTTGTCACTGGAGCTGCCTCAACTGTGACTGTAACATCATAGAAGACAGCATTCCTATGTCTGTTTTCTGTGCTAAGCATATTATGTTTTCACAAGAAATTCTTTCAGGGCAAGGATGGAAGAGAATAGGATGCTTCTATGCATACCAGCTCCAACAGCACGACTGTTTTTTTCTTAGAGACAGCTATTTAACTGCTGATCACAATGAGACCATAATCGCAACACTGGTGTCTCAGCACTGCTGCACTGCCCAGCACAACAGTCATCAAAACCACCAAAAGCAGGTTTTACTGCTCAAATGAATGTTTCTTTCCCTCCTCTGTGTTGACATACACAGTAGAGAAAGATTATATTTCTTGAAGCAAGTTTTATGTGAAACATAAAAGAAATACATACTATGAATCTTCTAACAGTTGATCCTGTAATTTGCAAATTGCATGACCACATAGCCTTACTAAGCATATAGTTGTGATATTTTTCTATAGTGTATGCTTTCATATATATTGGTACAACATGTTGTGGCTTGTCTGGGTGAAATTTTCTTCCAGACTTTTATAGGGATATTGGTTCCCCCATCCCCTTCCTTTTTTTTTTTTTTTTTTTAGCTGTGTATTTCTTTTCCATTTGTTTGGTGTAGTTGAAGAGACTACCATGTGCATGTCGGATCAAAAGACTGTCAATCAAACATGTTTTGTGAAGCTAGTATTTACTCATTCTGTGATCTGGTGTATTCAACAGGAAGTTGACTGAGAAATCTGTCAGAAGAATTTCTTTTTTTTTGTGGGCCTTATCATTGGAATCAATAATGAAGTGTCCTTGCAGACTTCCACATCATGGGCTTGCAAGTGAACCATGCAATATATTATGAAGGATAAAGATTTAAGATAGTGAAGTCCAACCATTAACTCAGGATTGTCAAGTCCACCACTGAACCATATTCTTAAGTGCCACATCTACATGTTTTTTAAATGCTTCTGGGGCTAGCGATTCTACCACCTCCCTGGGCAGCCTGTTCCAATGCTTGACAACCCTTTCAGTGAAGAAATTTTTTTCTCATACCCAATCTAAACCTCCCCTGGTGCAGCTTGAGGCTGTTTCCTCTTGTCCTATTGCTTGTTACCTGGCAGAAGAGACTGACCCCCACCTGCCTACAACCTTCTTCCAGGTGGCTGGTAGACAGTGATAAGGTCTCCCCTGAACCTCCTTTTCTTCAGGGTAAACAACCCCAGTTCCCTCAGCCACTCCTCATCAGATTTGTTTTCCAGATCCTTTCTCAGCTCCATTGCCTGTCTCTGGACACACTCCAGCACCTCTACATCCCCTTGCAGTGAGGGGCCCAAAACTTAACCCAGGGTTTGAGGTGCAGCTTCATCACGGCCAAGTACAGGGGGATGATCATTGGCCTGGTCCTGCTGGCCACACTATTTCTGATACAGGCCAGGATGCTGTTGGCTGCCTTGGCCACCTGGGCTCCCTGCTGGCTCATATTCTGCCAGCCATCACCCAGCACCCTCAGGTCCTTTTCTGCCAGGTGGCTTTCCAGACACTCTTAATGGCAGTGGCAGCTGTGAAATAAACAAATATACCCACATATCTACCTTATACATGGTTTCACTTTTAAATGAGAGCAGAAGGCACTTGATGCTCAGTAGACATTATGTACTGTGCTGCCACAGAAATGCCTAAGACGATCTTCCCCTTGGTCGGCCAAACTTGATGTTTCTGTGCTAAGGCAGAAACTGGATTGTTAGTCCTCATAGAATGGGGGCCTTGGCAAAAAAACCTGTTTCTAATTTCTTTGTGTTTGTCTGTCCAAATAAGACCATTTATTCATGTATCTGACTTGCACCTAGTGTCTATGCTCAAGTCATTACAAATGGTTAGAACTTGTATGATTTGGTCACTTGCTTTAATAATACATGACCTC
Organism: Falco cherrug; assembly: GCF_023634085.1. Taxonomy (NCBI): domain Eukaryota; kingdom Metazoa; phylum Chordata; class Aves; order Falconiformes; family Falconidae; genus Falco; species Falco cherrug. The sequence goes on along the minus strand of NC_073709.1, from coordinate 21,648,161 downwards.
ACAAAACCAAAGTACTGAACAGACCTTTTCCAGCCCGGAGCCAAAGCAAGAGCAGAGAGGTCTGGCTGATGCCCTTGAGCTGGAGCTCCCCATGCCCTTACTGGCTGAAGCCTAGAAGGTTTCATCCTGCTGGTGCAGGAACTTTGTAGGCTTTCTCCAATTTAAGCTAAGATGGCCATTTTTAATTCTGCTGTTATCATTGCTATCCGCTGCACTTCTGGTATGGTTGCACTGTCTGTCCAGTCTCTGCAGCAGAACTGCATCGTTGCCACCTCCAGCTGCAAAAAGTCAAATCTGGAAATGAGTAACAGCAACGTGTTTGAATGCCCAGTGGAAGAAAACTGAGTCTGATTAAACTGCTTATGATCTTCCAAATGTGCAAAAATTAATGTCCGAATAACTTAGTCTCAAATCTCATCAGTATGTTGCCTGCAAGAACAGCCAAACATTTGGATTTTTTTGTTTTGTTTTGTTTTGGTGGTGTTTTTTTAATATATGTTTGCAACTGGTTTCTCATATTCAGATTCAGCTATGTTTATTGTTACACAACCCTGTAATCTATCCTCTTGAAACAACTGAAACACTGAAGGGGACAGCAATTTTGCTGTTAGCTGTGGATGTAGTAGAAACAGGCATCTTACTCATATTGTCATCTCTGATTATGACCGTTTTGAACTGCAGACTATGGGTTGCAAGTGATTTGGGTGCAAGTGATGTGTGGCATTGAAATGATCATTGCTTCCAGCTGGAGCTAGTTTTACTGGCTTTTCTTGTCCTCTTCTCCCATTCACTTTTATTAAAGAATAAAAGTTTGGATTGCTGCAAATTGTGTCAATATCTGGAGTGCTGAGCTCTTTCAGTAACTCACCTATCTTATCATTTCATTCATGTCAAAATAGGTCAGTTGTTAATAATCCTGGTGGATTCTGCTGCACTTACAGACAGTTAAATTGGATGCAGTGATAGCAGTAGTCATGGAAGTGGAAAGGTGAGTGCTGGATAACTTCCCTGAGAATTTTGTCCCAAGTTGTTCCCAGCACCCTGAGCCCAATGCTACAGGTTTCATACGAGTACTTTGCTTCTCACTCCTCAATAACGACATTGGTGTTGGTGTACGTGGATAATACAGGAATCCTTTGACCCTGTCCACCTGTTGTAAAACCAGACAGACTTGAAGTCTGCACTCCCTTTCTCAGAATGGATATGAACTCATATTAGCTATTATTTGGGAGGGCACAGCTCCCATCCTTTTCAGCCTCTTAAGACTTGATGTTTTCAGACTAAATTGTGTGAATTGATAATTTGAGATATATGGTAAGCGCCTGATTATTTCTTTTTCCTCTGCTAAAAACTGGGGTGGGGGAGATTGCATGAAGGTTTTGGACATTCCTATTATGTCTTTGCGTTTTCATATTGTTGCTTCCTTTGTGTAAGTGAATCACAACTGATGTCCTTTGAGCTCTTGTGAGCTTTGAGCACTTGTAGAAACGTTACATGTTTCTCAGACTCCTGTTCTTCTGTTAATTCTGTGCAGTCCAATCTGTTTTAAGTAAAAGCTGAAAAGGGGAATTCTCTTTTTTGTTCCAACATCCAAACTGAGAATAGAAGAAAGGTACAATGAATAGCAAAACAGACAATTCTCTGTTCCCCTCAATTTGTTCAGCATACAGACAGGCAATGACTAAGGCTGAAACTCAGAGCTTTTCCTGTTTAAAGGATTAGTTTTTGTATAGGGTGCCTGAAGACAATAGCAAATATGTTCTAACAGATTCTCAAGGCTCTAATGGGTATCTCTAAGTTTGCTTATAATAAAGCTATTCCTTTTTATTGAGGAGAAGACTCAAAATAAGGGAAACACTGTACTTGACCATAGCCTACCTACAGTACCATGCCTCATAATGTATCACATAGTTGTGAGATGGAGAGCAGTGTCTGACACGTGAGGTTCCACTTCTGTATTAATAATGTACTGAGCTAATAAATAGGCCTGTTCATGATTTGGTAAGGCAGCTCTAGTAACAGTATCATATCATCTTGAGCTTGACAAGCTTAGCAAAACGTGACTTATTTCATGAAAGCTTAAGCTTTGCAGAAATGTGAAAGTTAACTGTTCTGATGGCCAGACCAATTTGGTATTCCCTTTAGATGACCAGTAGAGCTAAAGAAGAAGTTGAATGTCATGCTTTGAAATAAACTCTTTGAAATAACGATTCTATAAAAATTCATCTTCTACAACTGGATGTGAGTGTAATGTCAGGGGTATGTGATTTCCTTTGCTGATTGAGAAGTCCCTCCTGCAATATCATGATTTGCTGTTCCTTCAGTTGTGCTGACACAGCTGTGCTGTAGATTGCATAACCAAAGCCTTTTATTTTCAGGGTGGTAGTTGTAAACAGCTCTGGGGTATAACTGACACTTAAGTCCTTTTGTCTCCGTGTTGTGCTGGATGTTTCAATAACCGAGTGCAACCAGTGAGTTGGAGGATGCTCATGCAATCATGTCAGTTCTGTGCCACAAACACAGTAGTCTGTGAGCAGCAATGACTGGAGACATCCAGGAGTCCCCTTGTTGCTTCCTTTTAGATACCGGGAGGATTCCCAAATAATTGCAAACTTGTAATGCAGCTAGGGGGCTATCTTAGGACATATGACTGAAAAATATGCCTGTAGACAGTGTCCAGTTGTGTAAATCCTTTTCATATTAGATTAAGCTTATACGCTAATGCATATTAAAAAATCTGGTGCTTTGTTGGCTCATGTAAACACTATGTGTTTACTTTGATATCGGGATCAATTCTGCGTGCAGCACTGGGCATGTGAAACAAAACCTGACTTTTGTGCTTAGGCTCATCTTGAGACTGCAAAATGCTCTGTGTTCTTCTGTAAGTGCAAAGGGATAGAAGGTTGGTGTTGAATTATTTCCTTGTTTCTAATTCTCTAAAGCATTTTTCTTGAAATCACTACAAGTTTGGCCTGGTTTACAGGTTGGCATGCTTTTTTTTTTTTCCTTTCTTTTCTTTTTTTTTTTTTTTTTCTTTTACCCTTTAGTCTATGGACTGCTGACACTACTGTAGCACTGGGAGTCCCCTATGAAATTCTATCAATTTTTACTTCATTGGGTTTTAAAATTCAAGTCTGTTACTATTTATATTAAGCTTCTGCCAGGTCTTTTACTGCTTACCATGTGATTGAAGTGGTGAGTTTTACCCAAGATACCAAACAGAACTGCCAAGACAAGCCACTTATGAACTGTAAGCCATTATCTTTTCTTTAATTCATTTGGAATCCCTGGGTAAGCACACTGGCTTATGCTGTGTATGCAACATTTCCATTTTATAGATATTAGAAAAATAATGTAGGAATAAGAGAATCTTTCCATTCAGAAGACACAAGCTAACCAGGCAACTGGTGGTGCTTTGGAAGCTGCTATGGTTTTGTGGGTTGCTCTTGCATTTTTGCATCCTGTTTTGGTTGCCAGTTTCACACTGGAGATTCTGCCAGGTTTTTGTTTCTTCTCTTCCCCTGTGTACTGCTGCCTTTCTCAGGAACAGGCTGGAATAGAAGAAAAAAGCATGAATTGCAAATGCACACTGTGCTTCAAAGTTGTCTAATGTGGCAGAACTCCTCTAAATGCTTTATCCTTTTGAAGCCCATTTACTTACGTTTTGTTGTAAAACAGTGTCTTTAAATAGCATTTTAAAATTTAAATTTCTGTTTGAAGAAATGGGAACATCTCTGCGTGTTACTTAGGAGCTTTAAACTGGTAGCCTGCTGTAAGGTAATAAAATTACAGTGATCTTTTTTTAAAGCCAATTCAAGTATTTATTTCTAAATGTATCTCAGACAGATTGAAACCTCTGTTAATCCTAAGTAATTACTGCAACACTTTGCACAATTAGCTTCAAACTTTCAGGTCAACAGAATAATTACATGAAAAGATGAACCTGTTTTTCTTCCAACTCCCATTTAAGTGGAAGAATAAATTAGACTAAACAGATGCCATAGATTTTATTTGGTTAAGAGGAGATTTATGACCTAATATTTTGTTGAATCACAATTTCATGTGCACCTGTTTTAAAAGAGTGCAGAGGTCGATTTGTAGGTTTTTGTACCAATTTTGCACTTCAGTAAATGATTGTATTAATAAAAAACCCCAAAACCAAACCATGGAAATACAGAAAATATAAGCTCTACTCTGTGTGGCCTGGCAGAATGGTATTGAAGATAGAAAGCTTCCTTCTCTTCCATAGTGTGAGACTTTTTATTAAATCAGGATTGAGTTAATTCTGATTGGCTTTGCAGATTTCCAGTGTATACTTTAGAAATCAACATGTATTTCCAAATGTGATTTTTTGGCTATTATAAGTAATATTCCCAAACCAAATCCCATTTTGGTAGTTTTGTTTTGTGTTTTTTGCTTTTTTTTTTTTTTTTTTACTGGTTTGTTGTTTAGACTTGTATTTCTTTAAAAAGTGAAAGTGTGTGGTGTTTTGGTCGGCCATTTCTTTATGGGCTGGTGGGTGGTTTTCTTTTGGGGGGGGCGAGGTGTGGAAAGGGGAAGGAGTTCTGCTTGATTCCTTGGGATCAGTCAGATAATTCAGATCTATTTCTTTTCTTTTCTTCCCTTGAAATATATTTGTATTGCAGAGGGAAGGGACATATTTTAAAATGCACCTTTCTACAGTGAGATAGAGATGACTCTGAATTTTAGATAGTATCTGGAAGTTTAACTTCTTCACAGCTTTCATTTTAAGGAAACTCATCAAGGAAAGAGCAACTGTTACAAAGGAGTAGATGAGAATGTCTGTTTTGATTGTCTCTGTTTCCAATATTGTTCCATTAATTACTACTAGATAAATTAGCAAGAAGTAAAATATACTAAATACTTCAGATCAAGTGAAGACAACATAAGGTATAATTTTTAAGTCTTTTAATCCTGCTGTAAGTAGACACATTTTGCTCCCACCATTCTTCTTGCTTTCCCTTACATGTAAGGTTCAACATCACCTGACAAAGACAAGACTCTAGAATTAACTTTAACAAAACCTTATCTCATCATAACAAATATTTTAGTTCATTCTAGGGCTCTACTCTTGAGTATGTTTTTTTAAAAATATAGTTTCATAGTGGGCATTCTTTTATGCAATGATGTTACACTAGATTAATTAAATATTAAGGTGTATACCTATTATCTTCTAGATCTGAGTTGGGTATAGCAATTCAACACAAATACATGTGTTGAAAAAGATTTTATCCTCAAGCAGCCCATAAGCCTCAAGCTTTTGGAGTGCAGGAATCATAGAAAAATTTACGTTGGAAAATGCCTTTAAGATCAACTCCAACTGTAAAAAAGGAAGGTCCAGTATTGCCCATTCTTTGCTTTATTGTTATACAGAAACTTTTCTTGACCCATTTTGTTGTAGCCACATTCACTAATTTCAGCCTCCTTACCTTCCTTCAAGAAACAACGTGGAATTAAATTGTAGTTTTGTGTTAACACATTTAGAATTGTTTCCTTCCCATTAGAATCTGCTCTTGGTTGTCAGAGATAGCTAATGAATTTCTAATGGCACCAGTGTGTCTCTGAGCTGCTGACACTGTGAGAAGAGGAATTTCTTGTTATTTTCTGGGATCATATTTATCACTGGAATTAAGAAGGAAAAAAAACCAACAACAAACAACCTAAACACATTGCTATGGAAAGACCCCTGTATCTTCCCAATGACTGCCACGTATGAGCAAAACTAGACAAGGCCTAACCTTCATCCTCGAAAATTTGACAGAAATCTTTTGGGTTGCTTTCACAGACCTTTTTGTTTGGTGGTTTAGTATATTTAAATGCCAGCTTTACATATACTAAAATTAGGAAAAGCATCTGGCTTAGTATATGAAGTTGATTCAGCCTGGACACACCTTTATTTGGCCAGATGCTGGTTGGTATACTAATTAAAGTCAAGTCTCTCTTCATCTTGCCAGCCTTGTCTGATTGTTCAAGATGCCTGACATACTACTGTTCACATCACCTCTGGCAATCAAAAGGAGTAGAACTACATTTTTAAAAGGTGTTACCAAATACAGTGCTTTGTAGTTTATCGTAATGGGATGCTGGTGTTTCCCTATAAAATCTTGTCTTTGCTAATTACCTTCTCTCTTTTTTTTTTTTTTGTGGCAGTCAGCGCCAGGTGCAGTAACACTAAATATTTTCTGAGTGCAGCTAACCAAAAGGTCTTTATCTCTATTTCAGTGCTAGTAAATCCAGTTGTTCATTTATTTTCATAAGTATTTATAGGTGTCACAAGACTCTTTGCTTGGGTATTTTCCCTGCAATAGAAAATCCTATGTGGAGAACAAGAATAGTGTTTATGCTGCATTTAGAGAAGAATTTCCTGCTTAAGTGGTTGCCTAGGATGTGCTAGCTGTCTGTTAATACACTAAAAAAATATTGCTAATTTTACTGAAATAGTTTACATTTTTAAAAATGAATTTATCTAATCCTGATTTAGATCTATCCAGAAAATTGGTAGTGCAAACAGACTTCTTGATTATGATTTTTTTTCCCCTTCCCCTAACTACAGGTAGCTGTTACAGTAGCCAGTTCAGTATTTTTCACTTGTAAAATCATCAGGTAATTTGCTACATGATGTGTCTTCTGCTATGTTAATTCTTTCTTGCCTTAATGAAAACAGCTAAAAGTTTGTGTTGGGGCAGTGTTTTTCCTCCATACCTCTTAAGTATGAAACTAGAGCTCAGATACAATTGATATGAGGATAATGCAAAATGTCTTCTCTATTCTCAAGTTCCTGCGCTGTCTGCAGATGTAAATTTAAGCAATCTGCATGATGAGTGTGCTTTTTGTTTAACTTCTGTAGTGTAAGCATCTCCTTCCTAGGTTGTTGGCTTAGCTTGTAGTACAAATACTGTACTATATGTATAGTGTATTAGTTTGTATGTGTTTTCAAAATTCCTTCGTCTGGGAGGCAGCACGCTTTCTTCTCTTGAAAGGGTGTGATTTCAAAACTATGCTCAGTACCAGCAAGTTGAATCCCCGACAGCACTGATATTTCTGTCTGTCTTCCTCCAGATGATTTGCTGCAGTTGCTGCCACTCTCTCAGTTCAGCTGTTTCTGTGGCTGTGCCATAAGCCTTGTTTGTGTTAAAAAGAAAGCAAAAGCAATGAGCCAGCAGGGCTGGGTCTTCCTGTGTCAGGTTTGATGCCAGTTCAAACATTTTGGGAACGAGGATGTCAGATAATAGACCTCCAAGAGCCTCTCTTTACTAGTGCTGCCCGGGTGGGATTCCTTGAATAGCGGTAATTAATGGGCTGTTGCAAATGGGTCAGCTTTCACATTTTAAATTGTGGAGCCGCAAAGGTGGAAGCAGAGGAAGTGTGTGCTTGCTCTCAGGAAACCAAAACTCTTTCTGGCTGTTAAACAGAATAGTTTACCTTACACTTCTGTTCCTCCTTTTCTCTGTTTGAAGGACATCTTATTTTGCTATGGATATTGATCCTGGGATTTTACTACTTGAATATAAGTAATCAACTTTTTTTAAGTGCGCAAGTGACTAAACAGTTACTGAAGGAATTATTCTATGCTATTGAAAGCAAACTGGTCGTGGAAGGTCTGACTTTCTGAAGTGCAAACCCAAAAGAAGTAGTAGTACAATAAAAAAAGGTATTGAAGTGTTTCATTTCAAGCCCTGCTGGTGTTTCTCATTGAAAATCTCTGCTTTATTGCATACTTTTTTGAATTAACAGAAGAAAACCAAGAAAACCTTTCTTGTGCCTGTACCATCTGCAAGTTAATGCTTGTGCCATAATCCCAGGCAGTTTGGTTAATCTGCAAATTGTGATCACACCTCGCATGAGATCCTGCCCATGTCAAAAACCAAAACAGAGCCCTCTTGGAAAGGGAAACTCCTTGCCAAGCTGCAACTTGTATGACTGCAGCAATCACCTGGCTTGGAACAAGGCAGCCTGCCAAAACCTGGGAGCAGCACATTACAAGGATTGACTTTGTAGAAACAATAACACGGTTGCTAAGGAACAGGTAATTAAATCTGTCTATTAATCTTGAAGTGCCTACGGCTAGATCTGTACAAAGGCAGCAGCCTTCTGAAGCTGGTACTTCAAACTACATTGCAAAGGCGGGCAATTGGAAGTCACATGTGACCAAAGCTGCTTTTGCCCCCTGTCTTGGGGCTGTTACTAGCCACAAAAGGAGTTGTCTCACTGCCTAGGGTAAATGTGAAAGCTCATCCTTAAACCAAGGTGAGTGATGCAAGAAGATAGCAGAATTAGTGCTGTGCTAAACTTCAAACTATGTGAAAAGGAAGTTGAAACGCAATGGAAAGCAACAGCAAAAGAAATCCCAACTTTGGTGTGTGGGTTGTGGGTTGGTTTTTTTTTTAATGGAAACCGTATCCTGGTTGTACTATCTGTATTTCTTAGGCCTAAGTAGTAATGGACCATCTAGCAGCACAGATTTTGTCTGACTGGGCTCAAGCATGCAATTAATTCTTGTCATATGAGCCACAGCAAACAAAATGAAGTTTATATAAGCCTTATTTTCTTGTCAGTTATGGGAAGAAACATAACAGCTTCTCTCACTAACTTTTTGACATCAATAAGGTCCAGTCTCTCTCTTCATTACTGCAATGAGTTAATGGTGAATATGGTGTCATTGGGATGTCTTTTATTGGAACACCTTTTACTGGAATCCCTACAGTCCAACTTTATCATTAAACTATGGCTTTTCTGTGTTTTTCTGCTTCATATAACTTATGGGAAGGAAGCAGTTTTGTGGTGCTATCAGTCTGGGTTTGAGGAGCTGTTTATCAACATGCTGTGGCAATTGCTTAAGTCTGTGTGTTACAATATGAGCCACAAGAGCTGATTTCATTAGCCTACGGGCTAGCCACGTAGTACATCAGTGGGTGGAAGACTGATCACAGTCTAACAAAGCTGACTGTGGGATTGTTTGATAATAGAGAATGAAGGTTGTGTGTTTGGTTTTTTTTTTTTTTTTTTTTTTAAAATAAAATTCCCTGGAAACCATACCTAAGAAGTCTATGAAGAAAAATTAGATAAAGTGTTTCTGTGCGATATGGTACTTTGCTATTTAGTCAATTTGATATGCTGGTCCAGACAATCCTCTACTATTAAGGAAGTTAAAACAAAACATTGTATAGACTTGGTTAAAAAAAATATCTACTTGAAACTATTCACAGTAAAAACTCGTTTTAGCCACCATTTTTCTGGAAAGGTAGTCTTCAGTTTTGATTTTGTACTGGTGGAGCACTTAGGGAAGTCTTAATTGTCAATTCTAAATCTGCAGCAATTGCTTTGTCACACTTCAGCTAAGGAGTAAAAAAGCCTTCCCTTCCCTCTCCCCAGTATGCAAAAGCTTGAGAGCATAGGGCCAGCGCTGTGGGAACAGAACACAGCAGCCTGGCAGCCTTCAGGAGGAGCTTGCTGAGGAGGGAGCAGATTAGCTGGGTAAAGCAAAATGTTCAAAGTTTGAGACCCAAACCTATAAATTGTATAAATTATCAGTTTGTCATGTGCAGTCTGATTGTATTCTTCCAAGATGAGGAAATGTACAAAGTAACATTAACAGGACTTGGATGCTGAAAACCTGTACCTATGAATAAATAAGCATGTCCCTCTGCTGGAAGTGAAGCCTGTATCCAACCGTTTAGCAAAAAGCATGTTTGGATCAACTCAGTCAATTACCTCAAACCCAATAAGTGAGGGAAAATTATATAAAGTTGATGGCATTTACACTTCAAAAGTAATTTTCAAAGCAGCAGATTTTTTTTTAATTTTGCATGTATTTCTATTAGTCTTATTATTTATTAAAAATTATCACTATTGTCTGCCTTCCCCTTGCCCCATGAAGCAGACACTTATTCCAAATACAGTGCAGTTAATTAGTTTCCTCTGAATACCCAGTAGGCCATATTGGTAGATGTCTTGTGGGTATGACCAAACATATCTGGAGGTCCTCAGTAGTTTTCAGCTAAACCCAAAGGAAGAAAGAACACTATCCTGTAAAAATTTAAGTTGTAGCTTTCATTTGCATCTATTAATAAATGGGGTACAATAGCAAGCATGAATTGAGAATTGCAGCTGGTTTCATGGAGGGTATGAAAATGACAATTTTCTGGCTGTTTATAATTGCTAGTTGGAACTGTCACTCCAGTAATTTTTAGATCTGCTTTGCTACAGTGAGTGAACCTAGAAAATGCAGAACAAACACTATTTTGTATCATTAAAAAAAAAAAAAAAAGAAAGAAAAAGAAAAAACCAGTAATGACATAAGATTATCGTTTATTTTGTTCCAATCCCAGCTCCTGGGCAAGTAGTGAAGCTCCAGCTACTCCTGTCGAACAGGATGCTGAGACCACTCCTTTCTTCAGTCACTCTGTATCTACATTTGGTCCCTGTTTATCGTGTCAGTTCTCTATTAACATTCCTTACAACAGAAAAGATTCAAATTCTGAAAAAAATATTCTTTAGAGTAGTGGCACAGTTGAACAATTGTTTGTTTAGAAATGGAAACAAAAGCTAGAATAGCTACAGATCTAAGATTCTATTCTTTTCTTGATTTTATGCTTCAACTCAAATGTTCGGACAGCTTTTCTTTTCTAAACACAATCAGATGTATTCCCTGACATTTGTTCTCAGCTTGCTGCTGGCTTGGTGAAGACCGATTTGTTAGCCAAGGAAGAAATACTTCACCAGGAGGAGTTCAGCCTGGGCTTTGGAAAAACTCTGTAGCTTGTTGGTCAAGACACTTGTCAAGTTCCATTTTTCTGTTGCATTAAAGAAGGTCCCAAGGCTGATCTCATCAAACAACTGCCCAAAGTCCTTATGACTGACACCATAAGAGACAGCAACAGAAGACATGACAATGTTAGTCATCCTTTTCAGTGGAAAAGGATGACTAACATTGTGGCCCGTTACAGGAAAAATGTGGATTTAATTCCCTGATGAAAATCAATTCATTATGCCTTGTTTTTCCTTTTGTTTTTGTTTTTCAATAGCATGAAGATGAATGTTGCAGTTAAATAGCAATTAGGCAGATGAGTAGTGATGAAAACGAGAACGTAAACAAACCAAGCTGTTCTCAAATGTGATTTTACGAATGAAAGTCAGTAGTAAATAACACTGAGTAGAAATGTGTTAAATGTGTTAAAGTGTTTTCATTTATGAAAACTGTAATATCATTAATAAGCAGAAAATTAATACTTAAATATGAATTCCTGGCTGTCGTCTTTCTCCTCAGCAATGCTGGTACAATATTGTGGTTATACAGTGACAGAAAATTAGGGAACTGATCTGGCTGTGAAAAGGCTTGCTTTTTAAAAAATTTTTCAGAGAGATCAGTGTCCTGAGCTACCTTGTAGCATGGCCTCACAGCTTTTCAGGAGAAAGGGAGGAAGGCAGAGCAAGAGAATTCACCGGAGACACAGAGGTGTCTTTGCTGCTGCTGGACATTGAACCTTGCTTTAGGCTTCCTGCATTTTAACACCAGCGTGGAGAGTGGTGCTTCCCTTCACCTAAGAGCACTGTGGGCTCATTCCAACATGCTTCTGCAGTGTGCTAATATTGAAATATCTGCTTTTGCATCTGGGTGACATTGGGTTTGAATTGTGGTTATCTATGCAAAAAAGGATTTTGCTTTTTTGTGTATGTGTTTTTTGTTGTTTTGTGTTTGTGGTTTTTTTTTTTTTTAAATTTGGAAATGTAGTCTTGTAGCGCATTTATGTGCTTTAGGAAGGGATCAAGTGAAACATGAATGTGCTTCTGAGCTATAAGACTTAAAAAAACATGTAAGTTAAGAGAACTTACTGCATAAGAAAGACTGAACAGAGAGAGACTGGTGTATTACAAATATGGCTCTGGCAGCCACTAAAGATAAGCAGTGAAGGAAAAAAAAAAAGAGGACAGATTTTATAGCAGTACAAAAACTCTAGTGTTAAAGGAAGCATAGATTTTTCTGTGCAAGAAAATGTCTAGAGACGGTTTATATAGCTGAAAATCAAGTGGTAAATGGTTGTACTGGGACTAATATAAAGGTAGTCTTGGATAGTAATTTATTGTGCTATAGTACTACTTTTCACTGTTTGGTTCATCTCTAAGTCTCCCTTAGGAAATTCATGGGAGGTGGGAGAATAATTCTGGTTCTTAGGAAAACGTTAAAGGAAGTATCTCATATTGTGCTCATTAGCAGAAGGAAAGAAACAAATCAAACAAGCTATAACCCATGCTGGGAATGGTTCAGATGTCTGTGATCTTTTCTTCACAGTAATTTGAATTTCTTCACACTAATTTGCTTAGTAATATCTGAACTAGTTTTGTCTTAATTGTTTCCTTGGCATTGTTGATTTAAATTTGTAGGTATAAAATCAATGGGGTCATGTTACTTGCAGTTGATCAATGGTTGAACCTTCTTATGTAATTCTGTGTCTACTATAATATACCCCTACAAGACACTTCACCCATCGCTCAGTGTCCTGAAGATATCTACAAAGCCAAGGTTTAATTAGTTTTGCTTATAAAGATAGATATCACATTTCGTGCAGATCATGAAAGTTATCTGTACTTTACAGGTGAAAAATTTTGGTCAAGGACAAAAATTTGCCTGGGATTAAGCAAGTAAGAAGTAAAGCTGAGGCAGCAATTTGGCTATCCCAAGACCAATCTTTCTGTTAAACCCAGTTCATGATCTGTTAGGCAAAAAATTTGCTTCCCTTCCCTTTCACCATTTTTCTCCATAAACACAGTGCTACATCAGTGGTGGCCAGGTCAAGTACACCAGGCCAGGAGGAAACTGGGCTGTCACATAAGGCAGTCTCTCTTGGACTTCATACTCTGGAAAGTACAGTTCTGTATCTGTTCCCGGATAAGCTCTTTTTGGCTTATATTAAAATTACAGAGTTGTTTGTAGACTTCTGTGTTATGGTGAAAAAAAATTAGCTATCATTTTACTGTGGCTTTTGTTTGTTTTAGTTCTGCATAGGTTTTTATAATACAAGGAGGCATCCTAGGGCTAATTTTTCCAAAAAAGTTGTGTCCACCGGTTAGTTTGCAGAATCAAGTCTGGGAAGCAGACGTTATTTCTGCACCGTATCGCCAAAGGAAATGCAAATGGACAGGTGGATGAAGTATGCACAGTTACGAACAGCAGAAGCAGTTTGTAAGAGCCCTGAGGAAGGCACTCTTATGGAGATGGAGTTGGGGAATATACGCAGGTGTGCATTTCAGAAACAACTCTGTCTCTTTGGAGCGAATATATGAGAAATAAGACTCCTAATGGTGGAGCAGCCTACGTTCACGAGTACTAGGCTAATCTGTCTATTGTGTTTTCTGTTGTGTGGCTGGGAGTTTTCAAGTTTTTAGAGTCTACTTTATTCCAAAAGGAGCAGGAAGGAGCAATAAGAGGTGGGATATGGGCACAGGCTTAGGATCAGATATAGCATGCTCAGATATTAATTTGGTTCACTTGCCTTATTTCAACCTAGAGTAAAACCTCTATAGGAGTGCTCCATGCTCTAGCAGTAGTTTTCAATAATGAACTCTGCTAAAGATTACAGTTTTTGAAGGGCAGCTGTACATATTAGAAATGTTTAGGATGCTTGGACATGGTGCACAGGATGAAAATGTTCTGTTTTCTCCCCATTGTGCTTCAGTGTCCCCAAAGAAAAAGTTACTGCCAAGGGTGCAGGGAGAATTGCCAGTGGAAATGTGAGCTGCTCTACAAAAGACTCAGTACAGAGCAAAGGAGTGTGGACAAGGTCTGTTGGCTGTGTCTCGGGCTATCTTATTGTTGGTGTAACTTGCTTTCTAGATTGTTCAAGAGATTGAAGTTATATTTGTGACAGCTGATCAATCTGACAGAGTTTTTGGTTTTTGTTTTTTTTTTTTTTTTAATAGATCATCATAATTTAAAAATCTCATTATTCTATAGAATTATTTTGGCTCTGCAGTAATTTATCATTTACTGTTGGCCTCGTTTGGGTTCACAAGGGACTGTGCTAGGCCCACAGTCATCCATACTGGTTTTCGAAGTTGTGCCTATTTATTTTGTAAGTGTATTGAACTTCAGGTCTGACCTATGAGAATCTAGTTTGGATGTACCAAATCTAGAGGTTTTTTAACAGTACTTCAGAGATCATGACATGTTTTGTGAGCTGGGCCAGAGCTGAGAGGCTGAGGTCTCTGAATCCATAAACATGGCAGAAGGTTGAATAAGGAGCGTGGAGTTAAGCCACAAGCTGTCAGTATATCATTCTGCTAATCTTGAAGTTGTCTCGTCTGGAGGAGGTTACTCTTAGGGATGAAGAACAGTGTTTGGTGTGGGAAGTCAAACTCATGTTACTTTTCTGTCTAGCTTAAAATAAACAATTATATCAAAAGACAGAAAGAAGGGCCCAGTTCATCACCTATCTAGCTGTGATTGGCAAGTTACCATTTTGGCCTTTTAAAAGTTTGCTGTAGAAGAAGCCCTTAACTGAAAAGTTGTTCAGGTATAAAGTGTGATTTCATAAAGCCACTCTTTGCCACCCCCTCCCCCTGCTTTCTTTCTTTTTTTTCTTTTTTTTAAGTTATCTTTTTGTATTCTTCTGAGGGTTGAAGATTGACTTAAACATAGTCAGTGTCTTGATAAAAGCAACGGTAATTTCATTTTCACCACTCTAAAAATCTAGAATTTTCTAAATTAGGAGGAAATGGAATGACTTAACTAAGAATAAAAAATCAGGAACTCTGACAGTGGTTCAAGTGCTTTGCCAAGTGACCTAGCTTGAAAAAATGTTTTTATTGCCAAGGAAAAAGCAGCTCATTTATGAAGTTGAAATGAAAATGTTTTAGAATGCCCAAGTATTAAAATATGGGTGCCAAGTGCAGTTTTAGCCAGAATGTAAATAACACTCTGAAATCTAGCTTGAAACTAGTTTTTGGCTTTTGGTGCTGTCACTTGCTGCCTTGATCATAAATTATATGTTTTGGATTTCCATCCCCCTCCCTCCTTATTCCATTCCCCTTCTTTCCTGTAACATTCTTGCCTGCTTTTCCCAAGGAAAAAAAGTACTTGTCTACATTTTTATTAATTTTATATGTATATTGCTGGATAGCCAAATTCACCTTCATATTACATCTGGAAGGTGGAAAACTTGGGGAAAAAACTTGTACTCTGAATTTATTTGAATTATTCTGTAGATTTCCTCTTTAAGACTGATTATAATATCTGGGGAGTATTTCTAACAATTAGCAATAATAAGTAGGAAATACAAGTAGTTTTGGGGTGAAATTATTTACATAGCTTACATTCTCACTGGGGTACCTGAATGCTGCTTTTCCAATCGCAAAGCTAAAAAAACCCAATTTTGAAGGCTGCAGAAGCATGATTTTTAACAGTCCATACATGTAAAGTTATAAGGTGGAGCTTTTGTTGATTTAAGTTATCACAGGAATTTACCTTAAAAAGATATACAGTGTATACACATATTCCTGAGACTTAAATATGAATGTGCAGGCTTAGGTATTTGGAGATAATGCTTTTGCTTAAAACTTGTCCAAAGTATACCGGGGGAAAATATCTTTTCTTTAAAATGCTATGGTTTATCTTTAGTGGAACCAGAGTGTAGCAGAGCTGTAAATTGACTTGCCTGCAAAACTTGGCACTGTTTTGTCCATTATTGTGCCTAAAGAGTGTTTTTCTGAAGGCAAGCACTTCCATGTATTGGCATGTAGGATGAGATGCAAAGTAATGCTTTGTTACTATGTCTCTGTCTTTCAGGTGAAAGATTAATGCATGGTGATATAACCATAACATCATTAATTATTCACCCCTCCCCCCAAATATTACAGGTAGTTAAAGAGGGGGTTGTTTAAAAACAAACAAATAAATATCTGGAGGCAAGAGTATAAGGACAGGATTTTTCTTCTCTGTGCCAACAATAAAGTTAGAAATAAATTCATCACTGTGATGAGTAAGTAGTGACTGAAAAAAGAATTTTGTATCAAGGCTCTGGGTGCAGTTTAACAGTTAGATAGTAAAAACTGATATTAAAAAAAAAAACCAACAACAAAAAACCCCAAAAAACCCTAAAACATCAAAACCCAAAACATTTTGGTTCAGATCAAAGGATTTTTTCCTCATTGAAAAGGACAGCCTATAAAAATATTTGGTTTGAAATGGAATTTATGTGCTGCAAGTTGTTTCAAATCAAGGGTGCAGAATCAGAACTCATGGTGGGGGAGAGTGCTGGCTGTATCAGCTGGTTGGGTGGGGGCTCTACTAGGATAAAATATAGGAAAGAATGACGACCAGTCTTACCATTGCCTTCTGTATTGTCTTATTTGATATTTTCTTCAGAAATGAATGAAAAGTAGCATAGGAGGCGGCCAGTTAGGAAAGATTGGGAATTTAGATTATTTTCTGAGAGGAGCTAGAGTAATCTACTGTTTAACAGAGCAAAATGTTCCTTGAGAAGATAGGACTGCTTCATGAAGGAAGGTGCTTGCAAGAGTAGTAACATTTATTTAGAGGATCCCGATTGACAGGTTAAACCAGAAACAAGAAGGTGGCTGCTCACTATCCAGGGAGTGAAATTCTAAAAGACCATTCCCAATATCGCAATGGAAGTGAGGAGCCCAGACTAATTGAAACTGGGGGCTGAGGGCCGGGGTTGGGGGCTAGTATAAAGGTTTACAGAACAGAATTTGGGTACTTTTAGGCTTAAAAATGTGTAAACGTGATAGGAATATCCCCAGCAAGCCAGAAATTCACCATAGTTTTCTGAGCTGCGGTGATTTGACTCTGTGCTTCACAGGTGTTTTGCCAGTCACCCAAAAGGACCAGGAGGAAACTTACCTTGCTCTTCTTTGGTGGTTTGTTCGACTTTTACTCCCTTTCTGTATCTTGGTGAGCTTCTTTTGGTCTTCCCCAAGTGTGAACTGGATTTGGAGTTTCAGCAAAGTACGGTAGTGAGCAACTTCTGAGATGCCTGCCTGTGTGAGACAGGGGAAGAAAGTGCTAAACAGTCTGTCAAAAATACAATCAGTATTGCCTTTGAGCTTGGGGTGAAGTTCTGCATCCAGTATTTCCCTCCCTCTCTTTGGACTTTCATGAGGTAACCCCTTCCTTGGACTACCTGCGGATGTCCCCTCCATAGACTTCTGTGCTAGTTGACAGGATCCTAGAAATAGCAATGTCTTCGATTTGTCATTCTTCTTGAGTTCACAGTTTTAAGGCTTTTGTTTTCATGCAGAAGGTCTTAAGTTGTGGTGGTATAATTTTTCTTTTTATCCCCTTCCCCCCCCCCCTTTTTCCCCCCCCTTATCTATCTATCTATTTGTTTATTAAATCAGAGATTAAAGGAGTCTGTAGTGGGTTTGGGATGGGTTCTGAGGACTCTTTTGGAATAAGCCCTGTGGATACCTGTTCCACAGGTGCTGGGCTAGACCCAACGCTTTTGACTCTTTACTTCAAAATCTCTGATCTGTTAGGCTATAGTGAATGAGAACTGGAGACCCCCATTTTGCAGTATCCTGATCATTAAGCTAGATGTGCCTCTGGTTCTCATAAAACTGTTCTCAATATGAAACACTCAAAATTGTCAATGAAATGAACTGAGAATGACTTAGTAGTGAATGTTAATATGAATACTTACCTGGGAGTTTAATTTCACTACCACAAGACAATGGATCTTAATATACTAATTTAAAATAATTAAAATTGAAGTAGAGTGTTGTTTTTCTTTATTCTCTGGCATAAAAAAAATGCCTTTGTCAAATTTCTTTTACAACTTGGAAGTTAATAAGTTTTCATCAAATTAGCTGATCATTTTGTCTTTTGCAAGACTCACTCATTTGTTATGTGTTGTTATTCTTTTTGTATCATTGGACCATAGAGAGACCATGTTTTATTTTGTCTATAATTCCTGTGGGCAATGTAAAACATGAAATAACCTGACTATTTTTATAGTTATTGTTGTAATTAACTTGTTTATAGAGAAAATGAAGATTTCTGTTGTTGCCAAATTTTCTAGAACATTTTCAGAGGGCAAAATAATAACTAAGCATAGCTAAGCCTAGACCTTTAAAACATGTCTAATTCTGTAATTCTTGGGAAACAGGGAAACTTCCTTATCTCTGTGCTTATTGGTTTTTTGTTTGTTTTTTTATGAATAGGTGACTTCATGTTTGAAATTGGCTCTAAAATCACTCATTGCTTGATATTTAAGAAATTTAAATAGCACTGAATTATATTGAAGTCTGAAGATGTCAATATTGATTGTGTCTTTTATTCAGACTTTTTTTAATTGGGTTTTTAAGTAGGTCTAATAATGATTTTTGGAGTCTGTAAAACCGACTGACCACAAAACTGCTTTTTCAAAGGTTTTTTTACTGCCTAATGACTCTATTATAAAAATGTCAAGTTGTTTTGAAATAGAGTATTTGAGTTGTCCAGCAGGCATACGACTGAAGCTATGGCTAATTCAGAAAACATAATGGAAAGCATGATTTTGCAAAATAAGTAATACAAAGCAAGCTGGTTTTATTCCAAGTCTTATAACATAGGACAACAAGCTCCCAGACCCGTCTGGCACAGCAGTCTGCACTTGAGAAGGCAGGGCAAACAAGTGCACCATGCACAGGCAACAAAAGAGCTGCGTCAGGGGAAGAGGTTTTGCAGTCCGTTGTCAGAGCTGAGGGTCCCAGGTGGCTGTGGCCTGGCTGCAAGGGTGCAGCCTGAGGCAGCAGCTGGCTGTGCTGGAGCAGCCACAGCCGGGGGAGGGACCTCCACCAGCACCTCCGCAGCCGCTTCTGCAGCCTCGAGCTTGCAGGTGTTCCCAGTGACTTCAGTACCCGCCTATGGGGAGCCTAACAGTACGGGAGACTGAAATCTTCGGTGTTGATGTTTGCAGGCTCTGTGTTGAGGCACTTGGGTACTTGATGCCGCAGCAGAATGGTAGCTCCTGTGCTTTTTGTTGCTGTTTGGAGTTGCTGAAGAGCCCTCTTAAGTTGACTAAAAATATCCAGTTGTTTTCTGGTCATTTGGGTTAGATGTCTGGTGCAGCAAACACATGCTGCGATACTTTCCTGGTAGAATAATAGACTTGATGTGTGTGTGCTACTTTATTTATCCTCCAAAAACCAGAGATTTGTAATTGCAGTTTCTTTGTGTGCTATGACTTCCTTGTGGCCAAATTCCCCCTTGTGCTTAGGAACCAGGTAAATGGGCTGTTCAGAGAAGGTTGTACAAGAGTTTAACTGCTCTGAAATCCCTCTCCTGCCACGGTCAGCAGGAGTTTGGAGTGTAAAGCATTTGTTCTAATAAAGATATTTATGGAGCCCTAATGTGTTATGTAAGTGAGTTTAAATCTGCATGAGTGCATATGGCTTCATGAAATTCTTTACCTTTGCTAGGAACCCTTCTACCAGCATCCTGGCAGTCTCCTGCCATCTTTAGAATGTCCTTCAGAAGGAATTGAATATTTGCCCAGTGTTAATACACAGAATAAAAAGAGCACCCACTTTCAAGTGAAAATAAGTCTAAGTCTACTCCGTGACATTCTTGAAATCATGTAAATACGTATGTTCAGTAAGAGCTGTGGACTTTTTCAGACATTTTGCTTCAGCTAAAAATTAATAAAGAAAAAGATGGGACACGCACACAATATGTTTTCTAAACCTAAACTTTTTGGGAGTGCTTAGTCAAAAGGACTTTAAAATTATACTTTAAGTAGACAGATTTATTGTGACGGGCTTAAAGCTGGAAGTTGCATGCATGAAAATACAGGGCTAAAAATGGTCAGCACTGTTGATATAAATTTCTATAAATGCACATAACACGCTTGTGAGCATATGACCATACGCATTTTCTTCCACCTCCCAGTATACCGCTAATCATGCCAACTTTCAGCTTGTGGAACTTTTTATGAAGTCAGATTTTCCCCAGAGCAGCACAGCTTCTTCCATTCTCGCTGGTCTTAAAAGGACTGCTTTAAGCACAAGCACAGGACAAGACCCAGACCATTTGGGATGATGATATCAGGTCTCCCTCATGTCTCTGTCTCTTGAATCCAAATGACATAGTCATTTGGCACCTAAACTTGAAGGATCAAAATGATCCAGATGTTGAGTGGACAGATCTTTGTTTGCCAGCAATCAAGCCTCTGTTGAGCGTGCCATTGCAGCTGAGATTTCTGTGTCTGCTACCATTTACTTCATTTTGGCTTGTTAAATTGACAGCTTTTAAAATGAGGAAAAGGCGGGGGGTGGGAAAGAGCAAAAATTAATATAGAAAGCTGTTGTATTCTCCATTTACATTTATTTCTGAAAAGTCCCAACCATTGATTGTATTTAAGAACTGTTTCTTTCCAGAACTTTTGCTGCTCTCAGTATTATAAGATAGGTTACTTGTTCTATTATTTTATTATTGTTCCAGGTAGATTTACATGCATATCTAGGGAGCTGTTCTCACAATGTCTCAGATTTTTGTGCGTCAAAACCGTACCCCTTGCGTGAAAACAAAAGCCTACTGCTCTGGTGCTTCTTGATAGTGCTGCTGTACTGAGGTAATTTTCTTTTTGTTAGACTGTGAGCCTTGATGACTCTTAACAATTGGAGTTTCTATTTATTTTTTTATTATTTGTTTGCTACACCTGATAACTAAGAGAGAAAGAGCACAAATCATGTTTTCCACGTCTAGTGTGAACCAGTGGATCAAATTATGCTGTCCCAGTTGATGCTAACTGATCAGTTAAAAAGTGATCTCTGAAAAACATAAGCATGCTGTCATATATAGTGTGGTTCCTGTAGCCTTGCTTGATGTTATGCCATCTTCAGACAGCTGGTAATGAAATGTGACATAATGTTTCTGCCTGACAGGGTCTGGCACTGGTATTGCTGTACTGACTGTAGCAAGGTTATGATGAGCCTTAGCTCCTGAGAGCTACAATCTGAGAAGATGAGGGGATTCACAGTACCTGACTTTTGGTAGCCTGGCATATATAAGAACATTCAGAAGGCCTGTGGGTACAAGACATGGATGAGCTCTGTTAAAATTCAGAGCCTTCAGCGAATTCTAAGTGGCTGAAGCAAGGGAGGGGGGGCCCTAAGTAATTCTGCTCAACTGTAGGTCAAGTCTTGATAATGCAGATCCTGTGTCTCTGTTGGAAACAATTATCTTGGGAAAGTAAGGTCTGGGGCAGCTGCTGTAGGTGCCTGTGTACTACGGCTGTATCAATACAGCTGACACAAAAAATCATAAAATATGTGAAGTAATACATATTTGCTGAGTAATGCTTGTGTTGTCCTCCTGTCTTTGCTAGAATTCATGTTTTCACCTTGTCTATTCATAATCGAGATGGAGAAACTTTTCCATATGCTTTTCTACACTAAAAGTTTGTGGATTATGGTAATTTTCTGAAAAAGAAGAAACTGAATGCAAAGCAGGCTTTGTCCTTATTTGGTTTTAAATGGTTTTATGTTGAAGGGGGCATTGCTAATTGAAGGGATTTGACTTGATGGCATGGCTTGGTACACTCCAGTCTTTTACTCTGATGTACAGGCAAAGTTAAGAACAATTGCTTATAATAGCTACGTAAGCATAAAAGCCATGCAGATCAAGTTTTAAACATTTTCTGTTTACCAGCAAACTATGAAGGAGCATGTCTTTAGTTAAGCCTCTAGTTTCTCTACACAATTAAAATGACAGGATTGTTTTGAAAAGCAGATAAATTACAGAATTTCCTATTTTCACAGTCTTCTAAATGACTTCAACTGTGTTGCTGTGGATGGAGTGAATTCCTCTCTGTTTTTGTTGGCTGACCAGGGTTAAGGCATCCGGCTGTTCTTCTTTAAAGGGAAAGCTGACTTGTCAGTGGAAACGTTTTTACAACATATTCTGATACACAAGAGCATCCTGATGTAAATTAAGACAATAGAGAAAACTATTAGAAAAGTGGGAGTGATTGATAACACATTTCCAGTAACAATTGGTAATATTTAAAAGATAAATATTTAAACATGGGGGGGGGGGGGGGGGGGGTGCTAGCGATGGATTAAAATGCTCTGCTATGATAGACCTTCTTTTTATTGCTTTAAAACTTTTTTAGAACTTTAGGGAACGTTTTGTCTTCTGGTGGTCACTTTCTGTGGTATTTGGAAAATAGGAGGGGGGAGAAAAAGAAGGAAAGAAGGAAGGAAACTTGGAAAAACTTGTGAGAGTTGCTTATTGTAAGCTCATGGGTGCACATGTATTTTAATACAGAAAATGATACATGTGAAGTAATCCCAGTTGCATGTGGTAACTGTGTAAATTAAGCTTGACACAAGCAATTGCTCTTTTTTTGAACTATTCTGTCTGAGGCCCTTTCCTCCAAAACTTCCCTTTTCTTCATTTTCTACATCTAGGAACATAAAATGTTTCTAAACTTCTGGCATTTTGTACCATGGATACTGACTAAGGAATGCAACTAGATCACTTTTTACAGTCGCCCTGCTAAGCCTGTGTTGTTTCTCACAGCTGTTATAAACTAGTCTTATTCAAAGGCAGTTTATGTTAAAAAATCAGAGGTAGTCTGACACTACAATCACCTCAGCTATCACACCTTTGTAACATGTGACCCCAATGCCTTGTCTCAATTTTGGCGCTGTTTCTCTTGGGAGGGATGACTTGGTGAATAACAGGCTGGCTCCCCCTCCCCTCCACTTGCAAATGAGTAACTTACCTTCCCAAATGTCTTCAGCAAGTGGAAAAAAAGTAACAAAAGTAAAGCCTCCATGGCAGAGCGCAGAACATACAAATTCAGATTGAAATAGTATTTGAATAGTAGTTTTCCATTCTACTCTGAGATTCACTGCAAGAAAATTCATGAGGTATTACCCAGATAGGAGGGTTATTTAGTGAGAAGCCAGGGTAGGCCTTTCCTCCACCTCTTGCAGACCACCGTGTTATGGTAAAAGAGACTTGGAGAAGAAGTCGTTGTCTATTCCAGCTTTTTAGCAGAAAGCTAATCAGGTTTTCTGAGGCTGCAGTAGAGATAGTAACAAGCTGATGTGCAGGTGTGCTCTGATAGGAAAGCCTACAGCTGGTTCCCCAGGAACATCTAGTAGTAAAGAAATTGTTTCTTTAGAAGGTCAAATGTTTCAATAGCGAGGTAAAATAAGTGCAGAAACTCAGGCTTATTTCAGTGGCAATTACTCTGGGTTGTCTGGGATTTTTGTGAGGAAAAAGGGGTAGTATTGTATGCTGTGGAAAAGTTGCTTGGATCCTGCAGATTTTAAATGGAATGCACACTTCATTTGCCTAATGTGTACCCCTAAAACATGGTTCATAATTTCCTGTACTACTGAGATTCTAGGAGCAAAATGGCTTAAGCTGGCATGTGTGAATGCTAGAAATGTGGCCAGCAGGACCAGGGCAGTGACCGTCCCCGTGCTCAGCCCTGGTGAGGCCGCACCTCGCACCCTGGGCTGGGTTTGGGCCCCTCACTGCAGGGGGGACGCTGAGGGGCTGGAGCGTGTCCAGAGCCGGGCAGGGGCTGGGGACGGGGCTGGAGAACAAGTCCTGTGAGGAGCAGCTGAGGGAACTGGGGGTGTTCAGCCTGGAGACAAAGGGGCTCACAGGGGATGCGACTGCTCTCTGCAACTGCCTGGAAGGAGGCTGTAGTGAGGTGAGCGTAGGTCTCTTCTCCCAAGTAACAAGTGACACAACAAGAGGAAATGGCCTCAAGTTGCACCAGGGGAGGTTTAGGTTGGATATTAGGAAAACTTTCACCGAAAGGGTTGTCAAGCATTGGAACAGGCTGCCCAAGGGAGGTGGTTGAGTCACCATCCCTGGAGGTATTTAAATGATGCATAGATGTGGCACTTAGGGACATGATTTAGCGGTAGGCTTGGCACTGTTGGGTTAATGGTTGGACTTGATGACCTTAAAAGTATTTTCATTTTACAAACAGTAACTGATGCACCTTCTGGTTTTTATATACTGGTTTAGTAACAGCTGGGAATTCTTTCAGGATTGGGTATGTAGCATTCTTTAGCAGCTTGTGTGTGCATGAGATTCAACAAGAATTTCTTTGTGTGTGTTAATTGTCTTAATCCTTTTTTACCTGCTTCTAGAGGCATTTTTGATGCAGCAAGATATTACAGGGTAGGCTTAAAGGAAGAAAGTTACAAAAAATTGCTCTCAGTGCAGAATGTAAATGGAGCTTTCTTTTTTTCTTGAAAAGAATTTCTTGATGTGTTCCTTTCCTCCTTTTCTGCCTGTTCCTGCCTCTTTGTAGGATCAGATGCTGGTAACTAGCGTTCTTGCTATCCGCAGTCAGTTCTGCCATCAGTGTGTGAGTATCATGGTGCCACTTTGCCCTTCACTGCAGTGCCCCCATGTTATCTTGTCAGCAGAAAGCATTGAAGCTGCCTGGATTCCCATTCAAAGATTTGCAGGGCCTAATTCAAACTGTAATGAAGTGAAGTGGAAAACCTTGCACTGGGAGCAGGCTAAGCCCCCTGAAAGCATGTTTCCTGTTAAATCCTGTTCTGTTTTAGCAGGTCCCATTACAAAAACTAAGGAACTCCAGGAAGCAACTGCATCGTGAACATCAGTATAGTCATCTTGGTGGTGCACCCTGGACTCTGGTTACTATTCCTCATGTTCTATGAGCAAGGAACTTAGAAAACCATGTTAGCTTTTGGGTTTTGAAGACTAAGAGCTGTGCCAGGGAGAGTGTGTACACGGTCTAAACTTAATCAGTTTTATATGGTACTACTTCTAATGGCTTTAGTGAAGTTATTCCTTACTTGGTGAGTATTGTAAAACTTTATGCCAACCAGAGTATGTTTTACAGAGAAAAACACCCAACAGAACATGCTTAAATGTGGTACCACAGAGGTTGTAATGTTAAAACAAGCTGTGCAACGATATAAATATGAAATTCAAAGTTGTATCAGTATTTGCTATTATAAAGGATTTGCTTTTTGGCATTTTTATATAAACCACATTAAAAAAAAATCAGCATTTAAATGATAGTAAATTTTAGAACTTTCTAAGACTTCCATTATTTCATTATACAGTTTTTTTCTCTAGCCTGTCAAAGTAAATTGTTAAAGCTACCAGTCTCAAAATCTTCAAAGTGAATATGGAAACACAAGTCCAAACAGCTGACCCCCTTTCTTTCCTCCTTCAACTCCCAAAGACAACAGTTTTTTTCAAAAGGCAGAGGATGTTTCTGGAACCATACCATGGAAGCATATTATAAATATATGTGTACTTTCCGATGATCGTATTTCTCTTCTTCTGAAGCTGTAACACATTCTTGCAGTATAACCAGTCGCATGAATGACCTTTAGTTTTATCAAAATGAAATTGCTCTCAAGAGCAATAAACAAAAATACACAAATTTCAGCACTGCAATGTGGATGAAAAGAAAACAGTAATTTTAAAGTCATTTTAGTGCAGCTTCAGAGCACATCATGGTCAGTCATTCAGGCAAGAATAGGATTGCCTGGTGTACCACCTTTTTAAACAAATATTTTCAGAGTTTTGAGTATGTTTGATGTTTATATTTTTGTCTCTGTGTTTGTATTCAAGATTGCAGTGCGCTATGAAATACGGAAAGTGCTCTGTTTGCATTTAACAGTGCTATCAGCAAGTTTTCACAGGAAAGCAAAACAAAGTCTTTTAGATTCAGAGGTTGTGGTTTCCCATTCAAGAGATCCTATTATTTTAGCATTGTGTTTATAATGCCTTGCATAGCTTTGTGCCCACCTGTAACCTGCCCCACCCACCGTATATTTTATAACTCTGCTTTTAAATGCTCCTCCTAGTTGAAACTTGTCTTAAAAATTAACTTCTCATTAAAAGATTCCTCCACATTTTTTACAGGAAAACTTTTTCAGGAATAATAAACAGTTGGCTTATGGGTAGATACAGTGTCTGTGCTGACTTCCATGGTATATATGTATATGGATTCAGCAAATACAGAATCTGGATGGAACAAAGGTTAATACATATGAACCACGAAGACCAAAGACAGTCTAGCAACTCTAAGATCTGGTTCAGTCTGCAAACAATCTAAAGCAACCCTGAAAAGTCAAATGCTGCCACCTACAATAAAATGTCCCTGAGCATTTGGTTTAGAAGCTGGAGGATGATTTAGAGTGTTATAAACAATTTCATTTGTTGGTTTTTAGGGGAAGATTTCTGTGACACTAGAACTGAGTCTCAGAGAATACAATGCAGAAAGAAAGCAGAAATCTGCATCAGGGAATAAGGACACAAAGGGGGAAATTATGAAGGAAGAGGAGGGAAATGAAAAAAATCCTGTGCTTCTAGTAGTTTTTCCTGCTGATTTTGTTCTAGCTTTACCTTGTTATGGGCTTTGGGAATTTTTTTAAAAAATTACAGTCTTAGGCTTTGGGACTCTTAGGAGAGGGACTCTCCACTTTTCTGTGCCTTTATATATCTATGTAGTATTGATACTGCCAGCACTTCCCTGATGCAGAAAAACCTTCTCTTGAACTGGATTTGTACAGTGCTGAAAATACCATCAAAGCATGGCTGGCTTATGGAAATATTGATGACCTCCTACCTACTCTGCCATCTCTAGGCAGTTAAAGATCTTCAGATTATAGTTGAAATGTCATCTCCCAAATCTCAGTGCCACAAATCTGTAAACATAGATTTTCATGTGGATGGGTATGCAAAATTTAGGAAAGCTCATCCAGATACGGTTTTGATTCTGCTACAGAAATGCAGAATCTAAATGAGCTTGATCATTTGCTTTTGGTCCCATTTCAACTATTCTGATACCTCATTGCAGTTCTCTTCTGTGCTTTGTAAAGGAACTGTACTGACTGACATTTAAACTAAATCAGATAACTTGCTCACCAGCTCTGCCTCACTGTGCGGTACCTGTGTGAAGCTCTTAAGGGTTTTTACAGATGTTTTTTCACTTGCCATATCTTTAGATTCCGATCTCTATGCACAGTTTTAATTTGTGAAAGGAGCTATTCAATAGCTCCTGTAATTCCCAAATTGTTTCATTTTTTTTACTGTTACACAGAGCCTTGACCTCATTTACT
The DNA here is from genome assembly GCF_023634085.1 of Falco cherrug. Classification (NCBI taxonomy): domain Eukaryota; kingdom Metazoa; phylum Chordata; class Aves; order Falconiformes; family Falconidae; genus Falco; species Falco cherrug. The sequence goes on along the minus strand of NC_073709.1, from coordinate 21,621,062 downwards.
ACATGCAAATGCCATATAAACCTGAAGTTCTGTATGTTTACCTTTAAGAGAAATGTCAAAGTGAGGGTATCATTGTTGAAGATCAGATTTTTGTACTGTGCAGCTCTCAGCAACTAGTGGAAATTTAAAATTACCTGGACCATATAAAGAGGAGACACGGAAGAGGAAGACTAGAACAGCCTGGAAGGAAAAAGTGTATAATCTGGTGTGTAATTTACAGATGTGAATTTCAAGTGTGAAAGACAGAAATGCTGTTTCCCTGCGCCAGCTGGAGAAACATGTAGTACAGGGGCCACACTGACAAATTATTTTCTTTGCATGTGAGCTGATTCTTTCTGAATGGGTGAAGATTTGAGTGAGGCTGTAATGTGAAGATGTGGTTTCTGCAACACTTGTTCTGCAGGGCTGACTGATGGAGTAAGTGTTTTAGTAAAGTTGTGGAAATGGGTTTAGTGTGGTTTGGGTTGTTGTTCCCCCTTGCATTAGGAGTAGCTTTACATCTAAGTTCTATGTAAGTGTGCTCTGGCAATGGAAAACTGGGTTTTGTTTTTGAACAGGTGTATGTGCACAGATCTGTCTTTTTTTAGCTTTACCTTTTACTTTTTATTTCTCTAAAAGGTAAAACTTACATCAGAAGCAGAGCGTTGCTTTGTTGAGAAGGATGGGACCATGTGTGGCATCAGAAAGTCACTCCAACATCCTGCTTATTGGAAACTAAATACGCTAGTATACATTGTTTTACAGATCTGAACAGGTGAACAGATCCACCGAAGGATGGAGAGAGCATGGAGTATAGCGGTACCTACTTTACAGGAAAAAGGCACAGAATGTACCAGTACCTTTTGAAATAATTTTTCTACAATATGCCTTCCCTTTGTGAATGGTGGCACAAAGGACCAAAACACATTGTGCTGAATGTGCTTTTCTTGATTTCTGTTCATATGTTTTCCTTCTCCCTTCTGCCTTTTACCCACCAGCCCCAAGGTTACAATGCTGTAAACTCTTCTAAATGTTACACAAAATACATCTGAAGAGAAAGACGGTTATGAAAATGGCCTATACTGTCTGGAGAGGGCAAAAATGTGAGAAAGCGCCCTTAAAAGTATAACAGCACACATGTTCTTTGTATCACCTGCATCAAGGTTACTTTGCAGTTACTCAGCTTGCTGTTCCCCCTTACCTGGTTTAAATACCTTTGTTTCGTCAGCAAATTTGGTCACCTCATTACTTACTCATAAGTGACCTGGAAAAGGGAGTATGTCGAACAGCACAGTTCTTAACACAGACCTGACTGTTTCTTCCATGCTGTTGCTTTTCTTTAGTCGATGTTATACTCTTACACTTTGTCTGGTTTCTTTAAAGGCCTTGGGAATGATCGTGTTAAATGTCTTTTGGAGATTTAAGTTGACAGAGTTACTCTTAAATGAAAATTTATTGAATTCTTCATTTTATCAGCTGTGTGATGATTCTTGCAGTCAACTTCAGTAGGTTTGCAAGGCAAGCATTCTTTGAATGGGGATGCATGGTGTGTGGATGGTCTAAAGAACTACATAAAGTTCGTAGTTTATTTTTTTCCTCAAAGCAGCAACAGTAGCAGCATGGAATGTGGGGAAAGAAGTAAGTAAGGCAGATCGGTGCAATTGTGATTTACAAATGCATATGGGAACACATTATTTTTATTTGGAAAATAATAATATTAAAAATAGGGGACATTGGTTTGAGGTAGTAAGTTTTTGACAATTCTTTTGACATTTTTTTTTCCAGAATAGTATGTCTATTGGACAAAGTAAAGCTGATGTGAAACTCTATTGCAAACCTGACAAGGCTTTCACACTCCTACAAGACTGTGTTCTTCTAACGAAATTAAAGAAATTTGGATGGTAATGTACTTTGATTAGGAAAAATGTAGTTTTTTGTGAATATACTATCAATGCAAGAAAGGATGTTAGGTGAGGTCATACCTGGCTACATTCTGAAGTCTCTGTTGACTTCATTAATGATTTAGGCTAGTGGAACAGACAATACACTATATCAGACCTGACAACTTAATTTGTGAGAAACTGGTTATCCCTCCTCTTCTGGCGATAACTGTACAGTCTCAGCTGAAAATTGTATTTTAAGAAATGTAGACCAATTAGCAAAATCCAGAGAGGAACTTCAGTAACGAAAGCATTGGAAAACATGAGCTACAATGAAAGACTAAAACTTAGAAAAGGTTAAGTTGTTTACTTAGAAAAGATTAAGATTAAACAGATTGTGATGGATGGGTTAGCATTCTGTCTAAGAGCAGGGATGGATAGCTTCTTGAGGTTCTTGTTAGTCCAGGACTTCATCAGTGGTGTAATCTTGGATTTGGCAATAGCCGTACACTTTTGGCAGTAGCTACTTGAATACAATGAGTCACTATGCAAAAAAAGAGAGAAGTAGAGACAAAGACTCACCACTGATACTGCTATGTGACCTTGAATAAGAAATGGATACAAACATCATTTGTTTTAACTTCTCAGGTACTGGGAGAACTCCCAAACCTTTCTAAATAAGGAACAGTAATGCTATGTCTATTAGATCTTGTAGCTGTTAAAAAAATAGTAAGTTGAGAACACAGAGACGCTGTGCAGGAACCCCCCCTAAAACTGGCTGCTAGTGTTAGCTTCCTCAGCCACCACCACCCACTTGCTGCTGCCCACAGCAATTTTGGAATGCCCCGCATGCAGGATATAATTCCAGATGGTCCTGTGCAAGCAATCTGTTCAAGTGTGTGAATACATACTGTTGGGATAAAAATGTGAAGCAAAGTCTTGGGAGAATATTTTGTTCCTTGTCTTTTGGGGTAACACGCAGAATCTTTTGATAACATCAGAAAAGGAAGAATGATGTTTATCCCAGTGTAGAGGTTGTTGTCTGAGAGGTTTCCATAATTGTTCCTGATACAAGTTAAAAGCAAAAGAGCTTTTTTTAAAAAATGAGATGTCTAAATCCAGTGCTGACATGCATCATTTCATTTAGAATAGAAATACAATTAAATTAAAATATGCAAAACTGAGAATGAGGCACACCTGCCTCCAGCTTGGGATACACTGCTGTTGTTCTTTTGGATCCATACATAAGAAGTCTTTTGACTTTCCCTTTTAAGGAACTTACTGTCTTTGTTGATGCATGGAGAAAGTGTGAAAATATGCAGATATTGTGTAAAATGCTGAAATACTTTAAAAATTCTAGAGAAGCGTGTGGAAGTATCAGTAACCTTTGTATTCTGAAACATGGATGGACTATTTTTGCAGACTGGGGTAGGGATTTCCTGAAGTGTTCCTGGAATGTAATTTTGCTGAGGTTTAGCTGTTAGAATAAATACCACATCAGTAAGCTGCAGAAGTGTAGCTCTAGTTCCCAAGGTGTGCGTGGTTGAGAGATGCATGGGAATTCATCTGTTTGCCAAGCATTGTGGAAAGAAGTGGTAGTTACAGGAAGAAAAAAAAAAAAAAAAAAGGTGAGAAATGTATGTTAGGTGAATGACTGAAGACGTGGTAAATACAATAGGAAGCACCTGAAATCCAGGATAACAGATCATTGCTGATCTTGCCTATGTTCAGATGTTCCCTGCTCCCTCTGCATCGATCTCCCTAAAGCGAGCGGTATCTGCCTACTGCGGCAGGCAGGCTGCTTGAAGCGTAAGGTGCTGAATGCAGTCAGGGTCTCTGCCTGCAATGGCACTGCCCTCCAGCAGTGATCAGGGACAGGTGGCAACTGTAAATAAGATCTATTAGATACAATAAAATTTCCTCAGGACAGCAACCAGAAATTTGAGAAACCTGTCAGCTGCAAATGGGAGAGGAATGACTGAGCTTTAGATGAGCAAATGTAAGACTTGGAAAAGGTGCATGGCTTATTTCACTGAACACACACATGAGGAGGCATTTGGACAAGAATCTGATTTGAAGCAACTCGGAAAATCACTTTTAATTTGTCATACTGCCCTACATGAACTCTTACCACCTTTTTCTAGTGACGAGTGGAGCGAATTTTTTAGAGCTCTAAAACATGGTAAGACATTCTTTACATGGTGAAACTTGTCAATAAGAAGTAAGCAGTCAGAAGCAGATATCAGCAGAAAAAGCCATATTTCTGAAATTCATTCAGCTTTGCTTTATTGTGAGTTCTTAGTGGTGTTATCTTGTGGCAGAAATTTAGTGAAGTGGTGGAAATTGATTAGTATTTGCTATTTAGTGGTGATTATTAAATTAAGAGAAAGGAAAAAGTACTACATTTTAAGTAATGGTCCTCTTAAAGTTTGGGGTTTTTTTCCCTGTAATTTTATCAGGAAATGGAAGCTAAGTGGCTTGAGTACATTTCAGTTTTTTTCCTTACTCGAGTAACAGTAATTTGCACGTGTAGAGCAAACTCACATAAATAAGGATTCTGGCAATTTTTTTTAATTTAATGAACTTTTGATTTGAATTAAATTCAGTCCTGTAGCACCTCTGTGTTTAGAGAATTATTTTTCCTGATTCTCATCCTCTGTGCTGAAGTTCCCAGACAAGTGACTATGAGTTTTTGTACACGTTCATTATGCATTTAGATGCCAGTGCACTAAGTATTTCAAGGGAACATGCATGCAGAAATGGAAGATCTCAGAATCAATCTCTTGTAGACAAAAAAGAAACCATAAAACACTCAAAAGCTCCCTTCATAATCTACACTCTTTAGAATTTAACTGCAAGTCCTACATCCCGTTGCTGCTGCATATTGCAAAATTGTGAATCTTAGGCTTTTAAAACTACTCCTGAGGCATCTGTTTATGTAATTTGTGTGATTGGTAGTTAAGGTGATTATTTACTCTTCTGTAAAGACATCTCTGAAAAGTAATTCTTTTTTTGGCATTGCTAAAAGATGAAATATTTAAAGATGAAATATTTAAAGCATAAACAATGCCCAGTCTATGCAGAAACTTCCTAACAAACCTAGCCAAAATGTTGATGTTGTAAGAGATTTTCACATTTTTAAAGTTTGTACTGTCCAGTTTCCATGCCTGGGTTTGCAGAGCTTGTTGTTTACCTATTCAAGGACTTTTTTTTTTTCTTAATTATGATTAAGGATATTGCAAGAACTTCTAAGGAATCTGAAATTTCAATTATAAACAAAGTCTTGTTTATTTCTGCCTTGTCCATTTAATTCTGGGATCACAGGTTTTGATGTGAACTGTCCATCATTAACTAACCTTCAGAATTAGCTACCAAGTTTCTTGGAAATGCGTAGTTTTTGAGGAATATTTTAATAATGCAAGGTATGGTGAGGCCAAAGTTAATGCTTTTTGCCACTGGATCTTATTTTACATCAGTGACGGTATCTAGAGATGGCTTCTTTTTCAGAGTCTGTTGTAATGTGATGTCTCCCTGAAATGGATATCCTATTGCATTAGTGGCTATAAAAACATCTCATCAAACATGTCTTGGTCTGCCAGACTCACACATAAAAACTTCAGGAGTAGAGGAGGAAAATTTCTTCTGTGCATCTGATGGGTAATGTGAAATGCAGTAACATCTCTCTTGATTTTCAAGTAGCGGAAAAAGTAAATAGAAGTTGGCAGAAACATTTGGAGTTCTCAAACACGTTTGTTGCAGAGTGTAGGATGTCTGCTTCTGGCTAGTGGAGGCTGTGGGTGCTCATCTCTAATCAGTACCAGTGTTTCCCATGCAAGGCTTGGGGAACGTCAGGCATCTAAGATGCTAGCTGCTGAATGGGGAGCTGCTTGTGCCACCCCCATTAGACAGATCTAGACTGTTCTACTCACTTGTTATAGGCTTCCACCATCTCAGATCTTGCTTGCCCTCTGACTGAGGGTCCAAGAACCCCTTGGGCAGAAGAGAGACTAATCTGTTTCCTTCATTGGAAGCAAAAATAGGTAAGTTATAGTTACTGTTTTGCAGCTTTTGTTTTGTTCTCCCAAATCCTGAGAACGTAAACTGTCCTGAATGAAGACACCTATGCTTGTGCCACATGACTCCTGGTGTCTTTGCATGGTCCCTCTCAATACAGGTGGTCTGCCTCTGGCCTTTCCTAGCAAGAGCTGACACACGTGTCCAGAACACGTCTAAGGAATGGACTCAAATCCTTTGTGCTTGAGAAAAGTACTGCACTTCTGGGTTTTTGACTCCGTAGTACTGGTTGGACCATTTGAAGTCTGTGGTAACATTAGTGTTGAACAGCAGCTAGCAGAACATTTAAATGCCTGAAGTGACAGCATTTGAGTAGCTGCCCTAAGCAACTGAAGTTACATGTAGTCTGTCCAAGCATGTGAGAGAGGGTCTTAATTTGTGAAAGCTGCTGTCTAGGTCCTTCTTAAAATCTGTGTTTTGTTCCAGCACTAATTCTCTAGTCTAATGTAATCTTCTGATCTTTCAAAACAGTTCCCTGATAATTTTTGACCTCTGACTATTATTTTCAATGGTTCAGGCTTCCTTCTAGTGCATAAAATTAATATCTAGGTACACCTAAGCATAAAACAACTATGTAATTTAGTTAATAAAGTGTGTTATTTCTGTAGCCTAAATGGCTGATACTTGTGTTTGTAACTTTTTTCCCCTATTGTATTCTTAATGTGCAATGCGCCATCAGATTAGGTATTCACTTTACCTTTCTGAGCATACAGTGAAACGTTTGGATGTCCTTTTGTATGCATTTTTTACCTGTTTATTAAACAGATTTGTTAAGTGGAATTTTAAGGAAGCTTTTTATTTGTTATTGGAGAAGAGTTTGATATCCTACAGTTGGATGGATATTAAAATAAACCCATGTGTGGAACCTTGGGAATTCATCTGTTGCACCTGTGTGCTAAAGCTCTAGGTATGATTGTTGGGTGTTTTTGCAAGATACCCATAACTGATCTGTGCCACGTATGCTGGCAGAGAGCTCTTTCATAAATCAAAATAGTTGATGTTGTATAGTGAAGCATACAGGCTTGCAATTAATTACCACTTTGCATGAGACTGTGAATATTGTTTCCTGAAATCTTTTTCTCTTTGGAAATCCTGACTTTTGTTTAGAGAATGTTTGGGGTTTTGTCATAGAAATAATTTCCTGTCTTACCCACTACTGTTCGCACATACTTGTGTGAGTGCTAAAGAGGCTGGAATTGAAACATATGGGGCTTTTTGTTGTTTTGTTTTAAATACTGTGCAACAACATGAGGAAATTCTTTAATCACTTCAAACCCCTGCCTAAGTTGAAGTGTGTAGGCTTTCTTCTGCTGCGTTTACTTTAATAGAATGGGAACCTATTGAGGTGCTGCAGTAGTGTAACAGAAACAGCTGTTTTAGAATCCTCTGAGTGTAATAATAATATTATGTTTCATTATCAACTAAATACTTTCAGTGTACGTGCTACTTTAGGTGTTGCATTATAGAATTGAGCTGTGGAAAAAAAAATGTAAAAATTGGTATTTTCTTAGGGTGTTAATGGTAGGTTCTAACACTGATAATGTCCAATGTTACCTTTCTTCATCTACAAAGTTCACTTTGGTAATCTTTTTCTGACAAGTTTTGCTTCTGAATTTTCTATGAATATTTGTCTTGTATTCCTCCCCTTGAAAGTCTCTTATTCTTTACAGTCACTTCTTGATTCTCTGGAAGTCAGCCAGTTTACTTCCACTTATATACTACCTCTATACACAGTACCTGTTAATTTTTGTCATGATGCTGGGCATTCTTCATTTTTGGCTTGGTTTCACAAATTGGTGTTAAAGCTATATTTGGAGGCCTGTTCCTGTAAAAATGGACACATGAAACTCTCCACATCTGTCATACAGTGAAAACAAACGTTCTTCTAACTAGGTGGTGTGTTTACTCTCTCTTGGTAAATAGCTGCTTATTAATGGCTGTTAAAACAAACATACATGTGTCTGTTGTTTCTAATGGTAGGACGTAGCTCTTCTCTTTCTTTCTGCACCTCTGCCTTGCACGCTGAACTCTGGTTTAAAACCATGTTAAGTGCAGTGATTTCTGTATTGAAGCAGAGAGCTCTTAGTTTAGAGGATAAAATCCATTGTGTGCCATAGTGGCTAAAAAGAAAATGTGTCCTGATCTCAGTGCTGTTTGGGTATCGCAGTTTATTTGATATGAGACCAAATCTTATGTGTTCATAAGGTCCTCCTGCTAAATGTATTCTTTACTCTGAATATGCATTTCAAACCTATTAGTTGAGACCTAGCATGTTAGGTGAGACTGGCTTGTAGGTCGGTATTCATCTGACACATTACAGTTCTTATAACGTGTTTCTAAAGCAAAATGCTGTGGGCACATTTGCTGACTTAATTGTTGTCTGATACATTGTTAGGTGCCGTATAGCATTTACAGAAAACAGTCTGCAGATTTTTCTTATGTAGTGGAATTAATAAAACTACAAAGAATTTTTATAACTCTAGATTAGAAGTTGCCTTGAGGTTATAGTTTTCTCCCCCCTTTTCTTCCCCTTACATCTTATCTTTGTGACGCAGATTTTTATAAAATTTTTATTCCTTTTATTTGCACTTTTGGATATAAACATACAAATGCTTATTTCCTTAAAGGCCCATGAAGTTTGCACTGTAATCAAAACTAGGAAACTAGATGAAGAATGAAAGAACAAAATTCAGATCTGGCAGTAGCTGTATTTTAATGAAAGGATTTATGATTGCTCTTAGGCTACTTTGTGAATTGCATGTTGTGATTTATGACTAAACCATTCAAACCTGGTTTCTTAGAGCAAGACACAAATGTGCATAGAGAGAGGAAACTGCACCAAACATAGTTGGGGTTGTGGGTCTCTTTAGCCAAAAGATGTGGTCTGAATTGGTTTGGTGGAAACATTGTGCTTTCCTTTTGGTGGCAGCATATCTCTGATAGCGAGGAATCTCTTCAGTAGGATATGCATCGCTGATCTTTTTGTAAATACTTAATTCAAACAGAGCAAGAAAGACAGAGCCCTTCTGAGCAAGAGATGATGAGACAGCCCAGAGGTGAATGATGCTGAGTAGGGCTGAAGTGTAACTCAGAGCTCTAGTAAGGGACCATTGCTACTGGGCAGTGAAGTTATAATTATTCTTGATATGTTATAAAGTCCTTGCAGAAAAGCAGAAGGCAGCTCTTCCATTAACAAGCAAGAGTAACCTGAAATATAAGATGTCCTAGACACTGGAATAGGGTATTTTTCACAAGTAGCCACAATATTGCTAACTTGAGCACTGACTTTCTTTTTTCTTTCTCTGACTAATTTCCCCCTAAATTATCTTTGTAAAATGGTGTCAGTGCTCTATGCATTGTTTAGTACTGGTGTCACAGGAGGTATATCCAAATTTTAAGTGAAAACTGGAGTTGAATATTCAGAAAGCCTTTCTACAGAAATGCAAACACAGCCTATTTGCTACCAAACCCTCAGAGATGGTTACATCTGGATAATCTAGGAGTGTTGGTGTGCTTACCAGCTTGGTGTTGATCAGTGTTTGCCACCCAGATCTGTGGGAACATCTGATGTTATGATTTATTCTGTGCATGAGTGAGGTAACCACCTTACAGAACACATTTTATTTATTAGATTGAGTCTTATAGAAGGTAAGAGTGTGGTCCAATTAAAACCCTAAAGTTGTCATAAAATTGCTTTCTACTTCTACCTCATGGACATAGAGACTGGTTGCAGTTTCCACTTTGTCAACTCCAGTTTACTGAATAAATCAAATTTGACTATCCTACCACTTTTAAAAACAAGATTTAAATAGCTATAAATCTGTGTTTTCTTATCAGAACAAGATGCTGCCCCCCCCCCCCATTTGGTCATACCCAAGTTGAAAGTCCTGATATGAAAGGACTTGTTACTTTAAATGAGAAAGAAAACTCGTTAGAGGAATAGCAGTAGAACTATGATGAAGAGTGAAAACCATGGCATACTACCTATATCATATTATAGCAGAAGGGAGAAATTTTCTTGTTTTGGAGACCAGCAGCACATAAGATGTGTTGACCTGTCTCTGTAGGAAAAAAAAAAAATAATCCTTAAACTTTATGCCTGAGTGTTGTGCGTTGATATTAGCTGAACACCAGGTGCCCACCAAGCCTTGCTATCACTCCCCTCCTCAGCAGAACAGGGTAGGAGAAAATAAGGTGGAAACCCCCCCACCCTTGTGGGTCAAGGTGAAGGGAGTTTAATGAACTAATAGCAAGTGTTGTGTGTGCAGAAGCAAAAGAAAACTGAAGATGTTCTCTACTTCCCATCTGAAGGTGGTGTTTGGCCACTTCTCAGGAAGCAGGGCTTCAGTATGTGTAGCAGTTGCTCCGGAGGACAAATGTAATAAACAATGAATGCCCCTCCTTCCTCCTCCGTTCTCTTGTCTTTCCCTTTGGTCACTTCGGGTCAGCTGTCCTGCCTCTGTCCGCTCCCAAGATCTTGCCCACCCCCAGCCTACTGATGAGGGGAGGGATGCTGGAGAGCCAGCCTTGGTGCTGTGCGAGCGCTGCTCAGCAGCAGCCAGAACACCGGTGTGTGATCACCACAGTCCCAGTCACCAGTACAAGCACAGCGCTGTGAGGGCTGCTGTGGGTTTCAGCCAGACCCAGTGCACTCAGGGAACAAAACTGTAGAATGAAGGTTTGAGTTTACTTTTTCTAGAAGAATTTCAGAAGGGCAGACCTACATGCAGATGTAGTTTAGTTCTGGAGCAGTAAGCAAGGCCGTAAAGGTAAAATAGCAGCTGTTGAGTATCTAGAGTACCCTGAGATACAGACCAGGTACCTGGGCCAAGCTACAGGCAATCCTTGTTAAGCTGGAGCATTCAGCAGCTCTTACTTGGAGCAGACTAAACATTTTGGTTCATGTCAACTGCTTTAGTCTTATAGACTTGGAATAAGCAGGCAGAGATCTGGAAATCCAAGAGGGATGTTAACTGTGTCCTTTTCCCCATGCTTTTCCCTGCAGCTTTTGTATGAAGCTTGCAGAAGGTTCTGTAACAGTTTAGTATGACTAGAGTATAATTGTTACAATGTTCTCAGGACAACGCAGGCTCCTTTTCCATGGTCCAGCCACACTAGTGGTACAATGAAAAAACTGTTAAGATGGAGCTGAAGATGGGGACTAGTTTTCCTAAGGAAGTCTTTTTCCCACATAGCAATATTTCAGCGGTGATGGGTAGAGGAAACTACCCAGAAGTTATCCAAAATCCAAGTTTCATACTAGCCTATTCTTCTCTGAAAAATGTGAGTTTTGATAAAAAAAACCTTCACGATATGGCTATTAAGCACTGTAAATAGGTTATTTTGTATCCTCGTTCTTTTATATGTTGTCATGATCAATAGGTGGAAAAATCTCTTAAAATGAAACACATTCATCCCTTTCTGCAGAACCGATCACAGTAAGTGTATTCCCTTTGAGGAAGCTGATGGTCTGACATCACCAGGTGAGAACTTCCATGAAGCATCACAATGACATTTTTAAGATCTAGAAGTTGGAGCTGGGATATATATGTAACTTTTTCTCCCTGAATTAACAACACTGGTTGATTTTTATTTCTTTTTATTATTTTATTTTTTGGGAGGAGGGGAGATGCAATATGAGGAGGCGGATAATATATGAGCTTTTTCACTGAAAACTCAGTTTGAAAGTTATTCTTCTCTTCCTCCAACCAGAAACCCATAGAAAACTCCTTAAGATTTGGATTTGTTCTAGTTAGTCTAATTGAGCCTTGCTTTGAATTTGCTGTAGTGTAACAGTCCAAAGGATTTGTGAAAGTATCCAGTCCCACTGCACACTCGCTTTGCATAGGTTTATCAAAGGGTGTACTGCAAGGTGTCCACTTGTGCTTTGCTTATGGAAAATTAGTTCTGCTGGGAACTGTAGAGCAACTAATAGCAACTGTGACTCCTGGCTCAGGTATGTGTAAGATGCTGTAGTTACACTGGACAAGCATCCTCAGGAAGTGCGGATTCTTCTCTAGGGAGCTGTGAAAATTCTGTCAGCCTTGAGTTAGATGGTGGAGACAGTCGTGTTTAGATTCTTTGATGGTTGGTAGTAGATATATCCTAGAACTAGTAATAAAGTATGCTAGGTGCTAGGTAGGAAGATGAGCCATAAAAGTGTTTTATCCATGGGGATCACTTATTTTAGGGTTGTCTTGAATATCTATGTGGTAGAATGACATGGTAAGAAAGTGCAAACACAGAGTTGGAAGTTAAAGGAAAAGAAGCTGCAATGAAGCAGAGATGAAACTACAGGAGACGGGCATTGCAGCATCCTGAAAGATAGGAATAGCAGAAGAAGCTTTTTACTTTAGCAATGGTAATAAAAGAAAAAAAGTGAAGTAGAAAAGCAGGAAAGGAAAGATTGCATACAGGAAGCTGAGAAAGCACTAAAATATGTGAAAAGGATTCAGTGAGATAGAATAGATTCCTGAAGAAACAACGGTTTGAGAATGAATCAATATTTTTCCTTAAAATTCTGCTGAGATCAATTTTGGCTAAAATGTAGCATATGCCTCCTCTCTTGCAAGAAGTAACAGATGGACCCAGAGAGGGTCTTGACTTTCATGTCTGTACAGAATCTTTTTTTTTTTTTTTTAATTTTTGTTTGTTGAAGGCATTAAAAAATACCTTTGGCAGTTTTTCCATTTCCTTTGGCTTTCATGTCTAAAGAAATATTCAAACTGGGAGAGGGTATGGGAAACTGAGCCAGGTGGCAAGGCTATTCATCACCTAGTCAGTGGTGGAAAATATTGAATGATCAAATGAAAGTGTCTTAAAATAACATGACAGAGAGACAGAAAAAACTGCCAAGGAAAGGAATTTGTGTTAAAAGAAAACTTGCCATTTCCCTGTCCAGTCATAATAAAAGACTTCAATGTTCAGTGGAAGGCAGTGTACGTATCATCTGCAGCTATAATTTTTTTTTCTGTTACTTTTTAGAATAGCTAGAAAGTCATAAAGAAATGGTTTTATCTGCAAGGCATTTTGTTTGAATACTTGTATGGAAAATACCTCTTGTTATGTGTATGTATGCAAGTATGTATCTATGCTATAGGACAGTCTCTAAATTTGATTATAAGGAAGAAAAAACATTTTTGCCCATTTTTGTAAATAAAGATAACTTCTGTGAGTTACCGAGTAAGATGTGAGGTGGTTTGGTAGCTCTGTCAACTTCAGGATGTAAGCCAAAAAAACAGGAGAAAAAATTATCTTTGAAATAAGGAAACTTCCTATCTTGGACTGAAACTGCAAATGACATATCTGCTACAAATTGGTCTGCAAAATTGGAGGGGGCATGGTTAGTTTTATTATAACGCCTTGCCTATCCCTTGTTTTCACAATTTGAAACAGATCAGGTGGTAGGAAATCCTACCTCTAACCTTGTTTTCTTTGTCTAGTTTGTATTAATGAACTGAAGAACAGTGGTTGCTAATAAAGACTACAGTGTTTTAAAACCATTCTGGGGTTTTAGAGAATGTTCCAAATGTGTCTGCTGGGAGTCTCTAATATTCTGCTTGCAGTTGATATGTTTTAATTATTTTTACTGTGTTCAATTGAATTTAAAGGCTTAGGTAACCATTAATTTTTTGTTATTTCCCAAAGTAAGATCCCTTTCTTAATACCCAGCCACCTTAATCACAGCCATTATGATGATACCCACAGGAAATGGGGGGTATATATTGGCACTAATTTAAAGATCAATTAATTGCTTACCTAAATAATCTTACAAAAATAAAACTTCTAATGAATTTAACTAACATTTATATGTAGGTAAACTAACACTGGCCCCAGCAAATGCTGCTAGAGTCCAGACAGTTATCTAAAAGTCTGGGACTGTACTGGACACATTCTGCCATAGATGAGAGAAGGATTTAAGGTATAAGCTCTTCAATTTAGAGAAAGCACAGCCCCAAAATTGCTGTTGTAAACATGCACATGCTACCTAATTCCTGTAGTAATTGGGTCTAGGCTTAGTGAGAGCTTAAGACTTTAATTTGTTGTTTAGAGTCTTAAATGTAAAATATTGCAATTGTTTGTACAGTGTAGAAATGTGTGAGAAGAAATAACCTTCAAAGTCATGGAAGAAATGGAAAGGAATTATTTTTGAGTCATAGAATTGGGTTGATATATTCTATCTAAAGCAATAACCTGATTCATTTCTCTCCCTTTTTTTTAAAGAAAAAAGACACTAACCAAACTGTATTGGCAAAATATTTGGAAGATTTCTCCCTCCATTTTACACCTCGTCCAAATTCTGAATGGAAATGGACATTAAGCTGTAAAAGCTTTAAAGACAAATTAAGACAACTTAAAATAACTTCTGTTCTCTGCCCAGTTCTGAAAATAATGTCCCATTTAACATCATTGTCTAATAGTTTGTCAAACACGTGCAGAAATAATGTCATATTAGCATTTATCAATTATACCGATGCCATTCATCAGCCAATGCTGTTTGCAAACAAGTAAGTATAATGGATTTTTACAATTCAGGTTGCTTAAACATATCTCTTATGTAGCAGATGCTGTTTGGAGATTTGTTTTCTGTGCACATGAGCTCTTGGGAACATGAACTGTCCTGGTCAGTATTGTTCGGAGCTGCCCTGCTTGGTGGCAGAGTTCCTGGGCACTACTGTAGTGCAAAGAACAATGATGTGCTAGAAATATATTGACAAAACACCTGAGGAGACAGAGGGATGAACTGTCTTTAAAGACATTTGTTCCGATGTGAAAATGTCTGTGTGGCCATTTGGAGGCCACACAGAGGTTAGGAATAGCCTTTATTCAAATGCCCTTGACTGGTTTTAAGTTCCAGTGCTGCATATACGATCTAAATCTGGAGTTTAACAGTTGTAACTAGGCTTGAGCACAAATAATTTAATAGATTTAGTTGTTTTATGCCAAATAGCTCTTAGAAATCTCTCTGCTGGAGTACAAGGTTAGCTGGCTTACTGTTCAGCCACTTGAGGGTCTTCTCAGAAAATTCTCAAACTTGTATCCCAAATGTATTTTTGAATTATATGCCGTGCTTAATGAAAAGCAGAGACTTGATTGGAACAAGCAATATAGGAAATTAGTTTTTTGCGTACGTGAGGGAGAGATTTATAGTTCCTGTAGTATATTTTGTGTCTTTGTAGACTGCAAGGCAGTACCTTGCAGCATTCGACGGTAGGCATGAAAGAAAGTTTTAGGTGCTGAAGGAAAAAGCAAAGAACTTTCTTGTCCCAGGCTTTGTGGGTTTGCATTTTGGCACAGTTGTATTTCATGGATTTAGTGGGAAATGTTTTAAAACAGGCAGTAGTTTTCATCGTGACTCATTATGAGTAGCAATATATTATATATAAACAGATTATTTGGAACCAATGGGGTTTTATTTTGTGGTTCAATTAATACTATACTGAATATGATCTTCTGGAAATAGAATACCTTGATTCTGATTCTGCCAGTTACTTACTAATGGACCATCTCTGTAACTCCTTTATTTACAACCACCAACTTATATTTATTTAGACAGAAAGCTTCATAGATTGAGGGTTCTCTCTAGCTACATACAAGTGACATAAAGCACAAGAGCAAAATGTGGCTATACTGTGATACAAATACCTCATTATCAGTATTGTAGAGTAACCCACTGATATTCCAAGAAGGAAACTTTGCTTTTCATTGTTATCTGAATTTTGGCCCCTAAAAATTATGAAAATTATAAACTTAACACTGTTAGCTTACAAGCCTTTCTTTCTAGAAATCTGCAAGACCAGCAGGACTACCCTGGCAGTTTCAGTCCAGAAGCTGCAATCTTTCACTGTTCCTGTAATGTAGCAATGATGTAAAAGTTGACAAGTAAGCACACCTCTTTGGAGCTGTGAAAAAAACAGCAGATGCATTTTGTGTATCTTTTTTTCTTTGACTGAATTTCCAAAGAGAAAAATTCAGTAATGGATTCAATGAGATGGATTCTATAATGCAACAGTCTTGATAGAATTGCGTCTTTGTACACTTAACTACCTAAACAAAGGTTGGAGGCTGGGGGTAAATCCAATAAAAGCAAGTGAAATGCTTCTATCTAACCCTTACTTGAACTGCAGGGTCAGATCCATCATGACATAATTGGTTTATTCTCTTGTGTCTAAGATGCTTTGGAGTAAACAGAATTTTTATGTAATGGAGAGCTTAGATTACAAGTGAAAACTTTTCTGAGTCTGGAAGATTTGATTAATAGAGCCTAAAATAGAGGCTAAATGTGTGTGGCTAAAGATGCTCTGTTAGCATTTTGGAAAGTCACACTAGTTCCTTGTGTAAAAAACTCCATGTGTTTGAACTGCAGGGTCAGAGCCATCACCATATAATAGGCTTATCCTCTTATGTCTAAGATGCTCTGTAGTAAACAGAATATTCCTATGTCCTGGAAAGCTTAAGCCCGGCCGCTCTAATATTTCATTGCGCTTCAGTAGTTCTTGTAACAAGAAGCACAGTGAGTATTTTTTCCCCTTTAACGTTGAATGTGCTAGTAATATTATACACGTTTATGAAAACTTTCTCAGTCTGGAAAAGAGAGTCCAAATCCATGTAATGATTTCTTGTAGGTATGCTGTTCCATGTCATTGATCATGCAGGTAGCCCCCCTCTGTACCTTTGTAGTTCTACTAGATCTGTTCTGGAAAGAAAGAATCAAAAGCTGTGTTTTTTTGGTGTCATTGCAAAATACAGTCACTATGGTGTTACAATAATGCAATGACAAGTGAGATATCTAAGTTGAATCAACTCCTTTCTCTTCTTAGGATATGATTTAAAAAAAACCCATTGTAGTAGGTCAGACTGCTGAACTTGTTTCAGTGAAAACCCTTACTTGACATTTTAGCATGAAGAGCATGTGCTCCTTGCATTTATTTAGACAGGGTTTGTCTTGTGTTTGAAAACATTTTGCGGGGTGAGGTGATGACAAAAGGGTAAACTAATCTATTCCTCAGGTTAAGTCTTCTGCTCCTGCTTCCCCAACTCCCAGAAATATTTCAAGCACAACCCAGCTATTTCTCCTAGGATGCCTGCACACCTGAGGCTAGTCCTGAGAACTGATCTATATAAATAGTTAGACAATATTTTCTAGGAACCCAGTCTCATTGATACACTTAACCCAGAAGAAAAACTCAAACTTGAGTGGAAACACTCCGCCCCCACCCCGCACCGTGATAGCATTTCTCAGTTCAGGTGGTTTTTTTTTAATTAATAACAAGATCTTATGGAATCTGCAAATAAACCTGAAATACATCATTAGGCCTTCTATCAGTATATGCTTCTTTATGCAAAGGAAAATGAGTGTAATGTATTTAATAACTAGCTGTAGGCAACACTTGGGACAGCATAAAAGTTACTGTGTTGTCTATAGCTAAGCAGATCTTTACATATGTGCTGGTGATCTCAGTTTTGTCATCCACTTTCAAATTAGCTTTAATTGTTCATTACTCTTCTTGCCTATGCGCTACACTGGGGGAGGAGAACAGCTTAATAATCCTTTATTGCTGAATAGTGTGGGTGATCATACAGGTTTGATCCTTCTACAGCTGCTCTAGAAATGGGGGAAGTGGCATAGATAACTGGGCAATCAGTAACATCTGTGACTGTAGAGTTGTCGCATAGTCTGTTTAACTGTGTAACAAAGCTAGAAAGTGTTGTAGGCCATAACCACCTTAAAATTGTGCCATTAGTCTCATCCTCAGAATACTGAGTGTTGGAAATGTGAATAGTGAGGATTTTACTCAAGTGCAGTGTATAAGCAATAGGATATAACTGTATGATGCTTTCAGTCCTTTATGTTGTTGCCATTGATTCTACAAACATTTCTTCATGTAATAGAATTGAGTTTTCTGTCCCAAATTTGGAAAAGGACTGTGTTGTTTGAAATCAGTCTGAGTTGCAGCTAGAAGGTGGTGCACAGACTGACTTTGTGCTAGACAGCAGTGTGTTGAGGGGGAATTGTGTTTCCATTGAAGCTGATGAGTATTTAGTTGGCACTTCTAAATAAGGTGGACTGGCTATAACTTTGTAGCTTGACTTTAAATAGGGTAAATGTTCCTAATAGAGCTTCTAAAGTTTTTGTCCTGCAAAATCAACTTGTGTCCTTTTCCTTCCTCCATTTAAGACAATTGATATCTCATGTCGTCAGGGTTGGGTTCCTAGAGGGACACAACCTCCCTGATACTTCTCTTAGCACAAATAATGCACACATATCATGATAGAGACGGTGGGGTAGAAGGCTAAACAGCGTTTTTTCTGTTCTGCAACTCTGTGCAGGCCTAGTTATGCCCTGTTTTGGAATGAACGAGACTTTGCAAAGGACTTATCAATTTAATTTAGTTTTGTAGAAAGTTTATTGCTGTACCTGAAGTTATTTAACTGGGTTCTCCCTTAAACTGGTTTAAGGATAGGCAACTCCAGAGAACAGTTCACCCCATAAAATGATGATTGTTTAGAACAGGAAAAGTTGTCATCTTAGAGAGGTTCTTATTAACCGAATTTAATAATTCTACTTAGTGTGTTTATATCCAGGTCTGTTGGTAGAAATGAGATATTAACAAATTTTCTAATGCAGAGTATACTTAAATCACAGTACCATCATAGATCCATATTCCTATTTGATGCTAGGAAGCATGACAGTACTTGCTTCTGGGAAATCTGTATATAAGATTTGTGTAATTTACCTAAAATCTGTATCTGCAGAGAGATGTGATAGCTTCACTGTAATCGCTGCAGAAAATTCCTTTGGTGTTATCATGTATGCTACATGACTACAACGCACGTGAATCATTACAATGCATTTTAAGAAACTTCTGGAAGTTTTTCAAGTGATTTCAAATAGAGTCCGTATAAGCCAAGCTCAGAGCTTAAAATCAGTTTTCATATATATAGCTGGTAACCTCTTCTTTTGACCAAGAGACTTAACTGGTTTTTATTACCTAAATTTGGAAGTTATGTAAGCATATTGGTTTCCTTCTATAAAGAAATGACACATGTACTGCAAGCTTACAATAAGATGCTGTGATTTTTTTTATATTTGCAGATATCCTGTTTTCCTCTTGGTTTACAAAGAAAACTCAGTGTCGAGGGAGCTGAAGGCTGGGATGTGCTGGGCTAATACAAATTTAACTGAAGCCAAGAATGCCCCTGGTTTGGCTCTGAAAAGAGTGCTAAGCAGCCAAGGACATTTGGAAGGCCAAATCCAAACCAGTACGGTGAGCTTCCTATATTGTACTGCATACAGCAATAATTTATATATATGAATTTTATGCTGTTTATCCTGTCTTTATATCTTGTTTAACAGAGGATAGCCTGCTTTTGAAATACTGGTGCAGGCTGACTAGATTCACACGTGATACAAACTATGTATTCTGCTTTTTGAGAAACAGCTTTAATTTCTTGTCATTAGCTCCTGCTTTTTTAGCCAAAACTGCCTGTATGGCTCTAGTTTGCCCTGGTCAGGATGTGGGAAAAGCTAAATCCAACATACAGACTGACCTAAAAAAAGTTGTATTGGCACTGAGAGGGAGTCAATAAGTAAATTACTTTGCCATCTAAGTAGAAACCAGGATGGTGATTAAAAAATAAAAATAAATTGCAACAATTGTTTATCTGCTTTTGTAATAACACAGCAGACCTGGATTTCTTCAGAGGATTATTATTTACTCCTGATACTGTGCTTCAGTAATATCTCTCAACAGACTTTTCCTCTAAAACTGTGTTCACAGAAAATGTCTGGCTAAATATTTGTGTTAAAACAGCCTCCGACTTCTTAAGGTTATATTTTGTAAGGTGCTAGAGTTATACTCTCTATCCCTTTGGGAATTCTTTAAATATCTAGAGTGGAATAAAATGCTTTACTCTGAGTGAAATATAAGATCCCCTAAGTGGTATTATTCTTTAATTTAGTTGATGTTCACTGTTCTCAAGAATGTACAAACATTCATATGGAAATGAGTATTTAGCTTATTTGTAGATATCCCTGTTTCATGCTTTCACCAAACTGCTTATCCCATCTAATTTAAATATTTTGTCATGTTTTCTAGAAGATCCATGTGCTCTTGCTAATTTAAATGTTTCTTCTTCTTTTCTTTTTTCCCCATTTTTTTTCTACTTGCTTGTTGTTATGCCTGAATTAAAAACATCTGGATTAAAAATGTTGAGGTTTTGATAACAAGTCTGTCTCTCATTTATTTTTCTTGTAAAATGTCACAGCATCCTTTCTATACTTGGCATCCAAGAAAAGTTGAGATGTGTTGAAGGCTTTCACTAGAAACCATTTTTTATGGAAAATCACTGTTTTGATCAAGATTCTTTCTTTTTATATAAAGTTTTTACTTCCTTTGGCGAGTTAGTTTTTCATTACACCTCTGAAAGGGAAAGAAAACTGGATTTTATGGAGTTTCAACTTCTGAGACTGACAAAATGAACATTTGCATGTATTTTTAATGACTACAACTGTAATTACTGCTCTGCTCTGCTTGCATATATTTTGCCAGCAAATCCTGAAGGGCCAAATACACACACACAAAAAGGATTAAGTGTCTACAGTAGATGAAAAAATCTATGTAATGATAACGTGCATTAGCAAACTATCCTTCACTCAGTTGCAGCAAAAAACTACACAGAAATTTTGCATGTTATTACGTACTAGGAAGAAAAATACAGGCTACCAAAGCAAGGTATGCCTGAAAGAAAATAAATGCTGCTACAGCAGTCTAGCCAAGGATCTCCCTGTTCGTTTTTTATTTCATGCCAATCTAGCTGTGTTGTGACCTGCCCAGAAACAAGGACAAAGAGTGTAGACTAGGGAGTGAGCTGCTTGTGATAGGTCCAGTGTTACCACTTGAAAATGGGTTATGCAGATGAATAACCTCAAGCTCTTGACACAATTTGCAACAGTAAGGTTGGAAATTCAAGTTAGTGCAAATGCTTTTCGAGTTGGAACAGTTGCTATTGCAAAAACAAAACTGGTAAAACCAGGCATGAATGGTAGACTTGGGGAGTTTGCAGATTGTTTACAGAGTATTGAGTGCTCAAATCAAAGTGAAATTGTTTTTCAAACGTTGCTTAATTACTAATTCAGTTGGAGTTACTGAAGAAAAATGCTCAGTGATTCTGAAAATCTGATAATCAGCACAGGATTCTGTGTCTTCACAAGTTTTCTCTGATTCTGCTCTTGTGCAACTCCAGAACTGATTTTCCTGCTCATTTTGGGGCAGTTAACTGCTGCCTGAACTTTACAAATCAGATGTGCTGTGTAATTAGAGTATTTATTACAGAATGAATTCTGAGCTATGATGTTAATTAATGAACAACAACAAAAAATATAGTACAATCAGGAGGAGTATCTATTCATATCACATAAATAAATTCCTTTGAGTTCAGTATGAACTCTGGAACTGCCAAACCAAGAATGTCTGTGGCTCTGCCAAAGAGTGACTGCCTGAATTTCCACTGGAAATTCCAGTAAGCATTAGCACTTAATTACTGTACTTTACCTTAAAGGCAGGAATTAAGTGACATGCAGCATAGCTATGGCCCTCTACTCCTTTCTGCATCTCTTAATGTGTCACACTATGACTAAAGTCTGGAGTAGAACTACTTTGCTGATAATGTGTGCTTGGCAGAATCTGCAGGTACACAATAAATAACTGACTTCAAATTATACAACATAAATTGTTCCTGCTTTCTCAAGAGGGTAATTGCATATTAATACATGCTCATTAATAAATACTGTAGGTACTGAAAAACAACCTAATTCCCTTTCCTTGTTTATAAAGCTAGATTTAGTTATTTTTGTACGTATTCTACATACACAGAAGCTATTCTGCCTTCAAATTTCCTAAATGACATTGTAATTCTCATAGACAAAAGACATAGTTGTCTGCCTTGCTTAAAACTGCAGTCTAGTTCTTAAGCCGTGACATTGTAGGAGTATGGGGTCAGCTCTCGGCATTTTGGCATTCTGCATGGTGCTGTGTAGTGAGCATTTGGGTCATCAGTAAAACAATCTCTGGATTAGGTTTTTCTCACATTGAAGTCAGCTGGGCCTGTTTCTGCCATGTCTTCTCAAAGGCAGAGTTGTACCGCTTTCAGTTAGTGCGCTTTCTTCTTGTTGGCCCACCCCAAGCCTCCTGGAGACCAGGAATTGCGTAGTAAGTAACAGGAATTTTCAAATAGCACGGTATCAAATTGATTCCAGGCTCTGCAGCCATATTGGAAACTAACTTTTGCCATTAATTTTTATCTTAAAATACCTGGTATATTCATTTTTCTACATCTTTGCTGCTTCCAACTTTTAAAAGAAAAGCTTGTTGGCAATTTACTGGTCACGCAGAAGGGTGAGGAAAGAAGATTTTTAACACTGGAAAGTTGCTTGCTTTCATAACATATGATGGAAATTAAGCTTGAGATGACAAATTTTGAGTTGCTTGTTTCCAAAGCTCAAGCTACATTGTTTAAAGTGGTGGTTGTGTAGACAGCTCATGTGATTACTTTGAACATGTAATTACTTTGAACAGGAACTGTACAGATGATCATCCTGTAATATGTAGAGATAAGAAATTCAAGTTGCACATTTTGCAGTATGTGCTTGTGCTTATGTGTGCATGTATTGTGTGTGCATGTGAAGCGAGCATGAGAGAACTGAAGTAACAGGTCCCCACTGTGAGATTTCCTGTAATGTACACTTAACACATGTAAATCCTTTGTCTGCAATCATGCCAATCACCATGGAATAACATGCAATGAGTAGAAAACAATTTTGTGGTAACTGCAGCCCACAGTGGTTTGATGAAAACTCTTAGTAAGAAATTGCTTTCACGTCAGAAAATTCTGTATTGTCAGAAATTCCTGAAATGTTAGCAAGGGTGTAGCCTTTAGAAAAATTCTCGAATACTCCAGGGTTATTTTTCCTTGTTTTCCTCTGTGTCATCTTTTTATCTTCTTTCATCAGCTATATGAGCAACCAAGTGTATAAATATGGTGCAGACTTGTGTGCTCATGGGGAATGAGTCTTACTCATTGGTGTGTTTTAAGTTTTTTGTTTTCAGAGCAGTTAACTTGTTTCAGTGCAGAACTGGCACTGTGGGAATCATGTCAAAGGGCTACCTTGCACACAACCTTATCAGTCCTTTGTACATAAGCCAAATACACACAATACACACTCAGTTTTCTATTTGGCATTTTCTGATTTTGTAGAAGAGCCCCAGGGAGCTGCAGGCTTAGCTTCCTTGCAAAAAAACTGGCAAAATATAAGCAGAAAATAGATAAGAGGTGCTTGATTTATTTATAGATTTATTTTCTGAAAACTCTGGCTAGAAAACGTAAGAAGTCCACCTTGTCTTTTCTGACTGAAATCAATAACAACTTACAAAAATATCTATTAGTCATATCCAAATATTTAGAGAGCTTTTGCCTTTCAGGGAACTCCGTGCACCACAGGGCAACAGCAGGCTTTGGAGCTGAGGGTGGGAGCCGGCCAAATCACCCTGCAGGGGCTGCAGGGCGGGGAGGGAGCTGGGGGAGAGGTGGTGTGGGGTGGCTGGGCTCTGCTCTTTGCAGCGTGCCCAGGGGGTGTTTCTGTTCTGAGCCGGCTCCGTGCTTGACTTAAGAGGGGTAGGACCTGCAAGGGAAAAGGAAGAAGAGCTTTCTCCTTGCTTCTGTCTCTCCACGTGGTTCTGCACTCAGGTGAAGATACCTTCTCCTGAATACTCGGCTATTTGTGGTGTATGGTCAAGCACATACTATTTTAAAATCCATATAAACTGTCCTTTATAATGGTATCTTAGCTTTCATGTAATCAAGTACATAATTCAAGGTTGACCATCTTTTTTCACTATGTCAAACTGGTAGACTTCCTGTGTTGCTATCTCTTATAATGGGTCTAATCAAATGTGTGGGTTTGAGGAGAGGGGGAGATGCTGTTATGCTTTCTGGCTCCACTTGAACTTACATACTGCTGAATAGTAAACCCAGAACGATTAAGCTCTGTTTTGATGGTGTAAGTCAACATCTGTTGTTATAGGAACGTAAGTTTTTGTGATTATTATTATTTTTAATTACAAAAGAAAGCCTCTCTCATGTCCTTTCAGATGTTAAGTAGGTGACACCCAGCACTTTTTTTGGTTTTTCTTTTCTTGCAGTGCTACACTTTAAAATGAATATATTTTACTTTTGTTTGTGCTAAGTGAAAATTAAAAACTGTCATGCCCTTATTCTGACTATGCTTTTACTGTCAATTGTAACCACTTAAAGCAGTAGTCTAGTAAATAACGTTGTCTGCCAAGGAGTTGGCTTAGGTGGAGTTTTCTGAACCACTCCCCAGCGCTCTGAAGAACTCCTTAAAATTCTGGTATCTGTTGCTGACAGTTAAGAAAAGAATTTGCTGCCTTCACATTCTCACTGTGTAGTTCTTATTGAGATAGCAATACTAAACCTTTTAAAGGTCTAATTTGGCAAATTTGAGCTTGGAGGCATCATTTTGGATACTGGTTGTCTTAATGAGCTATGGAGGAAGCAAATTAACATTATGTGCATATTCTAATATGTCTTGTGTGTGTATAAAAATCTATATTACATATACATCTCTATTATATAAGCATTCAGAAGTATTGTCTCCTCTAACTCAGGACTAGTATCTATATGGTCTATATGCTTTTGTTTCCATGTGTTTTAATGATGCTTCAAAAATCGTATTCCACGTAGAGAACTAAAATCAATAGTTGATTATTTTGAAAGTGGTGGTTCTCTGAAAATTCCTGTACTATGTTGAATGTAGTTGTGCTGGAGAGAGATCAGAGTGCAGTAAGACATTGAAAAATGTTTGATATGTGAACTTCATTGTAGTGCTGAAGGAATTTTGTAGTTTTGTAATGGTATGTGTATTGTGTGTACATAGAGAACACATCTCAACCAGAGGAGAGCTGTAACTACTATGAAGTACAGCAAATGTTTAATGTCCATGCAAACCTCAAACTGAAACAAACCATTGAAACTACAAATAAGTATTATTCAGCTGTGCCACTTCTGACTAGCCACTTCTGGTAAAATTGGGCAACTTCAGCCAAATTGTATAGAATATTCACAGAATTTTACTATCGGACACAAATATGAAAAGCTTCCTCCTCCCAAAGTTACTGAATAATAAGATGGCCTCTGAAATGCTCTGCAAATTTGAAGCAGTTGCTACAAGTTTATAAAAGCCCTAAGGCAGAGACCAGCTTTTAAGTGAGCACTTTATTACTCTTATGTGAATCCAGCTTGATTCACTCAAACCCTGTATTTAACTAACTGCCTCATCTGGAAAAGGATATCAGGTTCTGTGTATCCTGTGATAGCTCATCTATCATCAGCAGAAAGAGATTTAACCAGACAGGAAAAAACCGTCATACTTGACTAGTACGTACATATGCAAGGAAGGGGAGGAGGAAGTTTTGAACAAGGTCCTCTTTCCAGTTGCCAAATAAACACACTGCTGCCTATTATAGAAAATTGTTATGTTGCTGATGTTTTGGAAATTTCTGCATGGCATATACTGCATAGTAACCAATAGAATTTACCATTTTCCAAAGTGTTTAGTCTATTCAAAACCTCAGTTCTCCTCCTTGGGGGAGCAAAATTACATGAATTGCCCTGAAGATTGTAAGTTACATACAAAGTTGCTACTTCAGGGTCTTTGTTCAGCAAGAGTGATTGGTGTGTGAGTGACAGGCGACGGCACAGATGGACAGAGAAATATGCTTTGTTGTAATCTTTTGTTAACTCGTTACTAATCCTATGTCATGATAGACAGAAAATGCAATGGCTGATATCTAGAAAATACAAACAGCTGCAAATATGATCTGAATTGCAAAGGCAAGACAAAGGCGTAGTTACCTAAACTTTGGAAAATCTTATAACGGGACAAGATATGTTTGCCTAACTGACACTATCCCGTTTCAGCCAGTAGGTTTATATCAGCTAGAATGTTACACATGCTTTCCAAAGTTAGCAAGATCAAACACCTTCCTTCTGCCTTTCCTGAAATTACTGTGACTGGTGTATATTATTGCTCCAAAGTCTTAAGTAGTGTTTCACAATTGAACTGCATGATAAAGAATATTCCCATTTATTAATAATTGGTCTGATTGTCTAACCTGTACTCTACCTTGGTAGTCCCTTGGAGGAATTGGCTTCAGGAGAAGGACTCGAATGTGAAATGAGTGTTCCAAAGCTGAACTTTTTTTTACCAAATGTAATCTTGATTGCAGCCTATGGGAATTTAAAACATTGAATAAACTCAAATTTCCTTAAGGCTTTGTAGCGACATTATATTCTAGGAAGGGAAAGAAGGGTTCTTTGGGTTTGAATAAATAACTCACTTTTGCATGCTGGCTAAAAATCAGCATGTGGTATGAAGATGACTCGATTCTACAAGCTAGAAAGAACTAGTCTGTACTGAGTTAATTTCCTTAACTAATTTGAAGTTGAAACAGAGAATTAAAAATAATTATGATATAGTTCAACTCAAACATTTTTGGGAGATATGCCAAGTTCTGTAGGGCATCTGATTTCCTTTAGCTGGTCCTTACGTTGTTTATGCAGTTGATGTTTGATTTGCAAAGCCACAGATAAATATGGCCAGAGACACTGAGTTTTGTTTGTCTTTTAGTTAGTTGTGTTGCAGAGGAGGTAACTTGCTGCTTACATATCTGAAGAATGATATGCTGCCTGGATTCTGCCCCTTAAAGAAAATGTATGATGGTTTAGGGTCAGGGTAAATAAGGCAGAAATATATCAGCACAGAGATAAGGGAAAGCAGATGTAGAGAAGAGCAGTGCTCAAGGCTGAATTTACAAGCTGTTCATTACTGGTGTGCAGACAACTGCCATTGCTGTGAAAGTATCCTAGTGGGTTGAGCAGCATGGGCAGAGTGCTTTGAGTTTTTCGGGGAGCATGTGGAATAAATCATGATATTTCCACATCTCACTGGCACTCATGGCTGTGGGACCTCTTGCAGTCAGAGCATTGCTAGCATTGCAGGTACCTCCATAAACAGAGCATGTTTGCTAATCACTGAGAAGCAGCGCACTCTGATAAGGAATTACCTGCCTGATGTTTCCGTGTAGTGCGTGCTCAGAAGTGTTTCATGTGAACACAGCAGGGTAGCGCTTGCTTTGTCTCCTCTGGCTACACGCTCATATAATTTTTACTTGTTATGCTGTTCTATGCAGTCACTAAAGTAATGGAACCTGTCATACATAGAAGTTATATAAAGGTAAAGCTGGAAGTGTTGTTGAGTTCAGTTATTTACTCTCTCAAACAGAATTTATATTATACAAACTGCTACAGCTCCAACTCTGTCTTGAAAAATGGTAAAGATCTCCAGTTAGTTTTTGGAAAGGTGTCTTAAGAAAGGCAAATTATTTTTTTCATTAAAATTTATTTCTACTATCTAGTCTGAGCATACATATGACTATTCTTTATCCATTTGTTCTTTGCCATTGTTTTCCTTTACCTCAGACAAGTTTTTTTCCTTCTTGGGTTGTCCCTTTCCCCACAATGAGTTTATAGGTAGTAATCCTATTCCTTCCACACCTCTTGTATAAAATTCTGTTGCTTCCTGGAGGATCATCAAATCTTTCTCTAAAATAATCCCATTCTGAAGGTATCTACTGAATATGACTGGGTATTATTATGTGTATTTAGCTACCTACATGAGTCTCATAATTGTCTTGTAAACTGATGATATTTTCTATCTCTCTTCCAAAATATGAAGATCCCTGAGTTTCCTGGGACTGTGATGTTGATGCTTATAGATACCCTGTCATAACCACTTTCAATCCTGCCAGCTAATGAAATAGAAGCAGATGGTTTTAGATCCAGGAACTTATTTGTAGCTCCACCTTGAATTCTAAGCTCCTGGGATCAATCCAGCTATTCCTGTTCCGTGACAAGCAGTTATTTCTTTATGTAGCCTCTAGCTCCTATATGCTATCAATGTCTTCTAATTTTGCATCAGCAGCATATTTTGTTGGCACTTTCCTGGTGTGTGGGATGAGCACCTTAGAAAACTTAAAAGATCAAGGAACTCCACCAGTGATACCCTTCATTACTTCCCTTCTTGCATCCACCTATTTTCTTCTCATCTTAACCTTGTTCTAAAGCTGGCCTATTATCAAGCTGTTTAGCAACTCAAATCACTTTGTCCCTTCTCCAAGTATAAGTATTGCATTGGTAGTCTCACCCTAAAAATTGAGATGGTAATGAAAACCTTTTTCTTCACTATATTTAAGTTTGAAACTTTAACTGGATGGAAGAAAAGACATGTCTTTGTGAGGGCTTTAGGGACTGTTTCTGTGAACAGAAGAATAATGTGAAAAAGCGAAGGACAAAAGTGAATGAATATTCCTCCTACCACCGTGTTTGAGCCTTTTTTTGACCTAACATATTCCTGTTCTTTATGTATTCACATTTAAATTATTATATGAAGTGTACTTTTCCTTCTCCTGTACATAAAGGTATATGTGAGGGTCTTAGTCTGTGTTTTGATGCTTGTGTGTGTGTGTGTGATATTGCTGAACTCAAACTGGGATAGATGAAATTTTCCTCAAGTTCCTGAGTTCCTGCTGTGTGTATGTCATTTGCATATGTGATCCTGTTGATAGATCCACAATGTCAGATCGAGTAATGTTCTTCCATAATTACATCATCAATGCTTTTAATTCTGATGAAGCCTTTTTTTTTTTGCGTCATAACTTTTTTTCCTTGTTTGTTTTAGAAATCTCCTCCTCTTTTACAAAGATTCACAGCTTTGCCTTTTGACTATTTGCTGCATTAAAGGAGGTGGTGGAGCTGTGGAATACTGCTATAACATGTGGTACCTTAAGCACAGTCTTCACTTTTTGTTTTTGTTTTCCTTGGGAGACTCAAAACCTTCCCTCTGTGAGTGGAGATTTCCACTCTAGCCTGTCTCTCTGCCCTTACAAGTGGTGCAGTGTGTTTTATTTTTGCCTTAAGGGGGAGGGGATGGGGACATGGGTTGAAAGATAAGAAAGCTGTGTTGTAGCGTACTGGTTCCAAAAATGATAAAATGTGAAAAACAGCAGACTTATTCCAGGGCCGTGCAATCAAAATAGATTTTGCACTGGAGATGTAAAAACAGACTATGCAAAACATTCCTGAAATAATTTATGCTGAGTTCAAGTTTAAAGCCAGAGATATAATAGTATATTATGTGTTCTTTTGGCATTCTATTTTTAAATCAACAAAATGATCTCAACTTTTGCACTCCACTCAGTGCATGCATTCCCTTAATATTGTACAGTCAAAGCTACAGGTCTACCAGTCTTTCAAATGGTTCATTTTCAAAATTGGGAAGCTTTATTGTTTTTTACTGTCGTCTATCCAGTTTCCATGACAGTGATATGTTATGGCTTATTAGTATTTATGGACTGATCAATCAGCTGCTTTAGTTACGTATGTTCTACCGTGTTCTAGGCCATCTTTGTGTCACACAAAGAGAAGTATTCATATGCCTCTTTGCTTGGCAATTAATGTTTTTTTCTGGTTATGCTTACTCATGCCAACCACCTGCATAGCCTACCTGTTGGTAACCCAGCTGAGCTGGTAACATTTGGCACTCCTGGGCAAGGGCTGAGTCCTACTGTGGGCAAGGTAGCTTGCATGTTGGAATCCTAGCTTAGAGCCTGAAAGGTTTTACAGTGGGTGTGTGGCTGGCTATACCAATTGGCCTTAGGGCCAGAAAATGGGCCCTGGCTCTGTTTAGCTTGCTAACACAGATATAAATATAACAAAAGAGTAAGGGCCTATGAGGACATCTCCCAAGACTGAATATTTTTATTTTCCTTCCTTCCTCTTTCTCTACCATATCATTCTCTTCATTGGTTCCAGATATTTTACCGTCTTATTTCAAGGAGTAGGGTTTTATTTTTGTTTGGGTGTGTGGTGTTTTTTTTTTAACAGCTAAGTATTTATTTTTAATTCTACTTGGTCAGGAAAATATACAGGAGAGAGCTGTGTCTAGAAGGGCTTTAAACATGAGCTAACTGACTTGAACATTGGTGGTATGAAACCTTCTGCCAAAGGCTTCAGATAACAAGTCTAAATTCCCATAATAATAAAAGGTATTAATCTACAAAGTTAATGAAATCTCTGAACAGAATGCCAATGATTATTTTAGAGGCATAGTTTTTCAGTTAAAAAAATTTGTGATTTGACTTTAGT
Source organism: Falco cherrug (assembly GCF_023634085.1). Classification (NCBI taxonomy): domain Eukaryota; kingdom Metazoa; phylum Chordata; class Aves; order Falconiformes; family Falconidae; genus Falco; species Falco cherrug. Next base: position 21,590,847 of record NC_073709.1, on the reverse strand, counting down.
CTGGTGCAAAGCCTGCTGAAACAATTGGGAGTTTGCTAGCGCTCTCACTTGGGGCTAGGTTTGGCCTCCAAATGCAAACACTCTTAGGGCAAAAGCATTATAGTCAAGTGGAAGTTACATTCTCTGCTCAAAATATTCTCTCTTTTCTGATAGGTCAGGCTCTAAAAGTGTCCCACAACTGGGACTTCACCAAAGAGTTATAAAAGTTGTATGTGAAATGGCATACCCTTTGACAACAAGGTAAAATGAAAAATGTGGGGGAAACATACAAAACTAACAGCAAAATAATTCTTTCATAAATTATATCATACTTGTGACACTACAGAGATCAAACTTAGAATAAGCTGTCTCCATTCATATTCCAGAAATGCTTTTAATATCTGCATATGTACCTACATGTTTATATTGTAAATTTTCTGCGTTTTGAAGCTGACTGCCATAGTGCTAAAGCAGGTGTCCCCTGTACCATGTGTCAAAGAGTGGAAAGTGACAGCCACACAACCACTAAGGCTGGTCCTCCCCATTAGACTGGCTGCAGTTTCACTGCCTTGTACAAATCCTGTATTTCTGTCAAGGACTGTACTGCCCAAAGATGCAATTAATGATTTTTAATTCTAAGTACTTGCATAATGGAAATAATATTTTGCATCTTGAAAACACTGTGGTTTTACAGCATGCCTAGGAGGATTTGTGTTGTGTGCCATGAGCGGCTCATGAGGTGTTTGAAGGGACAAGACTACATGGGAACTTCTGAAAGACTGACCCCAGTATGGGGGCTGAAACATGGTGCAGTCTAGCTCCAAACCTTGCTTTGAGTAGAATGAACCATCTTACCAGGTCCCAGATAGCATGAGTCTTGAGTGAACCATGTTGGCAGGTTCCAGGTTTTCTTTATGCTTGCTGTAGAAGGGAGCTTAAAGGCAACTGGTGTTATATCCAATATGAACAAACAGGGGCTCAAGAGCCAATGAGGGAGTCTAAGTTATTTGACAGTATTGATACATAGTCTGCAGAGGTCAAAAGGAACCTTGGATAGTAGTCTGATAATAAGTTGCTTGGGACTTCTTAAAAATTGAGATTTGATCTCCCTTAAAGAAGTTGTAGTTGGAATTGTATGTATTTATGTACAGAAAGAAAGGGTAGAGACTGAGATACGATCTTTGAAAAACTTTTGTGCTGCAGTCCCAAGCATAGGCTTAGGCTGGTAGAACTGCAAACAGGGAGAACCAAGTGACTGTTGGGGCTGTCTGTGCTTATTTAAGATGGAGCTATTTTAGTGAGATGAGAATGAGAAAATTAAAATTACTGGTTTGAGTTCCTTCTACATTTATTTTTATTGAGTCCGCTTACTGCCAAATTCACATATTTGTGATACTCTAGCTTAGACTGAACTAGAGCTGTACTTTGAAAAAGAAAAATTAAATTGATATTTTGCACTGGAAGTGTAATATTTTTAGGACATGAGGGGTAGGTAAAAGGTGGGGAGTCAGGCAACTTCAGTTGGAATGAATGGAGCAATTTTTTTATTATTTATAAGCTACTTATAATTAGTACGCTGAATTTGTTGTGTAGCATTCCTTTGAAGATATAAATTAAGTATTATATATTACATTATTACAGCATCTATATGTCCTTTTAAAGGAAGACTGCCCGCTTCTATGCTTTGTTCTGATACCTTCTCTTTAAATTTATGCAGTTATCCTGTGTATGATACCAGGAGGTTACTTCATGTAAACAGTGGGAAAATAAAGGTTTCATGAATAGTGGGAAAATATTTGGTGTGCTTTTTTTTTTTTTTAAAAAAAAAACAACCAAACAAAACCCAGCACATTCCCTGTATTTTCATGTAAAGAGCTGATATTGTTAGCAATAGCTGAATTATATTCCCCTCCCCCCCCCCCCCCCCCCCCGAACTGTTGTAATCAGAACTATGGAAAATACACAACATCCTGTTTGTATAATATACTTCTCAGATGTTCCTCGTTAGTAAAATCATCCTTCATATCCAAACATTACTCCATCCAGCATTGTCTATTGTTTTACTACCCTAACTCATAATTTGCTGATATCAAAACTCAAAAATGTCAAGAATATATTTTAATGAAAGCAGTGTGTAACCTACAGTTCATCCATGAGAAATGTAAAATCTTATTGAAGTCATAGTTTTGTTTCTTTTTTGGGAAAAGTTAGATTTAATCTTTTGTAGGGGAAAAATAGTGGTAGGTAGTGTTTGCCTGAGTGGGCAGTTCTCTAAACAGAGATGATTAGTTGTTCTATGAAGAATTACCAGAAAATTAGGATCTCACGTATTTTAAGCATGTGTTGCAACAATACAGGAATAAGAGAATGAATTTATACTCACACCATGTTTTAATCTATATAACACATGATAAGATTGTTAAAGTATTATTGGTCGTAGCCTAGCCTTCTAACTCCTATTTTCTTTATTCTTTCGTCCCCAGCAGTTTTCTCAAGTTAGTTATTCCTCAGCAATAAGCAAAACACTTATACTCATATAGTAATTACAAAGCAGTCTAGTTTAGACTTGAGTATAGGTTTACCTGAAGTTGAGAGACACTTAGTCCCTGAAAAGAGCTTGAGAGGGTCTCAGTTAATAGTTCTCTCAACTCAATAAAAAAGTATCATAGCTCTGATTAAAATATGTACGTATGCTTATTTCCAGATCATCTATCTTTAGAGTGTAACTCTGTTGTTGCCAGCTTACATTAACGCTGGTTATTTGACAGAACTGGCAATTCTTTTGTCTTTTATTGGTAAAGCACCTGGTAAACTGAGATTTTCATCAATAACTGATACTCTTAGGCTTTGCCACGTTACAGTTACACAGCTAGTGACAGGGAAGGTGTTAGTATTGGCTCTCCAAGATAAACTCCCAGTTAACTAAAGAAACATTACTGGCCTTGGGATTTACAATATTTTGTTTGCTCAGATTTTGTTATAAGTCAATTGGTAGGACAATGGCCAACATTTCTGCTAAAGACTAGGCAATATACCTAGAGGTAATACATTGCAACACTTGCAAAATGTTACTTTTAAGATATTTTAAAATATCTCAGTAATTCTAAGTACAGACCTGAAATCTGTAAATAGCCTGTAAATATTATTAAGGAAAAGAACTAATATTTGTCAGGGTGCCTGTACTTCATCGTTGCAGTCAAATCATGCTGTGAGGTTAACATGGTTAAGAATATTAGGATAGCTCATTAAAAATGTCAATGCACATGTATAATTTCAACTAAATATATCTTTACAGTATTTATAATGAAAAAATTATACCTATTGCTTAAACCTGGTTAACTTTTGGCGTTGTTTTTGCCTTTCTATCCCTAAAAAGAGGTAGTAGCATCCATATCTTCTAGACCTGCTTTTTTACTTATTGTTTCATCCTAATTAAATTTGTTAAAGCAGCTTCACATCAAAGTACATTGACGGGCTCAGGAATTCAGTACCAACCCTGCTTGAAAAGTTTGCTTTCTCTTAAAAGTAGAGGTAAGATGAAGTTTGTAATGGAAATTTTAAACGTAGCCTTGGCCTGTGTGCTGTGAGCTGATACTGCTGTAATATGTCGGGGGGGTTTCTTCCAAATGTGCCAATTTTTGCTTTCACAATGAAATATAATAATGCAGTTAGTTCTGTCCTCACCATTCAAGACTGCAGAGAAAGGCTGCATGGTGAAGACAGAATTGAGTCCAAGGTACATATCACAACAACTTTCTATTGTACGTTCCTGGTCTCCATCTTGTGTTGTAACTCAGCTCTGTAGTGGTACTTGAAAAGATGAGACCTCAAGAATTTGGCCCTGACTCTTCTCTTTAAGAAATAAAGAGGTGGAGGTTAGTGATGTGTTGCAATCTGCTTTATGATATGTTGGGGTTGGGGGAGGAGGGAGCCCTACCTATCACGTCTGCCTTGGGAATCTCCCCAAGGTAAACAGGAGGAGAACGGCATGTATGAGGGAGGACAACCCCAGTGTTGATGAGTAACAAAACCAGCCAATAAATTCACATCAAGGATGCCATCTGTGACATGAATATATACCTAAATCCTATATCTGAATGCACCCCAGTAAATTTAAAATAAACCCCACCAAAACACCAAAAAACCACCCTTGAATAAATGAGAACTTCTAATTGAAATGCCAGACAAAAGGTCAAATAGTTACAGATGGAGGGAGGGAGGAATCAGTAATAAAGATGAAGCAATGGTCGGGAAAAAAGAGATAGCAAAAAGAAACTTTTACATGCAAGATTGTTAGAACATGTTGCTCAGCGTACGCTATGAAATGTATCCTTTAGAATAATTTGCTACTTCTTCCTGTATATATCTTTTAATAGATATTGCTTGTTAATTACAATTTGTGACAACTGCTACAAGGCAAATGCTAGTTTAATTAAAGTTCATTGTGGATATTTGAAGGGAGCTCAATTGGCCTTGGATTTAACAGGGAAAGAACTATTGGCTACTAGTTTTACTAACGCAAATTTGGGCTAATGAAGTTACTGTAACTTCATGAGAAATAAATGCAACTGTAATTTTTAGTTCATTTGACATAAAAGGTCCTTCAGTTACAACCCAGTTATTGTTCTGCGTTAATATGCTGGAGAATTTGCTTTTTCTGTACCTTCCTTCACCTCCTCCCCTCCAAAAAAGAAAAAGGAGCAGTTGCTTAGTTACAGTAGAAATCACAGCATGTGATTTACCTTTTCTTATGCACAATGTGAAAGGAAAAACATTAAATACCTGAAATTAATAATTCATAAACATCTTATTGGTTAGAAAGTCCCTTAATTTTTTAGTGATTACTTTAAAAAAAATTACCAAAAGTTAAATCAGTCTCAGGAGGCAGTCTAATTTTATTTTCTTCTATGGTCAATGATTATGAAGAAAAGGTATGCTTTCCTAATGTTTAGATGCTTCTTTATTGTGAAAATATTACTTTTAAAAATGCTGGCAGTTTGAGTTAATTGACAGCTGTACTGTTTCATCAGACATATTACAGTTGCCTACAGAAACATCTGAGATGCCTGAAATATTCTTGAATGAGTCGGAGACTTGCTATTTTGTGAGGATCTGTTATTTAGAGGTACTGGATCAACCCATCTCAAACATATGGCTATTGTATGCCCTGTGTCGATCAGGATAAGCAATACTATTTCAAATGTGTAATACCAAACAATGTAAACTAGTTTAGGTGTCCATGTAAGTAATGGACATGACATGATGTTCTATCCCACAATATTGGGACTGTTGATAAAGTCATACACTTGGAAAAAATGAGTGGGGAAATACTATTTGCTTTAAAATGTATTTGGAGCATGAGAAGACTTACAATTAGAACTACTAGTCACCTATTTTGTAGGGCTTAATGAGATTGAGCATTCCTGTTACAAATTCAGTTCATATTAACATTACAGCTACAGCTCCTAACATTTCAAAAATGTCTTATTTAAGACAGCTCTGATAAGGTCATGAAAGTTAGCAGGTATGGCTAGAAGCATCATATTTGGAGGGAGAGTTCTACAGTAAGCACTGTATTTATTTGTCAAATCTGATATACACATTATTTAACCAAACAAGTACAATTGGTTATGGAGTTCCACAGTAAACCAGAACAAGGAAGAGTTCATGGTTAAAAAATAATCTTAACAAAAAATATGAAAAAGACATCTTGTGGAACTGCAGCTAAATGTAGAGTAAAAGCACACCTACATTCAAAGGTACTGAGGGTTTTCTCTCTTTTTTTGAAACTTTCTCTTAAGTGCTTGTATATATGCTTGCTGAGGAAAACTTATCTTACATTTCAAAAGTGATTTAACTTGTAAATGTCTAAATTTTAGAGTTCCCAGTGTTATCCAGTTTTTATTGCGTAGATGCTCAACACCTTGACAATGCAAATAAAAGCTGATGCACTTGCAAATACTGATTGCCTTCTGAACACTTAAACCTAGAAATTTATAGAAATGGGATTTCTTGGCCTGGGGTGGAGAAATGATGTGTCTGAACTGAAACTGGTTGGTCCTACAGAAGGGAATTTAGATGAATGGGTAAGATATTGACTGAAGATTCAACTACTTAGTCTTTTAAGTTTATACTAAAAATACTGACATCAGAATTTTTTGTCTTTATAAAATTAAAGATAGATCCATTTTCCATTATTTGTGTTTAAGCGAGGACCAAACAGGTATAAATAGTCCTAAAATAAAAATGCAAAGAAATTATGCTGATTTGTTGAGACAGCTAAGAAATATATAGAATAATGAAAACAAAACAAATTATTATTCTGATCTTTGATGTTTTGTTTTCTCTTCATGTGCTCTTATTTTGTGTTAGTTAAATATGCTTGAATGGTGTATTACTTAAGAGTACTTTCACTGTAAATTACTTTTACTGTACCTAATATCTCATATAATAAAAATAGTTGTTCAGAGTATTCAGATGACTTGCAGTTAATGGAAGATCATGTCTTCAGGAGATAATGCTTGAAGTGGATTACCAGCTGCTTTTGAAGCATTTCAAATTGGTTTAATTCAGGATAGAAACAAACAATTGTGCTTTTGACACAATTGCATTTCATTGATGTTCCTGTTTGTCCTCAGTACTGTCTGTGGCTATCTCACAGGTTCCTAAACAGGATCTAATAATACAGGGTTTTTTTGGAACCTCACAATTGTATCCTATATTTTGTTCTCCTATCAAATGCATGCATAGTGCTCAAATATAAAAAAAAAAAAAAAAGCCACAAAAACAAAACCACAACCAAAATCTGACAAGAGTTTGGAGTGGTGATTATAAATAACTATAAAACCCCCAAAAGTTTAAAATCTGTTAGTAAGTGTAAAATGAAATTACGTTTAAAAGAAGGCATGGTGATTCTTGGTGACGTACATATCTAAAGCCTAATGAACAGTGGTATGTGCTAAGAAACTCAGATTTGGAATTCAACATATGTTTGTAAAGATCTGGTCTGCAGTCAAGCTTTAAAAATGCTAAATGTGCATTGCAAAGTGGAATTATCAGTTATTGTCCTATATTGAATGATACGTATTTTATGATAGTTTATCCTATATGCAGCTTTAAGGCTTTTCAGTTTGCTGGTTGGTAGTTGTTGCTGCATTTAGCTCTACCTATAAATGCAAAAAGCCTGTTTCTGATTTTTAAGAGATTTATAGCTTAGCAAGGCAGAAACTAACACTTGGAGCATACAAAACAAAAAAAAGCAACTGAAACATTTCAGATGGCTATGAATACTTTAGATAAGAGGCTGCTGCAGATGTCAGAATTTGAAGTCTTTTCTCTGGGTTTTGTTTTTGCTAAGTGTATGTGCTTCTGGCCCATAATTTTTAATCTGTTTTTTAAAACCAGAAAGAACTTTTCTTCTAAACCCAAAATGTTTACTTAGTAGTTAAATGAAACAAATCTATGTGTATCTCTGTGTGTTTTTTCTCCCTCTGTGCTTCTTACAAAAAATCCTAACCATAACCATAGTATTACCCGCTTACAAGCTTTTAATTGGTTGTTCATTTCAATGCTTTAGGGAAAAAAAAAAAGTTCCGGAATATTAACTAGTGATACATATAGTTTATGGCTTTAACCCGAAGGAGCTGAACGCTGTAATTAGTGCCTGTTGGCTTTTAGGGATGACATCCAGAAACTGGCAAAATAAGTCAAAATACTGGGAATGTGGATCCAAACTCTGGTGCTGTCCTTGCTTAAATACCTTGGAATTTCATGTTATTTATATAATCAAGTAATTATATTTTGATTTTGGATCTGTCATTTGGCTGTGTACCTCTCTGAATTTTCAGCCCAGTTGGTTTTTTTTGTTGTTTTTTTTTAGTTTTTTTTTGGGGGGGGGAGGGGAGCAGGGGAGCTGGTGGTGTTAGCGGGTGTCTGGAAACTGTCAGGTCTCAAATACAGTGTAAGTCATGGTTCAGGCTACCAGTTCTGAAGCGTGGAATACGGTGTACTTCAAATTAATATTTTCCTCTGTAGTCAATGTTGCTTCTGACATAAAAATCAAAGTATCTTAGCTTAGATAACTGTCTTTGAGAAGGTTGACTTGTCCCAGGCTTCTCATCTGTTGGATATGAACAGTGCTGCCTGACTCTGCGGGACCAGGGATATGCGTCAGAGCATCCAGGACAGTAAAATTCTTGCCCACCACACTCTATACAAACACATAGCAGTGGTGTTATGCTCAGATTTTTTTATTTCTGCCATGGTTGCAGCTACTCTGGGGATTCTGTCTTTGCATGCCTTCAGTTAAGTATGGCCTTCCTTCATGGAAACAGCTTTATGATCCCTGTTGTGCAACAATGTATGAAACTGCAAACACCTGGAAAGATTTTCCATGGTGCAAGCATTAGTGAATCAGCGGCCAAACATCTGGATCTCATTGAGAGATTCCCAATGGCCCCTTCAAGTGCTGATTGAGATTTCTTTCTTTTATAAGATGCACATCTCTCTTGACGTTGATTCTGAAAACTGAGAGGAAGCAGGGGGAGGGAAAGTCTCTGACTGGCAAATGAAATTATCTACCACTGGGAACATTTTCTGTTAAAAACTTAAAGTATCAACATGCATGTACATAATTTTTTGAAAGAAAATATTCACTTAAAACTTTTGTAGTTACTAAATAACAGAATTTTGGATATTAGGAGGTCTGTAAATACTTTGGTCTTGAAATATGGAATGTGACCTAAAATGAAATCCATTTAGAAGAAGTGGTAAAACTGACCCAGGTCTCAATATAATAAGTGAAATTCCCTGACTTAGGCTGGTTCTCATGATGTACATTCTTGTCCTACATTCTATGGCTTTTCTTCTTCCATGTAATGATATGGATAACCTAGAGGTGAAAAGTAGAGAGATGAAGCAGCTCCAGGTATGTCCGCTATTTTCAGTTTGTCAGATTCCCTCCTTCCTGATCTTTCACACACGAGTCCTTATTGTGACCTGTTGCCAATAGCTGCCAACATTGTTGCTTGGTACCACACCCTCCTTAGGACATCTGGCCTGCTGTGCTTCATGACATCTGAAAGACGGTACAATTTCTGCTTAAAGTCAAGTCATTTTGAATGGCCATGGTGGTGTAATTTTCAAGACTGTGTGATGACACGTGGAAGCTGCCTGCACACTTTTTTTTAAACTATGCTCCTTTTTATTTTGGCTTTTCTTGTAAAAAAAGAGGGGTCTATCTTGAGATGTTTTAGTGCTGCTCAGCGTAGGACATTTATTGACTTCTTCCTTATCAGACTAGACACTCAATCAAGTACTGGAGAGAAAAAATAAAAGGCCCCTTTATCATACAGCTCTTTTTTTTTCCCCAGCAGCATGCTTTGTGTAGAGAAATCGGGAGGTGAATTGTACAAGTGATATTTTGATGACTGTTTGGTGCTCAAAAATGCCTTAGAGGGAGGTAACATTGTGGGTCTAGAAACCACCTCCATGTCCTGCTGGAGTGTCAGAATCCAGCTGGAGCCAGTCACAGGATTTAGCCTTCAGTGTAATACTTGTTTAAAAGCTTCTATCTGCATATTTTGGTCACATCTAGTATTACTTTTAAGTTGCAGGAAGATACTGATTGTTGCTTGGGGAGAAGCTTTTTTGGGTTGGGTTTGGGTGGGGTTTTTTTGTGTTTTTTTTTTTTTAAGAAGACACAAATTGTATTACTTACTATTTTATTATTATTGTATTTTATTTAATTTTTAATATATTTTATATATAAACACAAATGAGGGGTTTTGGTAAAGGTGAAGCTATGTATGTGTATTAATTTTAGGGTTTTTATGGCATTTGGGATTCCATTTTCAAAAACATCAAAGATGCTTACAACCTATCCTCAATTTCAGGTGTCCTTTTTTTATTGCAAAAGTATCAAGATGATCTTAATATTTAAACAAATTAGAGTATGAGAAGCATTTACCCGGATCTTATGATTTAAAATCAACTTCTTGGACTGCAAAATGTTCTGAACTGCTGACCTCCATAACTTTGACATATACAAAAATATAACTAGAATATGTTTGAGAAAAAAGACACATAAGGATGCAGGACTGACTCTGGAGAATTTGGATCATAGAACTGGTAAGTTTTATTGGACAGGTACTGATTTACAATGGAGTAATTCTGGTTGGAAAACAAAGCTTAAACCTTCATAAGAATAAATATATATATAAGAAAGCACACCTCTTGTCTTTTCTGGGAAGAAAAAAAAGCTTCATTCTAGTGGCTAGAATAACAGGAAAAATTTCAGTAGGTTTAATGTGTCACATATGATTCAAGTCCTGCCAGTGACTGAAGTCAGTGGGATGTGCTGAGTATGTTACTGGCCCAGGATCTAAGAGACTTTTCCAAACTCACACGAGACCTCTGTGGCAAATGAGGAACCTCAGTCCAGATCTTCTGACTCCTAGTCCAGTCTTGAGATTGCAGGACATCCACCCTCCCTCTGTTCACCTTTCTGTACTAAGTTTTCTCATGTGTTATGCCAGAATAACAACAGGTTTGTAGGTCAAAAAGAGCTAGGCCACTGGTAGGTCAAAGTATTGCAGCCCATACTCTGTACACACTGCTTCTATAATCAGTGTAAGTAGTTTACAGAATTAACGTTAAGTGACTGTACCGGGTGCTTTGTCTCTAATGTGAGCTCTTCCCGGTCACCTCCCAGTTTTGCCAATACTGTCATTACATATACTGCATTAGGCCTTGAGAAGAAATGTAAACTTTCAGTGCACTAAACCACACCAACTGTAATGCCACTGAATGATAAAAGAGCCATTGAAATATTTTGCTGGAAAGCCAGACTACATTTTTCAAGCATGTGTTTATAAACTCCTGGTTCTAAGCACAATGGCTGCATTATAAATGAGAGCTCGGGAATAGGCAGTGCTCCAAGCGGAGTCAGGAGTGGAAAAGGAGTAACAGCTGACTTCTGTTTATCAGAGCAGCTTGAGCAGGATGTGCTTTCACATATCTAAATATTTATGTAAACAGATGCACATTAAACCACTTAGAAATAAATAAAGCTTTCTGAAAATAGAACTCCACAATGACATCAGGAGCTGTTTATCTTCAAGAACTGTGGGAATGGGCTTGAATATGCAAATATTTCATTGAAAAAAAGGCAATAAAACTAGCTTCAGATGTAATTTCTTCAGTTTATATGACACAGGCCATCTGACTCTGCTGACTGTACAGATTTACTAGTAGTATTTTTCTAAAACCAGGCAGCTTTACCTTCTTTCCCAGCCTCACACAATGGGTGATCATCTGTACTTCTTGCTAGTATAGCCTTTATGTGAGATCACTCTTGTCTGCCGTTCTGGGTGCTGAGGCAAAGAAAGCCTTGTTGGAGTGTGGTGCTCTGCTAGACAAAGAGCAAAGTCTTAGTATTGGCTGTGTCTCACTTGCACCTGCAAATGCCATAGGTCTGCACAGATTTTCTCCTGTGGTGTTGCATGTCTGTATAGAATCATGTCTCAGCAGACAAGGGTTGGTTTTAGTAGGATGTATATGAATGTTGAGTTAAAAGACTATCATCTATGAGTGATTTTTCCACAGTATGCTACTTTCTCTGCTTCAGTTCCACAATTTGAAAGATGGTATACCACAGTCACAGTTTAATAGTTGTTTTCTCTCTATGCTTTTGTACATAATTTTTTGCTGGGGTCAGCTTATGTGGTGGTGTGTTGTTGTTTTGTTCAGTTTTTGGTTTTCAATTCTATTTTGGGCAGCTCTGTTAAATGTTTTTTTATAACTTGCTGCATGCCCTAAATATCCCTCCATTTTTTTGTCAGGTGCACCACCTCATATAAGTCGTTACTTTTTCAAATGAGGTTTACCAAACTCTTAATTTTCAAACATTACCATGGATTTCTCTGTGACCCCTTGCTTCCCCATGACCTCTGAAAATGCAATGCAACCTATCTTTAGATTCCTTTTCCTTTGGGTATGCATCCAGGTTTTTAGATAAATGATTAGGATTGTCCTAAAGTATGTAAAAGAAACTGCTCTAACTCAGCCCAGATTTATACAAGAGGAGGAAGCTCTGTTCTCAGTGAATTTTAATTAAGTTTTTTGTATGTGATTTTTTTCTACTTAATAACATTAGCTAAGATTTTTGATAGGTTTCTATTACTGTTAGTCCTCTACAGCTTCTTCACCAGTTAAATCTCCAAAAGCTTCACGCAGCAGAAGCTAGTAAAAGGAACATTCAAACAAACTGTTTTAAATTTGGGACAAATTAACTTTAGGAGATATAATAACCATCAGGATGTATTAACAGATTTTTACAATCATTTTGCATCAAAAAAATACCAGTCCATGTTCTGTGTGTTCTTACTGTGAGAACAAGGCAGCTGGTCAAATGGTTAGAGAGTTTGTGGTTGGAAAAGAAAATTAGTTCTGCTCAGTCTTGATTTGAGGTAGACAAAAGTGATGCTGGTTTGTTTTTTGTTTTGGTGGTTGTTGGGGGTGGGGGTTGTTTCTTTTTGCATGATGCATCATGTTTCTGAAACTTGGTGATTCAGTACTTTCAGTTTGTCCTTGCTTCTGATAGATGTGAAGGTGCTGATGCTGCAACGAAGTCAAGCATTTGTGTTCTGTGATTATGAAATCCTTGTAGTTGCTTGTTGCTACAGAGCTTCATTTTGTGAATGTGACAAACCTGACAGTACTTTTGGCCAGATCACTCATGGCCATAAAGACTGACTAAAAAAACCCCAATTTATACCCACTGACTTCTGTTTGAGCACCTCATTATGTATGAATAAAATGAACAGTCACTGATTTTGGGCAGTTATCAGAAATAATAATGGTTTTGTCTTTGGGGATCTATGAAGTATATCTGCCCAAAGTGTTGACCACCTTTTATTTCTAAACCTGAAATGATATCCTTGACGGGGGATAGAACTTGTTCCCTAGAGTTTTCCCATGTTTGAAACCTTTTCCTTATGTTTCTTCTACTACCTTATCTGTATTGAAGAATGCTAAAAAAAAGGGGGGGTGGGGGTGCGGAATTGCAGATAAGAAAATTGAGATATTTGTTCTGTAAATCTGGGTTTCACCAAGCTTAGTCAACTACTTCACTTGGACAGAATAATTACTTGCAGAATAAAGCAATGTTTGAGCAGTATCAGAATGCTACTCCCTGGGCAACACTGGATTTATTTTAGACCTTACCTAAACTGGAGTAATTAACTTCTGTTCAACATTTATTCTAAATGTATGATAAACTGGTGTGGTACTGCTATACTAGACGTCTGATATTTTTGTACAAATGAAGACTGAGTAAATAACAATATAATTCCAAGTAAAGTCTGAAGTTGTATCTCCCAATAAAGTCAGGATTTTTTTAGTTCAAAAATGGAGTATCTTGAAATACAGACAAGTTAAAATAAAAACGTTTCTGGTATGAGGAAAAACCTGACAGTCAATTCTTCTTTATTCACATTTTCTTCTATGTTATTTAATTTTTTGAGTTGGTTGACATAAAATTTACATTTATACCCCAATGTAACAATGGATTTCCTTTAGGTATTGTATACGTGAGTGGTAAAGAAATTTCTCCTCCTTTTTCCACCTGCTGTCTTCTAAATAGCACACCGCAAACCTGCTTATTTTGGTTTTCATTGTTGCACCTCCAAAAGGTCTTGAGTTTATAAGGAATTTATTTCTTTTGTTCAGGAGAAATCTGAAAAGGAACAAAAGTGGAAACTTAAAATCCTGATTCCAATTTTCGTGTAGTCACTCAGACTGCTGTAAAATTAATGACATAAATATGTCTGAAGATATTTGCATTTGTCATGCTTAGAGGAAACTCTGCAAGACATTGGGGACCGATATTGTATAAGTTATTTCCAGTGTAGTTTTCTCTACTGTTCTTGACAAGTCTGGGTATAATGTGATTGGGATCTATGGGTTTTTTTGTGCTTGCAGCTATATAATGCTAAGGGAGTTAATACCCCTTGGTGAATAGAGATGTATTCCTGGCATTGCTTCAGTTTTCTCTGCTCCTTAATCAGTGTCATCAGTTGAATGAGTTTTCTGCAAGCACTCTTTTTCACACACACGAAAAAGAGCTCCTTCACGGATACTTATGTGAGAACATGTTGAAAAATGGTGTATGAAAGAAACAAGAGTGAAGTAAAAAATTTTTAAAAGATTTTCCTAACGCTGTCTTGGGAAGTGCCATTTCCATCTCCCACCATTGTGAAGGTGTCCTATGTCCACGTAAGTGCACATCAGTAATCAGTAGAATTAAATTTTCGTGAATTTTACATACTTTTTATAAGCATTTTGTAGGATTACTATTTTACACAACTGATACATATCTCAAAAATCCAGAAAATCAATCTTCTATGTCTATGCAGGTTCTCATTAGCTTTAAATATCTGCTTAAAATGTTCTACAGTGCGCACACACGCAATGTTAGAGTACATGTAGCTACTTCATGCTTTGTGGGAGGGTTTCTTCTTTATCTTTATTTATTTATTACTTAAAAGTTTATTATGGATAGTGTGTGAACAGATGACTTGTTTTTGACTTCGTGTTCATTACTGATCATCTTGGGCCTGATAGTCACATATGCTTTAGCACTGTGTTTTTCTCAGGAGTAAAAATTTCAAATGATACCCTTTGTTATGAGCTGTTTAGAGCTATACTCCGGTTCTTCCAAGGTGCCCAGTATTTAGTAGTAGTGTGCTTGGCTTTGTTCTTGTTGCTGTTCTTTGTGTAATGATGATCACTATCCTGCATGCTGTATGTTCTCTAATCGCATATTAAGAGAAGAATAGATTATCACAGTCAGAAGTGTTGGTTGCCTGGGACCATCCAGTTCAGCTTCCTTCTCAAAGTATGAACATCAGATCAGTCACGGCTTTGGTTGGCTTTAGGGTTTTTTAAACAGAGCAGAAAAGCTTTTAGTTGGCTATAGCCACATGCTATAAGCCTGTTACTGGATCATCTGCAAAATCTCCATATTCTTCTTGGAGCATCCAGTGCCGGATGAAGTTCTTCAGCTGCAGCCTCACCAGTGGTGCACAGAAGAAAGTGTTTTCCCTTGCTCTGCTGCCCCTGTTCCTCCTGATGTAGATCAGTTATGCAGTCTGCCTTAGTTGTGATGGGAGTACACTGCTGCCTCGCACGTAATTGGCATCTGCTGTAACTGCCAAGCTTCTTTTCAGCTGATGTGGCCTGTGTTTCTGCCCCAGGAGCAGAACTTTTCACCTCTTGTTGAACTTTATAAGTTTTATGCTGGGCCAGTCCTCAGTTTTTACCAGGTCTCTCTGCTTTGAAGTTCCACCCACCCATTTCTGCTAAAGTGTTTGGATTCCTGACAAAAACTCTGCATTTGCCATACACTGAGTATGTGTGGCTTGAGAGAGTAGAGCAGTCACTGCCTCACGTGGTGTTTCTGCTCTAGGCAAAAAGAACATAACAAATGTGAGAGATAGTCTTTCATGATACTATCCAGATGACATTTTCTCATTCATGAAGCTCTCTTTAAAGAGACTTTTTTTTTTTTTTTATAACAGAGGCATTTTGAAGACAGGTTGCCACGTAGATATAGTAATTTCACAGGAGATGGTGATTAAACTCAATGCACACAACAGTGGGGGCCTTGAGAAAGAAGTATGCCTTCTTTCTCAATGAAGTTTGTTTCTGTTGCAAGCAGCTTATAGGTATTTCGCAAAGTTAAGCTCAGTTGTGTTCATTAGCATTCGTAACATGTTGTACTACTTGACAATGAGATTAAAATCCCTAACTGTTACTTCTTTGTTTTGAAAGCTTCCTATTAGGATGGCCAGATCTTTCTGTTGTCCTTCATGGTAGTCTCACAAGGACCTTGTGTGGCAGGAGTCCAAACTACTAACTTTTCAAAAACATTGCATGTGTTGTGAATGGCATGTATGTACGCCACCTAGAATTTCTTAACGTTCCCGTTTAAATTTGTAAGAGTGCCAGTGTGACAATGCGCACAACAAATTACATTCTGGGTGTTGGGCATCTTTGCTGTTGAAAGGGTCACTAGAAAACACTTATGAGGCAGTATTAGGAACGTAGTAGTTAAGATGGCCGTTAGGCTTTTCATGGTAGTTCAGCAAACCAGAATCTAAAATGTGTTCAGTAATTGCATCACCTCCCTGAAATCCTCCTCTCTCACTGTGTTGACATCTTTGTTTATCTTCTGCTCGCGTCTTTCATAACTGTTTGTGTCTGCCAACAGATCTGGCAGATACATGGCTTTATCATGTGGAGTTCTCACCTGCCAAAAGGCATACAAACACGGTGGGGGGGAAAACCATGATTTTTTGCTGGATGTCTTTGTGGATAAAGAAACATCTGAGGGAGACGTGTAGACATTTTCTGAGGTGATGCTGCTTTTGCTGATTTTGTGTGCTATTTTAACAGGGACCATTTTGATTGGTCTACCTGTCAGTGATTTAGTTCCAGTTTGTCTGTAATAACAAGGCTGTTGATCTCTTTTAATTCCTTTACAGGACTTTCACCACAGATCTGATTTCCAAATGGTGCTACAGGAAAAGATCTAAAGGCCTTTAGTAGCGTTCCTGTAATGACAACATCACTGTCCTTTTGTGTTCCTTTTCTTTAAGGAAAGTTATAGAGGAATAAGTTTCCATAAAATATATTCCTTCTGTGCTACCCTTGATGAAGTTAATTTTGGTACTGGGGAGACAGAAGACATGGTTGTCTCCTGTTTTCTTCATGCTACTCCCTTTCTTCATGTAAGGATCTGTACTATCTTCAGAGATCACTGAGGAATCCAGAACAAGATGTGGGCAATGTAGGGAGGAGATGGATCCTGTCTTGTGACAAGGGAAAGCAATCTTCATGTAGATTGTTGGAGTATGTTAGATCTGATATATCTGGCTTTTTTTGCCTGTCACAGGGCTTTTGAAAGGAGGAAAAGAGCAGCAAATATTGTGTTAGACTGTAGTATTTATGGAAATACCTGCTGATTTTCCAAGACTGTGGACAGTGCTCTTGGAACATCATCCATCCTGTCAGCCAGATCGTTTAAGTACTGTGTATTTGCAGTCTTGGAAAGCTTAAGAATGGAAATGGTAATACCAGAGTGAATTTATGCATTCTGGAGAATTTTTTTTGTTTAAGTAGATTTAGAAAGTACTATACCGATTTCTGTTAAATGTCTAACCTGGTGTACCTTAAATGAACTTCTGAACCTGCTACTGCTGGCTTCAGTAATGTATGTCTTGGTGTGGAAACCTTTGTATTTGAAATTAACGTATTAAAACTTTTTTGAAAGCTATTTCAAAATTCTGAAATTGCTTCTAAGAAACAATTGGGGCAAAATAATGTCTTTGCAGTTCTTCACTCTTCAGTCATACTGCCAGATGCTACTCATATCTTCTATTTAAGTCCTGTTGGCTTGTGCATTTTTTTTTTCTTCCTGCCCTAATTTCTAGGGTTATATAACCCTTGGCTGTGGAACTTTAGCCTGTTCATGTAAACCTGAAGGTGTCAGTATCATTTTTGGATACCAGAGTGTTTCATCACAAGAGAGGTTCCTGGTAAATAATTTTTGAAAATGGGTGGAGATTTATTGCTCTGTTCATTTTTATAGTTCCTTAATCTGGCTTGAGTCACTGGGAAGGAAGCCACGGATTCTCTGGTACAGAGCCTTTGGGCAGCCTGTGAGTTATTGTGCTGAATCACAGCACCTGCACCAGCCTAAACAAACCTTTTTCTTGAGCCCCTGGAGATTCTAGACTTATGAATAGCAATTTTCTAGTCCAACAAATATAATTATAATAAAAGCATCAAACATTTTCAAATTGATGAATATTCAGCTGCTTATGCGTGGTCTGAGCATAGTTAAATTACACCTGACGTTTGTGATTCATTCTATGAAGATTTACAAATTATGTTTTTGTGGTATGAGAAATATTTTGAACGTTGAATTGCTTTGTGTGATACACTCCTATTATTATTTCCATATGCAGAAACCCTGGGAGTTTTATTATCCATTTAACTTACATAAATCATTATGAGTTACTGAAAAATTGTTGGTTAGGTCAGATTTCATTTTCCATAGTTTCATTAAAATATATTTTGTGGACATATTTTTCTCTTTTTTCCATTCTTGCTGCCCTATGCATATTTTGTATGTATGACTTTCATCACTGTTACTTGACAATTAATAAAAGTAAACAGAGCAAGAGAAGAGAGAAGGAGGTGACACAAGTTCGCTCTCTTAAACTGACTCACATTTTTTATGTGGATTTGGGCAAATCACTTAACTTCTCTATGTCTGTTTCCACATCTGTTCAGCAGGAGTAAAAATCCCACAGGCTTTATAAAAATTAATTAATCTTGGGAAAGTACCTAGAAATTCTGAAATAGAAGGTCCTGTAGATTCCAACATCTTATAAATTACATCATGGTGGCATTGATTAACTTACAATTTGGTCAAAAGAATGTGTGGATTATTTGTACATTTGTGTCAATAGCTATAAGTGGTGTTAATTTATGTTTCCCAGATCTATATGATTATCACAAGCCCCTGTGTTGTTCTCTATGGTTATACGCTGTCAGCAGTAAACCTGACAAACCTTAGCCCAAGATTACTTACATTACTACTAGAAAGTTCAGCTACCAATAAAAAAAATTGGGGTAGGACAAAAAAATCTGGACTTAAGAACTGTTTACCTTGATAATAAATAATATCTTTTTTTTTTTTAAATACTCTTAAAACTTTTTGCTTGCATTGTTGTCCCTGCGGCTCTATTTTTTGTTCATAGCTTCTCTTGCCTGGTATTGCTCAACGCTTCACCTTTCCCTTTTGGGTCATAAGGATAAAAAGGATTGAGTATTTGCAAAGCAATGCTACAGCCATCTGGAGAGCCTGTGTTTTTGGCCTTTTTATTTATATTTTCATAGTAATTGTACTGATTTTCCTGGTTTCCCTTGTGATCAATAGAAGTCCAGGCATATCAATGCTGATTAGTATTTTAGATCTTATTAGGAATAGCAATTAGCGCAACAAAATGCAGTTCAAATTTATTTTGGATGGACCTGGGAGGGAAAGCTAACTCCATGCTGAGCAGGAAGACTCAAAAAGAACTAATCAGGTTTTCATCATCTAGGGTGTGAGAAGGCAGTTGTCTGATGGTGTCTTTGGTGTCCTTCTACATCCAGTTAACTGAAGTTGTCGGTCTGACCCAGCCTCTGCTGAACAAGCAAGATTTTCAAGTTCTGGAGCCTTCTCTGAGCTGTAATGTAGAGCTGCAGCATAATGCATTATCATTCTGGGCATTATTATATGAGAATTACGCACTAGCAATAACTGTCACCTGAGGCCCTGTGAACATAAAGCAAAATGTAATCCTTGATGGTCAGCAGTAGTAATAAAGAGAAAACCCACTAATAATTAGCTGCATAATTACTTTAGGGTAGACCTCTGGAAAAGCAATTTTCCCCACACCCTTTTCTTCCTTGTCCCCTTTGCAAATCAGACCTTGCCAAATCCTAACTTAAAGCATTTGGCAGGCATAGCTAGTCATCTCTTACTTTGTATAAAGTACCCTCCATGTGAGGCACACATATAGAGAAAGTTTGGGTAATGGTTGGCTTGGCAAAGAGATTTTTTTGGACGGATAAAAATTCCCAAGGTCTCTGTTTATTTATATAGTTCTTGGAATAACCCTGTTTTCAAAAGGCTGCTGGCCAGCTGCTGAGACAGCGTTCCAGCTAATATATTCCCAACGCAATCACCACACTTTGCTTTTCCCATCATGATATCCCCAAGGCTGTTTTTGGTTAAATCTCATGACTGGAATATAGGAAAGTTCACATTAAGTCAAAGCTCACAATGCCACAATGATTCTTTTAGCTTTTTTTTTTTTTTCCTCCTCTTTTCTCTTTTTCTTTTTGACCAAGCCTCTTTAAATGGAAAGGTGCCTATTTCAGCTGCTTTAGTCCTGAGTATTTCTTTGTGGGGAGAATAAGACAGCTGTAATGCAGTTTATGGCTGCATATATAATGCCAAGAATAAGTGGATCGCTATGGTGGATCTCAAAAAGTATATGTGAAGAGGTCGCTTTTAGCAAGTAGATTAAATGTTCTATTTCAGTGACTGAGATAAAGCAGAGCCAGTGCTAAGGATCTCTGTGGTATAAATGACCTTTTAGTATTTCGTTGTTCTTAGCAACCAAACCACTGAGGCAATAAGCCAGGACAACAAACTACACTTCTCTTCTGTTTGTTTTCATTTGAAATTTTTTTTTTTTTTAAGTTAGAAAATTAAAGAGTAAGGCTCATATGTCTCGTGGTAATAGTGCACAGAGGGCTGAAGGGACTTAAAATTTTTTCCAAGAAATATTTTTTTTCTGCTTAGGTGAACTACTATCATAGAAGAAAGTTCTTGGCCTTTTCTGTCCCTCCTATCCATGGCAATTCTTGTATTTCTTCCACAGGTGTGAAAATAGAAGAAAATAATATCATGTAAACAATATTGAACAATGAGCCAAATGATTAACTTAGATCTGTGGTGCCCATCTGGTCCTTCTGATGAAGGCAGGACTACTACAGATTCCCTAGGCAAAAAAACCCCACAACAAAACAAAAAAACCAAAACATATATGCTTTCACACCCCAGCTTGACCACAAGGAAGATGGTTGTTCTATGCTGGTCTGTGGGACATACAGTCTTGGGCTAAAAGCCCATTTTTAGCAGAGGTTGAATACAGAGTTAGGCTTAGCAAACCTATCTTGTAATATAACTTAAGATATTTAAAGTGTCTGCTCTTCTTCTGTCACTGCTTGACTACACCAAGCAGCCACTAAGACTGTCCAGGTATTTTGTTTGGTTTTCTGCATAGCTACACTTTTTGATTCTTGTATCCAGGATAAAGCAACTTTTCACCACTGATTTAGCTCGTTCCTCTACATTCAGTGTGTACCAATTTCTTTACTTGTTACAGAGATCTTATAAAATTAAACATTTAACCCTTCCACCACCCCAAACCCATATGCTTAGGCAGGATGGAATTTAAAGTTTGGGCACTTCTTCTCAAAATCCATGTTTCATTTTCCTCCTTCCTAGGACCTGTTGTGCCTATCGTTAACCACAGCTCATCCTTGCTGTGATAAGCGGTGCCACAGGTGTCTCCTTCCAGTGACAACCGGTCTGGCTTCGTGCTATGGGGACTTCTGTGTCAGAAATCTGTTAAGACAATAATTCGAAGTAGAAATAGAGTAATCACCCTAAGGGCCCTGGAAGAGGAGGTTCAGAAGGCAGGATATTTCACTTAGTGAGGGATAGCCAGCAGTACAGAAGTGGTTGAGGTCTTCTCTGTCTTTGGTGATTGTACTACTTGCTTTAGATAGTTAACAGGTTACAAGCTCTAACAGGTTACAAGTGGTACACACCTATACATCTACAGAGCGCTATTAATGTCAGTAAGACTCCATAAACAGGCACAGATGAATTTAAAAAAAAGTGATGAAACCATCCTGGAGAGAGACACAAGGATGGAGCCCTGGAGGAAAACCATGTATTTTCAGTGTCTCTCAGAAGTTAGAGTGAAATGAAAGGAATGGGTCAGAGGTCAGTCATACACAGGAGTGGTTGATATATCATGATGTTCAACATTTTAGGGAATTTCTGCCCCCTGTGCTGTAACTTACTTTGGGAAAAATATAGATAACACAGCAGCGCCCAGTGTGCCAGGACTGGTTTATTGGCTTATTCTGCTGCCATATCTTGAAGCTTTTGGATAAAGAAATGCGGAATATGAAAGAGGACAATATATTTAGAAAATATAACAGGAACTTTTTGTCACCATATTTAGACAGAGAAACTAAAATTACTATATACCAAGTAGTGGGAAGAGTGGCTAGCAGTTAAGAAAGCAGCATGAATTGAGTTGAGCTCCACCATTCAATACCCAGAGGGGCTTCCAAACCCTGTCATTGAGAAACAACTGCAGAAAGCAGGGAGGCTCCAGCTTCCACAGAGGTCACTCTACAAACGCAATTACTTGAACTGTTACTTTTTTACTTTGAGAAGAGGATTGTTTGCCTCTTGGAGTTCATTAGGAGCATGGTTCCTTCTTGTCCTACTTTATTAAAATTTTCTTAGTTTACAGCTATTTATTTAACTCATCTCATCTGAGGGGAGTTAAGTTTTCTGAGCGTCCAGAGAGGTAGATTTGATTTTTCCCAAAAGGCTGGGTATGATCCTGAGGACACTGCAGATTGCTCGTCACAGGCAGAAGGTTGCAAGATTATTGTATGTTGAAGGTCTTGGCAGCAGAACTCCAGGGAAACAACATTTTTTTGAGAGTCCCACTGTGGTTTATAGATGGCAATATTAAAAAGCCTGAATGTTTTTTCCTGATGTTCCACTAAGTATGCATGAGAAAGCAACATTGAAAAGACTGAAAAGGAGCCCAGCTCATATGCACAGTCTAGTTTGTGTTATCAACGCATCTTTTGTGCTAAGAGTGTTTTATATTTCCAAAATACCTTATTTTCAACATCGTATTATATCTAGTATTTCTACTAGTTGGATTGCAGGACAATAAAAATGTCTGATCTTCATTTGTAAGATATTATTTGGGGATTATAAACCCAAGGTTATGTAGGTTATTTTAGAGTCTTTCAAAACTCAGAGATGATAGTAGAGTAAGATAATTAGGAAAAAAACCACAACAGTAATCATCATGGCTATGACAAATTTTCCATTACTGAAAAAAATATTGTCCTGTTATTTACTTCTGGACAGGAATGTATGTATCTGAGTTTGTGTATATATATGTACATATGTGTATACTTAATGAAGCAGATACAAATGCTGGCTGTTTATGTGTGCATGATCTTATGGATCAAAACTTTAGTCTTTTAATTATGCACAGGTTATATTGATTCCTTTTTCCAAAATGCATTGAGAAATGATAAACTCTTGTAGTATGAGATGTATTTAAAGACTTCACTAGCTCCTGTTTCATTGCTGTGCATATTTATACACATATATATACCTACTCTAAATGTTTCAAAATGAATAGCTAGTGGGGGAGGGAAGGGTCAGTCAGGCATAATATAGATAGATGTGATTATTCATTTAAAAGCTACTGGCTGGGCTACTTAAATAGCTAGGTTTGGTCAGTTATATCTGGTTTCCACATGTTTCCTGTTTTTCATCTAAATTCTATACTGCTCAGGGACCTGGGGAATGTAAGTCCAGGATTTTCCTGAAAGGAAGGACTGCTTTGTTCATTACTACCATGGGAATGTGTTAAATTTAAGCATGTGTTGTACAGGTCTCAACTGTGTTTCTCCAAAAGCAGATACAAGCGTAGCTCATTAGAAATGTAAGAATAGGGAGAAAGCAATGGTGGACTACTGCCTTTTTTTTTTTTTTTTTTTTTTTTTAGTGGGTAGCAGAGAGGGGGTGTGTGTGTACTTTTTAGTCCTTTCTTGTTGTCTGCCAAAATCAGTTCAAGTAAATTAAAACAGTGACTTTGAAGTATGCAAACTAAAGTAGCTCTGTTTTTTAGCCTAGTATAAACAATGTAAAATACATCAGTAGTCTTGAACACTCAGGAAGAGATAAAACATCCCAAGCAGAAAACCTGGGAACATATCAAAAATGTGTTTATTTGAAATCTGCGACAAGGCACAATTGTATTTTTCTCTCTTTAGACGATACTGTTTTAATTATGAGTGGCTCTGTCTCTTATTACAGTAATCTGCCATAAGCCCCTAGAAATTGCTTATTAAGAATTAAGTTTCTGACTGTCCAGCTAAGAGGAATAAAAGACTAAATCTGTTGCAGCCAGGTCATTATCAACATATTTTTCTAAATGTTGTGTAAATGCTTTTAGTGGAATTACCATAACAAAAAGCAGGATTTTCCTGACTAGTTTGTCATGAGGGAGGGGTATAAAATATATTCCAGTCTTAAGTACCATAATACACCCAAAAGAAAGTATTTTTGCAGTCCACTCCACGCCTCTGATTCTAGGTGGATAAGTCAGAGCATGATTTCTCTAAATTCCTTTTACAGTAAATAGAAAAGGTGCTTTCCTGCAGAAACGCAGCAACAAACAGTTGCTGCAAGAAACATCACCTCCATTGAATCCACTAATATTGTCACCTTCAAAATTAGTCATCCCTAACTTTGTAGCCTCCAACTCTCTACAGCCAAGCTCTTCTGCTTTTAGAGCATTTCACAATTACTGTCAGGGATCAGACCTAAGCACAACCCTAAAATTATTTTTGTTGGTAGCCCCCAAATATCTAGGCTTAGGATAATTAATGGCACCATCTTCTTCCTGACTATCCAAGACTGCAGAAGAGGAAGTAACAGCCTCCTTTTTCATGCCAACTCCAAATTAATTTATTTCATCAAATCGTGTCGAAGCGTACAGGTGATCTGATTTCCTGACTCCCTGCCTAGTTTGTGACCAACCTGCACGGTCTCAGCTCCTTCCATCTGGAGTAGCTCAAGAGTGTCTTGTTGCTGAGGTTCAGCAATTTACTGGATATCTAGGCAGGTGGGGAGACTCAGTCCAGTTGAAGACACAAGCTTTAATGGAGCCTTGGGTATTGCTTTTTTTTCCAAATTTCAGACTTTCACCCCCAAAGCCTGATAGTGAGTGTATGTGTGTGGGTAAAGGGGTGATGTTTTGATCTCAGACTAGGAAAAAAAAGATGCAATGTTGAGCTACTGTTGGAATCTCTTTGTGTTATCCAGGTGGCATAGAGAGAAGACAAAGTGACAAAGTCGTGTGTGTTGGTCAGTTACGGTCTTTAAGGAGGGGAGATGGAAGCATGCTTAATCACATATTAAAGAGAATGCATTTTTGTTCCACTGAGAGGAAAATGTTGCCCAATATGTTGTTATATCAGGTCTTAAGGAATCAAATGAAGATCTTAGGCAAGATGAAAACTAAAACCATATTTCAAAATGTCAAGAACTGGTTTGTGATTTCCAGTAAGGAAACTGCAACTTGTGGTTAAAAAAAAAAGACAAAAGGTTATCTGTATGAAAGTATAGTTATTCATCCCTTCCACTCAGAGGATTCTGCAGAGGGCAAAAACTTGTGTGGAAATCCTTGTGTATGCTTCACCAAACTTCCTGGAAATATTTTAAATAAAGAAATATGGTCAAGGTATGTGACTTGGAGGGTGAGAAACAAAACTAATCACCTTGATAAATGAGGAAAAAGGTAGAGAATAGTACTGGAGAAGAACATCTGTGAAAACAAGATTTTGCTCCTTTTTGAAGAAGCAATGGAGTGCAGAGATGCTGGAGGAAAAAATTATGTTTTAAAAACAGTTGGACAGGTATTTATTATTTAAAGATAAGCATAGAACTGAACAGCAAGATTAGGTGCAGCTGAAGCAGGAGTTTTATAATGAAGTAATGCAAAACCTAAGTTTGTGAAGGAAATTAGTATAGTTTTCTAATGATGTGCAGATTCAAAGAAACAGGGAGAGGAAAACTCTACTAATACTCACACAGGAGCCAAGAACTCACCTAAGTTGCTACCATACTTACAAAGTTTTTATTCTGCCATACACTACAGGTGAAATATTAGAAATACTTATATGACTAGATTAGCCTTGCCAATTATAGTATAAATGTACACGAACACAACAGTGTGACAGACGATGTATTTTGTCAGCTGTATGTTACAGTCTTAGAGCTTTTCGTTTGGACTTTTCTGCAGTGGTCTTAACCTTGCTTCAGGTAGCAGTAGAGATTTATTTATTTTTTCTAGTGGCTATGAGGTTTTGATATTTATAATAGCTTTTCTTCCAGAGAGAGTTAAATTATATGTCATGCAGTGCCAAGTCAGCTCTCTCTCCACAACATTAGACAGAGCTCTGCACGTTAAATACATTTTGGGGGGACAGTGCTGCTGCTGGTACCCACTGGTGTATTAACACCTTGGCTATGTCTAACTGATAGAATTACATTTCTTCATTTAATTTTTTTAAAAAAGTATTGTAGTATTTCAGTTAAGAATATACATTAGAATTCCTCTCTGTGAAGAAACCATGACTTGGTATAGTCCCCAGATAAAAAGTTCAAGTGACAGTTTTTCTTTTGAGGTCTGAAGCTGCCCAGTTTTGTTCCTATTCGTGTTGGTTGAGAAGATGTTGTTTGGGTTCTTTGGTCTCACTGAGATAGCAGTAAGTGCAGTTTCATGGGAAAAACTTTCTTTTATCTGAAGAAGAGTAAAGCTTACTAGTAAATTTATGTAAACAGTTCATACTGTGTGTCACTTTCTGCTTTCAGAGTTGCCTGTATTTCAATATGTTGTTGATCAAAATTGCCTTTGTCATACCAACCTATAAGAACAGGTGCTAAGTCAGAGTAATAATCATACCCTTAAACTCCTGTGGTATGCCATTGTTTGTGTCCTCATTATGTATCTGAATACATTTCATATTTCATGAATTGTTGACTTTTATGGCAACTTAACATAAAGGGAGAAGGATTGTCATGGTGTCTGCTGGTACCATAGAGATGGTTTCATTAAAATCTGAAAATGTTTGATAGATAATGCTTTGCACAGAAGATACTAAAAGCAGTCAATTTTTTTTGTGTTGCTGTGACACCACATAAACTGAGAGTAGTTGGCATGTAGACACTGTACCTGATTGCTAGTGTTATTCTTGGTTTGATGAACACAGCCGCAAAAATTGTGGGTTGTTTGTTTTATTTTTTTCCTTTCTTTTCTGGTTCCTGTGAAACCAATTGGAAGTTAGAAGCTGATGCTCTGAAGTCCTGGCAGTGCATGATTTCACACATTTCACGTCACAATTTAACAGCACAAGTCTGCATAGGATGTCTTTAGTAAAATTCCCAAGAAAATAGAAATCTATTGTTCCGTATTTTAATTCTTTTGGAAATCCCTTATCTTCTCTGTGGGCTTGTAGATACTGCAAAGCTGTTTGCTATAATTTTGGTTTTTTTCTTAACTTAGGCTTGAAATTTGGAAGTTCCTTAGAAGCATAACAACAGGCTTTAGTTTTGGTGACAGGATTACTTGACCTGTTTTACTGAATCTGTTTCGAAACTTCTTCAAGATCAGACTGTCGTAAATCAATGGGTATTGATTTTTATTATTTAAACTTATACCAATAAATTAAGAAATAGACCCACTTTTTTTTTTTTCATTGAAAACAGGGCACATATCTTGAAGTCTAAAGCCATTCTGTCCATTCAGAGTGTCAAAATAATAATGGAGCAGTTATGCTTTCGATGCAACCGAGTGTTACTATGTTTTTCTCTGATCTGATTCAAGGACTTGAATGCAGAATCCAGGGAGCTTTCAGTTAGGTCATAGTACTGTCATTGTCCCTGTGTCAAGAAGCATGTGCATTACATGAAGAAAAAAACCCCAAAACTGACATTTCTTTTGACCTGATGCTGAAGTACCATGAGGTACCATGATGTGTCTGTTTCCAAGTCAGTCCTGCAAAGTTTTGCATACATAGACAATTTTAAAATAAGCTAGAATTCCTGATGGAGCGGTGTCAGTTTTTTTATTGCTATTGGTGCATATTTCTCTTGAATGGGGAAAAAAAATATATTTTCTTATAATGTACAAGTAGCTATGAAAAGATAGAATATCTCTTCTGAGAGTCTCTTCTGTTCAAATTTCCACAGAAAATATTATTCTTTCCTTTCTAGCAGTTAGAAAATTTGTGAATAGTGTTAAGTAAAATTCTTAAATCACTAGAAGGAAGGTAGATATTTGTCCATACCCCAGTTTTCCAGCGACTATGTCAAGATGCAGCAGTTAAGATAAGTTTCTTTAAAACTGTAAAATGTGCTGCAACTAGTTTCTCACAAATTTCTACTTGATGAATAATCAGCTGACAGTGTTCAGAACAATTGTCTTACCAAAGGAAAGTAAATATCTAAGTGTAACTGATAATGTGATGAATGACAATTGTCAAACTCTTTTTAAGGAAAGACTTGTCTTCATAATAGCTGACAGAGCTTGAACAGAGCCCAAGGGGGAGAGTCTGTTGAATTCTCTCTGCACCCACTGAAGGTTTCTGAAAACAATCTGGAAACTCAGTTCATACGCTAAACCAAATAACTCTGGATGAAACCCAAAATCAACCACAAAAGGCTAAGTATATGGTGTTGAAGAACAATGCCACCAGAGGTAGATGTTTCACATGAAAATGCTGAAATTCAGAACAGTGACAGGTATTGTTGGAGTTTGCTGACTCCTCCAAATTCTTCTCCTTTAATTTGATCAGTGCATCTATAACCTGTATTCCATTACCATCTGGTTCCTTATTTTTTTTTTACTCTGATTTTCTTTAAGGATTTAGTGCTTTGGGAATTCTTCTGTAGCCTAATGGAGAACTAAAATAAGAATGAGAAGGGAATAATGTAAAAACTTTAGGGGATAACACTGCCTCAAGCGATTTTTAGGTTAATCTAGAAGTTTTCCTCTAGTAAATATGTTAAAACCCTGTCATGGTACTGTGCAGTGTGTTTCTGATAAAACAATGTTGATACCTCATTTATTTATGCTGTATGTGCCATTACATAATATGTTACAAAATATACTTGAGTATTGAGTAATTTTTTTTCTTTTGATTATTGTTATGGCAGTGCTCCAGATACTTTCTGGAACTCTTTAGATGTTGCATCTCTCTGTACAGCTTATGTATGTCTCCTGAGAATTGGACAAGTCATACAATGTGTAGAGGGTTTTGTTTGGTTTTAGGTTCTTGTTTAGACTATTAAAACAGGTCCTTTCTTCCTTTTGGATTCTTTTTTTTTCTATTTTAGTCCTGATGGCCAGTTGCTAAGAGTTCAAGGACAATTTGCAATGGAACAGATTATTTGTTGGCTTCTAGATCTCACGTTAAATGGAGAAAATTAGTCTGGAGAGAGTTCTGGGTAAAAAAAGATGTTAAAAGGTGGGTTGCATAGTTGAGTTCGTTATTATTAGAAGGAAACTTTTTTTTTTTCCTTCTCCTGCTTTCTGACTGGCACTGGGACAGAAAGGAAAATAAAAATAAATTTGTCTAGTGACTTCAGGTGCAGAGACTAGATGACACATCATGGATTTAGTAGTATGTCAGGACAGTGATGATCTGTGAAGAGCTTAAATTAAGAAGAAATTCCAATTCCTGAACGGGAAGCAAAGTTGTAAGTTACACACACACACAAAACCACCAGTAAAAATGTGTGTAATTAGGAGACTTGGGAAGGTTTTAAAGCATTCAGGTCTGATCTGATTGTGTAAGTGCAAAGGATATTCCCGTGCAACAGTATAGCTGTAGCAAAAGAAAAATCCTAGAAGACTGGGGAGAAAAAAAAAAGAAGAAATGGCCATGCTTGCAATAAAATTGAAAACAGGTTGTGATATCCTGAAGTTCTTTCTCTGTGTTTATGTGTATGCATTATAGAATGATAGGATATTTTAAGTTAGAAAAGACCTTTAAGATCATCCAGTCCAACCATTATCTTTGAGCACTGCCAAGTCCACCACTAAACCATGTCTGCAGCATGAGTGTCAGGTCCACACCTTGCAGTCAGCTCTCATTTCCTAAGTTTCATAAATTCTTCATTTTCCTAAAAGCTACTTTCCTAAAATGTGCTTTATACTTAAGCAGTACTCACACTTACCTGTATCAGGATGCATAAAATAGTGTGTGTGTATATATGTGTGCATTTATAATTATTTGCTTAAGATGTACGTGTTCATGTGTAGTTATGTGTAAACACAAAATAATTAAGCTTTTATTAATTAAACATCAATTAAGGCTTTTATACAGAAAGAAATCTTAACTGATCACAAGTTAGTTTTGTACAGTTGGTCACATTTAACGATTCATTAGCAAGCACAATGCAATAATTGTTTTTTGGTTGGTTTTTTTTTTTTGTTACAAATCCTGAGCAATTTCTCTTCTCAACATTCACTTTTCCCATCAGGATTCTCTGAAATTTTTTATGAGTATAATCCAAGAAAATGGGTCAAAGAGGTACTCCATATGAAGTGTTCTGCCTGTGTAATGCTTAAACTTTGTTTTAAACCTCCTTTGAGGTCTTAACTTAATTTTAGACTTTGAATTCAAATGAAAACCAAAACTAAATTACTTTCAAAATTAAAACTAAAAAGAGTAACTTCAAAATGTTTTTCTACAAGAGCTGCTGGAATTCTGAGTGTTTGGCAAAGTTGTATGGCTGTACAGCTAAGTTTTATCTTTCTTTATGTTGTCTTGTAAATTCAACTTGTTTGAAGACACTATTTTTAAACTATCAGCAAATACTGTGGCCTGCTTTTTCTTTCTGCATAATAGTTCTGTAGCGAACATTTAGATTGATACTGGCTAGGTTGTTCTATAAATTTGTAAAAAAGAATAAAATAAGATAAACATTTGTGGCAAATAATTTTTAATGCATTCCTCAGAGTTCAGTAACTTGTCCTAGGAGCTTGTTTTGGGAACTTCATTAAAACCTTTTATCTCCCGTAGATCTAAGAATAATGATTGAAAGAATTTGTGCTTATTATTTGTATTCTTCAGAAAGTCTTCATACTCTACAGCTGAAGGCTTGAAGTCCTTGCGAATTATAATCTGTTTATATGTCCTTATGATAGATAATTATTCCAAATAATTTGATGCTACAGTTAAGAAAGCAAAATTCCTTAAGAAAGCTAAGATGTTAATAGTAACTTCTAACCAGTGGCTAGTATAACTAATTCCAACATCATCATCATCATCATAATAGTCACTCTGTATTGTTAGAAGGTCTTCCTGCCAATCAAAAGCAGTCATTTCTAGACATGATCAGGTAGTTGTACTGGTCCAGCGATACTATGATTGTTGTATTTCTTTTGCTATGTGTGTCTTGCATGCTGTCTGCTGAAGAGCCCTCATAGGAGATTCGTTGGAATAAACAGATGATGAGATAAATCTGGAATTTATTTATTTATTTCAGATTGAATGTTAACATTTCTTTTACCAGTCATGACTTCAGCTTCCCTTTAGCAAGTACTAATAAAATAAAGACTTCACTGAATTTCTGGACATTTTACAAAGATGTGTCTATTTTCACACTCTTATCTTCTTGACTAGCAACTTAGAAAATTGGAAATGCGATAAGTGAACTAAAAAAGCTTTGCAAACAAAGTTTTGTCTAAGTTTCTGTAGTCTGTTAGTCTGTAGCCTCTTATGATTAAGCTATATCAGTTTCTGTAGATAACAAAATGCAAGAATCTGATGTGTGTATTTCGATATTCATGAGCCCTTGCCTCCCTATTTGGGTCAGCAGTAGGAAGGCTTAAGCAAAAGTCCTAAGCAAGTATTAAACTGATGCTTCTGGATCCATAGCAAGATTCTTACATCTTTCTGAGGCTGGGATTATTAGAAGGTAGTATCCTACCAGAATCCTCTAGCTTAATTTTTTCTGGAATCCCCTTTCTCCTCAAGTTATGGACACATAAAGTTTGTTCCTACCGTGCTGGGGTTCTTGCTCCATTTCTGTTCATTGTATAGCCATTGTGCAAATGCCCTGGTCGGCAGCATGCTCTGCACACTTCAGACCTTTCTGTCCCAGGCTGAGTCTGGACTGGCGCCTGCTACACATGGTGGCCTTGCATGCGAGAACCGTTCTAGCAGAAGCATGGTCCTTAATGTAACACCAGACCTCCAATTAGAGTTGCAATTTACGCCTGTTTGTAACTTACCCAAGGAGTACTTTTTAGGACAAGTGACAGAGGAAAGTATAGGAAAGCTAGAGGAAGAGGTGCTATTAAAGTGGTCAAGCTGTATTACTCTTGTTCACAGTTAGACTCTAATTAATTTGACCACAGTGCCAAGACCATTCTTCGAAGTCTTTTGTGTTACTGAAAACAACTTTATTTGAAAAGGAAGACGGAGAGGGAAAAGAAGATACTAGTGCCAGCTGAATAGCCTTTTGAACAGTTCTTGAGATGAGGCTAACTCTGGCACAGCAATATTGTGGCTGCTAGCCTTGGGCAGCTGTGTGGTACAAGCACCCTGTGGGCTGGGTGCCAGGTGTCCTGGACCTGGTGCCTGAGGGAGGATGCACCCTGGTCTGCTCGGGATGATGGATCTAAGTAGCCCTTGAGCCTATTGTACTTTAGCTCAGTCCCATCCCACAGTGAAATAGAAGAATTACGGGGGAAGCAGATGTTTCTGACTCATTAATAGCTCCTCAAGCTCCCTATCCACTGAGTTTTGTGTGGCATGAAGTACGTATTTTGTAAAGTTCTTGGGGTTTGATGCAGCATGTAGGACCAGTAAGGCTGGACAATCCTGACCTAGGGCATTTTTAGGTGTTTGAAAGTTTCTTTTTACTAATTCACACTTTTTTGATGAATTACAGTAATCAGATCAGAAACTTAGTTTCTTCTTTGTTTATTAATCCATAAATAGACTGTGAAGACATAACTACAGTTTTATGAAGGAAATCTAAAATTAATGACAATGCAATTTAATTGACCTATCTTGTATTATTGTTTCACATTTTATTTGGTTATGTCCAAACTGAAACAACACTAGAGGATTTTTTTTATGATTATTTCTAAACCAGCAAAAAGAATTAATTTTTTGATATTTAAAACCATCAACTTTGAAACTTTTACTTCTTCAAGACTGTTATATAAGATTTTTTTAACTTATCAATAAAATTCTGCACTTTGAATTTATTTTTTTTAATTATACCACCCCCCACCCCTCACCCCCGACCTGAATGTTATATTCTCTTTCTATGCCACATAACAGCTGTAACTTAGATAAAGACTTTTGGAAGTCTGGAATTTTATTCTGGCCAGAAAAAAAAGTTGTTTTATTTTTCCCTCTTCTATCTAGAGAAAAAGGTCTCATGTAAGATGTTACTTTTGACAGCGATGTGCAGTATTTGAAATAATCAGTGGTGTCATAAAATTGTTGTATAAGCTTATAAACTTCAATTACTTTGTATGATTTTGGGTTCTTTGGGAAAGCCTACATGCTGTTATTACTGTCTAGTTTAACCTGCCACCATGTGCATCAACTAGCAAAAACTTCATGATGCGCTAAGTGTGGCAACCATGTAACCGTAGTAAGAGTTAGAATAAATTCTTGTTTTTCTGATACTTCCATGCACCATTCAACCTTTGTATAATAACAATGTAAAATAAGAGTTCTGGCAAGCATTCAGAGTCTCGGGAGGTATGAAATATTTCAGTCCTGTTCAATGATAGCTGTCGTTTAGCATGGGCTTGTCCAGGAGGGTTGGCCTATCTCTAAGAATGTGGAGCCACTAACTTTCAAACACTTCCTTTACAGTCCTATTAGTAGTTCATGCTTCAGATGTTGTTTATAACAATTTCTTATTGCTAGTCCAGTGAAATCTTGCAGATTAGTTTAATTATTTCTGACAGCTCACCTGTCACTTTAATAGACTTCTGTTAAATAAGGAAAAACAGTTGTCCCCCCTTTGGCTGCCATGAGAGAGGTCAGGAACAGAATAATTGATGTTTTATGATGCAACATTTAATGGCAAAAAACATCTGTAGCTGCAGAACAAACTTTAGAGAGTCAGTTCTTCTGTAAACTCTGATGATCTATCCGTAGCTGCTCTATTGCATGGACTAGAAAGCAGAAAATAATACCAACAATAAAAATCACTACTCAAAAACAAACAAAAAAAAAAGTCCTTGGCAGCAAGTTTTCTTAGGCAGCTTGCCAGTATCCTGATTCACTGTTTATGGGAACATCTTGAAATGACTCCCAAATTAATGACTATGTCTTCTATCACTCCAGTCTGATGTCTGAACATGAGGAGAAATAAACAATAGTTAATGATCTGGAAGCTGCTGGCAGTTACTGTATTAGTTCTGGTTCTTATTTTCACTTACCAACAGCAAACTGTTCTGATCAGATGTTTATCTTTGAAAAACATATGCAATGGAAAATTGCACCTCAGATTGCTATCCATTTCACAGTCTCTTTCACTGGGACAATTTCACACAGAATGAAATTATTTCATTTTGAACTCGTAGCAATCTGCTTTTAAGTTTAAAAAGTCTGCTTTAAAATACACATATTTTTAATTTTTTTTTTCTGTTTCAATGAGAGACCCTAGGTACCTGAACATATTGTACTGTGAGGTTCCCTTGTGAACCCAGCAGGGGTATGTGCACATCTGTGCCAAAAAGATTTATCCTTCCCCATACCATTGGCCAGGCCAAGCTGCTGGGGAGAGGCAATTAGGTTTTTTACGCAAAACGATCAGGTGATAAATTGCTGTAAGATTCATGATATCTCATTTTACATTGAGTGTGTGTATGATGTAAAGGGTTTCTGTGACATTAGCTGTAAACGCAAAACTGGCTTTTTATTTTTATCCCTCCCATTTGTTTGGGAGTTAATTTATTATTTTGTTGGATAGTATCATAATTTTTTTCCCTTCTTTTTACAAGCTTTTGCAGTCTGGTACAGTATGTGATTGTATGCAGAGGTAAAATCCATGTGATAGATTTCACAATCAAGTGATAAATGTTTTCAAAGTCAGTTCTGAATTACCAAATTCTAACACTGGAACCAAGCCTCTCCAGGTCCCTTAGCAGCTTCATAGGCTCCTGTGTTTCTGCAAAATGCTTCTTATTTTTACAAAGGAATATTCTGTAGCAGCTGGGGACACAGGACCGGAAGGGTGCCTGCATTTATCAAGCTCAGGCCCCTGGTGTTACAGGCACTATGTTAAATACTCCTTCCTTGTATTTACAGTGCTGCATTTTAAGAGTTTTCTCCTTTCCTGCCTCCCTAAATATAGAATTCTTACTGTTCCTCAGAGATCAAGAAAAATTCTTCATTCCCCTATATGTAAAGGCTGCAGTTTTTTCTAATATCCTTTTGGCCAAGCAGAGAGAGAAAGAGTGCTTTACATTGTCCATCCTCTTCAAAATACCTTTTTTCTAGTCTTTGAGGAAAGACCCGAGGTGATGCAAATCAACATTATGACATTTTGCACAATTTGATTAAAAACTTTGTCTTATCTGAAGATATCACATATCAAATTTAACATTTCGACTGAGTTCCCTTTGTTTTGACTTCTGTTACTGAAAGTCTAGAGCCCAAGTTCATGTTGTGTTGAGAAATACTTTTTTTCATGTTGCTGTGGTATTCATATCAGTATGGTGTCTTACAAAAGTTCTAGAAATCCTCCTTTGGGATAATTTGTAAAATGCATCATGGCTATGTGTAATTTAGACTTCTTCATCTAAGACTGATGAAAGTCTCTGTTGCATTAAGTTATATAAGCTTCTTGTATACTTTTGAATCCTAAATCTATTTGCTGGCTTACACTCTAATTGCTCTTATTCCAGCTCATCTTAATAACTTCTCTTACTTCTCCTCCAAGAACTGTGACTATTTTTCTAGCTACGTTATAAGGAGGTACATCTCTAATTATATGCTTCAAAAACTGCTGGGGTGGTTGGAGAAATGTGAATTTTTGTTGTCTTAATTACTGCTTTTGCTTCTTTGAATACTTTTCCTGAAATATGCATATCAGATGTCATCTTCACATTTTTATTTCTTAGCTTACAGGGATCTTGCTTGCAAACTTTGCTGATGACCTGCCAATCCATTATAATTTCAGAGTTTCAGAACTGTGGTGTGCGGTGTATGTAGTCCCACAAGGAAATACAGACTACAGGAATCTTCCCAAGTAACAAAATGGTTTTTATAACAGTGGCTGCTGAATTTTGGGTGAACATGCATTATTAAACTTTACTCAAAACACAGTTTAGGAAATAAAAAGAGTTCCACTGGGCACAGAAATTTGACCACTGTGTATTGAGTGTGAGTAAAATTTACCCTGTGTGAATTCATTGAAATACAACTATTTTCTGAGTTGAATGAATGTAAATCTTGACATGAAAGAAATTAGCCTGGACCTACACATGGATGAAAAATGTCTTTTTAAGAAAGGTATTTTGCAACTACTTTAACAAAAAATGAAATTAAGTTCCCAAGAGTCAATGATTATAGTTTCAGGTATAGACGAATGCTTATGAAATTAGGGCAGCTTGCCAGACCACAAAGACTTTTCCCACTCTACAGTTCTCCTCTGTATTAGACGTAGGAGAAGCAGCAATATGTAGCCAGACCTGCGGCTGAATCTGAGAACTCCTTTTGAGGTTTGGCAGGTTTAAGTTAGCTACAATCTCATCTGTCACATTTGGGACCTCTGCACTTTCTTGCATCTTGCGGTTTAAACGAGTAGAGCAGATCCTCTATAGACGGTCTCCCTAGCAGAAATACTGTATTATACCCATAAATGCATCCTAGTCTGCAATTCTGTCTTTCATCTAAACTGCTTTTATCA
The DNA here is from genome assembly GCF_023634085.1 of Falco cherrug. Taxonomy (NCBI): domain Eukaryota; kingdom Metazoa; phylum Chordata; class Aves; order Falconiformes; family Falconidae; genus Falco; species Falco cherrug. Next base: position 21,554,453 of record NC_073709.1, on the reverse strand, counting down.
ACTTTATCCATTTATGCTTGGGACTATATTTGGCAATAATCTCAAAGGCAAGTGGGAAACTCAGTTTGCTGCTTTATTCCCTTAAGCCTGACACAGGAATGAAATAAACATTTCTTATGAAATCACTTTCCAGGCATAGACACATTCTTCTTACTGTGCATGGAAAAGGTTTATAGTAAAGAGTAATCAGGGCATCAGAGTCTGCTATTCTGCTCTGGAGCTACTGGTGTGCGCTTACATTTTCACCTGGTTTTGCACCAGCAGTTATTTTCAGTTGATCCAGCTGCAAATAAGTGTTAAGTAGGTATCGAGTGATTAGGAAAGGAGGGAAGAGGCAAGGGTGCCTGGATATGATGTTGTGTTTAATAGATCCAGAAAACAGGTCTGCCTTAACTGATCTAGCCTTAGTTTCTTGTCTTTGAGTAGATCTTTCACCTTTTATTATGGATGATTAGGTGCAGTGCTCAAACTTAGATATCCACACTTGAAAACATGAGTTGGTGTCACATATGAAGAGGTGATTTCATAATGTAGGTGCAGTAGGATTTCTATGATTATGGCCAGAGATTATTTATGATTTATAATTCAAATTAATGCACTGTTTCTTTAAGTGCAACAGAAGTGAACAACAGAGGTTTGTGGTTTTGTTTTTTTTTTTAATCGAGTAAATCCAGATTTATTTATTTTTTAATCCATCGCTCTGGATAAGCCTCATGTGAAAGTATCTATAGGCAAAAAATGTGCACTCAGTTTTAACATTTAACAAGAATAAAAAATCAAAAAAGACAAATCGTGACCTATTGAAAGAAATTTATTTTCATTTCCTGATAACTAGAAACCATACTTGGATGTGGGAACAGTGGAAAAACGCAAGCTAATGTCATTCCGCCCATTTCAAAATATGGGTCTAGAAATGGCATCTAAATTAGATGAATACTCAGATTTTGGAACAGGGGGGATCAGTATGCATAATCTGCTTGGATCTTCTGCCTCACACAGGTGAAACAAACTTGGTTAATATCTGACACAAAGAATCTAGACCTTCTGTTTAAGCTGTAAGGCAGCTAACTATAACATGCTAAACCTTAATTTAAAATGATGGTTGGTGATCTTTCTGCTGTGTGGTTCTAGATAGATTTTAAAACAGCCACGTTTTTTAAATGTGTACCTCATTGTTGATTTTGGTTTGACCATTGGCTCTATTAGCCCTTTCTCTGCTGGCTGGAGAGCTGTGGATTATTAGAAATTTCCTCTTTGTAGATGTTGGTCTCATTACGGCTTTGGGGTTTTGGCTTTGTGTGTGCTTCACAATTTTCACAGTGCCAGAGTGCCCCCCACCTACTCGGCTGCTTCATTGCTCGAAACCCTCTGGAGGTGTCCACCAGGCACCTCTGCGCTCTTCGCTGACGAGCAGCTTTAAGGAAAATACTGTTTTGAATACTGTTAATAAGAAGTACCTTGAACCTCTACAAGATCTGCTCAAATTTGGCCATAAATATCCCATTCAATATTAGAACAGCACAAGAAACTGTGTTTTTGCATTGAACAATTTTCCCAGTGTATAATTATGCAATTATTTAAGTAATAAATTTTTAAGCTGGTACACGCCTATAACTTCCTTATACTTTTTCTGTTAAAACAAAATGCCCTTAAGCATTTCACTTTTGTTTTATATTCACTTCATTTCCCAGAATAATTAAAGCTTAGTCATTCTTTATAAAGTCGTACAGGTAGGAACATAGGCCTGCTTTACGACCACAAATTTAGAGCCAGGTAGTACTTTGTCTGCTTTTGTAAGAGTAACAAATTTTAAACAAAGTTCTCAACTGTCTGCATTACATAATACAAGAAATTAAAAATTCAGTATCAGAACATCTGAGGTCAAATTTCTAGTTGTATAAAGGCATATAAGCCCCCCTATTTCAGTAAAAAAAAAATCTGTCTATGAATTTCAGATAACTTTCTATTGTGTACACAGTTCTGTACCACCTACCATTAAGAAAGGCAGAGAGAGATTAACATGGTTACTGTTCTTTATTTACTCTTTTATGAGACCAGAATTTTAAAGCCTTTGCAGGCAATGCATGAGTGCCCACTGTAGGTTTTGCACCGATGTTTATAAGGCTGATTGCATAAATCTCAGTGCAGGACTTTGGTTCATGCGAGTTCCAAAGGCAGCTTTCCAGTTTTCTTTTACTTTTTTCTCTAGACTGTGCTAACATTCTTTCAGGGTTCCCTCTTACATGGTACAACTGTCTTGAAGCTTATCTAGTACTGATCTGTGTCATTTAGGAAATGTTGCTTTCATCTGAGAACTCATAATATTCAGTCAGTGTGCACCATTCATAACTAAATAGCCTCTGCTCTTCATTGTTCTTTTAATTAATGATTGTTGATTGGCTTGACTTGCTGCACATTGTTGCTAGGCATGATCAAAGGAAATCCAAGATTAATCTGCTAGACTAGATGTCAGATTAGTAAATTCCTCTGTGCTATTACAAAGATTTTTCTCCCTCAGTAAAGGCCTGTCAAAGGATGATGGCTTGGCTATACCTCTGACAGGTCAGTCCAAAGGTCAGTCCCTGAAAACATGCACACATTAATGCAATAAAGCGTGATGACTCATTTATATCCAGTTTAAAACTCCAAGCACTCTCTTAATGAATTTTAGTCAGGTATTGCTGAGAAAAAGATAATTTACTTTGATTACTTTTGAATACTGTTGAAGAAAGACTTTATACCCTATCATGTTATGAATACATACGGGTTTTTTTCAGGTCAGTAGCAGAATCAATCAGTGTAAGCCAGAGAATAAGAGTGTTGTGAGTGTGTTTTCAACAGGAGCATATCTCTGTTAGCTCTGCGTAACCCCTTTAGCCAGAATCTGTTTGACAAAAAAGGAGGACCAGGCTCCAATTTAAAAGAGTAACTAATAAATAGTGGTCTGAAGTCCCAACCATAAACCACAAATTTCACTAAATTCGTTGGTATTCAATAATCTGATTTTCTCCATTTGTTAACTGTCTTTCATGTAAAGGAACCCCCCCAAAAAAACCCAAACCAAAAAAAGCCACCCAAACACCAATTAGCGAAAGACACAAGCACAGTAACATGCAAATAACTATTTCGTAACCCCACCCATTGGTGCAGCTTTCATGGCGACCCTTAGTTGCTCTCTGTCTTCTGCAAGAGCAACTTGCAGTCTGGGGTTGTCAGACCGTGCTAGATAGCAAGGCTAGATTTCGGCTGCTGCTGATTCTGTGGTGCAAGCTGCTTTCATCCGCCTTGGCATGCTACAAATCCTTCTTTTCTCTGTCTGCCACTTCATTAGCCACTGCAGTTTTGGTGTTCAGCTCTTAGCCAGAAGCAGAGACTGAGTTTTAACACAGTCCTTCTGCTTAATAACTAAAAGATGTTTAAATGAACCTCCTGTTTTCATCCTTTCTTTCATTGATAACATCTGCATCCCAGTGCTGGAAGCTATTGGTTGAGATGAAGGACTGCAGTCATTCCGCTCAGTGACATAGATGTAGTGGGTAGGCTGGGCTTTTTCTTTCACTTTATGAAATGCTTCCTTATCTCCTGAAATACTTTTTTAGCAGAAGAAAATAAATAGACGTGTTTCAGGCCAGCCCACTGGGCCCTTTCATTTATCTCATTTTGACCATGTATCAACAGAACTATTCCCCATTTTGGCCTCTTCCCCAGTGCAATGGCTTTCATGGTGCTGGCAGCACTGGAGCATACGGCTGCTCTTGCTGGTAGACCTCTGCCAAAAAGCTTGTACCTTGCCTAATTTTGCTTAAGTTTAGAATTACTTTTTCTTTCCTTTTTTCAGTTCTTTTTTGTTTCTGTCTCTTTCTCCTTTCTTTCGCTCTTCTTTCCTTTTTATCTTTCCCCTTTTAAATCCGAGTGCTTCTGTTTCATACTGTTACTGTTGCCAGTACGCAGGATAAACGGTGATCTCTCAGGTGTTTTTATTTAAGAGATCCTGGGCTTATAATTTCAGGTAGATATTCGTGTTCTAAGAGTGTTTTCAGAGTTCATTTGTAACCACCGTATCTCTTGAGTTGGCTTATGTTTAGTTAGGGAAAGCTTTTAGTGATTCTGCATATAATTGGATATTTGAAATGCCACAGTGTTCTTCCCTAATTGTTTTTGCTGTTAGTTAGTTCACCACACATGATCAACAGATTAAATATAATTATTTCTATTAAACAATCATAAAAATGTTTACTTTACAGTTTAATGCTCAAGGAAGAAAAACTATTAGCTTGGGATCTGTCAAGTTGCACACATTGCCTTTTAAACTTCTAGACTGATTCATTTTTTTCCTCCTCCTCATTGAAGAATTTCTGGATATGTTAATTTTTGCAGCCTAATTGTCTTTCTACCATGAATAAAAGGTGCTTTCCAAAACATCTGAATAAGCAATGGAATTATGAAGTGACAAAAAATGCATAAAACAGGTATATATATATTTTTTTTTATAAGGGAGTGGATGGCTCAGGCTGATATTGAAGGAACATCATAGCTGGAAAAGTGGAAAAGAAACTGCCACTTCTTTCATGTTTTTAATTTACAGCAGTTATTTAATTAGAAATGTTGTTTCTCCAGACAATTGTTGATTCTCTGCCGGTAGATCACTGTTTAGTTTTGCTTGTTTTATGTCAGTCTGTAATCCACAACACAAGTAGAAGATTTAGCTCCTTCTAAAATTTGGAAAAGAGCAGTATCATCTCCTGAGCTGCAATTTTTTTACAGGCCACAGTATTTCCATAGGCCATAGTACTTAAATGCTCCAAGGATAGTATATGGTTTCCTGTAAATCTGCAAACTGAACTGAGGTCATTTTGCACCTGAACTTTTCCAGGCATGTCAGCAGATTGCTGTAGTTTCCTTAAGACAAAAGAAAAAACAGAGCAGCTGAAAATAATTAATATTGAACTTGACACATCAAAAATGTAATTTGTCACTTGTGATTAAAGCCTTTATCTTTAGTTCTATTTTTATATTCTTCCTGGGTCTCCCTTAGCTATCATTAGGCTCCACATGGTTGGAGTTAGTCTGACCTTTGATCCATCACCATAGACAAAGGGATCTGTTGCTGCTAAATTGGAGCCCAAGCTAGTCAGCAACAGTACAGATCAACAAATGTAAGCTTGGTTAATAATAATAATAATGATCAGTTTAGCTACTCTGATTAATATTTAAGTCTGTGTGGCTAATGTAGATGCTGATCTGCATAAAAAATTACCTTAATAACAAAATTTAATATTAGGAATTCACGTTGTGGTAATTTGATCTGATGTGAAAAGTAAAGATGGTGGAAGTGGGATATACTTTCAGCATACTCATACACTATTCAGTTGAGAAAATAATGATAGTTTTACAAACTTTCTATTGTTTTCCCCTTTCTCTGAAGCCTTCCAGAAGTTTGCTGACTGTCACAGATATTGTGGTTACTTATTTTCTAAGCACAAAGAACTGTCTGACACATGACTGTCCTGCCGCATCATTGTCCTACCACCACATTTCTCTCTTGCTTATCACTGTAAACTCTTTGTCATACTGTACACAAACTGAAGCAATCCATAAAGTACGAAAAATGAATGTATTCATTATCAGCTATGTCTTTTTTTCAGTACCAGCATGTGTAGCTGAAAGCCAGCAATATTTTCATGGGTGACCAAAAAGTGGTGTCTTTCCAGAAGTAAACCATTATTTAATTAATTCACTGTTTAGTCACACAGAAAGGCTCGGGCTGCAGTAGTAAGTCACACTGCCTGTTGTTTAAACTGATTTCAGTATCCCCGTTAATTCTAGACTGTGTTCTGTGGATGTGCAGTTTATTGTGGATGTGACGTGAAACTCTCTTTCCTGACCCTGTGTGCTTACTGCATGTCCTGTCGCTTTCCACAATAATAAAATCCTAAGCCAAGCCCTAGCTTGGTCTCTGTTAAGTAAAGCTCCCTTGTGAATTGAGTGAAGACTATTAGATTTGTAGTCCTATTATTAAGTATTTTTGTGGTAAAAGCTTCATTATTCTAAGGTCATTAACACACTTCCTCTTTTACTGCAAGTGATTGTAGGTTAAAGTCATTATTTTAGGCATCCACATTTTGTTTATCAACATCTAATCATAAATAGCTTGCGGTTGCTGGAAGCTGGAACAATAGCTAGCAAAGAGTTATTATACCGAAGGGCAGTTTCCCCCTTACACTGGCTTCAGCAAACACATCCGTGCACAAAGCACTGTTTAGTGTGGAAGTGCTGATGACTGAACCTTTGAATCTGAGCATTTAAAGACTGAAAGCACCGAAGCACCATTGTGTTTCCTTGATGCGTGTAAACACAGGTGCAGCAGTTACCCCTGCCTTGAGCCACATAGTTTGCCCTTTCCTGTAAGGTGCATCTCCCACTGAGACGTCAGTAAGGATTTAAGGACGTTAGGCTATGTCACCCTGTCCTTTGGCTCCAACAGTCAAATAATTTACTCTTGGTTTAGGTTAATTTTGGTAGTTTGTAAATAGGTTTCAGTGTCAAATTTACCTCATTGATGTGGATCTCCAATTCTGCTTGTTAAAAAAGGAAACTTATAACACTGATACATGAAGAAGTGAAAAATGTGTCTTTCCTGTGACCTTTAGGTTCTTGGGTTTTTTAACGACTTCCTGGATCTATATTTGCATGGCAGCACTTTTTCCCTTCACTTATGCATCAGTTTCTTTGGAAACATTACTCTGAGCAAATCAGTGCATGTTAGCAATTCCACCACCATTTCTTGTATCAAAGCAAATAACTTGGAAGACTTGGTAAGATGTAGTTTAATCTTCAGACATCCCAAAGAAACCCAGTGAGAATGTAGAGTGAGGGCAAGGAATGCAGGTTTCTGACACATCATAATATTGTAACAGCACTTTAAACTCTATTAGTAATTTGATCAAAATCCTATAGGATTTTTGTCATCCACTTCAATAGGCTAGGCTCTTTCTGACTTTTTCCACCCCCACTCCTATTTATTTTTAATTTATTTTAGGCATGGTAGAACTCTCTTTTCATAGCTGGGTCCCACAGCCCTCACAAAACCATAGGATTTCTTCAGTAATGGTCCTGCAGTTTCTTGCTTGCAGAAGTGCTGTTGGAGTGTTTTAGCCATTTCTGGATAATGCCATGCTATATGAGAGTAATGGAAAAGTATTGCAACATGAGAAAATTTCTCCTTCTGTCATGAAAATGCTGTCATCTGGAAGGAGAATGAGCTTAAGAACTCAATATCAGACCCTAATCCCATCCTACTTCTTTCCCATGCTGCTGTTGTCCTGGTTTCTGGTTTGTGGCTCTTACGTCTTTTCCATGAAAAAATAGTAGTGTTAACAGCTATTTGATAAAATGTAATTGCTCACTACTAAGTTCTTTAAGTTTTTATTAATAACGTTTATAAAATCAGGTGATTTTGTAAATAATCTTTCCTCTGTACACTCCCTTCCTTCCTCTACAAAAAAAACCCCAACAAACAAAAAGAATAGACTTACTGTCACACTTGTCTCACCTGCATTTTGGATAATTTAATGTTTTGCCCTTGTGGACCCAAGGTGACACTGTTTATACTCTCTAACGTGTAGTACTGCCAAAGAACCTAGATAACTCTCCATTTCATCATTTATTTCACATGTATTTCCATTAGAGTTAAGGAGATTTCCAGTTCATGTTTTGTTACTGTAGGTTTTAAGTTTAATTTATTGTTTTAAGTTTAGTTTAATTTACTGTAGGTTTTAAGTTTATTGCATGTTATCCATAAACCTAATTTTTAATTTAATTTTTTTCTTTTTTTAGGTCTTTTTGCTGAGCCTGTTCCCTGCTTCTCTGAGATCAAAGTGGGACAATTCGAGAAATAAGGTACTATTTTGTATTTTATTACTCTTTAAGAGATGACGTACTTTAAGTTTTCGTTATTTTCTATTTCTTAACAAATAAAGCTTAAGCGAGTTATTAATGGGGAAAAGGTCCAAGTAAAAGAGAATGGTCAGAGGATATAATTCTTACCCATTCCAGTTTTACCAGTGTTAGGCCTTGTAAAAAGATAACGCTTGCCACACTTTCAGATGTTAAATTGTGGTTGCAAAACACATTATGCAGAGAAGCAGATAATAAGCAGTAAAGCCAGCTAAGCGAATTATTATTATTATTCAATTTAGTGTTATTCAGGTACAATAAGTCACAATGAACCTAAAGGTTTCCATTAAAAAAACCCCTCTTGTCCCTTCTCTCCCCTCCTTGCCTCCAGTGGTAACAATTTTCCTTGGAGAAAAATATTAAGTCATATTTTCTAAACAATAAAGTATGAAGTTTTCTCTCACAACCAGCACAGTTTGTTTGAAGTCACATATGGTTGCACTTCACTTGTGTAAACGTGCTTAGCACTTACTCAGCTTTAGAAGTGTGATTCCAGTTTCATACCAATAAAACCGATCATTGCCCACTGGTGATTTTTAAAATGGACACATTTCAGTTCAATTCATTTTATTCTCTCCTTAATTCAACGTGGATTTCTCCATTTTGCTCTCTTTACTCCTGAAATGGGCGTTAACGTGTTGCTTTGGCAACTGGTGTTGCTAGCTAAGTACAGTCTCTGTTTTCACAGTGAAATTGCCAAAGTTAAGTTGAACAGGCACGTCAGTCTGGAAATAGTTAAACAGGCGATATACTGGAATGCTTCATTGTGAGGGCAAAAAGAAATTGGTTTTCCAAGGCAGCTAGTCGTAGTCTTACTGTCGCCTTCTCTGCAGTAGGGTTGAATGCCTCATTTTGGAAATGGCGAGGTGCTGGAGCTGGTGGCCGGGGGCTGCTGGCTGAGGCCCACCTGTGCTCCGTGCAGGCTTTGGGAGGCCATCCCGCTCTGTTACTGGGCTTTTCAGACACCTCTTTTAAAGGTGTTGGGTGCTGTGATGTTACTCTTCCGAGCCTTCTGCTAGCGAGGGTGCTCCCCAGCACCCTCCCACATCAGCTAGTTCCACCACTGACCTAAATGAGGGGTTTGCATGTCTAAAAGGTGGCTCTGACTTTTGGATCCTGAATCTGATTCTGAGTGCTCTGACTGACCATAGTGAGGAGAGAAGGAGAATTTCAAATGTACTGGGAGATTTCACAGCCTTAGAGAATTGTGCTGCATCTTACAAAAATACTGTTTGTGAGTGCTGGTTATTGTGCTCTTTCCAGAACAGGCTGAACAGAAATTATGGCTGAATATCACCATGACTTAAAAAATACATTGAAACACTGCTGCTTGGGGTTTGTGTTTTTTGGGGGTTTCCCCTTCCTATTTCCCTCATTCCTCCTCTGATATTATTCTGTTTGGTTTTTTCTATTACAAATTGTTTTGTTTGTTTTCATTACCAAATTACAGAACAAAATTTTAATTATACAGTTTGTACAGAAAGCAATTAAGAGACTAAATGTTTTTCTCTTGCTAGCTGGATAGTTATGTCTTGTTTGGTGAAACAGCAGTTGAAATGTGTATTTGTGTAAGAGGTTAAATCTGGTGTCAGTGGTTTGCAACAGACAGTTACAATATGTTCCTTTGGTTAAGAAAAAAAAGTCTTTGCTGTAAATCTCTCAGTAGGTTGGACATTGCATTTTAAACCTCCTCATATGCAAAATACCAGGTGTTGGTGTTTTGTCTTAAAGTGGCTGAAAGCTCTTCAGGAAAACAGTAACAGTTAGTTCCAAAGACTGTTTATTATAAAGGGATTAAAAATGTTTAATTTACTCCTGTATAAACTAGCTGCAGTCAGGAAGCCTCAGAGTCTAATTGTACTGACTCATGAGGTCATTCTCGAGCAGCGTAAGGTGCAGTAAGAGCAGGGGGTTGCTTGCACTCCTGTGATCTTGCTGTGGGGCCCTCACAGTTTCACCAAAGGTTTTGGTTAAGATTGACCCTCGTTTCTCTGGAGGGAGAAGTATCCTTTCTCCCTTGTACATTTGCTCTTGATTGTGTGGAACATTCAGCAAAATGTCCACAGCTGGAAATGGAAAGTAAAAAAGGAGGAGAAAAAACTTGTGCCTCTGAGTGCTTCTCATGCAAAAATAAAATGTATCGCTGCTAGTCGGCATCTTTATTACAGCAAGTTCTGACCCGAATGAACTGTGCTGGCATTAAAATGCGTAAGAGGGTCCAATGCTCTTCCAAATGGGGAATTGTAATTCTGTCTTTTTTTATAGTCCTTCTTATATAGAGACTTTTCCTCTGCATGAACAGTTGCTGAAGTTGAGCCTTCTTCCAGAGTTCCCAGGTGGTAGTGAAACAGCTGTTGTAGGACTGGGCCCACAGCAGTGAGCGTGCTGTGTGTACTTAACTTTGTCTTGGCTTCTAGTAGAGCAAATGTATCCCTAAACTTCCTGGAGAAAGCATGGGGAAAATGATGAGGCTGAACAAAATTCATAGGAACTGAATGAACAGCTGTATTAAGTGACATTAGGAGATCTGAGGAAGGTGTCTGCCTTTTATCTATCTTCTTTTTAGAGGTTTGGTACCTCTTCTGGGCCACAGACAGCTGTGTCAGATGAGGTCCATCACATGAAACCAATATATGTATTTTCCTCCTCTTTGAGGACCACTTTATTTCTGTTGTAAAGATTTTCCTCTTATCTTGAGAGAACGTGGTCCAGCTTGAATTTCTAATAAGCACATCGTTACCATGAGCCAAATTGTCCAGTGTCTAGAAATGTGGAATAATTGTAATTACTGCTGCTGCTTAGCACTGGGAGAGAAAGTTGGAAGCAGGGTAGAAGGAATAGAGATTCAGGTTCCAAGGTAGAAATTTCATACTAAACTGTTCTTCATGCTAAATTAATCCATATTATACAAGCCTCGATCAAGACTTTCAGCTTCCTATAATGTCTAAGCTGAACTCCACAAAATTTGTGCGTCTAATTTAAAGTGAGAACAAGAACAGCTTTTCAAGGAACTAGACAACAAACCAAGTCATAACATTGTATGGCCTCCAGGTGGGAAAAAGAATCAAGTAAAAATAATACTTTTTGCTCTTAATGAGAAAACCTTGATATTTACTCTTAATAAGAAAATCTTGATATTTGTCATGCCAATGTGATTATTTTTTGGATGCATAGACATTCCAAATTACAGTAGCTTCACATGTAGAAGAAGAGTATTATTTAAGATGGTGTAAATCATTGCCTTTTGAATAGAGCCTTTTTTTTTTTTCTTCCCCCACCTCCGGTTTGACAGTAGAACAGGGACAATAGGGTTGTCTGCCTTCAAGTCACTCTGTAAAACAACATTTGCCTCAGCAATCTTGTCAGGCGGTGTCTGTGGATTCATGATTTCAGACAAATAATGGAAGCAACACCACAAGAAAACAAACATACATACTAGGTGCATGGTAATTTTGCTGTGAATTGCAGAATTGGCAAGGTAAAATTGAAAGCAAAATAGGAAGTAAAACATAGAAAACCCCAAAGCTGAAGCTGGGAGTTCAGAAATGAGTAAGCATGTGCTGTTTACATGATAATGTAATGTGTCCAACCATATGAATGGTTATGAGGAATAGATGTCGCTGTAGAGCTTTTATATGTGATTCTGATTTTTATTCCATTGTGCCTTTATGGTATTTGCTAGGCAGCACAGATGAAAGGAAAATAAAGATGAGGTTTCCTCAGGAAGTGGCTTTTTTCTTTCTTGTGGAGGTTCCCCCTACACCCCATTTTGATACTGTATACAATAAAGCTTTGCTATTCGTGATGGAAGCAGAAAAAATTCATGAGTCAGAAATAGTGGAAACACTGAGGGTGTTCTGGTTGGAGGCTGTATTGTCCTTTTTAAAGGAATGTGAGAAGGGAAATCCTAACCTCATGGAGGTCAATGACAAAATCACCACTGACTTCATTAGGATAAGGATTGCACGTTGTAGTTGAGAGAAAAGGTGGGGGGGTGGGGGATATGGGAAGGGAAGAGACAAGAGAGTCAGAGATCTTATGTGTCCAGAGGGAACAAAAGACTAGAAGAGATAGAAGTGACCTTCACAGGGCTGGTGCTTAATTCTGGTGAGATGGGTAAGTAGGAAGTATTTGAGTCACCACAGGTTTTCAGATTGAAAATCTATAGTCAGAATATGTTACTGATTTCTCCTTAAGTGAATAGTGCTTAAAAATATACTGAACAACCAATCAACTGATGAAACGAGCAAGAAGGACTCACCTTTTTAGTTCAATTTTTGGTTTTGTAACCTTATCAAGAAGACAGGCAATGGTAAAGCTAGACATGGCAAGTATAACTGTAAGACAGTTGTCTGCAGCCTTTAGCTTGAATTGATCTTCCTCAAAAAGCTAAAGAAGGTTTACTTATCAAGACTTGCTGAAGACATGGAGCAAGTGACTCTAATTATATCTGGTCTTTAACTTGTTATCAATGCCTTCAGGAATCAGACCTTCCTGGGTGAGTGACAAGCTGGCTAGCTTAGAATAACCTGGTAACAGGTCAGTATTTCTGTTTTTACAAAACTTCTGGAGATGCCTTATTGGAAATATTACAAAACATCTGGAAGTAAACATAAATGATCTAAAGAGCTCCTCAGCTTACTTTCTTAGGATTGTCAAGCACAGATTATCAAGGTGTGCAAGGTGTGCTGATGTAGGGGTGTTTTCTCTTGGTGGTATGTCCCTTGTTACCATTAATTTTCTTAATTGATGGTCTTACAAAAGAAACGGCTTTCCAGAAGGATATTCAGAATGGTTAATGAAATTCAGTTCAATTCCTTTTGCCTTTTACCATAAATGTGTGCAGACTAAGAATTTCTTCTGGTTAGTCTGAGTGTGTGGCTTGGTTTTATTGTGTTTTTCAGTAGGTTTGGATTATGCTACCATATCATATTATTGAATATTTCCTCTTGGGCTTTTGCTTAAGGTAAAGTACATTTTAATCTTTTCTCTAATTCTGATTTGTTCTTCATTTTTTCCCAAACCTGTGCAAAATGAAGGGTTTCATGGGGAATAGTTTTGCTTCATTGCAATTAAGTTCTCATGAAATTATTTTTGTCCACAGTTTAAGACACTGCCCTTTCCAGTCAAAGGGAGTGTGTTTATGGCTTCTGCACTGCATGATAGGCACCTGAACTAAAAATGATGTACCGTTCTTATTTACGGCAATAAAAGCCAATATACACTGACACAGTTACTTTTTTAGTTTAAGAGTTACATCTTTGTGTTTTCTTAAGAAAACACAGAAAGTTTTCAGAAATCATGGCATACAGTAGCACTGACTGTTTTCCTTGGATAGTGAAGCTACAAATCAGTAGCCTGTGAATCAATAGCAAGACATTTTACTTCCTGGTGTTTATTTCTACGGTATTTACCCCTGATGTAGGGCCCAGAAAAAACAATTATAACTTAAGTGCACTAACCTTCTGAGCTACTGGGCTATTTTACCTTTGCTTCTCTAAACAAAAGACTATAAAGCACAAAAATGTGGTTTAAGGAATTTCTGAATTAAATTGCCATTTGGAACTCTTACAACCACTGAAAACTGTACCACCTCTCAAATAAAAACAAAAAAATACAGCAGTATTTTCTTTTTCTGTGAGTATTTTTCATGACAAAAAGACAGAATCAAAGAGGTATAAAATTTACATTGTTTCTTAATAACAACCAGTAAAGCCTGAAGAAGTTACTGCAAATGGGCACAAAACTTTGTTTTAATGATGTAAGTAAGATTATAGCAAGTCAAACACTCCGGATGTTTCAGAAAAATGTGCTGATCAGTGAACCTATCAAGAAAGGATTTACCTAAATGATGTTCTCTCAAGATGATAGTAGTGAGCGAGTCCTTTGTAGGATGACTATTTTTTTTTGAAAAAATAGTTATGACGCTCCATATGTAATGATAATGAACTGTTAGAAAACTTCATGCTCACTATGAAGTTTGGATAAACATTTAGACCTTAAGTTAGCTGTTTATATTATGTTACCTGTTTTAGACAGGAATATGCAGGAAGAGTTTATGTTTTGTTTATAATTGTTTCTGTAAAATGTGTGCTGCTGTATCTGTGTTATAACTTTAGAACCATTTTGCTCCTGTTTCTGAGCTGTGTGGGAACGCACGTGAGGTGGAAGTGTTGCTGTGAGCTACCCTATGGGTGCACCCAAAGCTCTGGATCTGAGTTCTGACCCCATCACTTGGGTAGGGCTGTTGTATAACCTGCCAGTTTTTTTGAATGAATGTAGGAGAACAGGCGAAATATAGACATAGGGCTATCCAAATGTAGGCTGTACACATCTGAACCTGAAGTTGTGCAATTTGTGAACATACCTTTGTGAAACAGAAAATCTAATTTAAAAAAAAAATGAGGTGATTAAATTCTTTTAAGTATTCTGGGAACAGAATGGGGGAGAAGGTAGGATCTATAGCAAAAAGTGGATAAAACTGCCTTAGGATGTGGTACCAATGAGTCTGTTAGCCAAACGTTTTTTAGAAAACCAACAAATATCTTGTAAAATTATAAATACTGTGACAGAATTTCTGTTATTGCTCTGGAATGGAGGGCAAGATTCCTCCCCAAAATCCATCTTTCTCCAAATATATTTTAACATCATTTGGAAGTTTTTCATTCTTTCATTTACTGTTCTGCCTATTCTATTTGTTCTTGCCATATTAATTATAAAATACAAGGAAAATCTTATGTGTATGCCCACGACGTGGCATCTTACTCTGTCCATTTCCTGCACATTAAGCTCCTCTGGGGTGGATCACTCTTGGTGCTTTGAACATTTTTCTAAAAGTGATTGAAGTTTAAATAAGTTGTGGACTTGCGCACCATCATAAAACAAAATCTAAGTTCACTGTCTACAAGCAGCTTAAGAAATGAACGTTAGCTTCTTTTCCTGACATAGGTTTACATTATTGCTATACTACTTTTAGTCGATCTTTGTGGATTGTCTGATAAAACATACGCTTGTGCTGTAGCCTTTTCCTGTTAGTACATAGGTAATAATACAGCTTTTTAATATCTCATTGGTTTCCTCTTTTCATGGAATTTGTAGTCACTGTGCTTCTGGCAAAGTTGATTACGCTGGCTAATAAGTTTAGAAGTAGCTGACAGGTAAGCATTCAGTGCGACTAGTTATATCTTGCTTCTACCACAAAGGGACTGAAAATTAAAATCCTGAGTACAGACTTTAGACAAGCTACAGGAAACTGGAAAATATTTGGAATACAGAAAATAACTGCATTGAGATGAATCAATTGCTGCCAAATTTTCAGAATACTAGTTTCATTATACTATATGATATTACTAGGTCAGAATCCTACAAACATTAGCACAGAAGAAACTTCACTGATGTAAATATTCTCAGTCAGTTTAACAGAACAATGTATGTGCATGTAGGTTTAAAACTTAAGCAGCTTGTCTTTCATGAATACCTTCATGTACTACAGGTAATTCAAAACCACACAAATCTGACAAACTTTTGTATATTACAATACTTAGGAATATATTTAATTAATTTATGTGAAAATTAGGTTTTTTTCTTTTTGAGGTTTCCATTAATTGGTACATCTGGTTTGTATCAGTCAAGTGAATTTCTACTGGAGAATAGCTTTAAAGAAATATTCTGGAAGGATTTGAAGATTTGGTTTTTCTTTTATTTTGTAAACTTTTTTCAAATACATTAAAAACAAACCATTTAAAAAAGAGTTTGTTCTGTAACTGTTCCCTTCTTTCTTTTTCCTCCTTCACTAGAGGAAAGGAGAGAGAAATGGTAATAATAACAACTAAGCAAACAAGCACTCCAACGTAAATAAGTACATAAAGACATATAGAAAGCCTGATTCACCACAATTTGTTTCATTATGTTTGAAGTATAAATATTAGATAGATTACAGAACATTTCTAATGTGAGAAAGAACCTCTGTATCCTGAATTAGGAAGACCCTACCTTCCTCACTACAATTCAGATGCAAAACATTTCTGTTAGGAGAAACTCTGATATATGCTAATAAACTGAAATATGGCCAAGAGAAAAACAAACAACAGAAAAACTGCTGAATACATGTCTTTCAATAGACTTGGCTCTTTAATTTCCATTAACACTGAGTGAACTCTAGTCTCCTATCTTCCCAGTCTAATGGAATTTCAATACAGCACATTGTCTATATATACTTTTTTTTTTGTTAGAGCGCAAAATTCAGATCATAACCCCTCTTCTGAGCTCTTCTTTTCTTTACACCTTTATTCCACTTCTAGTTGCATTTCCATACTCTGTTCTAGGAAGAGGTATGACTTCTATTTTAGAACTGTGAAGACTAGAATAAAGAATAACAATAGTGCTTTAACTTCTTTTTACATTTTAGGATCCAGTTTTAAAGGGAGAAAATACTGTGAGAGGCAGATAGGAAATACAATTTTCTTCCAGTGGGGAGGGATTTGCAAATTTAGCCTCTAGACCCACTGTAAGTGAGTGCAAATCTGTACTTCATGAACATATTGAGACCAGGTGTGAGTCTGATCCTTCCTCTCTTGTGGGTCATACAAGTTTCTATTCATTGTTTGAACTTGCACAGTGGTTGTCATCAAACTATTACTCCTCATTATTTCAGAGACCAGCCGTTATTCAGACTGAAAAACTTCAGATTTGTAGCTTGCCCATCAATACAGCTAAGTGATAACATTGCTGTCATATAACACTAATAAAATTTATGTGGCTGTTCTCAGAGATAACAATAAATAGCAACCTCTTTGTAGTGGCGTGTGCTTTACTTGATGTGGAGTTTCTGATTTCCTCTTTGAAAGCAACAATACAGCCTTCAGGTACTCCTGCAGGAATTGTGGTAGGCATGGGGTGGGGTTTAGACACATCATTATAATAGATAACAAAGTAATTAACATAAACTTTTATTTTTAGGTTTTTTAGGAGCAGGTGAAATAGTGAGCCTCTCTGACCATGTGCTTTTGCCCGGAACATCATGGAAGTAAATTCTTAAAATACCGCGGGGAAAGTTTTGGATACATTTTTCTGCTGTGCTAACGGAAAACCCCAAGACTTTCCTTTTCCATCCCACTTCAGGACCTTGGTCAGGATGTAACATTTGTGGTTTTGCTAGAAGTTCCTTTATTAGACCTTCTTTATAGTAATTTAAGAGTATTAGATTAACATAGCCTACAGCAAGGAGAATCACTATCCTTACACACTCTAACATAACATAACATAGGTACGCTATGACTAGGTAAAGAAATATACCTCCTCATTTAGTTCCTAGGTACCACAGATTCATGATGAATTACAGCGTGCCTAGTTTCACTGAAATTTGATCTTTAGAATAAAATAACATTGTAATTTAATCACAAGGCAGAAATCAACCCAGTGCATCACACAGCATGTAAATAAACCCTCTCAGGTTTTTTTCGGAATTACCTTCCTTCTCCCTAGCTCTACCCAGTGGATGTCTAAAGCTGATTGTTGTGGTTTAACCCCAGCTGGCAACTAAGTACCACACAGCTCTCACTCCCCCATCCCCAGTGGGATGGGGAGGAAAATTGGGCAAAAGGTACTGATAAACGCAAGGCACACATGAACAATGTTCTCTGTATTCCTATCTGGAATAGGCTGTTCCATAACTGACAGTGTTTTCCCCTTATCCAAGAATACTTTTTTTAAAAATAAGGGAGGTGGGGTTGTCTTTCTGAACAGCAGATAGATTGAAAAAACGAAATATACTTTACCTTGACAGAAAGAGCTTTTATAGCATAAGAACAAACATTTAACTGCTTTAGTACATTTATTATATTTTTTTTATAATTTTGCTTAGTGTTTTAAACCTCTGACTTTCAAAACATTTTTGTTACTGAAATTCATAACCAAATGTCATTCAGCTCTTGCTTTTGGACAATATATTCTTGACATTCTGCTGAAGGAAAAACTTAGAGTAGAATTTTCCCGCTAAGCTTGAGAAGTGATTCCTTTTTAACCCTCATCAAGAAATTTTATGAATTTTATGAAGTAACATTATGTTTGTGAGGAGTTTGCTATTGCCGCACAATCTTTCTCCCTCTAGATTTTTGTTCTGTTTAAAAATGACAGTAGATAGATTTTTCTATCAAAAGTACATACCAGTCCTTTGTTCTTCATAACAAGTAATTTCTTAGACTTATATTTAAAAGTAACCACCACAATGGCTCACACCTTCTGAGGGCTCAAAGCGTTTGTTCCTCTTCAAATTGTTTGCAGTTGCATCTCATAGCTGTTAAAAAATCACAGGAGTTCTATTGAGCAGAAATATCTTGCCAGCTCAGAGTCTAACAGCTAAAGAGACTTAATGAGCTTTTTTTTTTTTTTTTTTAGCCCAAAGTTTTCTTTTAGATTCTGAAGTATTTACCAAGGACACCTATCACTGCCTCCTATCAGTCACTTGGGAGCAGTCAGTGCGTTGAACGGAACAGGCTGTAACAAGCCAAGGTGCAGATACATGCTGCAGATTTGGTTTAAGGTCAGGTTTAGGGAACGCCAACACTGTGAGATTCAGTCCACAGCAGAATATCTTCTGTTTTTTAAGAGGGTTTTGTTGTGTTTTTCTTTTCACCATTTTGGGGTTTTGTGACTGCAAATAGCAATCTGAGATTTTTGCTATAGAAAACAGCAAACCTTTTGCCACTTGGGCCTTAATTTCACAGGTACAAATAAAATTGTAAAATTTTAGCTATTTAAACAATGAGGAAAAAAATAAACTTCTCTTTGGTTTGTGATTCACTTAGAAAACAAATTTACAGGGACTGGACCTGTTACCTGTGAATGTCATGCATTTCACTGCATGTTTCTATTTTGACGCTTTTCTGGAGGATTCAGAATCCTACCGTAGGAAATAGACATCATATATCATGTCAGCAACCAGTAAGTGAATTATCAGGCACAGCAGACAGCACCAGGCATGGCAAATGGATGTGCCCTTCAAAGAGTCTTCGGAGTCTCATCACAGTACAGCCAGTTTCAAAATTCCCATTCCTTTTGAGACGGCATCAGTTTTTGTTATCCTCTGTGATAATTATCTTCTCTTTCAAGTGTACTGAGACAGAAAGCTTCAAAGTGCAACTAGAACTGTGAGAAGTAGGTAAATTCTAGATAACATCTGGATCTCATTTACATAAGAAATAAAATATTGTGAAAAGACAGGCTGGAAAAAAACCTTGTCACATAGCCAGAGACTGAAATGCTTGAAGGGAAGAAAGGAAGTACTTTATCCCTCTCCAATGGCAATTTACTCTGGTACTGCATTCAGATTTTGTGGAGCAAACATGTTCCTCTGCAAGTGTTATGTGTTCAGGAGATTCAGCAGAGTTGTTTCAGTGTCTATGGAAATACTTTTGGGTTTTGACCTCAGCCATGGCAGGCACAGCATGTTCTGCACTCCCAATAGACTCAGCACCTTGCAGTATCAGGCTCTTTAATGATATGCCTTTGTATCCTGGCATAACTTCTTACTGAATGTGACCATCCAGTGGTACATTGGACGTAACAGTTGTCAGCCAGTCAGCACGCTCTGACCACAGCGACTAAACACCGGCTAGCTGAAAATTTCTGCTTTAAAACCATGTGGTTCCTATTGCTTCAGCCAAAGGATAATTTCAATAATGTTTAGGGGGAGATCTCCCTACTATTTCATAGTTGGAATGCATTTTATTTCACTTGTGAGCTGATCTAGAATATGCCATATGGACAAAAATAAAATCCAGGTTCATAGACCAGCTTTGGTAATTTCAGAAGGCTACATTTCAGTATGTCATATCCACTAATTACATTTACTACTA
Organism: Falco cherrug; assembly: GCF_023634085.1. Taxonomy (NCBI): domain Eukaryota; kingdom Metazoa; phylum Chordata; class Aves; order Falconiformes; family Falconidae; genus Falco; species Falco cherrug. The sequence goes on along the minus strand of NC_073709.1, from coordinate 21,534,642 downwards.
GTAGTCAAAGCAATTTAATTGCACTTGAACAAATAGAGGAAGTACCATTACCATGTTCTTCTTGAATTTACAAATTCAAAATTACAGCGATATTTTTCTGATAAAGTTGTCCCATAAATTAAGACTATTTAATTATTTATTTTGATCGTCCACTTTTATAATAAAACCTTTCAAAACAGTTAAGATTTGTAAAATTTCAAATGGCTGTAGGTGCTGGTTGGTAACTAATGTTTACATTTTCTCTATGCACTATTATCTTCATGTCATTTAGTGGATCTTACAGTAGAAGCGATATGAATCAAATAGCTTTCTGGACTTTATTTGCTATAATAGCAGCTTATACTAAGTGTCATTTCAGGAATTAAAAAAAAGCTATGATGATCAATTCGCTGAACTGTTAATACTAAAGTCTTTAAAATGTTCCTGTATACTTGAAATTCACATGCGAAGTTCCACTGAGTATTTGTTTAGACCCATTCTTGTTCCTTCTCTGCAGAGTGCGCACACTGACTGCTTGAGACAAACTTTTGATTGTTTTGAGCTTCCTCTGTTCCCAAATAAATATTTATACTGGCAATTACCCCATTTTTTTACCAGCCATTCACAGATTGGACTGCATTTGGAGAGTTAATTGCCTTGCATAAAGATGCTGTTTATTCTTTGACAGCATGTTTTTGCATTGCCCCTCTAGGTGGCATTTCTAAAAATGATTCCAGATGCAAACATGTGAGATATTTCTGTGTTCCCCAATAGCCTTAAAAATAGATGCCTCTGCATGATTTGCAGGGATCTCTGTGTGGACCTCTGAGATGACCTGAGATATAAATGCTTTATAAATAAAGTATGCTGAAATTGTTTATATGCTTTTTTTCCCCTAATTGTCTTACTGCTTTGCCTTTTTTTTTCCTCCTTTTTTTTCTTTTTTTTTCAGAGACATTAAGAGAAAATAATGTTTATGAAGAATTAGATGATTTTTAGATAAGAATATCTTAGGGAGCTTCCTAGTGGTTTAGGTTTTATTCATGTTTACAAGAAAGTTGTAATCAGAAGACACTCATGCATTAATCCTCCATTGACAAACTGCAGATCTCAATGTAATATACCTGAAGATTTGACTCTGTGGTTTAAGGTAAAACATCCTCTTAGATACAGAAGTGTGACTTGTTCAAACCTGCAAGATCTGGAACATGGTTTCTCATACTGTGGAGCAAATTGATGCTCCAGCCATTACTGTAGCCCACAGGCTACAGGAGATGAGTCCTGCTCCGATTTGTCTCCCATAGACTCTATACTACTAGATACAAAATGCAAGAAGTCAGCCTTCTATGGCTTATCTCGTGGTTGGATTGAGTAAAATCACTTTGACATGTTTCCCACCTAGGCTTTAAACATGCTGTAAAATCTCTGGCTTTCTCAAGGAAAGTGATCATCTGTTACAACATCATCACTTGTCCTTAAATTTCCTGTTGAAAATAAGGTAAGCAGAGAGTCTTCTTTGGCATCTATGCTCGTAGCTTGTGCCTGCAAGGAATTATTTTAGATGGATATCTCATTCCTATCAAGGTAACACCGTCAACATTTTTTTTTTCTTGAAATGCTAGATAACCTTTGGTGTTTTTCCTAAGTAGTTAACTCAACAGAAGTGACTGTTACTTATCAAAATGTTTCATGCCTCTTAAATACCACAGTAGAGTTCTAGAGAGCTTTTACTGGACAGTGTCATAAAATATGGAACCTTTTCTCAGTGGAAGATAACAGTCCAAATCACAATATTGTCTACTAAGGCTGTATGCTGCTGTTAGTGTTCAACCTCTCTGCTGGAATAAGGGAAATCTGAAAGGGCATCTGTTATAAAACAAACCAAACCTCTCCTTGCTTTAGCAGCCATGTAATTAATGGTTTTACAGATGCATGAATGCTTCTCAGCTGACCCATGCCGAGAAAAACCAAGTTAAAACTCATAGCATGGGCTTCAGTCAACCCTGAATTGTGGCATTTTATGAAAAAGTGATGTGCAGTACGATCTGTATCTTTCAGCAAAGCTGAATGAAAGAGGAGCAGATTAATGGCTCATGAGAAGAATATGAACATGCTTGGATTGCTTTCATGGTACTAATATTGCAGTCATGAAAGTCTTCTCTTTTGACTTGCTTGAGGCTAAAGGACATGTAGCAGCCTAGCTGAGGAAATTGGGGGGGACTCATTCTGGCAGTAAAGCTTTTCAGCAGCAAGGACCTTTTGCTGTATGAGAGCAGACCATGGCACAGGAAGACTTAAGCTTCTTTCATGTAATTACTACCTATGGAGACTGCTGGGAGTAGGAAGGATCACAGATCGACATGTCAAACCCGGTCCATTTCCGAGATAAAGGAAAACATGTATTAGGAACAAGAGCAACAAGTGAATCGCTTTATTAAATAGCAAGAGGAGAAAGGAAGATGTTAGGTATTATTGAATTTTCTTATGAGATCTGCTCTCTTGGGTGTCTTTGGATTTGCTAGTAGAGGAAGAAAACTTCTTGGAAAACAGTCAACGCTAACGTTCAGTTATGAATCACTTCCTTACCCTGCTGTGAGGGCTAGTTTATCCTAAATAACCAGGCAACAGTTTTTGGCACAGTCCTGTAACTTTCTCTCTTGACTACCTTCTAGAGTTTACAAAGTAATCTAATTAAATTCTCTATTTTTTTTCATAAAAAAATAAGAATCTAGTAAAATAACCAATTAATTTACAAATGATGTGGTGGGTTTTGATTTTGTTTTGGGTTTGCTTGTTTTTACGGGTGATGTTGTTTTTGGGGTTGGTTTTTTTTTTTTCCCGGAAGGAGTTACTGTTGTCCTAACTATTCACAAAGTCTAATGAAAGCATGGCATTTAAGCTGTGACCACTTCCCACTTTTACAAATATTCTTATTTGCAAATGCAAAATTCCAGCTTTGCAGAGATGGTATAATTGTGTCTACTGATGTTTCTTTTTTTTTTTCTTTTTGTTTGAATGGTGATTTCATTTTGAATACGAAGTGTTTGTCAGAAATCTAGGCATTTTTCACAGTCCCAGACATCACAAAGATTTAAGAGGTGATGTTAATTTTGTAAACATTCAGTGCTTTAAGTGTACCTTGTTTTCTCCCATGCCCTGCCATGAAAGAAAGATACATGCAGTGTTACTTCCAAAGGAAGAAATATTTTTTCTCTTATCTTTCTGAGCCTGTAAAAGTAACCCCAGAGATATGTTAAAGGAGATTATAGTATGTCCCACTGCAGACTTTCAATGTTGTTAACAGATGGCATGCTCTCTGTTACAGTGGAATTGGCTGTATGTGCTCTACCATTTGAGTTTTGTGCAAGTGGATCACTTTCATGGATGGAGTAGACAGTAAAGGCTAGCTCTGTGAATATAGTCAGATCACTGGAATAACTTACGAGATGTGTAAGAGAAAGAAGCAAAATCACACCTGGCATTTTTTTCACTATGAGAAATATTAGCGATTAAGAGGCAAAAATGAAAGTATCTTTAGTAGGCTTCCTCCGTGTCCTCAATATTTTCTGACCAAAGCTGAAGATGATGTAAATTTTTCTTTTGGTACTCAAAATAGGAAAAAAGGAGGGTGATAAATCCTGTTAGTTCATTACCAATAACTGTTAATGATGCTGATTTAAGAAAGGATACTAATCAGTTCACTTCAAGGCAGAACCAACAGAGATGAGTGAGCAGAGCACACAAAATAACCCTTTTTGAGTAAGTCGTTACTGCTTATTATCTGGGAAGTTTCATTGAAGAATTTCAGTGTTGCTCAATGAGGTTCACCCCACAGCCTGAGCAACAACCTGCCAGGAATGATGGAATGGATTTTGGGATTAAAAAAAAAAAAAAAAAAAGTTAGGAAATCTAAAAGAATGGAATGAACTCAACCTTTAATACAGGCACAGTCTTCTCAGTCTGTTCTAAGAAGGATTTAAAGGCTAATTTGAGCTAGCTATCACTTTGTCATATACCAGAACAGTCAGAAGGATAGTTCCTGCTTTCTCGTCAATACAAATTGAAGTTTCAGCTACCATTTGTATGCTTGGCTGTTTATCAGCATTGTGAAAGTACCCCTCACATCCTCCTCCCCATCATGAGCCAGCATTCCTGATATGCTCTTTATAGGCCAAATGCCTCGACTGAATCCCAGGCAATTTGAAACCAGCTGAAAACTCACATTCGTTGCAGGGGGATTTGGATCAGGACCAGCAACAAGAACGTTGCAAATTAGGAATGATGTGGAAAAGTGGGTGTCATGGCAGAAATATGTGCGTGGGCGCTTGTGTAAAACCTGTACACAATATGCTTGTGCTATGCTTTCCAACCATTATTTCTTTTTAGCAGCTTATTTTAAAACGCAATTAGAAACTTTAATATGGATTTGATTCCTATTTTCATAAAAAAGTAAGCAGGGAGAATCTGTATGAAGATATGTTTCTTTTATTCTGCAAAAGCAAGCAGAATTTGAAGGCAGGGAACAATTTGAAGATTTCTTGAGAGACCCACAGGAATATAATCTTACTTTTGAGAGAAAAACTAAAGTGCAGCTATGAGCTGTACCATTTGAACAGGACTCGCACTGAGCTGTTAAGTGCATGCCATATGTTGTTAGTGCACACTGGCTGAGTGATTATTTACACAATAAATCAAGATTTGACCAAACAAATCTTTCTTCATGTCGCAAATATACTTTGCTGGCTGCATTTTTTCTGGCTTCATCCTGAACTCCCCCCTCCCCATACCTCCTGTTTTCTTTTTTTCTGCAAGGATTTCCAAATGCCTCTGTGTGTGCTGACAGCACCAGGCATTCATTACTGGGAGACTCACTGTCGAGACAATGAAACTATGCAAGGCAGGATGGCGTTGTCACTGTCTTCTTCAGAGCCTGCCTTCAATATGGGAAAAGTTCCCTAAAACAGCTTCTACCATGGCTTCCCTCAGGTTGTTGCGACCTTTTGTTTTTGTGCAACTGGAGCTTCATTAGTTTGTTGCCTCATGCACAATTTCCAACGGCTGCTTTAAAGACATGTTAATTATAGTAATAATTTCCAACTCATTTACCAGTCATTGCCTATTTTCTTGCAGGGCAAAAGTGAAAATAAGATCTTGCCCAAACCACTCCTCATTGAACAGTAATGCCCTAAGTCAAATCTCTATCTGGAATTTTTTTTCTCCAGCAAATTTTGCCAGAAGCAGTCGTTTTTCCAAGGTCTGTGCAAGTAACTGCATAATGCAAACACTAATACTCTAGATCATTTCACACGTTAGTAATAGAGGAAGCATCTAGCCATCAGAAGAAGAAGAAAAAAATCTATTAGATAGAATACTTAATTTACTGAAAGCTAAATAAGCTTGTTATTCTGTGCAAGTTTGCAGTTACAGTGCTTTTCCTTTAAGCTTGTGAACAAGCCTTTGGGCTGCGCTGCTTATTTGGTCGTCATAACCATCAGTAGCTTCACTGTAGAAACTCCAACAAGAACTCCCTGTTTTGGGGCTCGATTCTGCGAGGAGCAGAGTACCACCTGGAAAGTATTTTATGGGCACAGTTTCTAGCATAGACAGTTCCAACTGGCCTAGGCCTTTGGCCAGGATTTATCAAGAGAAATATAGTTATCTTTTCAAAAGGAGCCAAAGGTAGTCATGTATGAATATAATTGATAAATGCACACTGCTGTCCGTTTGCACATGCAAATTTGCTAATATAAATACAGACTTGCATGCATATTGATTATCTTACAGACTTGGTCTTGAGTTTAGCCCTCAGCCTTATTAGTTTCTCTGATCGAATCACGTATTTTGACTAGTTGCAATCAGAAAGTCTGAATTCTGGTTCGGTTTTGGTGTTGCGTTTCATGAAACACCCTCATTGAAGCTTGTTTAAACACTACTTGGTTGCACAATGCATGAAGGAGAAATCCCCTTTTCCCAGCTGATCTACAGGACAGGAAAGCAGGCGTATGTCATCAGCCGTTCCCTCCTGCTCTTGTGCATGACTGCGAATGAAAAGTCTATGTATTTCCTGTGCCACCCTCTCCGCAGGTTGGCGTCTCAAGCCGCAGGACAGCTGACCGTCAGTGTTAGCTGCTGATATGTGGTGATTTACTCGAGACGCGGAATGCAGTAGTGTACCTGCTGTTGAGTCAATTTGCTTGTAAATTATGTTTGCTTTGTTTCCTGCACTCGCTGGAATGGGAACAGTCATGTTAACGAAACTGTGGTGATGTAATAATAGGACCATAGAATTATAGAATCATTTGGGTTAGAAAAGACGCTTTTAAGTCATACGGTAGTACTTAAAGCTTTGCTGCTGAAGGTGACCACATTGGGAGTGATTCTAATGGTGGCAAGCCTGTTGCTGGGAGCTGGGGAGATTCCTCCTTCAGTGAAGATGATGCTACAGTATTTTTGCGTCGAGCACTTGGGTAGTTTCAGTTCAAGAAAGGCCGTCGTGCTTAATAAGCACGAGTGCTCTGATGGCTGGCGGCGGGAGAGGAGCCATGGCTTTGGAGTGCCTCCCGCAGCAGCCGGGACTGCGGCGCTGTGCGGGCCCTGTGCTGAGCGGGGGGTGGCGTTTATGTAGGTGCTCTCTCAAACGAAAGGGAAATGCTCAGCAAGGCACATCGTATATTACACATGTCAGTGACAGCTCATTTGTCACAGATCTAGTAACTGAGCAAAGGGTATGACTTCCTTTAGAAAAGGAGGTTATTTTAGTCATTTTAAAAATTAATTCTTTTCCACTAATGCACAAATGAATCTCCAACATTTTAAAGTCTGATTACTTGCCTGAATTATTTTTTTTATTAATTAAAAGAACAACTCACATTGAATAAAGGAATCTCTAATACTTCCTAGTTCAACCATGCCAGAAGTTTTTCAAATACTGTGTTCTTTTTTGAAATTTAGAAGTTTCTACTTCATGATCTTGAGGAAAGGCTGCACAGAGATTTAGTAACAGTTACTGAAAGCGAGCATAGATTTTTACCTACAATTTCAGAAGAGGATTATAATAATTTGTTATTTTTCAGTGGTGGGTTAGAACTATCATTTGTGAGCAAAGGGACAAACACACATGAAGGGCAAGGTTTAAAAGGATAATATCTTGTCTCAAGTAAAAATTATTGTGACTTTTCTGATTTTTATAGTTTGTAAGTTTTTATAAAATTGTGAATTGTATCGCAGCAAATTCTTGTGATTGTGAGTACAATTTTATGTTTTGCTTCTTTTTGTGTTGCTATCTGCTCATTTTTGAATGCTCCAAGGGAATCCAGGTCTTCCTTTCAATATCTTTAAAGCAAGTTAACATTAGCAGAGAGTGCGTGATGACACAGTGTGACCACAGTGGGTGTGGGGTGAAGATTGCTTACGGTTGCCCAGACACAGCTTCTGCAGATGATACTGGTGACATTTACTCAGGCACAGACCACTACGCAAAGTGAAACCTTTACTTCTGTGGGCAGATCAGTGCAGAGGTGGTGCGAACATTTTTGGAAAGAGTGGAAGACATTTACGGGAGTGGGAGAGGAGGTTATCTTTGTGCACAGGTGGCCCAGCACCCAACATCTCCGTGGCTATAGGACTGCACAGGAGAACAAACATCAGTATCCCAGCTAGTTTCTGTCAGACCAGTTCTAAAAACCTGTTATTTTGAATTTTAGTCACTTAAGTGTATATATGTATTGTAGGAGGGAGAGGGGGAGATTGTTCTTTATTTAGCATAACTCCCTGAGAATATATTCGTGGATCTGATCCAAGACATGTATATGAATACCTCCTTTCTTTGTTATCATTGTTTTCATTTTTTTTTTTTTTGTTTGGTATTCACACATGTTAAATCACATAAGTGTACAGTCATTTGAATTCTCAAGGCAGTATGCTGTCAACTGCTTTAGAGTGTTGTCCCTTGGGAACCCCGAATGTGGTGCTCGTTCCCTTGTTTCTCCAGAGAACAGAGATGTAGGGATGGACAGAATATTAAATGCATCTTTTTTTTTCTTTTTTTTTTTCCTGTGTTAAAAAGATGAGTGCTTTATTTACCCTCCATATAGAGTATTTTATTGCTGTCTTGGAAAACAACAGTCTGTGTAGATGATAATGTCTGTAATCGCATAAATAAGGGCTCACTGTAATAAAATTCTGGCACAACTGTGCCAAACTGTGCAATTTGACAAGGGACTGATTTCAGTTTGCTACATAGTTCTAAAAAGAAACTAGGTGAAACAACTGAATGCTGACATTTCAGTAGGAGTAATAAATCAAACTGTTGGGGGGACGGGGGATGTTCCTATCTTCAGAAAGAAGCCTGCTTTTTTACACCCCATGTCATTTCATATTAAAGACTAAAAAAAAAAACCCAAAAGAAACCAAACTCACAAATAAAAAAAAAACCCCAACCTGTTAGATAAGCTCTGTAGTTTACCAGTGTCACAAATACCAAATTCATTGGAAGCACAACTAGGAAATATTTAAAAGAATTATCTTTTTTTCTGTGTTTTTCCAGTAACCTCTATCTTTGTAGTCCTGTCACAGCTGTCCTTTGGTATTTGTCAGGAAGAGCTTTCATTGAAAACTGAATTGATCAGTAGTTTCAAAAGTAATCATTAAGTGGGACATACCATTAGGTCAACATTAATTTCATCCATGTTTGTTTCTGGCATGAAAGGAAGCACTGTGTCAGTGTGGTGAGATCTTGTCTCTGCAGGAAACTTGCACAGGTTGGGTTGAGGTCTGAGGGGCAAAAAGCTGTAATAATTTTGAAGTGGCCAGCATGGCACAAGCTTTTAATTGTGGCTAATATGGGAATTTGTTTTGCATAGCATAAGTGATTTGTTGTTTTTGGAAGATTTTGTTAATCAGGTTTCTGTTTGTGTCCCACCCTACTGTTTACCTGTGAGGTCTTTGTTCAGTTCTCTGTTACTGGGCTAAGGATTTGTCCTGTAAACCTGTAATGATTCTCCAATTTGTTCTTTGAGAAGTAATACTGTCATGGTCAGAGGGAAGGGCAGATACAAGCTTTTCTTTTTTTCTTTTCCTGAGCAGATGAATTCTTTCTTGGTCCTATGCAGTGTGTATAGATAATACCTCTTGCTGTTTTCCTCTCTCTCATGCACTGTGAGCTATAGCTAGGGATGAATGCTTTCCATCATCTGGTGTGATAAGTGCCACCTTAAAATTTTAAGCTCTTAGCTTTAATATCCAAAACAAAACTTATGTATCTATAGGAGTGAATAAGTTCTCTTTCAAAAGACAATAATGGAAAAAAATTGGTACAGAAACAATAAAAAATACTTTCTGATGCACAGCAGAATACCTGAACTCGCATATGACCTTCCTTGATATCACTGTTAGCCTGATTGCATTTTTCTTCACATCTCAAGTGATGGGTTATTGAAGTATGTCCACTGTGCATTGAATTTATCAAACTTTTGTGTAATTTTGGTGCTATTACCCATGGATGAGTTATCCAAGTAACATATGCAAAGTGTCTCATTTCTAAACAGTGTTCCTATGGTTTTGATATGAATAATGAAGCATCTTAATCTATGCTGTGCAGAAATGTCTGTGAAACTTATTTGTTGCTGTTAATTTGTTGGATTCGCATCAGTACTCCTGTGCTAGCTGACCCAGTGCAGTTCAGCTGCTGGCTCACAGGAGGATTTTCAGCTCACTGTTGCTCTCATGAAAGAATTGTTGACATTGAATCTGTATGATAGAAGATAACAGAGCTGGAAATATAACTCCTACCCTGCTTGGAAAGATTGGCCCTTTCGGTTGTGACATTTCAAGGACTGAAATAGATCACGGTAATATTAAGTCATGGTTATTTTTGCTCAGAGATTAATGTATGTAAGACTTCAATGTGTAGATGGACTATATATATATATTTTAAAAAAACACCTTGTGGAAGAGTCAAGTGACAAATGGGCTTGAAGATTACTTGAAAGTATAGCTGAATGACACTAGTTAGAATTACAATCTGAGGTTACATCCGCCTGGTGTTCCAAGGGACTCCTGAAATTAAAATTTAGGCTGTTTCCCTCCATGTTTCAGTGGTGTGTGCATTGTGGTGCATAGACTGATGACAATATATAATTTGAACTTTTAAAATTAATTTTAATGAGTTATGTGGGTCTTATGCGGATTATAATACTTACTATTTTTACAGAAATTAGAGCAAGGGAAAAGGAAAAGATCTGGTTTACTGAAGGCCACCAATCTGCTCTCCCAGAAATAATATATGAACATTAGCAACATTTGCAGTATAACAACACTCTCCCATGATAAGTACCAGATGAGATGCTATAGTGTTGCAACTGAAGTGAAAGCAGTTTCAATGGAACTCATTGTTTGGCACTAATGAGTGTAGATGGTCTGAGTTGAACTGCTTCACCAGATTTTCATCTAAGAGAAGGCAGGGGAGATCTGCTCACAGGACTCCCCAGACCTGTTCTGGGTCTTTGTTCTGAACCTGGTCTACATCTGATAGAGACCTGGAATTTGTTAATGGGCACAGAAAGTCATAACAAAAAATGGTGATTGATGTCTTCTGTTCCATAACAAGATCTTCCTCTGAGCATTTTAAAGAATTTCGTTTTACTGCACCTTCTCCAAATTCTATTAAGAGAGTGCTGTAATTCCGTAATGCCTAAGTTAACTTAATGTACAGGTGACACAGGTAGAAATAATAAACATTTAAGATGCCTAATATTCATAATGACCTATCTTCACTTGCTTATAATATTGCCACATTTTAGTAATTTCAGTTAGTATTTTTTATGGGAGATACTTGCCTCAGCCTAAATTGTTTTGGAAAATGTCCAGCAAGAATGGCGCACCCATTGCTAAGAAAGCATCAAGAGGGTTGAGTTTACTTGAGTTTAAAGATATGTAACTAGTGTATTGAAAATTCTAGCAATGTCATGCTTTTAGGGGGTGAGGGACGGTCAGAATTTTTTGTTATTCTGTGAGAAAGCTATTTAGTTTTGTTCAAATTGGAAGCCTCTAAAAATCTCATACGAGCACATATCCTATTGAGAGTTGGTAGAATTGGGCAACTTCATCATCTGAAGGACCCGTCCACATCAAGCATATTCTGGCTCCATATTTGTTCAGTCTGCTAACCAGACTGTGTATCTGCCTCGTGACCATAATTTGTATTGTAGTTTAGGGCTTTAAGGGTCAATTGGGATTTTCCGCTCGTTTCTCTTCTTTCCTAGCTGCTCAGATTCACTGTAATGCAAGTTACAAAAGATAAAAGCAGACTTTTTGCTCCGAATGGAAAACAGTGTTATGCCCCAGTTAAAGACCCATATCATAGTACCAAATGTATAGCAGATTTTATGTTGTTGGGTCCTAACTTGACGGGGCATATTTACTAACATAGCTGCTGCATACAAAGCTGAATTCCAGCCTGGATTACACTTGTTTCCTCCTGAGATTTATGGGTAAAACCCACTTGTGCACATAGGCTTTCCACACCAGTTATTTGCATGCACAAATATGTGTTGCGTAACAGTATTTTGACTCCTTGCAGCCGTTGAACAACCATGTTAAGGGCGCATGACTGAAGTTTGTGGTAATTGTACCATCTGGAAATCTGAATTCATAGGTAATCGCATGTCTGGACTGTTGAAAGATAAACCTTCTCTCTGAAGCTGATATAGGTTATATAGAACAGTCTGACAGTACTACATATTTTCTACCCCAAGTCTTCTCCAAGTCCTCTCTAAGCCTGGGAACATGCTTTACTAGCTAGCTACGACTGATTTCTGTGTTTTCCAGCCCACAAGGAAGTTTTCATTTTAATTGAAGGAGGAATAGTGAATAGTTTCATAGCGAGAGAACTTTTTCCTGACATGTGCAGGAGGATAAGGGACAAATAGAAAGCCTCAGATATTCTAAAGACACAAATTAATTATCCCATTTTCTAGACCTACTCTGCAGAGTGCTGTTCAGCAAGCGTCATATAAAAGCACTCCTCATCACAGTGTTGGTTCCATCATGGCAGCAGACTTTTTTTTTTTTCCACTTTTGAAAAAAGTATTAAGCAGATTCTAAATTTCAGATGAATACAAAACTCTAACAAAAAAAGAAAAAAATCCTTTTGTTTTCTTTTCTAATGACCAGCCATTAGTGATTCTGAAAATAGAATGCATTTCGAAAGTAGTTTAAGAGCTGCTTTCATCAATCTTTATTATTTATTGGTTGACTCGGATGACAGATCTGAGCTACTTTATAGTTGGAGGTGTGGCTGATGGTTTGTGTGCCCTTCTTGACCTTGTCAAGGGCAAACATAGTTTAAAGTTGTTTATAAACTATAAATTTCATGGTAAAGAATGATGTGAAAATAAACCCAGTGTACTTCTGAAATGATTAAAAGTACATTGTGTAAACAGGATACCACAGCGGAGAAGTCTCTGAAGAGTGCGATTCTACTCCTCAGACTATTCTGAATGAACATGTAGTACAAGCTAATCATTAAAAAAGATCTCTGTCCTGCACTTGGTGATAAAGGCAATAATTTTGTGGGTGTTAGCTGCATGTAGCAATGAATCTACTATGAGATGTTGAGGTCTACAGTTTTAAAGAAATAAGGTAGAAGCAAGTTCCATAAATATTTCAAGAAAACCATTCACAATGATTAAAAAAGACTGCTCCGCTCCTGACCTGCTGAGGATTTAGGAAGCATATGGCTTCTCTTTAGTAAGAGCAGGCTGCAATGACTGCAGTGACTAGGACACTCAAACTCAAATTGGAGCCTACGGCTGTTGGACATTTGCCCTTTAATTATATTGATTCCAAGACCTGCCTTGTCTCTGGAGAAGTTTAGTCCTTCTACAGTACTAAACATACATCTCCACAATTTGGACGTATATTATAGTGTTTGAATGTTATCAGTGTATAAAGGCTATGTTAATGATTGCTACGCTGTGCATAACTTAAATAATGCGGGATAATGAATAAAGCGAAACCAGAATTAGAGTATTCAGCAAAACTATTCAAAATGTTTTTCCAAAGCAAAGGCTAGCAATCTCAAGACTTGCAGCTCTAAGAAAAACAGGCTGTACACAATACTAAATGGACTTGCCGTGGCATGTGCATGAATCTGCTAGTTTATTCTATTCATACTTTACAAGACCATACAAATTACCGTGAAGATATTAGAAAGGTTTGATCCTGGAGACCTTAAACCGATTGCAAAATGGTATAAAATTATACAGTTTGGGCACCCTAAAACTACCATTATAAAGTGGTAAAAAAAATGCATGTTTAGTGGTGCAATAAAACAGAAACAAAACGGGTTGCATGCTGATATGGGTTTCATAAACTCACCTTTCATTTGAACATAGTAGGGAATTTGCTTCTCTACGTCCTGCATGAGGTTTAAAGTCCTCCTCTTGTTAATGAGTTTCTAAGATTGTTTCTGAATGGTATATTATAATCCTGTGTCATTCCTCCCCTCTCTGCCCCATTGCCAGTTCAGCCATTAGGTTTTACTTAATGTAGAGAAAAAAACCCCATGGAATTCTGGCACTGTGGATACTGAGGGCAACTCAATGCCCCACTGATCTATTTATTTAGTTGCAAAGGTAGAACTAAACAGCAAAGCCTTCATACTTCGTTACTTAAATTCCTTTGCATATTTAGATTATTGCTCTGGCAGACAGATCTTTTAATTACAAAATTAGGATCTGAGTCTGCATTTCCTCAGAGGTGTGAAGAGTTTGGATCTAGACTTTAAACGGAGTCCTACACCTATTATTATTTTACATTTTCCTGTATGTCTTTTACTAATTTTTGGAATATTTAGATAGGAATAATTTAATTTCCTGACTCCCACTGAATAGTGTTCATACTTCTCTGAATGAGTTTATAAAGGGTGTCTCAAAGACAAAATTACATTTAATCAATTTCAGAGGCTCCTAGGAAAAGTATATTAGACATCTCACTGTGATGCAGTTCTAGACATGCTTCCCCCCATACATAGAGGTAAAAGCCCTGATCAAGGTTTGTACTGCTTTTGCTCTGCAAATACAAGCTTTAAAAGGATCCTGTGAGAGCTGATCTGACATTGTACAGATTTTTTTTCCTAAAATCGAAGAGCAGGACCACTTCTAATTCCACTTGAGCAATGCTTTTCAAGCAGTGTTTTCAACCAAAGTGTAAAAAGGCAGTGCTGGTTTGTGAAAATGAAAAGCTAGCTAGACAACTAAGTGTGTTTTAGCATGAGTAGGGGCTGTACTGGAACTCCTTTAAGGCAACCACATAAACAGCTCCTCATTTTCTGGTGGAGATGTCAAGAGACGAGCTGTGAATTCTGCTGCTTCTCCTGTAATGGGTGGGGAATTTGTGAACTGTAACAGATAACAAACAGATCTTTGGCACATTGTACTGGATATATATGTAGGAGATTTTGGTTATAAGCCTGAGGCTTCTTTTTTAGTTACAATGACTGTGATAGTAGCCAAGAGTAAGGGTGGCTAGAAATAGAAATATATTCACATCACATAAGTAGTGCAGGTAATTTCTTTATAAAAGAAAATCACCATCATGGATCAGGATAGATAAAATGTGAAAAATACAAAGAATTCTGAGGAAGGACATTCTCTCAAATTTACCATAATCAAGTCAGTAGGGATTGTTTTGGTTTGTTTTTTTCAGTCTGTGGGGAGAGCACCTATCAGTGTTTCTTTCTGATTTTGTAGGTAGCTGAAAAAAATCTTTTCCTTTGTGGATAATCAGGGAGCTATTGTTATGATCTTTCCCATGAAAATTGAAGTTACTAGTCTCTATAGAAAAAGAATGTCAATTTGGCTAAGGAGCTTCCTTTGTAAGCATATATTTTTAGCAGACTGTTCCTGGTGGGTTTTAATCATGATTAAGTTGATTTACAAAATTGGAAGCCGATATGCAATAAACAAAAGGTGAGACAAAGCACAGTGGAAATCTCACAGCTTAAATTCGACTTAACACAGAATCAATCATCAAGAAACAGGAAATAAAACTTCCCTGTTTTCCAGAGTAGCTTTATTTAGGCCTTACCAGCTTTGCTTATGAGCTTGTGAGAATCCAAATTGTCTTCACTAAGGCAATAATAACAATTAGGAAGGCAAAGGGAGAGTGGTATGTGGATTCTGTCACTGGAATTTAGAGCGATTCCACACAAGGGGAATGGAAAGGAGTGACAAGGGATGGAGGAAATATATATGGAAAGTTATAAAGTAAGAGGTTACACAATGCTAATTTCTTGTAGGAAGATTTGAAAAATGTTCTGGTTCCCTGGGCTCCATTTGAAAAGTAACGCTTTAGTACAAAACTGTTCATGCTCCAGATCTTAGTTGGCTGCTATGCCTAGTTTGAAAACAAGCTGCTTCTGTAATTAGTATGCTCTTATCTAGCTTATGAGACCATTTGGTGGTTAGTTTAGGTGTTCAGTTCAATTTATGAACCAAAAATTAGGGTGGAGAACCACAGATAGGCCCACACCAGAAAACACCCTTTGGACCAAATTTAAATCTAAAGAAAAGTTTTTTGACTTTTAGCATTTTGAGCTACTTTCAGCCAAACCAGAACTATATGATCAAACAGTATGGCTTTTCATAATATATGGAGGGCTTCAGAGTATGTATCCACACTAGAATTTTGCAGCTTGGCCATTTTTTGAAGCCAAGTTATGGTTTTGCTTTTCATTCCAACTACTATCACATCCCAAAAGCAGCCCATTGATTACTGGAGATGCTACATCCCATTCACTGTGAATGAGGACTTTGGAATCTATCCCTGACTGAGCAGCAGCATCCTTGCAGGTATCTGACAGATATTACCTTAACCAAGTAAGCTTATTTCATCAAGCTGGTAGGTACTGCACTTTTGAACTTTAAGGAGCAAGAGTGAATATTAAAAGTGGAAAACCCACAAGAGGATATAATTGATATCCTTATAGTTTGACTGATCCAAAACATACTTTTGCAAATACATATTCCAAGAACCACCCACACAGACATTGATCTGAACAGACTAAGCAGTATTAACTGGTAATGCTTTTTCCTTTAGTGCTTTTTGGTGGTTAGCAGAGTCGCCAGTCTATTAAAGAACAGTTCTTTTATATCTGCTCCAGAATTGCCAAGTATTTCTATAAATTGATGAATGGATGATATTTTGTTATTTTTTGCTCTTATTGTAAATCTTCCTAGATAGCTGTTGGTGTGTCTTTTTCCCTTATTCCAGTCCTGTTTAATAGCTTATTGCCTAAATGTTTGTTGGTTTTGGTCATAAGAGGGATACATATCCACGGTACTCTGGGTGTGTTATCAAGATATGTAGGATCTACTTATTTGTACGTAACTGCTATTAAGAAGGAAAGTAGTAATGTAACTGCTGAAAAATTTAGAAGTGTTTTACAGACTGTCTGTATTTAATTCACTCAGATAGGCAGGCTGATTTTGCAGGCGATGTACCTGTGGCATAGATTTTAAGGGGCTTGACGGAGTTGAAACACAAGCCTGCAGTTCAGTCAATACTATTCTAAATGATGACTGTGATGACCGCTCTAAATATAATTAAGCTCGGTCTCTTCCAGTTAAAAGTGTTTAACATAATCCAGAGTGGTATATGTGGCAGATTACTGTAGAGTGGTATATCTGGTGTAGAATTCCATGAGGAATTTGAACAGCCTCTGGCACACTGTTTTTCAATAATATTTCTGTGAGGTCGAGAAGGTGTGCCCTATCTTGGCAGATGTAGAGAGAGAGGCTGGACAAACTCCAGCATGGGTTCTTTGTTTTGCTTTATTGCTTTGCAATTAAAAATATAATCAGGCATGATGCATAGACATTTTCCTGAAGATGGGTGCATTGAATCACTTGAAACTTTTAAAATTTCTAATTGTCTGGCCATAGTAGAACTGATAGTGCAATACAGTGGCACCGTGTCCTCTGACAAAACACTTCTTCCTGTTGAAGAGAATTAGAATATCTCTCACCATTCACAAGGGTAAGCAAATAGAAAAATCGTTATTTTATCTGAGCAACATGGTATTTTAGACTGGGAGCTTAGAAGATGCAGTGACAACAATGGATTAGGGTTAAATTCTTAATAAAAGCCTGAGAGTACTTTGCACAGTATATTTCTTCTTAAATAATGGCTTGTTCCATGTGAATTGAGATTAACAGACTCGTATCAAGTTCCATGGGCTGTGGCTGGAGCTGCAAATTTCTCTCAAGCTACATTTCCAAACAGTGGTGAATTCAAAGATGAGTATAAAATGTGCTGTTGATTCTGTCTGGCTCTTTGTGTTCTTTACCAGTCACAAACGGATATTTTGTTTACTGGACTTACATAGGATTTACAAGAAGAAAATTCTGGAGCTGATATAACCACAATCTTCACTCTGTTAGCCTTACTCAGTAAATTCTCTCAAATACGCTCAATTTATGTTGTATTATAACAGCACCTCTTCTACAGGCTCAGTTCCCTCAGCCTCTCCTCACAGGGCAAGTGTTCCAGCCCCATCCATTCCTGTGGCCTCCACTGAGCTTGTTCTAGTTTATCAATATCTTTCCTGCACTGAGTGGACTGCAGTTGGGCGCAGTGATGTGATGTGATGTAATGACACTCACCAGTTACTCATCCTCCCTTTGCTCATCTGCCACAGCAATTTCAGCCATCACCCGGTGTGTCCCAGTCACAGCTACCAAAGTGGCATCATCCAGACCCAGGATGCTGTAGTCATACATACATGATCTATTTTTATGATCAGTAAAAAGTAACAAGTCTGATTTGCCACAAGAAGCGTTGTGTTAAGAGTTGTACGGTGGTACAAATTCCAAGAGTTCTTTGATGAGAGTTCTGTCCAAACATTCCAGCAAAACTGTTTTTTGGGACTTACTATATTAGATATTTAAAAAATGTGCTGATTCTACTTATTTTGCAAAGAGAATTTTTCCCCCTGAACTTTCTCATTAAATTTGTTTTCCCTTAAAAATAAAGAGGTAGAAGCGGAATAAAATATTCACTCCAAGCAGACATCTGATACTTTTTGACCTCTAACAGTAATACACAGGAAAAATGGTATTTTTAAATAAAAATGCTTAGAAATATTAGTGTAAAAAGTATGTTAAGTCCAGCAGGTATTTTAAAAATACAGCAAAATAGCTGAGACCATAATAAAAACTAGTTGCTAGCATATGAGAAATAATTCTATAACGATCTTAATATGTCTGTCTCTGTATTACCATTGTTTCAGTCTCACTGAAATCTACTTTTGATTCTAATTATGGGTATTTACACATGCATGCTGAAACAGAATAGACCTCCTTTGGGTGCTGTGAGACAGAGTGTCTTGACAGCCTCAAAACCAGCCTGGTATGTGAGCAAAATTATTGAAAATTCCTGTGGTCCAAAGGCCGTACAAGTAGCTGAAGGGCCGTGCTGAAACTGGAATTACAGCACAGGAAAATTTCAATGAGAATGAAATTTAAATGAAATTGAGTTATATCAGTAGTGAAAGTAAAAGAGCTGAAAGGGTGGAGGGATCTTGAAGAATGACTTGTTAATGCTGAGCTGGATGTTGCATAATAAAGATTTAGTTCTGCAAATAAAGGGGAGCTGTTTGCTAAAGACAATATAGATAATACAGAGAAGTAGAGGTAATTATTCCGAATAATAGTCAGCAGTACTGTTAATCCCAAGTAATCAGTGAATGGGTTAGTCGGCCAAAATCCTGAAACTGAATTCAGACCTATAGGGGTTTCTAAAAAGACCCAAACAAAACCGCACGCACGCCCCGCTGAAATGGGGGATGGGGGGAAAGTGGTTTCTTTTCATTTCACTGCTTTTTGGGACTTTGGAAGACATTGTTACTCTTTTATCTTGGAGCATAGGGCCTTTCTCCCTTGTGAAATTCCTATGTAGTCTCCTAAGTACATTTAATTAAAATAAATATTTGAGATACATTAAAAAAATACCAAGAATTAACAGCAACAACAGAACACAAGTTTTCTGTTACTTCTCAAGCTATTATTGATTTAGGGTAAGCATTCTGCAAAATGTTATGATCTACATCTTTGAAAAATACTAGTGCTTTTTGGTGTCATACTTTAATAAGGCTTGGAGCTTCAGAGTTGTAAGTACTGCTGCCCTTCAGCTGTGATCTCTTTGTGGTAGCTTCTTTATGTCAAGAGGCTACATCTTTCTGTTAAATGTTTTAAATTGGTAGTATTCTGAAGATAATTTTGTAATTTGGTAGGATTAAATAACAGCACTATATTGCTAAACATTTTTTCTTATTTTGGTAACTATTTTTTTCCTCATTTATGGAGCAATAAGCAAAATTATCCTTAACAAAAGGCAAAGGCAGAGGCAAAACTACAAATATATTTTTTAATCCTAGATATATATATATATATTCCATATTTTCTATGGCATGTGAGTCAAACCATTTAGGAAAAAACTGTCTTTGGGCAGTCTTTGGGTATGTTTTGAATATTTAAGTATTAATTTATTGTTTTGCATTTTGATTTGGACATCCATCTTACTATTCATATTCAATAATAATAAACTGTCTTAAATTATATATTCAATAGTAATATTTATATAGACTATGTAATAATATACTATTCATTTTCAATAATATTTGTATAGTTTTATGGCCTGTCTTAAGTAAATTAAAATCTTTCACGCTTCTGTGTAATGAATACAAGGATAATACTGTGTGTTGCTGGGATTAAATTAAGATGTCAGGCTTCCTGAAAATGAAACATCCCAGACAATGAAATAGTTCCCAAGGGACTAATCTCATACTTTACCCATTGTATTTAAAAAAAAAAAAAAAAATCCAAGCAGCCACAAAAAGAAAAAAAATCAAAAAGAAAATGTTTACTGGATTTGAAAATGATTTTATATTGGCAACCTCAGCAGGATTTTCAGTGGGACGATGAAAAGCTTCCCACGGGACCATAAAATAATCCTGGGAAACACTTCTCAATTTCAAAAGGCTCTGTCATCCCAGTACATAGTTTGTTTCTCCCTTCAAGTCTTCACTGGGCACCCTCAGATGAAATCTTTGCAAAGACTCCACTGCAGGCTGGCCTCAGAAAGACTTTTCTAATGTCATGTGCCAGAATCTAGGGATAGACAAAAACATTATTCCTTCCCCCCGTTACTGTGATGGCAGGCCAGTCAGTCACTCAAATATTCCCACAGCGAAGCTTTTGAAACTTACAGTCTAATTGCTCTCTACTTTCATCTTCCACTGAAAATGAACCCATGTCTCTGGATACCATTTCCAGCTCAGTGCAGTGGGCACAAGGCTCGTGTTAGTGGTTCAAAGCCTTTGGAAAATATATATCACAAAATACATAGGAAGTTGTTATTTTCTAAAGTTACTAAATATATTCTTGCATTATCCTCTTGTTCCATGGACTTTTCCAAAAAAGTCAGTTTTGTAGCTGAATGAGTAGAAACTCTTTGATTTGCAGGAAGGTCTGAAAGTTACTCTTGTATTTTTTTAAAAAATAAAATTATTCAGATACACCAAGAAAATCCCTGAAGATGAGCTGTATTAATTCAAAGTAGCTTTAGGCGTGTGAAGCTCAGAATTGTTCCCAGCCCCACTTTTACTATATATATAAATTGGATAGCAGTAACTTTGTAAAATTTTATATACCTGTAAATCCAGATTACTTTCTTCCATTGCTTTACTAAATAAGGTCTGTGGTGCAAAGCCTGGAGAAGGAGCTTTCTGTGGTTACCTTTTTGTGAACCTTGGAGAGCCTGCAACTCTGTTAAGAGATCCCCACTGACAGAAACTCTTTATGGAGGATAAAGCTTGCTTCATTTGCTGGTGAATAAGCAGAAATGACAGTATAGGTCAGACCCTGTTGAATTTTGATATGTAACAGGTTGGCATTTTAGTCAGATGCTGTTAAAATTCACGTTTGCAGATAAAATGCAGTTGTTGCTGAGTAATGTAAGAGCAAAAGAAGAGTCCTAAACATCCAAAGTCTCCGTCTCTCTGTCTCTCTCATCCCCCTATCCCCCCCCCCCCCAATTCACATTTCTTTGCCCAAAGGACTCGGTTGGAGTCAAGAGAGTTTGCCTGTTTACCCAGGAGCCCAGTGTTACATGTAGTTTTTCAAGTTTTCTATGTGAGGCTTTAAACTTCTGTTATTTAATTTATGTGGGGGGAAAACTTTCCCTGATTAATTACAGATGATCTGTTTTGTTGCTCTGAATGTCTGCAAAGGAATTGTACTGGAAAGCTAAAATAATTGAAAAGACTTGCTTTTTACTAATTCAGTGCAATAAAACAAACTTTATTAGCAAGGCTAGAGTGAGAGAATCTCTAAAACTGACAATGACAAACTGATGGGTCAGATCCTGTGTTTATTATCAGCCAAAAGTTGTCAATAAAGTCAAAAGCGGTTTTGTCAGAGCAGAAGAACTTCAGGATTCTACCTGGTATTTTAACAATTGTGAATCTGCACTGTGTGAGCATTTTTTTTTTTTAATAAATATTGGCCAAAATTAACATCTTCATATGTAGGATTTGCATTGAAATCACATTTGGAATATGTCAGAATATAGGGTTTTACATTGGCCCATCGCTTATTTTTACAGTTCCCAAGGTACAGTTCAGATTTTCAGAGGCTGAAGAGGGAGAAAAAAGAAAATCAGTATTAAGGATGATTAATAGCAAATGGTTATAATATTAGAACAGTTACAGAGCTATAATATTGCCACTTGTAAAAACATTTTAAAGTGGAAAACATTTTACATCATTAGAAAAACATGTTAAATACAGCTTTGAAGCATATTGCTTTAAAATAATTTCAGTAGAAATCACCAATGACTGGTGGGGTTAAAAAAAGTATTCAAGGTTACCAATGCCTGAAATATCTTTTAAATGGATGTTATACACTCTGATTCCCAAAGAATGTGACACTGAAGCTTTTAATTTAACTTATGATATAATTAATAGTACTGAAATATACTATAATTGTATAAATAGCTGGGATTCCACAAAATCTAGTAAGCAAAAATGTATATTTATAATTGCTAATTTCTCCAACAAGGCTAAAGCAGGGATCTTTTGGATTTAGTTGAATCTCTCCCATTCATTGTATGCTTCAAATCAAAACAAACTAAGGATGCAAGTTCATGTAGCCACACGATGCTTTTTGTTGTCTTGAGTAAATGGTGTTCCTGGAATTAAGTAGTGATAAAGACACTGTGTCTGCAGGAAAATCCTTGTAGCCATCAATACAACTAACAACTTCTAACAGAAAATAATTTTGCGATGCTGCCAGACACCATCCAAATAGAAAGACGTTTTTTAATACAAAATACATTACTTTTAGTTTATCTGCAGTCTTATGCCTGTGGTTTAAAAGGACGGTGGCAAAGTAAGATAAAGGATAATATCAGTGTGAGATTGAAATCTGTGAAATAAGATGAAAGAACAGTAAAAGAAGTTGTTAGGCTTAAACATTTCAACTGTTATATTCTTAAAGAATCATTGAAACATTTAGGTGGGAAAAGACCGTTAAGATCATTGAGTCCAGCCAGCGGCTGGTTAATCAGGGAGCACCTCACACAGACAAGGCTACCTGAAAAAGCCATTGAAGTACCATTGGTAATAGCTGCAGCTTTAATCACTCTGGAAGAGGAGGATGTCTCTGTTCTTTTTCACTGAATAGGGAGGAATTAATACAGGAAATTAGCATGGGAATGGCTTTTAGAACCAGGGCGGTTTTTTGTTTGTTGTTTGGAATTTTTTGTTGGTTGTTTGGTTTTCTGGGTTTCTTTTTCTTATTTTCTTATTATTTTTTCCCCTCCCTGTCCGATATCTGCTTTCAAGCACCAGCTAATATTTCAAGTGTAAAAAACCACAGTTCATTGCAACATTTGTCTGGAAGTTGACTGAGTTTGCTCAAGTGTGGGAGAAAAGATAGACTTGCTATGGGGTTGTTTTTCCTGATCAGTCCGTTGCCAAGATTGCAGCCGAGTTTAAATGATGACAAGTTTACTGCCTGGATTCTGGTCAGAAACACTTCAGTAGTACAGTGCAATGCAAAATAACTGCTGCTGTAGAGGAAAAGCTGTGTCCTGTGATGTCTTGTGCACTGGGCAGCGTCCGGCTGGATCTGTCAAGGTTGCATTTTAAGTAAGGCGAGAGGTTGTGCAGGCTGCAGTGGGGAGGCTTTCAGCAGGGTATGGCTGCTGCATGGGAGGGAGGAATGAAGTAATCCTTTAAAGCAAACAGAATTGGTTAAATAATGCCATGAAACTTCCAGTTCTCAACAATGGTCAGCGATCAAGCTGTGTTTGTATATACGGGGTTGAAGGTTAACCAGTAACTAAAGTCTTCTCTGATTGCCATAGGTTTACATTTTCTCTGTCACTGATGTTTGCCAAGTGGGATTTTGTGAGATTAGAAAGAATACAGCTGGGCAAATGGGTATATTATAGGGCTTACCCAGAGTCAGAGAGGAGGACCACACTGATGGTGAGTTCAGACAGCTCCGAGAGGCCTGATGGACTGTTTAACCAGCAAGGACTGAACGCAGAAAACTTTAAAGGGAACTCTGTAGCTAAAAGACCACATTTCCTTCTCACTTTGTGTTTCAAAGAAGTTGCAGCAGTACATCAGAGTACTGCAACTGAAAGATGCAAAGGGATTTTTATTTTTTCCCCGTTTTCTCCAGTGTATTCTCTGTGCTGTTTGGTAGCCCTTTTCAGATAGTTTCACTCTGCAGTCTCTTCTATTCACACCACTTGCTGAAAAGATCCTGGTAGTCAAACAGCAGTGTGAATACCTTCTCTTGGTAAACAGCAGTAATGACAATAATAAGAAGCAGCACATGATATGTGGTCGCAATGGTTTTGTCTGGTAATTTTCAAAGTACTGATAGCAGAGTGAAAGATTGTTCCCCTTATGGAAATTCTTTCCTTTGGCACTTTGTTCTTTCTCTTTCAGCCAAGCAGAACTGGCTAATTTATCTCCATCTTTATGCTTCTGCTATTTCTGCAAGCTCTGATGAGAGCTTAATAAATGTTTGTTGATAAGATATGTGACCTTGTTGCCATCTCATTTGGCTGTTGAACAATTTTGCTCATTTTTGTTTACAAGAATTATGTATATTAATCTAAACGCTGCTGAGGTAGAAATTATTTCTGATTCTAATAAATGGTCTGGCAACAAACACAAAAAACACTATTGAGATGTGTAAGTCTGTTTCCTATTCCAGCATGTCCGTGCATCCAAGCCCAGTACAAGGTGACTCCAGTCGACCATTGTGCTGCACGGAGGCTCTTGTATTACTGTCTACAATTGATAAGTAACAGTAAGGATTCATGCAAAGGGGTGAACTTTGGTAATCATTTCTTGCTCAGAAACTGTGCTCGGCAGACACTGAAAGTAAATACAATTTCTCATGTCTAGCAGTAGGAATTACTAAAGGTTGCCTCAGTGTGCTTAGCATGTGGCAGGGTAGCTTTAAGACAGCCTTCTGCTGAGGGGAATTACTTGCCTGGACAATACTTTTCTTGAGAATATTCCACACAAATACTGACTCTCCTACTATCACAATACAAAGTTGTGCCTTGTTAAGCAGATACATCAATGGACTATGATATATTTACTTTTTAAAGCATAGCTTATAACCCTGAGTAAATGAAGTCTCCTAAGCTTGTCTGCATTGTGAATGTATTAAAGGCAGAGAAATAAAACAGGAGGCAATAACAGAAGTTCAAAATCTAAGCTGAATTCCTGAAAAATTATTATTTCTTTCAAATGTTGTATAACATTTCTAAGAAACAAACTCCTCCATCCATACCCTTGCTGAACAGTACTTTACTTTGGACTCTCAGAGAGTAACTAACACTTGACGTAAGTATGAGTACCACACTGCCTCTCAAAAACATCTTTAAATTTATTAAAATTCTTTTCACAGTCTGAATCATAGAATTATGAGGATCTGCTAAATTGACAGCCCTTATTATTTTGAATCTTCAACCCAAACTGAACTCTCCTTACTTTTGCACTTCTTAACTCCTGTAAAAATAAAAACTTGAATGAGACTATTTGGGTAGTACAGCAAAGGATCGTAACAGAGCCTAGACCTGGTACAGGGGGCTTTGTTCTGTAGTGACAACTGAACTGTATAACTGTACCACATGCTGAGTTTCATGCAACTGTGCATGAGTAATTTCTGCATTATAGGTTCCATTTCTGCATCACAGTTTCCAGGAAGAGAATTTTTTTCCTTTGCATTTTACTTGAATCTGACTTTCAAGAATTTTGATGGTTTTCCTTAAATTAAAAATATTTACTCTTAAACATCTGCATTTCTGTTCTCAATTAATGTCACATAAAACTTGTCCTGCTAGGTGCTCAAATCTCTTATCCCCTGTGCTTCTGTTGCAATGGAGTGCAATCAGGACCTTGCAAGACTGGTATGAAAATTTCTCGCAGTTTTGGGTTTT
This sequence comes from Falco cherrug, assembly GCF_023634085.1. Taxonomy (NCBI): domain Eukaryota; kingdom Metazoa; phylum Chordata; class Aves; order Falconiformes; family Falconidae; genus Falco; species Falco cherrug. The sequence goes on along the minus strand of NC_073709.1, from coordinate 21,509,133 downwards.
GTACACTGCTTCCAAAGGGCAAAAGACTTGAGCACATATATCTTCCGTTTCATATGGTAAAGTCGTTAAAAAGCTGGGACTAGATCATAAGCTTTCCACTTAATTCCACTTGGTAAAAATCAAGGAAAAAATTGAAGAACTTCAGAACTATAAGGTCAAAGTTCACTTATTGTAATATTTTATTTACTGACGCACAATAGAAAAAGTGATTCATGTTTTTTAAATATAATATGATTAAAATGCTAATTATGTATTTCATCTTAACAGTCTAATACATAGTCATCAAAACAAAAGCTATAGAAGCATTTAGTAAGTAAATATTTGTGCATGAAGGACTAAACAAAGATAATATTAAGGCTTAGTTACCATTAACTGTTGCTTACTAAGGGTAGTTAATAGGCTAGATTCAACAACAGCTTTCAGAACACTTCAAAATTACTCTCAGCATTGTCAGGAAGTACATAGCTTTTCTTTAGATATTCTTGCTTTAGTAGCAAAGCAGTATTAAGGTTTCAATGCTAACACAGTTGGCTACCTTCTCTTATTCATTAGGTAAATTTTTATAAGGAGCAGTTAAATGGTGAAGACCTTGAGATGATTGAGAAAGGCAATCACATTTTTCTATAGTGCATATTTTTAAAACTTGAGCAAATGTAGCTGCAATTCTGCAGAGACCACACAAGAGACGTCTTCATAAGGTTGTAGTCAATCAGTTTATCACTCCATGTTTGTGTACTGTTGAATAAATTCTTAACTGGGATTTTTTGAGCTGTTCTCCTGTGGGATTTCTTCCATGGGAATAAGTCAGCTCAGATCATTAATATGGGCCAAAGGTTCCAGATAAGTATTGACTAAATACCGACCATATTGACCAAATTACTGAGATAAAAATATACTGTCTGTGTCAGCAGATTTCACCATTAAGTTATGTTATTGTGATAATGACTTCACTACTAGAATTATATACATGAATTTTTTTATTTTATGATTTTAGTGTTAACAGTCATGGAAAAAAGGTCATACTTAAATGGCTGATTAACACTTTTGTTCAAGGTGGTGCTTTGTTTTGTCAGGGAAGTTCTAGGTAAACATACAGTTTACAATGGTCCCTTTATATTTTGTAAAACCGCTCGAAAACATTGTGTCTCCATCATTATCCAATTTACAAAACGATCCTCTAATCTCTTAGAAGGTGAACCATTTATTTTAATGGGAACTATCTTATAAGGTAATAGAAACCTGATTGCACTACAGAGAGAAAGGTGGCTGGTTTCAGCTTTTTTTTAATCCTGAAATAAGTTTAAAAAGGAGTTTACAGACTGCCTGATGATTAAATGATAACAAGCACATCAGCAATCAATTCATAGATTGTTTTGAGGGTCTGTCTGTAAAATCACTGATGTATGTTAGAAAATATTCATGTAAATAATCCCATTTCCATTAATAAAATTATTCATGGGGGTAAAGCTGCTGACCTAATGCTTTGTAGAAGTAGGTCCATGTGCCCAAGCTAGTATGGATTTCACTGATGGAACAGGCAAAGCAAGGCATGATGCAAGGATCAGAATATGTGGAAGAACTGCAGGAGTCCAGTGACAGAGAAACAACTGAGTCTGCCCTGCTTTCTTATTTCTGTTGAAACCTTGGTCTGCCCCAATTCAGCTACTTTCAGGTTAATCTATTTCCATTTTGTATAAGTAGCAGAGGGTTGGGCCAAAATTTTGCCTATTCTTTCCCCATCTGTGGTTAGTAAACAAGGGATCCAGTTTTATATAACCAGGCTCAATACTCGAGAAACTCACAGGGCAGATTTATTGCTTCCACTTGCTTCCCCTGTGCAGTGTAAAGTAGAGCCCCACCATTGTGGATTAACTGCCTGTTGCAATGCTTTTGTCCATACAGCTCATCAGTTCATTTTGTGCAGGTGTTGTTACCAGCAGGAGCGTTGTGCAGTATTTTTGGCTACAGTTTACTCTGTGAAAAATTTTGCGTGTTTGAGGTAATAAACTTTGCCTGCATCAGGAGTGGGTTCTAGTTTTTAGATTCAAACAGAAAACTACCTGTATAAGAGGTAACCCTAAGTCTGAGAAACTATTTCAAATTCCTGTGTTCCTTTTGTGCTTTGTGTAAAGATGTAAGTGTTCAGCTGCATTCATGGAAGACTTTTTACAGACTGCAAAAGGAAGCTGAAGCTTTTTGGGACAGCTCGGTTTACTCAGAGGTATTCCATACCTGTAGGTAGTCCCAAGGCACGTTTAAATCCCCTGCAGAGCAGCCAGGTTGACAAGACACTGTTAGACTATTTTCTGATGTGCATTTGAGGCAGTGCGTTTGGGGTTTTTTTGGTGGTGGTGTGGGTTTTTTAGTTCTCCTTGGAAATATTAGCAAATGAGTTAACACTGGGATATGTGCTTAATTAAGGTAACTTCCTGAAACAGGAGGTAGATGTTAACCTCTCATAAAACACTTAAGTTCACCTTTGGAGAAATCGGGTTGCAGGAGCTTAGATTGGTTCAGGTTTATCATAGTACTCACTTCACATGAAATATCCAGCTGAAACTAATGGATAGTATTCTCTCCTCTTTAGCAGCAGTTAAGGTTTATATAGTTAAAGGTCAGCCATGAAACCTTTCTGAGATGTTAATATGAGCAGCTAGGGCATTTTTACGGCCCACTGTTTTTAGTGTAGACAGTATCATTCGTCACCAGTGGAGGATTCCATCTCCCAGTTAAATCAGAAAGAATAAGTGCTTTTAAAAGATGAAGTTTAGCCAGGGCTGAATTGTACAGGATGCCTGTCAATATAAAGGAGTTTATTCTGCTGAAATAAAGAGCAGTTTCCATGAAGCGTAAAGTCCAAGTAGTTAACTGACAGTAAGTCTTTGATCAGCTCCTAAAGCATGTGAGAACTTATAATAAAATTCTCTACTTGGATGTGTATGTTTTCAGAAATAATTTGATTGAACAGTTTTATCCTGATAGTCCTGTTCATTTTTTAGCAGTGATATCGGGGCAAGCTGTTTTATTTACCTCCTTGAAGACAGGGAAGTCTCCCATAAAGGCACTTTGTTTCTTTGCCTGGCTTTGATATGTTTCATTTGTTGTTGTTGGTGGACTTTTCTGATCCATCTCATAATGCTGCCTACCTGTATTTTGGTTTTTCATTGCTAGCTCAGAACAGACTGTCGCTAATAAGATTAGTAGGAAAATATAATTCAGTTAAAACATGTATTGGTATTTTGAAGGTTATACCTCTTATCAGTGTCTCTGATTTCAACAGGATTGTCCTATGTTTGAAAATTCTGCCATAGGGGTTGAATTACAACATCCCAAAGAAACCTCCACCAGTTATGTAGCTGTGTCGGTGGAACATGGTCTTAGTTTCCTAAACGTGAGGGGCTTCAGTCTAGTGTTTTCTGCCTGAGAAAATGCAGAGAGATTAATGAAGGTAGTGTGATCTCTATGAGTCTGTCTGTAGGTAATTAACCCTTTGAGTCATCTTCAGGCAGTCTGCCGAGCGTATTAAAAAGAACAGCATGAAGTGTATGTGTCCCCTGGATGCTAATGGTGCCTTACTGTTTTACATTAATATCTGATTGGGGCCTTGATAGACATACTTCTGTTTGCCACTACTTTTCTGCTTTGTAAATTTTCTTCTTCAAAATATAAAAGATACGTTAATATATAAAATTACATAATAATCCAGAAAGAAGTTCAAACCATAACACAATAAAAAATTCAGGTATCAAGATATAGCTATCCATTACAGTACTGACATCTCTTCCACAAGACCTCGTTTATCAGTCAGCTCCTTATGCTTTGAAATACAGAAATAAGGATTTTGAGAGAATGTGGTTTTATAAAATGCGTAATATTGCATGGTGATAAATTACCTTCTCTGCATTATTATTCCCTTTCTTCTGTCATTACCTTTATTTGTAATTCATTTGTGCACTTTGCCTTCGTTTAACTGAGACATGCAATGAAAAGTTAAGTTATAGAAATGATTCACTCAAGCAGTGGCTCTGGCAGTCTAATTAGCCACACTATGTCATGCTGTGCCATTGTGTGTTCTATATAATTATTTGTGTTAATAAAATAATTATAACTCTGAAATCTCTACTGGAACTGTTATGAAAAATGATGAGACATTCAGTGGTAATTTCTGGCTAGTATTTGCGGAGAGAGACATTTTCTTATGAGGGAAATACAGTTTTCTAATTTATGGTTATCTGGGTGAGCGGGGAGTGAGCAAGCGGCTGCATGGGTTTTGGTTGCCAGCCAGGTTTAAACCATGACAGTGTTGGAATGTTTCAAAACAAATAAACAGATTGTATCTTCAAATTTAATTTATATTTCAACAAAATAATAGTTTTATTTCTGTGAAAAACATGTTTTGGTAGGTTATACAGCAGATGCAAAAGCCAGGGCTCATTTTCAATAAATGAGTAAAATTAAACTTTTTCACCAAAGTGAGTGTAATGCTTTTTAAATAATTGTTGTCTTTCAGGCTTATACCTTAGGTAGTAAGTAAAATATATATCAATGACATAAAGGGAAGCAGAATACAGAAATGCCTGGCACTTAGGAGTTAAGCATAACTTTATTCAATTAAATTGATTTAGATGTGTTACAACAGAAAGAAGATCTTAACATATTTCTTTTACAAAAGATCTTAATGCTGCCTTCATTTCCATATCATTGGCACTGCTTTCTGGACAGATGCCAAATGTTGTGCCCATGATGTGTATTTTTCTCTTTCTCTCATCTTGTCCCTAAGTTGAAAATTGACTGGACAGTGCAGTGCTCGGTTTTGTTAGAATTTGTTTTTAAAAGCAATAGGTCAGTTTAAAAAATGGATAAATTGGATGTTAGAGAAGGTCAGGACAAGAAAGATGTCATGCATTTGGAAGGAGAGGTGGAAACGCTTGTGTTGACTCATAGTTCCTGATGGAGCTCATTCCTCAGTTTGGGACTGGCCTCCAGAAAACCTTCATTTTCAGCACAAACAAGTTGTACCTTTGCATTAGAAGGTATAATGATAGAAAATTCCCGAGTATTTGCTGTCAGTGAGTATCTTTTCCCGTTATGTAAGTGGTCTTTCATATTATCTTTGTCATGTGTCACTGAGTGTTTTGAAGCTAAAGACCTTCACTTGATTTCAAGGAGGAAGCCAATGTAGAGTGTGGAGAACAGGCATGATGGATTATTTGTGATCCATGTTGCTGAAGTGCTGTACTGACAGATACTTTAAAAAGCATTACGCATTGTTGGAGACAGGAGGTACAAATATTGCACATAACTAAGGAGAAACTGGAAGATTTTTCTCTCGCATGAAGATGACAAATATATAATGAATAGATGTAGCTGTACAAGTGTTTGGTAACAAAATAAATTTTGCAGCAGTCCTAAATTGTGTACTCAGATGATCACTGATCAGTGCCAACTGTATGGTTTAAGGCCGTGAAATACAAGCAGAGGTATATGCCAACTTCATGTTCCTGGCACATCTATATAATTTCCTTAGTTCACATTGATGCTGAAAATATCTGGGCAGAGAACAGGTCTTTCTGACAGTGTAAATGAAGAGTGTGGGGGTGGATGTGCAGTTCCTGTTACTGTTGTTTGGAGAGAATGATTTAAATAATTTCAACACGTTCTGTCTGGATCCCTGCCATACCTTGGGACAGATGGTGTTGGATTACACTGGAAGACTGGGAAGATGAGAATGGATATCTGCTCACTGACAGCAGATCTTCCATCAATCTCTCTAAAGTTTGTCCTGTCCTCTGTGCTGGCCTTGATCCCAAATGTGATGGATCAAGGGTATCTACTTCAACTGAATGAGTTATATTGCTCCCCGGCTGCCATTTCAGACCTGTTCAGATTTGATATAGAGTAATGCTAAGACAGAATTTTCCTACCTGAGGATTTTTCAAATGTTGGTCCGAATACTGCATGCCCTGGGGAAGAAAGGAATGTATCTTCCATAACTCAGACATGAGTTATTTCAGTCGTGAGTGGCTGCAGTTGCTTGTGACATTCTTTCATAAGCTAGGCAGCTAATCCATTTGCAACAACTTTTGGGGAAGGCTCCTGAGCAATTTCCAGTATTCCTTGAGCAGTGTGAGCTCTTCAAACACTCCTGGAGTGTTCAAGAGGAACTGGACTACTTAAGAAACCTTAAGTGTGTGTGGTGATGTCACCAAAATCGGATGAAGATTCTTTACATTAACATGCATTTGTGAAGTATCTCCCATATCAAAAGATGCCAAGTACTTTACATCTCAGCCAGTCAAATTTGCAAGTTCTGGCCCTGATCCAGAGACCTCTGAAAGAAGTCTTTTCATTGACCTCACTGGACTTTGTAGTCCGAGCTGTCCAGAGAGCAATGATTTCACGTGCCATGCAGATGAAACTACTTTTGTTGTGTCTTATGCCAGCTTGCAGGAGAGGACAGCAATAATGTACTGGTTCAGTAAAACAGTTCAGTAAAACAATAATGTACTCATTCAGTAAACATTCAGCAATAACTGAATGAGTTATTTTGGTTGCCAGCCAAAACCAGGAATGTTGCTTTTAATTGAAATTACAAAAGAAATGCAAATAGGTAAAAAGGACAGTAATCCTCCAAGCTGTCAGTTACCCAAGGCTTTGGTGTTGAAGTGGTCCTCTTTAAAGAAAAGAACATAACTGATAAAGAGTAGAATGGCTCGATGTTAAAATGTTGCCTCATATTAGAAGAAAATTTTCTAAATCACCAATACCAGTTTTATCATCTTTGGTTGTCTTCTAGTCGAGCTCCAAACCCAGTACTGGCTTTTCTCCTCAGCTCAGCAGCTTCAGAACATGAAGCACTGTTTCTCTAAAATGAGTGGAGGCAGTCTGTACCTACTCAGACTATGCTACCAGCTGGTCAGGGACAAGTCACCTTTGGTCTAGAGTGGACGTGGCAGGGTTAGCCATGTGTTGTGCTTCACTGACCAAACCCCCACAGCCAGTGCTGTTTAACATGGACTCTGTAACACGTTAATATGACCAAACACGTCTGAGTCAAAAGCTGTTTTGTTTCCAGTTATCTGAAGTGTTGGCTGAATGGCTTTCTTGCTAAATCTAAGCGTATAGACATTAGCAGCATCAAGAAGAAAAAAGTTTTTATTCAAATGACTCCTAGTGTCTGCAGATGGACTAAGGTTGCTGCTTTCTCTTCTTTCTGCAGATTAATTTGGAGTATTTGTCTCAGCCTGGTGGTTAGCAATAAGAGAAATAAACATGTCCTAACAACATAACAACAGACACAAAATGTACCTCATATTTGCTGAACTCTCCTGTACACCTCAAAAACATGTAAGGATTATGTGGTATACTGATCCTATAACCACCTGCAAATGTTTTAGTTGGGCAATCTACGTGCTAGGTTACATTTTGTTTTTACATTCCTTACGGTATTTGCAATACATTTTAAAAATAATAATAATAATAAGCTTATTTTCATCCATTAAAACCAAATGTCTCCCTTCAGGAAGTTTGTTTGCTATTTTCAATACTCATGGTTATATTTGGTTCTCTTTCCAGAGTACACATAACATGTCTGGAGAATGTTTCCTAACCAAGTGGAAATAGATTATTTTGACAAACGGGCCCTTGCTCACTAAAAATGACAGCTCGCCTCCCATGTAAACTAAACATAGATGGGCAATTTCTCCTCCCTAGCTAGGTGAGCACAGCTGTGTGACAGAAACAGGGACAGAACCTTCCTTGTCTCCCTTCTACCTGCAAGGATAAAACTGCTACCAGCTTCCCCATACATCCCCTTCCTCACCTTCCTCAGCTGCTGCCATTTTCTTTCTTTCTCTCTTTTTCTTTTTTTTTTTTTTCCTCTTTCCTGCTAACAGAAATTGTAGACAATCCATTCCATTACTCACTGCTTGCTAAGGAAAATCCTAGTCAGAGACATATGGATGATTTTCCACACATGCACCATGAGTCCCATGAAAGGCAGAGAATGTTGTAGTTGTGTCGTTGCAGTGCTTTAACTTGTGTATATGGATCTATGCATTCGAGTACAAGTTCATGCCTTTGAGTACACATACTCAAATAGAATGGCATTTTTTAGATTGGCTCTGTGGAGTTTAGACTCCTTTATTGTTATGGACAAAGTAACATTTAATGTTGAAATATGCATGCTTATACATCAATATCAGTCTTTCTACAGCATATAGTGTTATTGTTTAATGATATTTTAGAATTTATCCATAAAACAAGTCAGGGTACAATTCAGACCAACATCTTAATCTTGTTCTTTTTTCTCTGTGATTTTACTGGAAAGTTAACGAAGATATGAGCCTGAATATATATATCGCTGGCTCTAACTGTATGGTGGGGATCACATCTGGTTTCTTACTCTTAAAAGATGGTTGAATTCTTGGGAAGGTATCATATGTACCTGAGCAGGCTGGGCTCCTTGTGCCAAGGTTTTTACAAGCTTGGCAAGGAAACTAAACTGGGTCTCGCTTTGGCTGCCTTTGTAGTGTAGTTCACAGCTTCAAGACCAAAGCTGAGGGATGGCTTTTAGCAAAGTCTGTTTTGGGGTTTTCTTGTCATGTGAAGAGGATGATCAGACAAAGTATTCTTAGTGGCATTTCACTTTCAGTACACATAGGGAAATGATTAGTGTTATAGTCAAGGGAGAGAATCTACAGGAATGGATTAAAAGGGCCTACATAAATTAACTGGTGAAATACTATGAGGAAAAAAAAGAATTTTTTGTTTTATTACTCTTATATTAGGAGAACAGCAACATACTAATGATTTCTAAATCTCCCTATATGTTTTCTATAAATGTTTATTCCCACTTTGTTATTTTCTGTGCATCCTATTATGAAAACTGTTTTTAATGTGGTGGAAGAGAAATAACAAGTGTAACAGCATTAGCCATCAGAAAAAAAAAAAAAAAAATTTCATCTGCTAATACACGTATGGTACATACAATAGAACATATGCTATTCAGAGCCCTAGGAAGATCAAGTTTCATCAGTGAAATGTATTGCTAATAAACAATTAGATAAGGATGCAATATGATTGTGGATATATGATGATGATTGTTTTGATTCTTTTATATCAAGAAGTGATTTAATTTTAAATATGTATATAACTGACAAATTTAGGTGCTTCCAAATGTTCGCTGAGGTGACCGTTGTTATTTAGACGACTAGAAAAGAATTTACATAGGTGTGCAAACAAGACTGTATTTTTTTCAAACCTATTTGTGACACATTCCTTCAATCCAGTTAAAACAACAGTATGCAGCTTTACTTATGGTGTGGCTGTTTGGCATGTCTTTGTAGTTTTCTGAAGAGAAACAGGCAAAAAGGATTTATAATGCCTGAAATATTCAGATTCTGAAAACGCTAACCAGCTTCTATTTGCAAATAAATCTATCACATACTCTGTAACTGAATATAGCTGACAGCTTAGGAATTGGGTTATGGCAGGGCTTAAATGGCATACAAAGAACAGAAAAGAATCATATTAAGACTAAGAGCTGTTTTTTACTTGTTTGTTTGCTGGTTTCTTATTGATGGACAATTGTTGTGTTGTTTGAATCATATAGTGGGAAATATTTCCTACAGAAAATAAAGCAGGTAAATTTGTTACATAGTCAGAGTCAGAAGGAAATCCAAATATGCTTTCCACATTGTAAATTTAGTGATAGTCGTCTCTCAGTTTGAGTTTGATAGGGACAGCTGATATATTCAAAGAACAGGAACTGAAGCAGGAGCATAAACCAGGCAGGGGATGAGAGGAAAACATGAACATGCCTATAAGGCAGTTGATAGTGCAGAAGGACACGGAACGATGAAGGATGTCAAGGCAGGAGCTCCTGTGTGGAGGAGGAGCTAGGGTCAGATAATGTGAATTTCCTAAAATAATGCTTTTAACTGTAGCTATTTTTGTCAAGTGTAGGGGAACGTGTTCTAAAAGAGGCTGGAAGTACGTTCTCTTGCACATTTTTAGACTCTGAATATTGAACCATGAATATTTATTTTTATTTTTTAAACATAAACCCTCCACATTCATGTTCACTTCAACATGAATTTGCAGTAAATTTTCAATGTTACCCAATTACAGTGTTACAAAACCACAGGAATAAATTTTTCCAAGTAATGCTATACCATGGGTCAGTGTAGCAGAAAGGACTGAACAACTGCTTTCCATCAAAGATTAAACTGCCTGTCGATATGGTTCAGTAATAGAAATGCAAGGGACAGTTACTGCTCATTTGCCAGGGCTGCATTTGTTCACGCAACATTACTTTTTGTAATGAAGCACTAAAGGAATATAAAACATCAAGGGAGGGAGGGAGGGAGGGAGGGAGCGTGATCTCTTTTCAACCCTTCCAGGGACTGAAAGACATCAGTACCCGCTCTCTTATTAATTACAAAGAATTTGGCATCTCTGATATGGTGCTGACCAGGTACATCCTATATCTCTTTTCTTCTTGTAGAAGCACCTGTAATCCTACAGATTCCATGCAAAATGGTAAACTTGCTAAGGATTATAATGAAACTTATGAAAAACATTTTGGTTTACCCTTCACAAGACCCCATTGTATCATAGTTCTGAAGACTCAAGCAAGGATTTTGCAGCTAGTACTTCAGGGGAGGGGAATCAAGGCAGCATTTTGCAGCATCAGTCATAATGGCACATTTTCTCAGAATTAGGGGATCTAGGTTTGCTTCTTCTACTTCTTATCAAATAATAAACATACTCTGTTTCTGTTTTGTCTTCAAATTGGGGGGTGCTTTTTATGATATTAATAATTTAATAATTATATCCCTTCCCTTTGGACTTACATCTGAAAATGATGTCTGAAGACTTACAATGTTTTTATGTATATAGAAATTTAAACAAAAGGATGCATATTTTTAACTCATACAAAGTTTACTTTCTTAAGATACATTTTCTCTGTTGGTTCAGCACTCTATCAAGAGTCTATTTTTCTTGTTTTAGTAATGACATGGAAAAAAAACGAATTGGGTTTCAGTTTTTGAATATTTATTTTCACATATGGTTTCATCATGACCAGTATAGATATTGCCATGGAACCAACAGCTCTCAAAACTAAATGCAAAATTTGTTAACATATATACAAAGGAGACTACAATCATAAACAAAGTTTTTGTTAAAATGATTAGTTGTGATAACATTTGTTAAAGCAAATGCACCTTTTTGTCCATTGTTAGCTCCTTGTTTTCTTGTGTTGTATGTTGCTTAGCTTTTTCTAACTTTGTTAAATATTGATCATAAGTAAAAATATACCATAAGTAGGATAAAGAGTTTCAAGACCTGATTGATCATTTCTCTCACTAGATTTTTCCCCCCACACCTTTTATACTGTGTGTACATGTGATTCCACAGTGATGAAACACATCTGTATTAGCTCACAAAAATGTTAAATGTATCCATGCTCACTCTGTTCTCCTCCCTCTGGAAGTGAAATCAGGGTGCTGCAGTGCATCAGGTTTTGATGGTGACAGTTCTAAAATACCTGTGTGAACTTCATCCGTCCAAAGGACTGTTTACATGTTGAGTATCAGACCTGGAATGCTTTGGATTCATTCTTTGTAGCCTTTCCTGGAAGAGAGTTGAAGATCTTCCTGCTTCATACTTAGAAGGTAGAGGAGCACCACCACAGCTCCAGCTCCATGCTTCAGATTTATTCTGTCTCTATATCCATGGAGAACTTCAGACACAATAAGGCAGCTGCAGATACAGCTTTCAGGTATATCAGTAGATCCCTAGATAAAGGAATATATTTTACATTGACTTAGAAAGTTGGGTAGCTTAAAGCCGCTAACCTTTTCTGCGCTGTTTTATCATCTACTGGTTCAGCTGCGTGCGTGGGTTTAAATGGAAGCATGGGTGGTCGGAGTTGGATCTTGGACCCCTGTGCATGGTATGCCATCAGCAGGGTTTGAGGGCTGACATCCTTAGTTACTTTGGTTGCCAATAGAAGTGTTCCGGACAATGATGAAATAAGCCTGTACGGAAAACATCCGCAGAGCCTCTTTTGTCTGTCCTGTTCTTCCTCATGTCCATAGCTGTTTGCTTCTCTTTGATAAATGGGTGTAATCTACTTAAGGGTAAATATTGTCTCAGACTATAAAAGGGGTAGAAAAGGAGAAAAGTAATAAAAGGTAAAAATATACTGAACTTGAGCTAAGGATGTGGGGATCTGATTCTTTAAAGAAAAAAATCTTTCAGGTTTGAAGAGGAAAATGGGGTGTTCATATTATGCTTTCATGCCTTTGAGCAAAAGAAGCCAGGTCTTCACTTATTAATCAGGCTGATCTGAGGAAGACTGCGCTGTGTTTGCATAGAAGTTACTAAGAGCAAGCAGTTAACTTGGTTACACTGGCAGTTGGCTGTACCTTGTGTACATATGAGCCACTCAAAAACTTTATCAAGAAATCTTCCAATTAATTCATAGGACAAGTTAAATATTAATGCAGAAGTAAACAGTCTGTTGACTTGCTGTGTGGCTCATTAGTTAGGAGCATAGCAGCAGTGTTGAAATACTGATAGTTTCAAGAAATGCATGCTAAACCTAGCTCTCTTTTCACAAAAGAGCTATGTACCTGAAAGGGATCATCATAATTTCCACAGTAATTTGGGAAGGGGAAGTCCAAGCCAGATTCATGTTCTTTCTCTGATCCCAGGCATTTTTAGCTTTGTAATGTATTCTGTAGTATGGAGTATGGTTGTGTTTATTCAAAAGTTATAAGATGTATCTTCTGTTTTTAGAACAGTAGTGTTGCTGATGCTTTTGAACAGAATCACAGTGTAGCTGGGGTTGAAAGGCGTCTCTGGAGATCGTCTAATCCCCAACCCTTCTGCTTAAGGCTGGGTCAAATAGATGAGGTTACTCAGGGTCATGTGTCCAGGCAGGGTTTGAGTATCTCTGTGGATGGAGACTCCACAGCCTCTCTGGGTGACCCGTTACCAGTATATGACCAGCCTCATAGTAAAAATAAGTATGTTTTTTCCTTACATTTAAATGGAATTTCCTGTATTTCAATTTGTGCCTATTGAATCTTGCCACTGGGCACCACTAAATCTTGTCTTTTCACTGGCATTCCCTCCTCACAGCCATCAAAATTCCTGGTTCAAAGAAAGGTAGGAGAAAAATTTCCATGTAGCTGGCCAAACTGCTGGTGGCAGGACACTTACTGGGAGCTGGAGTAGAGACATAGTGTAGAAGAAGGGGCAGGGAAGGTAGGTAATGTGCAGCTGGCTAAGGCCATGGCAGCAGGACACATCTTTTTGCAGTGTATGCCATGGAGCAGGGTATGGTCCTTCAGATCCAGCACTGTGCATGAGAAGGAGCAAATCTTTACAAAAATGAAGTGCCATCACAGGGAGGCAAGGCTTTTGCTGAACGAGAATCTAAAGACTGCGCTTGATGGAAGCCAGGCTCTTTCTAGGTATCTTCTTAGATGACAAGCCAGTGACTGTTGTTTTGTTGTTTTGGTTTTTTTTTTTTTGTTACCCTGGACTCTGTGTAGGTTGATGAAGGTTCAGGAACATGGCTGTGCATAGCAGCTACATCTAAGTGCATTTCCAAATGTTTTATCTATTTAGATACAACACGCACAGAGGGAACATTTTGGTCATGGGAGAAAAGGAAAGACAGACATTTTAGCAAATTATTTTTCTTAATTTGTGTCTTTAGGGTTTTTTTTCTTTAGATCCCAGTTTTATTGCTTTGGGGACCAAGATTTGAGGACCAAGATGAGGCAATGTCTATAAATAAGACTGTATATAAAATTCACTCTCCTCCAAATTGTGACAAAGACCCTGACAATTCAGATGAAAACTGAAACCCTAATGATTCATTTAAGATCTTTAATTCAGTATGTGTTCTTCAATTACTGCTTTTACTAATGGCACTTCAAGGAAGTTGATGATTTATTTTGATTTGTTATTGGTTGTCTGATATGACCTTATCTAGATGGTTATATTCCATCACTTTACACTTCTCTGACTCTCTGTTGTCTGGCTTCAGTGTAACTCAGAAAGGACAAGTAGTCCATGTTGGCAGGGGATAACAAATAAAGGAAAAAATCAGATCTTAATTTGATATTTTCACTAGGGATTTATACTTTATTAAATTACCAGAGTAGGACTCCACATATTTATTGGCTCATTTTATTTTCAGGGATACGTCCTCTTTGACAGCATGTTTTATATAAAACTTCTTTATGGTTCTGTATTATATTAACCAGTCAGACACCTGAATTAATAGGAACTGAAATTAGAAGGTGAAATGAAGAATTTGGTTTCATCAGTTGTTGATCAGTGAGAAAATTTTCTTGCCTCATTGAAGTTATACTATCTTCTGAATAACCAGCTCCAAAACAGGCTTTGCCAAACCATAGATCATTTTAATGTGTCAAAGATCTTTGGCAGTTTCCAAATCCTTTCATGGATTGGAAGATGAATTGGATTTTATATAAAACTGCTTCTCCTCTTCTTTAAAATAGATGATCTAAAAGGCAACAAAAGTCTCCTAGGTTCTGAAACTAATTTTTATTACATCAAGACTTATTCAGACCAAGGCAATTTTCTGAATAAAACAAGTTCTGGCCTCCTGAGCAAGAAAGAAGCACTCCAAAGGTTTGAAAAAGAAGTCTCTCCCCAGCACCCATGCCTATGGAAGAAGGGCCCTGCAGATCTGTCTTTCTTCCTGGCCTCTTAGCTTCACAAATCTTTCTGAATCAGACATGGTCAACGCAGCCTCCTGGGGCTCCCTGTGCCCCTGGATCACTCCCCACCCGAGCAAAAGCCATGACCTTCTGGGAAGCTGTCTTGCCCTGCCGCTGGTACGTGCTGAGGCAAAGCAAACAAAAGCCTTCATTTTGGCTTGCGTCAGGATCTTGTAGCAGAGCATCATGTACAGTAAACTGAGAAAAAACAGGCGAGGCAGGTCTGCTCTCTGTCAGAATGATGTCAGGTTCGTTATGCCGCGCCGTGTCAGGCTTTCTCACTCTTCCCCATGAAGCAGTTGGGCAAGCTCTGCCTTTGACTGCACTTAGTTCCAGTAGTGTGAGAACACAGCTTCAGAGGTCTGGGGGCTGCTGGCTATTTGCTTGGTGTTGAGGATGAAAAGGTTGGCTATGGTTTCAGAGGTCACCATACAGAAGTCAGCAGCAGTTTGTTATGCTGAATTTTGTGAAACGTGATGGCTGGGGCAGGGCATTGATTTTTTTCAGGGAAAACTCACATTGAAAGTAAAGCTCAGAGATAAAAACTTCCACAGCTTTAAAAAAACAAACAAACAAACGCAAGTCTTTTGAACTGAACCCATCATGCCAATTATAGATTTCATTCCAGTAATTTCTATTACATATGTTTTTCCGGCAAAGAAATGCAGGAAATTGCAGGTATTGTTTTAAAATTTGCTTTCTTAAATAGCATAGTTGTCTTTCCTGGTGACCAAAGCAGACAGATTTAATCTGCATCCAGACATAAGTATGTTTTGCTGTAACAAATCAGCAGAGTTAAATAAAAGCACCATGTTATGAAGCAGAACTAGTAATTTCATTTACACTCTCATGAAAATATTCCCATTTGGGTTTTTTTTAAATGTTTATTTTTACTTCAAGTTCATTAAAAATACTGACCTTGAATTGAAAATAAAACCTGAAATCAACTTTAAGTATGAATTCCATCTTTTCAACTTATATTTAATATTTGCCAAGATTTAGTCCTAAGGGAAGAAACATTTCTGACATCATTTTAATTTACCTGAGTGGCTCATGCTGGGACAGGAAAAATTCTCTTTCCCCATATCTTGTTAACGTGTATTGCTAGATAAGCCAGAGGTGTATTTTTGAAATGCTTTTTTCTTTGTAACTTGCCAAAATGGCTTTTGTAATGTTCTGTGCTTACTGTGTCTCACAGGGCTCCTGTTAAGCCACACTTACTCTGTAAAGCAGAAAGCTGAGATGGCTGTTTGCTTGTTTTCAAGTCACTGATTCTGAAATTTCAGCTTGAAAAGTGAGAGACAGTCACATTTTCCATTTTGCATGTCAGCAACAATGATCCTGGAGGTTGGTTGTGGCTTTAATAACATCCATACAGCTCTGCTGCCACCATGTTCTATGCTTGGTAGCATCTGTGTGGATTCACTGCCTCCTAAAAATGCCCCACGCTGCACCTAATCCTGAATTTGCCTTGTGAGGTTTTAGCTCTAATCGTCCCCTTATCTAGGGTACTCTGAGTATTAACAACCATGTAAGTGTTAGGTTGGGCTGAATATGTGACTTAGGTGCCCCAAAGTAATATGCTTTCTAGTCTCTGTAGTGTAAGTCCTGAATCCTCATTTATACACCGAAGTTCCTTGCACAGGGCAGGACCTCAAAGCTGAATCCAAACAAGGTGCTGGCTAATTAGGGACTATAATACAACTGGGGTAAAAAAAAGAATTAAAAAACCCCCAACCACCACCACCCCACCACCCCCCAAAATACCCCAAAATACCCCAAACAAACAAACAAACAAACAAACAAACAAACAAACAAACAAACAAACAAACAAACAAACAAACAAACAAACAAACAAACAAACCCAACAAACAAACCCAACAAACAAACCCAACAAAGGTCTGGGGGCAACAGTATATCTGAAAACCCAGACTCACACAGAGTTTAGCCTGTGTGGTACAGTGTGTCTACTTTAGACATACCTTTATCAAGGTAAATATGTTGCTGTGGCTGTAAACAGCTCCTTGCAACACGTGAGCTAACTTGTTTAAAGCTAGATTAAGGCTCTCTGCACCACAATGTGTGGAACAGACATCTTGGGCCTCAGCAAATGTCTTCTTCACAAAAGAAGCCTTTCTGCCAGAGGAAAGCAGCCCTTTTTTTTTTTGTTTCTTTTGAAGCATTGCTGGAGGAGAAGGCAGGGTCTTAAATGGCTTAGTAGTTAGGACTGTCTCCTTGGAGGTTTAAATTCTGTTTGATGGGAACACATAAATCCCCATGACTGCCACGTGAACCAGGATGGTGGAACATCAGGCTGTCCCTTGCTGGCTCTCACTGGGCCATTTGACGGTGGATCCCTTTCTCTAGAACAACTTGGCATCAGTTGTGCTGCAGTGTGCACCCTATAAAAAGGTTGGTGGTTATGGTGCTCTCCTGGGAAGGGAGACACTAGGCTTTTGAAGGTCTGTAGGCTTAGGGAGCTATTGAATCCAGCCCTTATGCTTGCCGAGTCCTGCAAGCATTAAGCTGTTGTGTGAAAGGTGGAGATTCCCACCCATCCTTTTAAAAGACAGTGAGCAAGCCTGCATTTTCTGAGGAACCTCATCTTGTCAGTGTGCTTTTGGTGTTATTCAGTAATGATTAATGTTTTGGATGCCTTAGGGGACCTACACATTCCTTTGCCAAATTTCTAGATCCTATCTTGGGAGGGATGTGAGAAATAGGCCCTGAGCTATTTAGGTTGGGGCAATTCTAAGCATGTACAAAGCAAACACGTAGGAAACTTTCAGGTCAAATGGGGAGGAGAGCAATATGTTTAAGCACACTCTGGAGCACGAAAATCTTACTAAAAAGTATTTTGAAATACACTTTGAACGTCTGGGTCTCAGATCTGAGTCAATCCCATTTTAGAAATTTGTGTTCATTGCCTCATGTGGATAGTGGTCACTGAGGACAGTTGTACTACTCTAGGGATGCACAAGAAGCAAAAATATTAGCGAGTATGAAGATGCCCTTTTTTATTTCCAGTTTGAGATGTGCTTACATTTTTGCTAGTTTACTGCAGCTGAGTTAGTTACTACAACATGTGAGTAGTTACTGCTTTTTGATGGACTCTTTAATTTCCTGATACTCAATTTATAGGCTCCCTTTTCTACTTAATAATGCTGCCTTCCACTCAGAAACAAACTTCAGCTGGCTCCGATGTTCGCTGAAAAATACTGAGAAGCTTAAGAGTGTAAGCCATTAGGAGTTCTTAAGAAGTTAAAACGTTTGGTGCTCTCACATATCCACATTAATAAATTAATCAGATGTACTGCATCTGTTGCACTTGACTCTTCCTAGTGTTTTCATAACTATTGCTCTGCAGTGAGAGGTTTTATACAACTTTACATATCACAGATAAAACAATATTAAGATTTTAGGGTAGGTAAAGATTTCTGTATCAGAAGGCTTCCACTTTTTTGGATCAGCACTTACACTCTGGACACAGGCAGAGTGATTTTGAATTTAATCTGGCTAACTGGTTCAGAAGCTGTTTCCCATGAATTCACACCCATTCAGACGATCTCGCTGCGTGAAAGCTCTCACCTTTGAAAAGCAAAGTTCAAAGTTGAGTACGCTTTCCTGACTGGAAGTATTTGCAGCTCACTTTTCCTTGGCTGAGAGATATAATATCACATTCTTGTCTGGTTCCCACTGTTCTAAAGGTATCTACAGACTTACTTTTTAGAGGTTTGGTTGGGGTTTGGTGTTGGGTTTTGTATTCTTTTGTCACCTTAATGATAATGTCTCTGGTCAGTAGAAATCAGGTGCTATTTTTTCGATTTCTGCAACACCCACTTCATGGGAATCTGTGTACCATTAGCTCTGCCCATGGCTTTAGAAAAACAAATCTATTCCGCTTTGGGAATGCCAAATGAGACTAGCTGGGGTCAGACATAAAGGAAGCAGGAAGAGAACAACAGTGAACAAGGAAACATCAGTATGAACAGTTTCATGTTTATGAATCATAGACTTTGGTGAAATAAATTAAACAGTGTGTCCTGGGCACATTCAGAGAAAGCTGAAAGACAAAACATCTCCACGAAGGCGAAATAAGTTTATAGTATTATTTGAATTGCTTTCAAGAATGTTTGTTCTATGCACAAGGAAAATGGGAAAAATTGAAAGTAAGTTGTGGGGTTTGGGTAGACACAGCATATTTTATTTTACTGTTACACTAAAGGAAATGGGTAATGCTTTTAAGAACATAAGCCTGTCATCAGGTGATAGAAAGTCAAACTCTTGGGTCTCATGGACAGGAAGAATGGACTGATACCAAAAGCTTTTCCATTTTTCCCACTATACCACAGGGAATAAATCAGTGTTTTCTACAACCTTTGGATACCTCTTGCATGCTTAGAGCATGATTGTTACCACAACGCTCTTGCAAATGACCTTCCATCCATTGCAGTCAGCTATATTTTTACTTCTATGCTGAGAATTTTGAAAAAGCAGAGATTTGAAAAAACAGAAGTACACCCGGAATTTGCTGAAATGTAGCTTTGATTCATAGCTTAAAGGAAAAAAAAATCTTTAAAAAATTAATGCAATTGTGTAAAATTTTGATATTATTATATACATTTCTCTATTAAAAAAATGTAATTATGCTTTCTGAGTGTAATCAGGTAGGGCTTTGCTGTAGTAGGATTTAATTTTTTTCTCCTGTAATGTTGTGGCTTTTTTCCTCTTTTCTACATAGGTTTCTATTGGTTGCACTGTAAAATAGGCTTGAGATTTTCTCTGTATCTATGAGGTTTTTTTCTTTTTTGTTCCTTTTTTTTTTTTTTTTTGTTATTATACAAGTCTCATTTAAGCTGGAACTGTTGGATTATTATTATTTTTTTTTTAATTCGTGTGTCTGTGTTCTTGCCAGTCTTTAATGAATACATTAAGGCTTACTATTAAAGTGGAGAACAAACAAAATCATATTTTAAAACATCCTGTTCTGGCTTGTGCTGGTTTGCATGTAAATTTTAGGCAGGATTCTTTCTCCCTGATCTTTACATTAGTTGCTCTAGCTAGTGGAGGTTGTTGTTACCTTTCATTCAGTAAAAGAACCATAGAACAACTGTCCCATATTTCAACATTTTCGGGGCGGGAGGGGGAGGGGAATCGGTATTTGAACAAGATAAACACAAATGATTATTACATAGACATACGTTTCGGTGTTGTGTGATGGACAGGGAGGAGGGCAGGAAGACAGGCATTAGAGGGATGGTGGGACAAAAGACAAGAGCACCATGTAGTTGGGTGGCAGAAGAGCGTTCTACACCAGATTCTCTCATGGTGTAATAAACTGGGACAGTGTTGTCTTCTGCCTCCGTATAAAACACTGATGTGTCAAATATCATTAAATGCTTTGGATAAAACTGTTTCAATAATACACTATAAAATATTATTTTTACTTTCTGAGTTTTATTGTTAGTTAAAGAAAAATTCTTTTAACAGTTCTGCTAGCAGAAAAGAGTATTAAAATGAAAACCAGCATACTGTAGTAGGTTACAGACTTTCCACTGCCATTAAAGCTAAATGTTTATTCCTTAAACCCCAAATATTTTATTTGAAACACTTGGATTTGATGAATTTCTATCAAGGCATGCTTCGTGAAAATTTATTTGATTTTTTCTGAAGTCAGTAACACTGAATGTCTTGGGATACTTATTGTCTGGGGCAGATACATCCGGTAAGTGTCTCCCAGGGCCAGAGGCCACTGGAGCCTTTGCAGCTGTTGGGGAAGTGGACTTTCTGCTTGTCTTAGTGCAGAAGGAAGTAAGAGATGAGTAGTAGAGCACTTCATTAAACTACACTGGTAGATGAACACTGGTCAATTAGTGAAGATAAGATTAAAGCCCCAATTTTTTGGACTTAGACTTTCCTTGCAGTTTGTTGCGTGTTTAGCAGACATGAGAAAAACTTAGCTATTTTCTTCTAACTGTGGAAGCAGCTCTAAGGAAGGCAGGCTATCTCTTTACAGACTTTGCCCCTGTGAGAACATCGTTTTCATTGAGCAGTTGACAATGAAGCATCAGAATTTCCTGCAGACCTGGATGCACGTTGGGTTTTGACTACGTGTAATTTATGTCAATATTTTAGTTTTGTACCAGAGCAGCATGAAAGAGCCTCTATCTACATGAGAATAAATTCCATGAAGGTTTTATTGTTGCACTTGATGAAATGCAAATTGCACAAATTTGAACGCCTGAATCAAGTTTTAATTTGCAAAACTCGCTAGGTGGTTGTTACAAAATACTGCCAGGTTTCTGTTTGTGGAAGAATTTTCCTAGTTTTTCACTTGTATACATTTGTATTGCAAAGCAGTGTAAAAGCAGGAATTTTAGTTTTCTTCTGATTTTACATTTAGATGTTGCCAGTTTTGGGGCTATATTTGAATCTGGACTATCACATAAGCATTTCAAATTTTAAATTTTATATTAGTGCTTGAATCCAAACTTGCTTAAAAATTTTGGATGATGGTGGGAAATGTTGGTATTCTAGACCAGTCCCACCTGTATGGTACTATGAGGAAATTAAAATTGTGAGGAATGATTTTGAGGAAATATTTTTGTAGCAATTATTTGCTCCCTACCCCCAACCAATCTATAAGATCAAAATCTATTCAGTTGGGTGTTTTTTTAAATTGGTTTCAAAAACTCATGTCATGCATTGGAGGGGAGGGGGCAGGGGGGCTTCACTGCATACCAATCATAATTGAATATGATAAAATAAATTAAATATTTTTTCTTTTGAAAGCAGTATGTTTGAAACCTGGATCATCCAATGTCAGGAAGTGGGACAAAACTAGGACAAATAATGGAATCAAAGCCTTACATCCTTAGCACAATCTGAAAAAATAGATAAACCTGGAAGAGTGCCAGTATGCCTGTACTTGCTTGCAGGAGACTGTTTGCAGCCCCCTTGCTCCCATTCCTTGTGCTGACAGCTTCCAGCTGTGTGGAATATTTCAGCTGGGATATAATATAAGCATACTGCTAAACTGTACAGTACTGTACAGTGAACCTAATGCTGTAAGTTACATCTTTAAAGAGTGCTGAGTAAAGATAGGGGTAAATTAGTTCTTAAAATTTTTAATTACATTGATAGTGTTAAGATGGTTTTTCAAGTTTTGAAAGCTGTTTGGTACAGAGCCCTCAATCACCTGCTCAGCATCTTCCTCTGCTTTTGACTAAAGATGGTCTATGGTTATTTGTCTTTATCAGCTAACTTACCAGCACTTAAGATTTTCTTTTAAAAGTATCTGTCAGTTATTTCTTGTACCAGAAACAGCCCTTGAAGTTTTAGGCTGCTCCTCTAAAAATCTGTATTTATAGTGAAACCCCTTTTGAAAGCCTAAGCATGTCTTGAGGTTCTAATGTAATCTCTGAGATGGCTGCTGGGAGTCCCCTTTGAATTCCTGTCAAAGCTTTAAGTTCCCTTTATTTCCTTTCATCCTTCAAAGAAAGGCATTTATTGATTATTTTTTTTTTCTTTTAAATAGAACACAACCAATCCGGGAGTTTATTATTGTTGCATCTAAGTGCAGGAAACATGTAAATTTTAGAGATTATGTTTGACTGCCAGACTTGCTCTCAAATAGCCCATTAGATTTCAAAGATGACTCTTGTGGGCATAAATGTGTGCTCATATATACATACATTTATTTGTCCCTCTTAGTTTGCATTTGCATATGCATGTTCATATATGTCTGTATACGTATAGAGAGATATTATCTCTATACATGTGTGTATACATCTAGATGTATTAAAAAAGTTTAAGAATTTGTATTACGTTTCAAATCGGCACAAAAAGTGTACAATTTCAGCAAGCCAGCAATCTGAAAAAATGTTTTGCTTTTGAGCAATCCAAACATTTCATTTTCATTGGATGTAATGTTTTTTGTGTCTCAAATTTCAAATCGAAAAATCGTTTCAAACATACAAATGGGATTTTTTGTTTTGAAAATGTCAAAACGGATCACTTCAGCAACTTCAGGAACTTTGTTCCTGAAGAAGACATTAATTAAAACTGTCTTTCCTCCTTTAATTTCAACCAGCTGATATTTTCTAGTAAAATAAATGAATTTTAAAAAAATAAATCATGAACGGGTGTGCTTTTCAGAGATAATTCTGCAGTGTTTTGTTAACTAATGGGAAAAACAGTATACAAAGATTAGTTATAACTGTCAAGTAACCTGGAGTGGCCATTTTATCTGCAATATGAGACATGTTATTGAAGATACAAAATGAAAATCATGCATCCAGTTTAGATAAATGTTCACATTTTAAGGGCTTTAAACAAAGCTAATAGCCAAGGATGGATGCGTAATCAACATACTATACTTCTACACTTAAACCATTTTGAGCTATGGAAATTGTAAATATACTATCAACTTTTTTTTTTTTTTTGTGGTAAGCTCCAGTCATGACTGGAACATTGTGACTATATTTACGTGGTGAGCATGTTTCAGTCTTTCAGTAGGAAATAAAAAAGTGAATTGTACAATAATGTCTAAATTGGTTCCAAAACTTGAAGAGTGATTTTATATTTATGCAGATGCTTAAAGATACATCAGGCCTGTGCAGCGGAAACAGGGTTGCGATAATAGTTGGGGATGTTTTAGGATGAAAAGGGTCAAGCGATGTAAACCACTACAGAGTCTGCATGTTGTCACTATCAAATTCAGTAAGGGTATTCAGGACAATGGTATGATGGGGGAAGGTGGTTTCTTTATTTTTTGGCTTTGCACTCAGAGTACACAGTTTTTAACATCATTTTACATAATTACTCATTTGAAACAGGCAAGATGTATGAGTGGTCTCAGCAGCAACAGTAAAATGAGTCCCTCCATAGCAAGCGCAGGGACAATGTGCCTGCAGCTCCGAGGTGTAACTGCTGCTTTTCTGATGAATGCTTATAAAAACATTTTACGCAAGTCATGAGTAAAGAGATGGAATAATTACTATAATCAGAACATCACAAGCTGGGCCCAGGCTCAGCGGCATGTTACGGAGACCTTTCATGAGTGGTTGTCTGGTGTTTACTCTTTCTGTAATAGCAAGGGCCGTATATTTCACATTAACCCTTTATTTAACATAACTGGATATTTAAAATACAGAACTTTTGCTCTGCAAAAATAATTTCCAGAGACCTTTTTTTTTTTGCATTTCAATCCGCAAATGCAAAAAAATTGCAGTTACAGTTTTTTGGGGTTTTGTTTTTGGTTTTTTTTTTTTGTTTTAACGAAAGCCCCTTTAATCAACCCTTCACTGCTTTCCATTTTTGTCCAAGCAGCTCTTCCAGCAGGTCCTGTTGTTTTCCCTGAAAGTAGGAAAAATTGATGAAAATGTTTAGTGTCTTTAATGCAATCCTGGTTATTTACAAAGCATGTCCAAAGGCTATTTTCTTTAGGTAATGGAGGAGTCAGGAAAGAAATAAATGAAAGATGATTTCATTTTTCCCAGCGAAAAGTCCATTTGAGCCTGCAAGCATATCCCAAATATTCCACAACTTCAAAATACGCTCTCCAGATATTTTGTAAGAAAACATACTTTGATTTCTCTGAAAAATAAGTTGGAGTATTTCTGGCTTTATGTTACTCGTATGACTTTCTGAAACAGATGCTTGGGTGAGTTAAGCTAGGCAGCCAAGTAGCATCCCGAGGCCAACACCAGGCTGGATCTCCTCTTTCCTGCTAAGCAGGCAGTGACACTGTAACAGCACAGAGCATGAAGACACTGAAATTCCCAAACTGGGTTTGCTGCTGGAAGGCAGGGGAGCGCAGCGAGCTGGGGGCAGCAGGCATGTTAGCTTAGAGGCATGTAAGAGGCTGCAAACACTGCTTCATGCTTTCTGCCTTTAGCACTCTGTTTTCGCTTGTTTCCAGCCAGGTCATAGTAGTAATTCAAGCGGAATTTTTCCATAGATTGTTTCTTCATCACCGTAGATTTATTTATTTTTTTTTAAAAGTTTCAACAAAAATAGGTCATTTGTTTCCAAGAAAAAGGTTGCTGAAGAACAAGTGTTTTTGCCAGTGCTCATTTTTTTCATTTGGCTTTTTTGAACAGCTGTGTATCCTCTGTGGTTTGGAGGTACACACTGAAATTTGGCAGTGAATTGCCTTTCATGATTCTCATGAAATTCACCCTGGTTTAGTCAATTTGCAAACAGGGGGCAAAAGTTGCCATTTTCCTACATGCAGAAGAATTTTACGTCTTTTATTTGTTTGTTTTTCTGATGGTGTTACTAATTTTCAGAAGGCTTTATCTTACAAAAAACAACAACAACAAAAAAAACAAAAAACCAACCCAAAACGCTTTTCCACAGTAAAAGATTGAAAAGTTGATACTAACTTTATTTTGAACTAAGACACAGAAGCTGGAATAGGGACATAAAATTAATATAGAATTATCAAAATACTTCATTTTGCCCAGTTTAGCTCTATGTCACCTGGAAGTACAGTGGTGATGTGTGAGAAGGTAACTAATATGATAAACCACCAAAGTACAAAAGGACAGATGTGATGCATCATGGAAAATAAAATTTGTTTCAAGAAATATTCTTCTGTAGAAAAACTTGATTTTGTGTGTACGCTGATGATTTCTGTAAGAAACCTCTGTAAGAGAGATTTTCTCTGTTCGGTTCAGTAGAGACTTTTACCAGGAAGAATGATAACCATTTTTCAAAACTGAGCTTGAAATGAGTATTGAAAAAATTAATTCTGTAACACTTTTTAAGTCACCTTGAGCATGGTAGGAATAATGTTATTAATAATGAAGAATGTGATGTATTGCTCCAAGAATGGAATTAAGAGAGAATGAAACTCAGAGGTCTGAGTGCTGCTCCAAAGAAGTCAAAGAAATAATGAAAATTCATCTAAAATTAATTCCTGCATTTTCCAGGCCTCCTTGATATTTCCTAACCTTTTAATGGAGCAGATGAACCAGGAACCAGCCTTACTAAGAAATTTCAGACATCTGTTTCAACTTAAAATGCCTCCTCTGTTTCCTACTTTCATCAAGTTTCTTAGAGAGAACTTCTCTTAGCCAGACCTCCCCCATGTTGTAATCTATATGAAATAATTAATTGCAGTATGTGATTACCTACTGTGTGATATACTGACAAATGCAAAATAGACTAGGCACAACACCGATGTCTTGTTTCTATAATCATTTTACGCTTTCTCATAGGACTTAAATTTATGAAGGCCTTAGAGATTTACGCCTGCAAATATAACACTTTGTTTTATTCATTTCCAATTATATTTGAAAATTGTAGAAATTCCTCTGGAATATGAGCCTCTATAATGCTTTGTCTGTGAAGTACATGGTCCACAAATTCTGGTATTTTGTAGGGTTTTTCTTGTTAATTTTGATTTTAACTTCTTAGAAGAAGCTACAGCTAATCTAGTAATAGCCAATGCCAGCAATGTTTTTCATAGAGTTTTCACCAAGGTATTTATGTCACCATAAATATTAGGGAGAAGGTTTGTGCTGGTGTGGGAGAGTGGCTTGGCTGAGAGGTTAACTTTATCTTTAGTCAGTTTGAATGAAGACATATAAGAAACCAGCTTGTACTACTTTTTTTTGGGGTTGTTTTTTTTTTTTTTGTTTTCCCCTCAATGGTCCAAGTTTAAACCCAATTTTATATCAATGCCATGCAGACATAGTGTTCTAAAAGGGCCAGTAGCCTGATGCACTGTGACAATCCTCATGTTATATTTTTACCGTAGGGAATCCTTTAACCACTGAAATACTTTATATGCAGTGTAAAAACATGCTAATGAAAAAAGTAAATCTTTTTGATTTCTTTTTTTCAAAGCTATTTCAGGAGGAACCGTACCCCTACAGCTACATGATCACTTTGATCCATGCTCATGCTGAAAGGGGCAGTTTCACTCTCTCCTTGCTGCAGCTCAATTTCTCACTTTTTCCACCATCACTGTTTGTGCAGCTTTGCATTGAGCTAAATCACTGTAGCGCAAGCTTTTTTAGGGGTGCCAGGGATGGGGACAGGTTGGAACACAATGGGGTTTTTTGCATAATGGCTGAAAGCAATGTGCTGGAAATACACGTTTTGGGTACTTCATTGGGAACTACTTCATGATATAGCATGAAAAAGTTAATTTCACTTTGTTCAGATAAAAATATAGGCAAGATGAAGCCTAGATAAAAGACTAAATGGTGTGAATGAGAAATGAAATTATGTTAAATACATTGAGAGAATGGCAGGTGAAATCATACAGTGGTGTTAGTAAATGCTAGTGCTAGGACCTGTTGCATTTGTTATCTTTTTTACTGACTTGGAAAAAGGAATTAGCCACTAAGTAAACAGCCCCAAAAGTGCTACAGGTTTGAAGCTCACTCTAGAAAATGACATCTAGAAAAGATGTCATGGGAGAAAGGAAAGCTGGGAAAGAATTAGCAATACAAAGTTATTCTTTTATGAAATAAACAAAACCTGAGAACTGAGAAACTATCCTGAAACATTTTGTTCTCTACAGGAAAATTATTCTGGGGAAAACAATACTAAGAGACATCAGGTTATATCAGTGTATGCCAAATGGGCATGAATTTGTCAAACAGTAAAGATATGAAAAGATTTACACAGTTTTGGGCTGCTTAGGAAAAGTCACCTTGGTGCGAAAGCAGCAATTGCTGTGATGAGCCAGTTACTGGGGTTCTGGACAACATTCTACAATAAAGATACTGCCACACTAGAAGGGGTTTAACTAGCATTAGTAGAGCTCTAAGCGTTAATTTCTGAAGTTTGAAAAGCTTAATGTATACAATTTAGCACGACTTAAGTTAGTGAAAAATGTAGGTCGTAAACACCTGGAGAAGACCTTTCCATCAATTGTCGTAGCTCCATTGACTTGATTTAGTTGCAGCTCCCTGAGCCAAGGTCAAATTATTTAGCTGGAAATGTGTGGTCAAAAGCAATGACATAGAGTAAACGTATGTTGAAGATACACACACACACAAGATCCTTACAGTGTGATAAAATTGTTTGTGGAATGGTCTACTTAGGGAAAAGTATAAATTACATTGTTTGGAGCTTTTAAAGTGATTCTGAGCAAAACCCAGTGTAGCGTGCTGAAGTGGAGTGATCTTCCACTGGCTGGAAAATGGGCTGTATTCCATAGTCTTTCCAAATACTGTTACTCTTTACAAGAAGCCACATAGGAGAGGGATCACATTTAAGTATTTATGCATGAAATAAGCCATAGAGATTCAAAATTGCTTTCAAATCAAAACCAGATTTATGAATCACTATTGCTGTACTGTTTTGATTGAAGACAACACTTTTACAGGCTACTTTGCCCATCATTAAGGTTTTGATACCCAGCTGTTGATCTGTAAGTTTGATAAGACCTGTGATAGTAAATTAAGGAATCAGCTTTTCAATTTATAGAAAGATCAGATTTGAAAACCTGATAAGTTTCTGCAATTTGGTCTTTTCCTTTAAAGAGATTAAATTAAGGTAGTAGCTCAACATGTCTAAAAATCATCCTGAATTCAACAAAGGACCAATAAACATTGAAGATACATTTATAAATTTTAGTGCTGTTTGTCTTGAGCACCTATCAGCTAAATTCTGAATTTTCCTTACACCCATTGCTCTTTATTCAGCTTAGAATTGAAATGGCTTCTCTCCAATGGCATCACTAGTCATGCCCAAGAGTTATTTGGAGTTGCAGAAATATCTGAACTCAGATTTTGAGGTTCCTTTAGGTACAGGAAAAGAGATATAGTAGTTGCAACACAGTGTTCTGCACACCCACACATGGTAGACAAAACTAAACCAGAAGGAGAAAAACATGAAGCTTGGCAGAGATGAGGTAACTTGCATAAGCAAAAGCTATGCCTGTAGCCACCATAAAAACTTAATATTCATTTTGAGATTCGGGTGTTTCAATTCGTTCAATATAGAAGCTAAATGACAAACACAGTTAACAAGATATCCAGCATCCCTGGATAGTAAGGAGAGAGTGGAAAAAAAAATGCACAGAAATGTTCTTGTGGCTCTGTACTGTTGCTTGTATTTGGCTTTGAGGGAGAGGCTTCACTTTCTTGATTTGCAGAGGATTTCTAGACTGCTGAATTGCACAGTGCTGCAGTAATGCTAAGCTTTAAAACTGGCAGCATTGATAGAGGTCATTCAGTCACTTTGTTTCGGTAGTGTCAGTGTTACTCATTGTTAAGCCAGAGCTGCATGAATCAGTCAACGTGTGTTGTCCTTGTGTTTAAAAGAGTGTTCTTTAGTCAGATATTTGGATGCAGCACATGCTACCTTTGAAATCTGAAAGAATTCCCATTTTTCCACTGCAGCAATCGTTGTAAACAGATGTCAAGGCTTGAAAAATGATTTCTGACAATACCATGGCTTCTTACATTTCATCATGCCATACTTAAAAAGAAAAGGGAGAGGAGGCAGACCGCTGATAACCACTCAAAACCAAGCTAAGATATATGGTCAGATGGAGAATTACAATGAAATATGTTGATGTTAATGCCCGTTTTTCACTACAGGATAAGCAATAGGTTTCTCAAGAGCATTCTGTTTCTACACCAGTGAAATCTATGTACAACGGGACAAGTTAAGGGCTTGTGTCAGGGATAGCGCTGTGCACAGAAGACAAAATGTCGAGCGCCAGAACAAACATCAATTACTCGCTTCCCCATAAGTATGAAGTGTCTCACTTCAGGGAAGTGGATTTTACTTGCTGATCTACAATTAGGCTGCGCATAGGGCAGATACCTGTGAATTTCCAATTATCTCCTGCAGTGGTACACAAGTTTTCCTAATTGCTTGGCAGATAAATTTAGTGAGAGGATGGGCAGCATTTCTATGCATGCCAGAGGAAGTCTCCATGCTGCTGCTGATCATCCTTTCTCAAGCCTCACTTTCTGACAGCTGGGATGAACCTGCCATTCCCAGAGCAGCACGGCTGTGTGTGGTATTAGAAGCTGTCCAAATGCAGCTTGTCTGCCTGGGAAATTGTTCCCCTCCATCCCAAGAAGTACTTGCTAGCTTCAGAAGAGGTGAATAGCAGCATATGGCAGAGAGCAGAGCTATGCAGATAGTTTTATTTTAAAGCCGAAAGCAATTTGTGTTAGGTTGTTTTACTGAGTTGCCAGGAACTTGCTCTGAAGTTCATTGCGTTTTATTTTGTGTGCTTGTTACCATGTAGCAGTGCTTAAACCGAAACCCACGGGTTTGTCCCATGCAATCTTACCTCCCGGTGTGCTGTCCTGACATAGAGTGACACCTTAAAAGCAGTGACAGCCAGATAGCCTGTAACTTGCTGGAGGCAACCCAGTCATTACTACATTAAAGTACATCTTTGACTGACAGCTTGCTCTCTTGCTTCCCATCATGATGAACATGTAGCCAAATCCTTGGTCCTTACAGAAAACTGCAAAAAGGCCCTTCAGTCATTTGTTATGAAGGAACACTGATGTCCCCAGGGGGAGCCAGGCAGGTGTCCTTCCTTGAAAGCCTGCACTTATTTTCAGGAGAATAAAACCATTTGTTCTGTTTCAGCTTACTGTTTTTATTGTGATTCAAATTATAGCAACAGTTGTTTTCCAGGGCCTTACATGCACGTTTTGCCTGGCTTGTGGAACAAGGTGTTCAGCAAGCCCTGGGATTCCTTTGCATGTCTGTCCTTTGTAAATGGTCTAGCTGGGTCATAGGACAAATCCTTTCCAGAGGTTAGATTTTCCTGTCTTCTCTTAGCAAGTCTAAGACTTCTGGAGGTGTCTGCCTGCAAGTGAAGTGGTTTTCAAGGTTACATTTTCAAGGTTACAGCCCAACACCCCATTCAGAAAAGGGGAACAGTACTCTGAACAGCATAATGGTTCTGGTTCTTGATCATTTAATTTCTTCTAGCAACATGTATTAGAAAGCTCACATGTGCCTGTTGCTCACACTTAACTGAAAATAAACTACAATAGCTCCCAAACAAGGCTGAGCACTGCCCCACCTGCCCAAATCCCATTAGAGACTGGTATGTCAGCCTACAAAATAACGCTGCGATTGCTGAAGGACTGCATGCTATTTTTCCATTAAAATTATCTCATTTTTTTAGCTTACACAGCTGTCTTTTTCTGTCTTGACATAACTGCTTGTCGATTAAAATTCTTGGCATAGAACAGCCTTTACTTATGTATACATCATTATTTTGATTATTTCTGTTCCTCGGGGAAACCGAAAGCGTATAATCTCTGATTTGTAAATCGGTCTTGTTACAGGTATCTTATTTTATAGAATTTAAAATAAGGACATTTTGGTACGTTCCTTTCATTTAAAAGAATAGTCTAGTAAAATATGCGTTCTTATAAGGTGGTTGTGAGATGGTTGTAGCCACAGACCTAACCAAACACATGTACACTGGTTGCGCAGTGACTCGGCTTCTCCTCCCCACCCCCAGTTTGGTTTGCTTTTCTTTTTCCTTTTAAATGCAGTCTTGTCAGGATGAAGTCTGTCCTGAGTAACTGTTTAATGTACCTTCATTCGCGACTGGAAGTCGCTGATTTCTTTCTAAATGTGCCTCTTGCCCACAACAAACAGTTTCAGCCTTTCTTTGCTCTGCCAGCAAAACACGGGTAGCGAGTGGTGGGTTAGCATATCAGCCAGCAAAGCTGCTCTATTAGGGTGCTTAATTTTGGGAGCTTAACTTTAAACACCAAAGCTTTAAGACAGCTCTCATTAGTGTTACACACTTGTAAAATCTCTGAGGTTCAAAAGACTGTGCATCGATAAATGCTTTCCTTTAATTTAAACCAGAGCTTTAGAGTTATCTATGCATCAAATTATCACCTCACTGAAACCAAAATTAGGTGTGTTAAAGTATTAGCATTTTTTGCTGTGGCCAAGTTAGTCTACTTAAAAGTTGGTTAAATGGTATGCAATAACTTTCATAGAATATGTGGAAGAAGTTACCTTCTGTATTAAATGTATTTAGTCAAAGTCATAAAAGATAACGTTTAACAGGAAAAAAACTATGGAACTATACGTAAATTCAAGTTCATCTAAAAATGTTGGTTTGTTGAAATAGAAGTGTTTTGCAGAAAGGTTTTGATTTAGGGAGTGATTATTAAACACGAACAAAAATAACAGCAACATCTTTAAACATTCTGGGTTTTCCACTCTGAATCAGTTTTTGCTAAGTGCTAAAATAGAGTTTAATGCTTATGTGCATCAAGACAAAATTTTGCACAACCCTAAATATTTTTTCCCAGTTTAATTTCAAGAGAAGCACAGAGAATTTCTTTCTGTTGAAGAACAAAAAAATATTCAGAACCCTGAAATTCATAAAGGAACAGAAGTCTGATTCTTATGTATGTGTAAGAGTTATGTACCTATATACCTTCTCATTATATTGTTTTGCAGTAAATTACTTCAGTCTTAAAGCCTGCTTTAAGAGCAGATTCGTTACTAGCTAAAGTTCAAGTTATCATTCTGTAAAAATCATGGTTGGTGTTTTCCAGTCAAAATGCTTCAGTAACCTGAACTCAGTTATACACAAAAGTCTTACCTTGGGTTTTCTGTGATGAAACCAACGTTCTTGTATAAGAAAGTTAACTCCAGTTTTTGTTTACGAAACTGATAGACTAGATGTTACGGGCATTGTGAAATAAATAGTTTTGTAGAGCCGCTTAATTTACAAGTTCTGTCATTCATTAAAAAAAAAGGAGAGAATTCCAGCATTTAGTTATTACATCCAAATGTTCATAGTGAGAAAATACTCAGTTTTATCATTGAATTAAAATAAGGTGTAAAGTATCTGCTAGTGTGCTTATGGCAAACAATCACACCGAGACACTTGTATGCAGTATCAGTACCTATGGATGCAGGAGTTTGGAGAAGTTGGAATGTCTGCTGCTAGCAGATGTTCTCAGGTTGATTTTCCTTCCCAAGTTATCAATAAAGTGGCACGTTGATGCCATTTTCTTTGGAAATATTGTGATTAATGTTTTTGAAATATTTTTATTAAAACTCTTCACAACAAATTGTTACATAGAAACTAATAGAAACAGGCTTATGCCTGGTACAAATTCATTACTATAATTAATTAGCTAAATTCAGTTTTGTATGCATGCAGCCAAGCTCTTTTGAGTTCCTAATTACATGCATATATGTAAACTGTTTCCTCTTGTTAGCATACCCTGTTTCTTTAACCAGCCATCATCTTTCTTTTGTCTCTTCTGAAACATCCATGTTTGGAGTTATTAATATCTATAGAGGGAAGGGAAAAAAAAGGAAAGCAAGATGATATAAAGTCAGTGAGCAAACAGAAAATGCAAAAGCAAAATAACAGTCAGAACCACATCCTGACTTTTGTGTTGCAAGTTTTCCAGTGCACGTGAAAACTGATTGTTGGTACAAGTGACAAATATATAGTTGCAGCCGTGTATTTTAAGTGTGTGTAGATATTAAAAAATGTGATCCATGAAACACAATCTACATTGCCTACACTGTCTATGTAATCTATACAGTTTTTACCATGGAGATTTTAACAAGGAAGTCCGTGGTTTTTTTTCTTGTAAAGTTCAGCTTACATTTCTTGAAATTCCCCTCCTTCCACATTACCATTTAGTCATGTAGAAAATATGGGCAAAGTTGTCCTGATCTCCTGAGTTTAAACAGCTGGCAAATACTGTAAATGTTTCAGATCTCTAACCTGAAGAATGTTTTTTTAAAATAAACACTTTATGAACTTTTAATTCTGAGCCTTACTTTTTCCAAAAAATGAACAGAGTGAAACAGATTATGTTAATAGCTATATCCTATAATCAGCTAAATTCCCTCTGTGGTTCTGTAAACTTCACCCAGGCTTTTCTCACTTGATTTTTGTCTTGGACAGAGATGTTTCATTGTGTGAAGCTCAGATATTGTTGTACTGAATGGGAGAGCATGGAAAGAACAATCAGTGGGCATCTTTAACCTCGCTTCAACCCACACTGGTTTTAAAATACAGCTGAATATTCTTCAGCAGAAAAATGATGATAACATCAAACAGCCTGGAAAGTGAAAGAAGTGACTGCATCTACCAGTTATTCAAAATAATCCTCTACATTTTAGGGTAATGTACTATAAATCAAGTTATTTAGTGGCCAGTTTCATTTATATCACCCTGACAGCCAAAGAGAGACAAGTATTTCGTCTTATTTCTTTATATCCTGCTGGAAACACTGGCAAGGTCTTGCCTTGGTGTGAATCATGGTCAAGTCTTAAAGGTATTTTCTGCTGTCTCTTGGAGCCTCGTCTTGCTGCTGTTGAGGTCAGTGAGAGTTTAGTGATTGAAAATGTTTGCAGTGATAACATCCCTCTACTCTCCTAATAATCAATTCAAACAGCTAATAGCTCTAAAGGAGCCCTCTTATGTCTATCTCACTTCCTCAGTTGTTGAACATTTTACTTAAAGAAGTGCTAGCTTCTTAGCATTCTTATTAATTGTTATTCTTGACCTCAAGGTAGGCTTCAAATAGTACCTTTTTGCTGTCTGTGACATGCAATACTACAGTTCTCACTTTCTTCGCATGTCTACTCTTAAAAACACATTTTTTCCCAGTATCCTTTATAAGTAATATACGAATGACTGGATTCATTGATTCCAGTTTATGGTCGTATTTGGAATGTACTGAGCAGATTTAAGGTTCAAGTAAGACTCTTCTGTTGGAAAGTAAACTGCAAGCTTGCAGTGATGTTTGTGTTATGACATACCGTACTGGACAGAACGGCAACTGCAGTCCATCGTTAAATGTGTCTGGGTCAGCTCACTTTGGACATTACAGGGCGGCATCAGGGAATTCCAAAAAGCAGAGAAAATGCATCCATGTGATGCACTGTATTGCTGTGAATGATCTAGAATGATCCAAGTTTTCTAGTTGCAAACTAACTTTTCATGATGTTGAAGTAATTTGTGTGGGTGCAGTAAATGTCGTTTACTTTTCTCTAATATGCCTATCCGCCTTGTCAGTTTTCAAACAGCCTCTCTCCATTTTGTCTCTTTGACAGACATTTGCTGGTTTTGCCCTCCATTCTAGGAGGATCAACCTCCTTCTGTATTCTCACTAATGCAGTGGCTCAAAGTCCAGTGAATTCTGAAGTCAGAACTTACTTGGTTTTCTTTAAATACATGTAAAGATTTCTCATTATTGTTTTACCTTGACTGCCAGGGATGTGATTCTTAGGACAGAAAAAAAAAGAACATACATTTTCAGATTGTGTTTCTGTACTTTCAGTTTTGTGGCTTCTTTCTGATGAATGAACAAAAATCATCACATACCAAGTAAATGTTAAAGGAAAAAATGACTCCTGAAACATATTAGCTGCCTACCGTGACAGCCCAGGTCTCAGTTCAAAGAAAGTTGTCCTGAGCATCACAGACACGTTGGAATATGTCCTTCCCACATTCCTCTGAAACCACAGACAGGACATCCTGCACCATAATACTAAGAGCCTGGGGGCTGTTAAGAGCCAGGAAAGAGCAACATTAGAATAGAGGAGAGAATATACTTGAACAAGAAAATGTCAGACCTTTCTGCTAGACTCCAAACTAAAAAACTGATTCCTGAATCAAGCTCAAAAGACTTATTTGTGTTTTCTACATCATTTGAAACATATTTAAAATGGTATGATATGATGGTAGGATGATGCATACTGTTTTTTTCATAAGGGAACTGTCTCAGTTATACTTTCATCTTGATTGTCCTTGAAATTTTTAATAAGGTCTTGAGAACAAACCAAGCCTATAGGAATAAAACCTGTAAGTAAAATAATATGTCCTTTGCAGATAAACATACATATATATGCTATGCTATTTACTGGGTTTTGGTCACAAAGTGAAAATTCATAATTGATGCTGGATTCAAAATTGATAATTAAGTTATTTCACAAAAACCTAACTGGAAGATATTTTGGGGACACGGCATTTCTAGTGTTCTGAGATCTTTTTGAAAAGCAAATCTTACTTCTCTAGGCAGTGTGTACTCTGTTCTCTTGTTTAAGAAGAGGGCAGATCAGAGACTAAGGAAATGTCCGTGGATAAGCATCCAAATACAGTCCTGCAGTGTTTGGTGAATAGCAGCTGTTTATGGGTGCTATGTACTTTGGATATAGTCAAGAAAGGCCCCACCACTAAATTACATCTGTCTGAGGTCGTCTTCATGACATGAGCTTCACCACCTAAGAAATATTCATACTTTCCTTTAAATAAGCATGTCTTTTTTATTCATTATTTACTTTGCCTGCTGCATTCAACATAAATTTGTGATATATTTAATGCTCATTCAGAAAAAGAAACGTTTTTCCTTCCTTCATAGGAAGGCTAAGAAATTAAAATGGTAATAGTAACTCAAAGAAATAGACTGGAAACAAGTAGTTTTAATTATGTGAATCCTTCATAAAGAGAATGAAGTATTTCTCACAGTTTTCTCATTGAGTTTTGCTTGAAATCTTCCTTGTAATTTTTTTCCTGTTCCAAAGTGGCTTTATGCAAACCCACACTACAGGATAGTCTCTACCGTCCTTAATGCCAGAAGACTGTTAGGTGGTATCAGAGACAGAAAGCCTCTGAGAGGATACAATATTCCACTTCACCAAAAATGAAAACAGAATCCTTTGATTGTAGTAGAGTCTGTTTCTTTTAAGGACTGAAGACATTTTGGCAGCTATGCTGCTTTTCTTGTGATTTGTGGTATTGTTTATTACGAAAACAAATTGCTCATCTATTGGAGGATATTAAGCCAAATTTGCTGATGTCAGTGAAGATACCCTGCGGCTGAAATGAGGTTATAATCCATGCAGGAACTAAGGAGGCTTAGAAAACTGCTGCAGAGAAACATCCCAACTTTGCAGCTTTAGAACATTTTTAACTGGGAACTCCTGGCAGTGTAAAGTGAAAGTAGAGTCCAGTGTATGGGTTGGGCTTCATTTTTAAGCAGAAGAGGTAGAGCTGCACCAACATCTGTCAGCAGCAGCAGCCCCCAAGAGCAGAGGGTAGGAGTAGTCTTTGAATGAACAGTGGCTCACCGGTGGTGGATCAGGACATACTTAAAGTGCCCTCAGCCCAGTACCTGCTGCTTCTCTCAGAACCAGCAACACCATGAATGCCAGGGAAATCATTCCTCCAGTGGAGGGAAGCCCCTGCTCCATCCAAGCCTTTGCTCTGGCAAACGTAGATAAGTACTAAGAGAACAGCCCAGGCCTTTTCTAGTGCCTCCCCTGCCTTTGAGGACACTAGAAACTCTATGCTAAATTCTGACAAGAAACACAAATTAACTGCTTCTTTCCATAATAGTGTAGAAAAGCAGATTTCCTAAATGCTGGTTATTATTGCTGCCCGGTGGGGGAAATGCCGAGCCATAAAAGGTTGCATCAGAACTTTCCCAAGTGCTGAAAAGATCAGAAAAGGCACGACGAGGGAAAATAGGAGAAAGTTTTGTTAGCCTGTTCCATATGGTGCATGGACTTTTGCAGGACCTTTAGGCAAGGGACTGTTGCCCAGCTGCCTGCTGGGTGAAGTTCTGTTGTTCTGCATGCTAGGTAATGGGATAAGGAGAAAACAGCTCATTTGCATTGACAGCAAAACATCATGGGCCCCTTAATTGTGAGAAATACAATGTCTCTATTTTTATCTATTAACTAGCACTTGTACTGGCCACGTGTCACTACTGTGGGTTGAACTGCATCACCGCCTCTGTGATCAGGCATCACAATTGTACTGCGTACAGAGAACATTTTCATAGCGAACATAGCCTTGCTTCATATCTAGTTTTATTAGGCTGTGACATTGTACTTTCACAGCAATTAGTTCAGTCAGTTCCATTAAATATGACATGTTGCAAGCCTTTCAGCTTCACTCCTTTCAAGTCTGTGAAGCTGATTTCTAAGATCGACAGTGTGATAAAAAGACAGCACTGCCCTCTTTCACCTTGGAGTATGAAAATAGAGAAATAATACAGACTGTTTGTACTTGGTGTCTTGTTAAGATC
The DNA here is from genome assembly GCF_023634085.1 of Falco cherrug. Taxonomy (NCBI): domain Eukaryota; kingdom Metazoa; phylum Chordata; class Aves; order Falconiformes; family Falconidae; genus Falco; species Falco cherrug. Next base: position 21,471,326 of record NC_073709.1, on the reverse strand, counting down.
TGTATCCTTTATATATATATACACCCTACCCATTCTATATATGTAATTTGTGAATGTAATATACTTTATTCCAAAACCATCTGTCTTGCTGGCCCAGTATCAAGCTGATATAGGCCACAGGGCTCCACTAGACTGCTGCTTGCTATCTCTATGTAAACCCTAGTCAAAATATCTTTTTTTTTTCTTTCTTTTTAAACAGACGTGAGCTTGGATCACTAAAACAGTTATAATTTCACAAATGGACACTCCTTGGGAGATTGGAGGGAGATTGGATTAGATCTCAGTTTCCCTCTCTTTAAGGGCAAAAATATTTTAACTGAAAATTGCATAATTATGTTTCTTTTACCTAAGGCAAGTTCTGCCAGTGAACCACCATCAAAGGTATGCATTTAAGCAGGAAACCAGCGTTTCTGGCTGGAAAGAAAAGCAACATTATCTCTACTTTGTTTACTTTAACTGGACCAGCAACGATTTAGCACGAACATGGGAGTTTTGCCTGCACATAGTTAAGGGGAGAGAGTGCCTAGGAAAGGGAAAGAGATGAAGTCCATATGTTAGATACGGGTGTATGTGTGTTCATGCCTTACTTAGAAGGCTTAGTATACATCACTGAGCAAAGCTGTGAGATGTTATCTCATTGCCAATACATCAGCCTGTTTTGCTTGGATGAAAATTGACCACCCTTCAGAATGCCAAGTCATTTATCAAAATAAAAGACCCAAAACTATCTGTGAGAGGCAGAGCACAGGGCTGGTTGAGAGCATATGCTGGAATGCATTTAGCACCCCTGAACTTCAGGAAAGAGAGGTAGAACGCAGCTGCTATTAGCACTTTCCTTTATACTCCCATAGGAAAATTTGTTCTGTGAAATTCAGCTGACCAGATAACTATAGAGGGAAAAGAAAGTAAGTGATAATACAAGGACTGTGAAACCTTATCTTATATTGGTCTAGTAATAGTGGGGAGAGGTACTCATGTTACTGCTTTTATAACTACTGTAAACAGGTTAAAGCTTTTTGTTATTGAAACCGTATGGAAAATGACTTCTTTGTCAAAGAAATTGATACGTCATTTGCCATGCTGTTACAGCTTAAATAATTTTAAAGTGAAAATTGAGAGGGTTTGAAAAATTGTCTTGCTCTAAAAATATAGGATGCAGGTGATTTCAGCAAAGACACTTTCACAGAATTAGAATACATAAAAGGTATGGTGAAAAAAGTATTTTCTCGATATTCCTACATTATTTACTTTTGTGCTGTTAGTATATTCTCAAATGCAGTGTATAATATAGGCATCATCCAGATCCCAATGAACCTAATGGAAAGAATTCCACCGACTTCAAAGGCCTTGGAATCCAGCCCTTACATAAATTGCTAATTAAACTTGATTAGTGAGTAAGGTTGGCCAATGGAAAACGTTTACCAGATTTATAGCCTACCTGAATAATAGGTAGTGGAATTAGCGAAGGTCTTGCAACTTTATTGCTGGAGTTCTGTTTGACCACAACACAGCATGAGCTATGGGCCTGTATTACTTTTCCTCACATTAACTCCGTGGTTCAGAGAAGTAAGGGAAATGTTTCTCTCTAACACAATTTTTTTATAGTTTACATAAGACAGACTTCCTTTTCATTAAAACTTTTGTTATGTTTCCTTTGAAAAACAATGACATAAATTAAGGGAAAGGGAGTATAACTTGCATTAATGGGAATAAATTAAAAAAAGGAAGAATTATGCAGAAGATCAGGGGAAACACCCTGACAGCAAGATCTGTTAGAGTACTGAATTGTCTCTTGCAGGAAGCAGAGGAAGCCACATCGCTTGAGACAAGTTTAAAACTAGATTGGGCGAACCACAGAAAAATCCAGCATATAAATGAGATTGGGAAATGGGCTGGCTCACTTAGTAGACCTTCTGTGTGTCTGATGTCTAGAAGAATTTTAAGAGTTGTACAGTTTTAGGAAAGCCTTATGTATGTCTAGGCTCAGCTGTGGTACTGATTATACTAAACAGTTTACTTTAGGCAGTTTTCAGTAATCCACATTTAAAGCTAACTAGGAAAACCCTCAAGGAAAAAGAAATCAAAATAAGATGAAAACGAAAGCCCTATAACTCTGGAAAGTGACTTAATGTGCCTATACCTTCTGATTCTTACCTGTTTGTCTCACTGTGGTATAAGTGCTCGACTGCCCAAGTGGTGGGTAGGATTCTGACCAACGTCTATAAAAACAAGAGGTTGAATGAGGTCAGTATTTGGCTTACAGTGCTCACTGTATTAACCTAATTCTCTGGTTATCAATGCTTTGGTAGCTTAAACATATTGTACGTGTGCTCATCTTGTACTAAAAAAAAAAGAAAAGAAGAAAAAAAAGTAAAAAATCCAGTATACTTTTAGGGATAAGCACAGTTTGCTACTAGATTTTTGGTGCCGCTGATTTAAGTACTTGAAGTCTGCAGCTGCCTGACTTATTTTATTTGGTTAACAGATTTTGTTGTGTGTATTTGACCTCATTAAATGGAGGGTGTATGCCATAAATCCTATTAAATATGGGGTAGGTAAGAACATTGCATACCCCCAAAAGCTCTCCTAATATGCCATGAAAATATTATTTTCATTAATATGAAAAATGCTGCTGCAGAATGTATTTTGGAAGGAAAAAAAGATCTTTTCCTTATGGCTTGCTTAAAATTATTAAGGTGTTCTTTGAAGACCATCACAGTACGGCTTAGAATTAATCAACAAACTGTTCCTAAATGCCATTTGCCAGGAATAATCAAACAGGCATATGTTCAACACTCAGGAAACATTTTAGAGGATTAAAAGTCACAGCGTGGAGAGGAATATGAAATCCTAAACCTTCCCCTGCACTCAGACAAGCAGACAGTCACATCATGAGCAGCTGAATCAGACTTCAGGAACTGCTTGCACAAACTATGAAAATGTCTGGCAAGATAAAATGTACCCTCAGCTGGAAGAAAATGATTCAGTGGTCACATGATGTCCCATGGCCATAGCTCTGAAACAGACTTTCAGAAACATACTCGACATGTGTTGGTGATCACATAGATGAAAGCATGCATTGTACAGATGGGAATTCCAGTGTCTTGCACAGAGCTTTCAGGGCTTATGAAAGAGAGCATTTAGAGTGTACTTTTAGGACAACCGTGGAAAAAAGTGCCTCTATCAGTCAGTACAGTAGTTATGAAAGCCTTGTTTTCCTGAACATACTGAAGTATTCACATGTACACATATGGTATTAGAGATTAATTCATCTGTCCCTTGATGCATTCCTCTTCACTGAAATAGAAAAACAAAACAGAAGAAAATGGTAAAGGCTGCTGTGGAAAGAAAAGCCCCATTTTATTCAGTCTTAAGCATGACAAAGAAAAAAAACTGCCAGAGTTGGTCTTTGAATTATTTTTTGCATGCCCTGTGGACTTGAACTCCCCTGAGGTATTTTACCAAGTTTTACGACTGGGTAAAACAACCCTAGATATTTACTTGGTGTATCATTGAAGGGATTTTAAAACTCATGTGTAAGACAGAACCCCTTCACCACCACTTTTTTTCCTGCAATTATATTTATTTTCTTTAAAAAGGGGGGAGGATGTGTGTTTTAGTCTTTTAAATAATCTCTGCTATAGCCTGTTTTATTTTCTCTGAATTTGTATATCCAGGGTACTCCTTTTAGGGGAGGCCAGTTAAACCTCAAAGCAGACAAACCATTTTCTTAAGATTGACTGTAGCTTCAGATTGACATTCCTTAATGAGCCTAAGCCCCAAATTCTGCCTTGCTGAAAACAGTCTAGGTTCACCAAGGTTTCTAATATTTCAGTTCAACTTTTAGATGTGTAACAAACCCTCAGACCAGGAAAGAAGTCAAAATAAGCAAAGATCTTTCTGGATTTTTTCAGTGTGTTCTCTGGAAACAGATAAATCTCGATGTAGGTTTTATCAGGCATATTTTCCCTTGGATCTAAAATAACCTGATTTTTCTCATGAAGCTGTGTATTTGTATAAAGGCACAGACATTTATGTGCATATATATGTTCAATAAGCTCAAAAAAATTTAGTACAATCTAGGCAGGTCTGTGTTATGGACACAAACATAAAAATAGGATAGACTAGACCATTAGGGACCTATTTGTAACTGTGAATTTAAAGAATTAGTCATATTTTAGTAAATTATAAAATGTTTTACCCATGTGTATATTTTGTAAGCACACAGGTATGGTTTTCAGCTGTGTTAAACCAGCTTTTTGGCCATCTAAATGGGCTAGGGTGAAGCTGTGAATTATATCTATAGAATATAATGCTACAGTTAAGGCTTCCTTCCTTTGTAAATATTCTTAGTTTCCAAGATGAATTTATCGATTTATGTATATTTCTCAAAAGTAAAACTACTTAAATGAAAAACTACTTAAAATGAGCAGTACAATTTGAGACAGGACCGGTTAACTGTCAACTGAGGTGGAATTACGTCAGAGGTTAGATTGGCCTACTGTTAAAATTCTTATCATCGGCCCAAAGACCAAGATTTTAACTCAGTCTTCATTCAATCATAATTCCCATTGATCTTTGTCAGTTTTTTGCTTACAGAAGTTAACGAAAAAATTAGAGTTTGGCTCCTTAAACTCTGTTATTAAAATAAAACTGTTGACCTTTCTGGTAGATGATCACAGTGGCAAAGTCAGGTGTCTTGCCAGGTTAGCTGGCTATAAGATTAACTTTGAGGATTTATAATTATAGTAAAAATTAGTTTTGCCATAGCATCCAGGCCAGGAAATAAAACAGTTTAAGACAAATGTTTTCAGTAGGTGCAGTCATTCCTGTAGAGATCAGGTTTCCTTTGCACTCTCTTTTCTATACCCTGTAGGTAATAAATTCCGCCTGGATGCATGGGAGCAGAAGTGACATTCAGTGTCCCAAACAGTCAGCCGCTCAAGGTAGACACTTTGCTCTAACATACATATCTTGATCTCTGCTTCTTGGGCAACAGCACCACAAATTACAACGGACCATTTAATTGTGTAATTTCATTGATCAGATTTACCACTGCCATCTTTGTTGCTAATACTTGTAATTATGTTTGGACTTAATGAAAAGGCCACAGCAAAATGTCTGAGGAACCCCATAACCTGGTTTTCCACATTCCTGGCCTTTTGTTTGTTCTAGGATTTGTAACACAGTAATTGATAATGATAGGTGGTAGATGAGATAAGTGGTTTTACTATAATGCCAGGAAATTAGTTTGCTTGCACTCATGGTCAGAAGTTTGTTTCGTCCAACTCTTTTGCAGGTATTTGCTAAGGAATAAAAACAATAATAATTAAAAAAAAAAAAAACAAACCCACCCCCCCCAAAAAAAAAAACCCCAAACCCAAAAAACCAAACAAACACAAAAAAAAGCCCCAAAAACAAAAAACAAGGAGAGAAATTCTGCAGCTCTATTCCCAGCAAAATTTCATTTCTCTTTGTGTAGGTCTGGTTTTAGCAAGTTTCTTGGTAATATGTAAGCCAGGGTAATAACTGACAGAAGTCAAAAACTGAGGCAAATAGGTAGCCAATGCCATTTGGCCTTACCATTTTATCTGTGCTATGATTTCTTTTTAAATAGCATTTCTACAATTTTAGTCATGCTTTCAATATTAATGCTTGTATTAATATGGGTCATGATTATTATTTTTTTTCAATGTAGTTTACAACATCTCTAAGATACATTACAGGGGTGAGGTATACATTTCACATCTCTGGTAAAGATCACACCTGTGATAAGCAGTGAAGGAGGAGGACAGAGCAGAGTCCTTTCAGTCAGCAGACATTTTTCACTCATGTAACTTCAGTTATATCCTTCCAAATGGCAATGTAGTGTAATCTTGGGACATAATTTGTAACATATCCTTCTGGGAGCTGACCAGATTCCCATTGATTTTTCAATTCTGGATGTTGCCAAAATTTTGCATGAAGCAGAAATACCCAAGTTTCAGTACCACCAAAGAGGCCACAAAATGTTAATGGTGAACACACCTTTTTTGCGTTATTGAGGAAAACCAAATTGTTATGTCTTTGGAAAAAGAGATTTCTAGGAAGTCACTAATACAGGTTGCAAATAAGATGGAAGACTAATACTTGAAATGACAAAGGATTTGTGAAAGGTAATTGCACAGCCAGTGTTTCCCATTTGGAAGAAGCACTTAAATGTTTCAACAAGACTTGTGGCAACATCTGCTGAGCACATTTTGATGCCATCCTTTATAGCCACTCATTTTTACAAGGCATAACCGTCTCTGAAACATATCTGAGTCTACAGTTCTGTGAGCAGCTGAGAAATCGATCAGTTTCTTGATACTGACATGAGGTAGACTTTTCCCCTTTCTTCTCTTTCTGCCGGTATTTCCACCCTTCCCTGTTTTTTGCTGATTAGTTTTCAGCAAGGTTAAGAAGCTGAATTGATTCCAGGAAGAGTCTAACCACCTTTATATGTTTGTCTGTATGGGCCTTGTAGCAAAATAGATGGGTTGAAGGCTGAGTGGAACCTCTTTCTTTGAGCAAAAAATGTGGTTTTAGAGTCACTAACTGCATGTTGTGGATCTAAAGAGGTGGTCTAATTGAAATATTCTGAGTCTCTTACACTGATATCAAGATGCAATGTTAAGGTCAACATGGGCTGGTAGGGAAGTATTGGACCTGTGTCTGAATTGATCTGTGCCATCATGCCCTTGACCTATGAATTCAACCATTTGAACTGTACATAATCACTAATTAGCTTACAATATGCAAATGATGAGTTTATATATAAACTGCACGAAAGGGCATGTTCTGAGACTGCAGGAGATACATCCAGAAAGCTATTTGGTGTCATCAAAGCGCTGAACACTGAAGCATCTGTATGAGATAATTGAGGGACAGGTTAAAACTGAATTGATCCAAGAAAGTCAGCAGAACTCAAAACGACTAGGATACTGAAATATCAAACAGAAATCTTTGGATCTTTGGTTTAAGAAGGAATATGCTTGGGAGAAAGAGGTATTCTAATATGTAGTGACATTGTCAGTCTAGTAAGTGGTCAGTTGTCCTCCTTGTCCTGCTCATTTTCAGAGGACTTTCTGAAATCCAACAAGCTAGAGTAACAAGCATACAGCTTTGAGAAGAAACATTTTGAGAATAATTCTTCTGTACGGAAACATTATGATCAGACATCCAAATAAACATTTTCAGACTTCTTTTTTTTCTAAGAGAGTTGGAAGGATCTTAGGAAATGAGTAATTCTCAGAATAGGCAGGAATTTATTTAGGAACTTACTAATTGCTGGATGCTAGAGAAGTACTGGCCTGTCCATTATTCCCTGAGCACTGGCACTGCCTGGCAGAGTCCCTCTGATTAATGGAATGAGCCTTGTCCAGACAATAAAGAGTGTTAACAAGACCTTTGCAGAGCTTGTGGAAAGTGCCTGGTTATTAGTGTTACACAGAGGTGCAGAAAGTTGAAGAATTTTTGTAGCTGTAGCTGTTGACATTTCTTGGGAGGTGTCCGTAAAAAATGCTGGAGGTGGGAGACTATGTCTGATAAATTCATTTGAAGAGTAGACCTGCAGATCAGATGCAAGATAGCTAACAAAGGAAGAAAAACTATGTTTGAGTCTAACAAGTTACACTTGTGCAATAAATGACAGTGTCATTCAGTGTGTGTGAATAAATCAAGTGCACTCAAAACTGGCTTGGACTTTGTGAAATGCTTGTGTCCCTGTCAAACCAATGAATGTATGTACATTAGTAGTAGGCTCTAGTTGTATGCAGACCAAAAAGCTATCAAAAACGGAGCTAATAAAGAAGGCAATTTGATGTGTTTATTTTAAAGTCAGGAATGTGAGCAGACAGAGAGAATTGTATTATCACTAGAAATTAGTATATCTTATAATACAACTTTTAGTAAAATTCTCCAAAGAAAATAGAACATTACTTACGATTACTTTGGACAAGTAAAAAAAATATATTAGGTGTTTACCTTTGTTAAAATATTTTTGTGGCTGATAAATCTGTTATAATACAAAACTATGCATATTCCTTTCTAGGAGTGGTATATATAGTGCACTCTGTCACATCTAAACTAAGTCAATTGACAGATGTCTCCAAAATTTATTGCTAAATTTCCACCATCTGCCATTTCTTTTTTTTATGCTGGGGTCTTCAGTATAAGCTGGGACCTACCATTTTTAGTATATGACTCAGACTGTTCATTTAATGCATTTAATTGAATGCTAAATGCTTTGTGCTTTGTAAAGAGAACTTGGAAAAAGGTGGGAGCATTATATCACTTGTTAACAACCCTCCTGTGTCTCTGAAAAGACTGACATCAGACGGAGCCAGTTTTCAGAATGTACTTGAATACATCTTATGCTTCTGGCAGTACTGAAAGTCAGAGGACTTGAATTTTAAACATGGTTCTTCTAATGATTTCATGGTTTTATGCATTGATTTCTTGTCAGTCTATTTTATTATTTTTTTAGGCATAGGTAGAGGATGGACATAATATATATATTATTTTATTGGTTAGTAGCTAGCATTATTTTAATCTATGAAATCTATGGTTAAGTATACCAGAACACAGTTTTAGACCACTCTTTAAAACGTGTTTGCACATTTTGTCACATATTTCTACCCATGCAAAACTTTATAGATCCATGTGCAATTATGGTTTCCTTCCATTCTTCAGAAAGAGTTTAGCAAAATTTTCCTATTAGGTAAGTTTAGTTTTTCTTTAAAGAAGGTAACTTACATTTAGAAAAATAACCAACAGAAATTTATGACAAATTCTGAGAGTATGCATTGTATTTAAATAACAGCCTGCATGCTAGGGGCATCTTTGCTTTTTTAAAGCTTTGAATTGGTTTTTATTGTACAGCTATGTCCTCAGAGAGCTAAGATTTACAGCCCTCATTAATGTAATTTATAAGACTAAATGACAAGCATACTAAAGGATCTGCAGCTGATCCAGTCAGCAGCATACAGATAATTCAGATTTGTCCAACCTGGTCTTGTCAAGTCAAGCAAAACAAAATCAATCAGTGAACAGAAGGAGTGGGAGTACTTAAGCTGAAAAAGAGAGTCTGTTTCCTGCTGGGGGACTGGGGCTGGGCAGCCCGTGCCCATTTTGCATTTCAGAGAAAATACTGCAGGAAGTGAGGGGTTTTTGCTCTTTTTTTTTTTTTTTTTTTTTTTTTTAAATCTTGAAAAACTGCTGACATTCTCCAAGAAATCCCTTTCTTGCTTTCATCTGTGCTGTCTTGAAAAGTGGCATGATGGCAGTGCTCAGAAACAGCTTTCTCAAAGAGAGTCCAAGTCAGAAAATTGCTATTTGCCAGAGAATCACATTTCCATCTTCCAGCCACTAATAATAACCTATGAAAGTATTCACTCTCAGTTTTAAATGACCTCTTGTGCTTGCTGCTGCCACTGAAATTAAGTCAGTTGACACAACTGGTATTTTCCTTTAAACTGAGAACCAGCTACGACTGTAAGGCACGTGTGCCCTGGCCGAGGAGAAGGCGGCTGATTCCCTGAGCAGGGGACCTGGCCACCCAGGCTGTGGGTTCCTCCCCACCTTTACTTCCCATTTGGCTGCACATGCATCACCAAAGAACATAATTTCAAGACTTGGGTTGAGTTGGGGGTGTACCAACGTAACAACATTGAGCTGTGTGCTTCACCTAGCTGGGACTGCTTGTGAAAGGTCTTCCTTGAAACTTGCAGAGAACAAACCAACGTCGTGTCTGGTAACAGCTACTGAAAGCTGTCCTCTCACTAAAAGGATGACAGAGAACCAACAGCCCCAGACTTTCTGCCTCACGTGTATTTTAGCTGATAGCTCTTATGTGATGTGTGTCAATGTACCTAGTGCCATGAACTATTCAGAGATGTGTGAGCTTGTTTGTGAACATTTTTTTGAGGGTGGAACTAGTTTTTGTTTATTAGCCTTCTTTTCATGCTTGTCTGGAGTGATGTACAATGAGGTGGCTTTGGTTGAGGAGTTTTGAACATTTTTCGTAGCAAAGCCTGGTTTGTTCTAAGTAAAAGCAGAAGTCAAATCCCCCACTTAGTGGACAGAAGTAATGCACTACAGTTTACATCTTGGGTCACAAGTACTATAAAAGCAAATTCCTAATACAGTGTTTACTTCCTGGCACAGCAAAGAGAAGTAGAAAAGGCTACAACATGTTCATGAGCAGATGCTTGGCTCCCTTTGCCAGTGGCTCATTAGAGTGACGTGTAACCAGACTCTATAAAGGTGGACAGTTAAAAGCCAATAATTTTAATTAGTGCTTTTTTAGATCTATGTACCCAAGGATCTCTAGGAGCTTGACTTTGGGCCAGAAACCATTGTGGGCCTGCTAAGATGGTTGTCTTACTAGTGACTAATTTATGACTCATTCTCTCCTCTGTTAGAGTATTGCAAGTTTCCACAGCATGAAGCTGCAGCTAAGAGGAGGAGGAACTGGGGCAGAGGAAAAGACGGGGAAGAAAATGAAAACTGGAAAGATCTATTATTATACAATATGGGCTGAAAGAAAAAAGAAACAAACTGAATTTGTTGGTAGTCTAATGTGAAGTTCATGAAGGTAAACTGCAAGGCACTGTTAGGTTTCCATGGACTAACTGTGTATTTCTAAATTAATATTAGATATTCATGAAAAAAATAAAAATTGAAACCCCCACCCAAAACATTTGTTATCACAAACATCTCACCAGTGAATCTTTGCTCAGTGTACCATGGATCAAAAGGGAATCTCTGCCCTTGGCTACCCCTAGCCATGTTCTGTGAGCTAGGGTGACCCTTTACCTAGGTTAGTGTGGCTGGGTTCAGTGATGGTTTTAACAAAATACCTGTGAGAACTAGAAAACATCCAGTGGGAAGTAATATAAATCTTTGGACTGATAGACCTAAAAGGAGGAATTTTGCAAGGGGAATGAGTGAAAAGCATCATGAGAGAGCTTATGCAAAACATTTTAAAACAGTGAGCAGTAAAATCCTGCCTGGTTGTAATATGTGATGATAGAACAAGAAGCTTAGAAGTTTCAAATTTGAAACTGGTCTAAAAATGCTTCATGAAGCTTTCATGCTCTCAAAAACTTAGACGTGAGGCAAGTGACAAAAATATAAACAATTTAAAACCTTCTTAGGCTGTGCAGTCTAGAGTTGGTATTACATTGTCATTCATTGTGGGAGAACAGCGTGTCATGTTAACACATTTAGTGCTTTAGTTAGACATGTCCTGGGCTGTCATTTAAAAAAACAAAACCATGCAACCAAAAAAGATACTTCCTTTCTGTATAAACTGAAGAAATTCATAGACGAGCCCAGGGCAGAAACAGCTATACAAGTCACTTGTGTCCATCCACCTTCACGGTAATAACACTCATAAAGACAACTTCTAGTAAAAGAAGAAACCATGTAATCTCAAGCAGCTCTTTGCAGCTCTAGGGATACTGTTTTCTACTGAAATGACAGTAAAGACTAGGTGGGTGACTTAAATTCACTTTAAAATGTAATGGCTTATAAAGCCAAAATCCCACTTTTTGGGAGGTTCTTTGCAGCAGATTTTGTAGCATTTGAGACATAGATCTGCACTTTACCATTGTCTAAGTGAAGGCATGCTTGAAAAATTGGACCAGTTTTTTGTCTAAAAAACCTATTGCCACCTTTATTTTTTATTTTTGTGTTAGAAGGCAGCTTGTTTCAACACTGCCAGTTTATGAGCATGCACTAGAAAGCCAACAGAACAAGCTGGAAGCATTTTGGATGAAAGGCTTTTGTTGATTATATGTATAGAAGTGCCAACAGGTCTTCAAATGGATAGCAACACTGAACCTCAAAAAATTCAGACTGTTTGGTTCGGATAAGCATCCAAAAATTAGTCTGCTTAACCAAAACTTGTCCAAACCTCTTTGGTCTGGAAATCAGGCTGGAAATGTTACATGATCAGACTGTCTTATGAGTTTTCCAGGGCTCATTTCCTTTTGCCAGCAATGAGATATCATGAGAACAACTTCTTATAGCTTGGTGTGTCTGCAATTAGGTTTCTGCTCTTGGCTGAAAAAAAAACAACCACCCCAACAGTTAACCGAGCCTGTTTTGAACTTGTGCAGGGAATGGATTTAATGCAAAATCCATCCCTAATAATTACATAGGAGAGATAAACCATATACTCTTATGCAATGAAATACGCATAGTATTAATTCCTGTGCAAGATTTTAAAGCCACTTCCTTTCTTCTTGTGGCACTAAATCCAATAGTTTATTTTAAAGCCGAACTTGGACCAAAATTTGGTTCACTTGTAAGAGAATTTCAGATTAAGTCTACCAATAGAAAAATTGCTAATGCAACAGAATTGTTTCTACTCTTCCTTTTTCAATAGCATTCCAGATCTTGAAATCAGTGACACTGACTACTGTTTTGTTTGCTGAGAGTTAATATGAAGAACTAGGGCATTAAATCTTACAGAGTCTGTTCCTGTGACTCCTTTTTATTGCACCTCAAATATTTGAAATGATAGGAACTTACTGGAAAAATTGTGAACAGAGCTGTTACCATCAGATACCCATGTGAGTGGCTATAAAAACTCAGGTGCTAGAAGTTTTACAGAGGCCAGCGGTACTTGTGTGGGCTCTTGGAAGTTCAGTACCATCTGCAATTAAAATTTCTTTCTTCTACTGACTGAAAATCAGAGGTGTTACAATCACCAAGGGTAACATTAATCTATAATGGTATGACAATTTAGCTTCAAATAGAGAAAAACTAGCTATTGCTAAACAAAGAACTTCTGGCAGAGATAGTGCAACATCACAGTAAAAAACTTGGGGTTTTTTACCTTCATGTGTTGAATAACTTACCTGTGACAAAGATCAAGGAACAGAATGCTAGAAAGGAGACTTGGTCCTTTACCCATCAGCAGCCTTTCCCATACAAACTTGCATACCTTGTTCTATTTGGCTTTCAAGGTGAATGAAAAAAGTTTCCACATACTGTTTGTGTAATGCCCTTTCAGTCAAAAAAAAGGTCTTCAGAAGTGCCTAAGGACAGATTTTCCAAAAGTTTTGAGGTGATTCAGGTGCCATTCACAGCATAAACCATAGCATAAAAATAGCTTTAAATGCCTTCACATTCAGTTCCTTTGAAAATTGGAAGCTAGCTCCTACATAATTTTTGTGTTTCTCAGAATTTGACATATATAGGTAAGCATTTGGTTTCATTTGTTTAATTCTAGTTTGCCATTTTCTTTGTTGCTTCATTTTAATTCTGTGTATTCCTAAGAATGCACATCAGTTTTATTTGTACTTAGCTTTGGTCTCACCAGCTGTTTTGTTTCCCATAGCTTTCTGTAAAAGGGAAGAATTAGGCATAGTTTATAGTTTACATTTTTGTTGCCACTAGTCTGAATAATATCTGATAGACACATGCTTTGGAATTTGTTGGGAAAGGGATTCTTCTTTTATTTTAACTGAATTCTGATGAAAATGCCCACATAAGTAACCACAATGTCAGAGGTTAGGGAAACAACTCTGTTTAAAAAAAAAATAAAATCAGGAGAGAGTCAGACATTGAGAAATATAGTTATTTCTCCAACTTCTCTCTCATCATGTAGTTTCTGGCTTTGTCATACTCAAGTCTTTGAGGTTTTTCTCTGAATTTTTATGTATAGTACCCTGAGCTTCTTCTGCCTTAAAAGCATCCCCAAAAAGACCATCGTTCATTAAAAGAACTAATGATCCTAAGTAGTCTAAACACTCAGGATGTTATACTTCATGGAACAAGTTTTCCTGACTAGTTAATTGGTGAACTCTGAATAAGATCACTGTGGTTGTATCAATAGAATGTCAAACCATGACTTTATTCTTCAGTCCTTCTCCACTGTTCCTGAATGGATGCTGTATACACAGAGGGGAGGGAGGACAAGAATTACCCACTGTGCTTTCTCCGAAAACAAAACTGTGTTAAACTAGTCATGTTCACCTTTTTTTTTTTTTTTTTTTTTTTTTTTTAAATTATTGGCATACAAGCTTAAATCTTAGGCAGCAATGAAAAGATTTTTTTCAGGCACATGTTGTGAATGTAGGCTGATTTCCAAGACCTCAAAAACAAGAAGCCTGGCTGCACCTAGGGTAGGCATGAGGCTAAAGCAATATCATATTAATAAACTGGATAATGGTAAGACAGGAATAATTTAGGCCTCCAAGGGGGAGTAAGTTAGTCTAAAGACCATTCTAAACTGGGAGGGACAAAAGAATCCAAGGGAAGTGCAAAGGACGGTTTAAGATGTGTTAACCCAAATGCACCCTGCATACAGAGGTGCTGTATGGATTTCAAAGTTATTAGGGCAAATCCCACAGAGAGCGAAGTTCATGTGAAGGTTCTCTGCTGCCTTCCCTGACTGATGTCTGAATAAAACTGACTGGTCATCCCTGTAGGTGTGAATTTTCAGTATCTACTTTTGAATCTGCTCTTAGATTCCTTCTATATTGTGTTGCAATAAGAGCTCATTTTAATCCTATTTTCCCCAAAATAATATTCTTGAGAAGTTACACAAGGTAGGGTAGCCTAGGCAGTAGGTAGACCACATCATACATGCAAATATGCCTTCCTACAGCTTATTACAATGCCTGTAGCAATCTAAAAACCCAGGGAAAACTTCAAAGCTGTTATTTCAGGAAAGAACATTGATGTGCACTTGAAAATTACATCAAGCAGGAATAGTAATTTCAGGCACACTTTCCCTTCTGGGAAAGTACATTGAAGAGCAAGGGTACTGTTCTTGTGTCATTTCCTTCAATAACAAAGGAAGGGCTGACCCTAGATATTTGGATTATGTTAGTCAAAACTAAAAAAAAAGTAGTATATTAATCAGTTCTGAATCTTGATAGAGCTCTTTTGCCATGCAATTGTTCCTTAAATAAAATCTGAATAAGGAAAAAGGGCTCGGAAGCTTAAGTACAGAATGTAATCAGGTTAAAATTCAACTGATCAGACTAAAAATCGTTGGCAGGTACAGAATGAAATACATATAAACTTTCTGAGTCTTTTACTATGGATATAAACCTACCGTCATTTGAATAGAGAGAGAGAATATAAACAGTCTAGTGGTCACCGATAACCTCTTCTAAGAGGTGAACTGAGGGAAAGAAGAGGCAGGGATCTGAAGAGGTAATGATAATTTCATCATTGTCCCTCCCAGTTCTGCTGATTGCAGGAGTAATGTCAGTAGCATGACTCTAATAGATTGTTATAATTCATGCATCACCTTTGTTTGCATATGCATTCCTCCCCTAGAAAAACCAAACCAAACCAAAAAACCTCATATGCGCTATAATTACATGACCACTTCTTTGCAGGAGAAAGGCAAAGTTCAGTGTAAAGCCAGTTCCACCAAACTTGAGGAAGTTTAGGAATGGATAAGAACCAGAGTGACATAGCACAATCCCATCATACTGAAATATTGCATCTTGGCCACTAAATACAACTGAAATTAAAGCTATAAATTAAGCTTATTACCTGTTCAGAGTCCAGTTTGGTCAACCATATGCAGTTGAGTAATTGTAATGGACTTACTTGGGCCATTTATGTGCACCGTGACGACATGTGGAAATAACAGTGGCAAAACCAGATCCATTAAATAAAGGTAAACCTTACCTTAACACCAAAAGATAACAATTCAACCATATATAATTCCCCTTCTACAAATCATGCTCCTTTCTCCCTTGCTGTACTGCTTTGTCTCCATAAAAGAAAATCTGCCAGGCTTGACATTTCTGTCACACTCTGCATATATGGCAGCTACGTAGTGGATGTCCTGGAGGCCAGAACACCAAGACTACTCCCACTTCAGCATGTTTACCATGAGATCTAGATTTTTTTTGCATTATGATACTGGAATAAGGGGAAAGGAAATGCATGATGTAGTTGCCCGTAGTATAAGTGCATTGGATTCTAATAACCAGGAATCGTTTCCAGGCCCCCAAACACCAATTCCACATTGTCAAAGAAAAGAGCATTTCCTCTTGTTATTCTGAATTGTCTCTGGCATGTTCAAGGAGGAATATTTTTACATAATTCCTTTCTTTGTTGTGAGTCAGCAGAAAGACCTACATCCACTTGACACAGAGGGAAGAATGTTGCCTCTGTGTGTCTATGATGATTCAGATAAAACCAGCAGTTTTAGCAAACATCTTCCTCCCACTCGTGTAGAAGTTAAGAACACTGGAATTAGGAGAGGGAAGGCTGAATGGTATTTCTTCATGGGAACTGCAGTTTTCTAATTATTCATGCTAGCTTGCAGGAGGCGATAGAGAATTTCACAATGAAAAACACAGGATCATTGAAGAAATCTTTGCTTCAAAAGACTATTTTGATTAATTTCTTTCTGTTAGAATGTAAATTATAGCATTTTACCTTTCTTGTCAGATTTGGTGACATGGGAAAAAAGTACAACTTAGAAGCTATTCTGTAGCATACAGGAATAATGAAGCTTTGTGGCGGGGTATCTGAGACAGGCATGTGACTAAACCTGGAGTTCTTGAATCCACCTCCAGTATTATTACTTATGAGTTATAAATAAAAGCTTCTGACACATTTCACAGACAAGCAATTCTGGGAATAAAAGCTTAACTATGACAGTATGAACATTCAGTAGTTCCTGAAATGCTGCTTTAAATATTAGAAATCAAGTTTTGTCATGCAAGTATGAGTGAAGTCAGATGGAATTTGTAGGACATGAGAGGAAACAGGATGAAACGTCCAGCATTTGCATTGAGATACTTTCAGAAGGACTCCATGGGATGGGGGGCGGATGGCGGTGGGGGCATACAGAGACCTGATGGATTAACTC
Source organism: Falco cherrug (assembly GCF_023634085.1). Classification (NCBI taxonomy): domain Eukaryota; kingdom Metazoa; phylum Chordata; class Aves; order Falconiformes; family Falconidae; genus Falco; species Falco cherrug. The sequence continues at coordinate 21,454,450 of NC_073709.1, read as the reverse complement.
TTAATTTCTATGAATCTGCTACAGGGTAAATTTGGAGCAACATTACATGGAGAGACCTATAATGCTTATTTAGGATCTAGAGTTAATCCAGGGTCACTACAGCTAAATGCCATTCCAGGATCATGACTGAAGCATTGTTTGAGGTCATGTATGAAGTGAGACCAGTTGGTATCTAATGTAGCATTGCTATTATATGAGCACTGGAGAAACTGCCCAGGGCTGAAGAGCTGTGGAGAAAGTCCAGACACTGTGCTCCAAACTCTTCAGCCCTGGGCTGACATTGATGAGGTTGGACCTGTGAACTGAGCGGGATTCTTGATATTTACAAAACTTTCCCAGTGGCTGCTAGTATCTGAACAACTTCCAACACTGCTGCTGTCACCTTCAGTAAGCATAGAAATTGTTCTGCTTGTAAAAACAAAACAAAACAAAACAAAAAACACACAAAAAAACCCCAACAAAACAAAACCAACCAAACAAAAAAAACCCCATTCAAATGAAATTAATTGCTGTGGGTGGCTGGAACTGAAAGTGAGGGTGAACTTTCAACACCGGCTGTTTTCTGGCTGGGAACTACTTTTATTCCCAGTGGGAATAGTTTCAGTGAAGAAAAAAAAAGAAAAGGCTAGATAGGCAAAGCAAAAGGCCTATCTAGGGCCCTGTTCCACTGGATCTGTTTGACGGGCAATACTTTACAGATGACAGCAGCAGCTCAGTTTTCTTGGCATCTTTATTTCTTTTAGGAAGGACCATACAACTTGGTAACACACAGCTTTACAGGCATGGAAGGTAGGCAGAGGAGATACAATGCTAAATCAGTCTGAAAAATGAATTTGTCTTTCCTCAAAGACAAAAATCCAAAAGCTTGTGTTTTGGTGCTGTTTTTTCTTTTTTTACTTTCAACATTTCATTAGTGCCAAGTGGCAAACAGGATTTAAAAGAACTGACTCAAGTTGTTTGCACAGGTGCAAATCCTCTGCTGTCCTTTAAACTTTCCAAAATTTAACAAATGCAGGAGCTCCATGCAAACAGAAGTACAGAAAGAAATTCTGCATCCAGAGTGTCCCACAACAGTTACAAACAACAGAAGAACTTTTGCAGTCACAGATTTATTTTTTTTCATATTCATAAATTCGAATTGAGAACTGAGCAGCAATTCACTTCAGCATTAATATGACCTCAGCCTGTAGTTCTGTTTCTTTTTCGGTTCTTTTTTTTTTTTTTTTCCATCTAATCCGGTTTAGTACTCCCTGGGATAGAGAATTATGAGGCATAATATAAAAGGCTATCGTGACAGCTTGGATTTGTGAGTATTGCATAAATGTTAATGATAATTAACAGGACTTTGGTTTTACCTTTAGTATCCAAATGCCATTAAGGAAGGTGTGGCAATCATTTCCCCTTTTTGCTGTGGTGTACTATTACTGATTTCATTTTGTCTTTTTACCAAGGAATCACGATACTCTTTTGATATTTTAGAAATGTGTGCTGTAAAAATACATCAACAAAAAGTAGTCTCTGATGAAGACATATTTTTTTTTACGTGTCATCTGGTTTCTGTTTATTACTGATAATAGTCGCCATATGAAGTAGTTACCACCAAGTAGAATTTTAATATTTTAGTTATGTTCCTTGATATTAGAATCAGACAGAGATAAAAATAGTTATTCTTTTTCTTAGAGGCTTTTGTTGATTTGATATTTGTGTTTGTTACGATTTAAGAAATAGCCAGAAAACATTTAGAATATTCTATTAACGGGGACAGACCACTTGCACTGTTTTGGGGAAGAAGAGTTGGTGATCTCCAGACCCTGCAAATCCAGGTTTCCAGCAGCCTGCTATGTGGGCTGCCAACAAGCTGGACGAGGTAGCTAGGAAGAACCCAAGTTTTAAAACCTGCCTGGCAATAAGGCTCATATTGGAGCCTGCCTATGGTCTGTCAGACAGTCCTTGAAATTAAACCACGTCTGTGAATCATTCTAAATTGGCCAAATCATCAAATTCCAGTGAAACATTGTTTGGTAAGAATTTTTCCAACCTGCTCTAATTAAAAGGAAACTAAATCACCACAGCCACTGTTGTGCCTGTTCAAGTTCCCAACTGTAGCTCTTTGCAGTGTGCCAGGTTGAAATGGTATGTAGATATGTGTGCAGGTCCACAATATATTCCTGAATCCAGGAAGTCACTATTTTCTGGCAATAAAAAAAAAAAAAAGCGCCAATGTCCATAGCCAGCCTGTTTATAGTTCTATCACCTCATGATTTTTTTCTAAGGAAGGTGGGTTTTTTTAATAAAAGAAGTATTTCTCTCTACACAGTTTATTTCTAAGAGATATTGTGTCCTGATGAAGAGTTTTAAAAAGGTCACACAAACTGTACTTTTCAGGCTACCTAAAAAAGGTTGCTATTTAATATGCTTTAAACTTAATATTCCCTGGAAGATTAACTGCCTTATAAGTGACAATTTGACAGATTATTTTAGCTATCAAGGCTTATATATATGTGCTGAATTTTAAAGTCTGCTAGTTATCTCTCAAAGTGAATTGAAATGAGTAATTTATTTTGCTGATATTTAGTCTGCTATGTCATTTCTGAAATACAGAGATCTTCATGTGGGAATTTAAAAGATACTGTAGAACCAGCAGTACTTAGAGCTCCACACACAGCCACTCCCTTTGGACTAAGATATCAAAGGAAACTCCCAAAATATAAAGATATATTTTAAAAAGAAGTGCATGCTGAATTCTTCAGAAAATCTGCTTGTATGTGTCAAAAGACTGATAAGTGCCAGGCAATTTGTAAACCACCTTCATCAGATACGTAACTGGAAATGGAGTTTCTCTGAGAAGTTTGTTCACTGCAGCACTGATGTTATCATTAGAAGATCCAGAACAGAAATGTCATCTTGATTAACTGACTATATTTCCTACTCAGGAACTGATCTGTTTCTTTATATATTTACTTTTTTGACTCTTGTGTTATAGGTCTGGCCAGGTGAAGGATCCCCGTGTAAGAGAGTCTCTGTGCAGTGTGTGTCTTTCTGCACAGAGAGCAGGGACTGTGTTAACACCTACAGCTTCAGCTAATCTACACCTGTTCGTGCTGTGAGTCCTTTCACTTGTGGAGAGTCTTGCAAAGGTGTCTTGTGGGAGAGTCTGATCTTTGCAGGTATGACAACATGAATTGTCTGACATAATCTTGGAGAGCCTGCTCCTGCTCCAGATCTAGAATAACCAGATAGGAAGAAGAAACTCAGCAAAAGGAGGATCGTCATTGAAATGACATTGGTTTCCACAAGTAGTGACTTGCAGTCTTTCAGGCTCCAGGAAAATGAGACCCCTGAGTGGGCTTAGGGGCTTACTTTGCTGCTAGGGACCTCTGTACAAGAGCTCAGATGTAGTTTTACAAAGCTCTGTTACGCATGCTTGTTGTGGTTTAACCCCAGCTGGTTATTAAATACCAAGAAGCTGCTTGCTCACTCCCTCATCACCCAGAGGGATGGGGAGGAGAGTTGGAAAGGAATGTAAAACTCAAGGGTTGAGATAAGAACAATTTAATAACTGAAATGGAGTAAAAATGAAAGAACAATAACAATGATGACAATAACAGTTATAATGAAAAGGTAAAGGGAAAGAAGAAAAACCAGAGGAAAGAAAGAAAGGAACAAGTGTTGCACAATGCAACTTCTCACCGCCCACTGACGGATGCCCAGCCAGCCCCCGAGCAACGATCCACCCGCCCTGGCCCGTCCCCAGGTATATTATACCAGGCATGACATCCCATGGTATAGAACACCCCTTTGGCCAGTTCGGGTCAGCTGACCTGGCTGTGTCCCCTCCCAATTCCTTGTGCCCCTCCAGCCTTTCCACTAGCAAGGCCTGAGGAACTGAAAAGTCTCATGTCAAAGCCAAAACACAGCACCGCACTAGCTCCTAGGGAGATAACTAAGTCCATCCCAGCTGAAAGCCAGACAATGCTTAGTGGCATGCTATTTAGAGGAAAATGGGACTTGTTCTTTTTTGTTTATTTTACTTTGGCTTCTCCATACTTGACTCCTGTTCATGGGGCACAGTCAAGTTCTTTTGAGAGCCCCTTGCCTCCCAAAATGTCCTGGAGATTATCCTGTGCCTGATGTAATAACAGCTAGCTGAATGACAGCAACTACCAGTTCCAGATTATGCATCTGTCTGCTTAGCAATGGCTAAGGAGCGTACAGCTGGTGTGCATGGGAAGGGCTGGCCTGTGTCCTAATTATTCTGTGAGAGAAAGAACCAGCCATTGGGATTTGCCCAAACCTCACTTTATCCATGATGAGCTGTAATACTAACCATTTTTGAGTGAGTCACTAGCAAAACCAGCTGGGAAACAGGCATTTCAGAGGTGAAGCTGGATGGGCTGGATAGTCTGTGATATTCCGGGGAGTAATTTGTAAATTTTACTACATGGAGCTGCATGGATGTATTTTGCCAGTATTGGTGGTCATCATAAGCTAGCCAGAAGTTTCTTCTCCATTCCTGAACATGATGGATCATCCCTTCAGTATACATCTGAACAAAAGCAAGACCAGAGTGTTAGTGGGTGTTGTGACTCTGTGTAGCTTTGGTATATCTTCCTGACTGTGTTAAAGTACCTAGTGTCTACAGCTAACATGGGAGCTGTGAAAATATCTGACAGATATCTCATAGCCAAAGTACTTACAATGGGAAGGCTCGATCCTATGATTAGGTGGCCCAGCCAAAAACGGTGATGGGAGATGGATAACAGTGCTGACGCCCAACTGAGTCTTTACCAACAGACCCTTTGAGACCCAAAATATCTCAGATCAAGATTCTGTCACGATAACAATATGAGTGAAGTAAGAAACTCCCAGAAATTCTCCACATCATAACAGCCCTGTTGTTTTGTGTGAGCTAAAGACTAATGATGAACGATTGCTTGCCAATGTGATACAAATATCCACTGAATAACTGTGACTATTTTGCATGCTGGTTTTGCTGGTAACTATTATTTTTGAAGGCTCAGAAAATATGTAACCCAAATAAAAAGAAGTCATAGCACTTTGGAAGGTCTGATAGAGATGACCTGTTTCCAACACAATTTGTTTTTGTGCAAAACTCCGATCCAGATGAATCCATCTGGATTTTGTTCATATGTAGCAACAGTCATGTGAGCTGACTGTATTTTGGGTAGTACTTTGTATTACAAAAATAATACTTTGCCATTTGCTGTGTGCTGGGGTCACTGAGGTCCTGCCTGCCAGGTAAATTGCATTTGGTTAGGATCATTATGATCTGTAATGGCTTCATTTAGTGTCAGTTTTGCATGCCTTTACTAGCATTTGATATGCAGAGTTGAAGGCATCTAGGGATGCTTTCCTAAAAAAGAACACTAGAGCACAGGTTTCATTTCTTTAAGTAACTAATACATGACAACGTTGAGTAAACAAGCCAGTGAGCCAACACGAAAAGGAGAGGAGGTTACATGCTAGTCCTTACTCTGTGTCATGCTGGTAGAGAGTCCTGCCTTAGCCTAGAGATGAACTTTTCACATTAGGAAGAAAGGAATTGTTAGCAATCATCCAAGGTGCACTGGTTGTCTGTCTCCTGTATTTCAGGTTTAGTTTGGCCAGGCTCAGAAACCTTTTTTTTTTTTTTTGAGAAAAAGAATCAGGCACTCTCAGCAAGAATTCTGAGGTAAGTGCCGTCTGAAGCTTTGTTAAACCCACTGCTTCAATGAGATGTTAGAAGGAAAACATTTTTTTTTTTTTTTTTTTATGGTTTATTTTGGCTTTTCCTTGTTTGGATCCTATACAGGGCTCTACAGAGGAGAGTGCATGGTGGACAGTGTGCCAGCTTTGCAGCCTGTACCATCCTTCAGTCTCAGAGACTTCGATTAGAAAAGGTATAAATGTATTCTCCGCTGATTGCTTGGCAAATGGTGGGGAAGCAGGTAGGACAGGAAGAGAGATTTTTGTGTAAGCAGAGAATTCATCCATAGCTGGTCTCACATGAATTCTTTTAGGACAAGACAAGAATTGTGGTGCTTCTGATGACTTGAGCCTGTAGTACAGCTAGGAAATGGGCATTATGCTGGCATTTTTGCAGCTTTTTCTTCCCCTGGAAAGGGAAGGTGGGTCCATGACACTTTGTAAGACCTGTTGATGAACTTTCCTTTTTTACTGAGCTTCTTCTTAAAGGGGCTTTCAGTTTTCTTACTTCGTTTTATAGATTTTACAGATTTTATAGATTATATATAGATTTTATAGATTTTAAAAATGTATTGGGTATGTGGTATGTTTGTAATATTAAAATAGCTGCTGTGTATGGGCATAGAATCAAGGGAGAATCTTACTACAGTAGTCACTTGCCAGTGTGTATAGCAGATAATGTTTGAATTCCGTGCTGTGAAACTGCCCTTACTTTCTTGCTGTGTGCCTTAGAACCCACTCTTGGACATGACCTATTACTTCTGGTTCAAATAAATATAAAAAATAGCAGCTGTCTTAAGCACTGAAAGAGATTCTCATTATTCTATGAATGGCTTACTTTATGTAAATGTCTGTAAGCAGATTTGTTTTGTTTATTTTGTGGATTAAACCTCAGTCTTAATCTGGTGTTCATTTTGGCTTTGAGGAGTCATCCATGGCAGTCTACTGAAGGCATAGACAAGAAATGAAAAGGCAGTTTTTGTAGTCATTCCAACAGTACAGGAAGAGAACACTTAAAACTAGCCACATGTGGTACTCATGCACAGAAACTAAGGCTGTGCACTTGGCAGTGTAGAAATGAGTAGAAAGAGAAATCGGGCTGAAAAGATGATAACTAAGATAATAATTATGAAATGCAAGCTCTATGGGCAAACTTGTGCTAGGAAAGCTGTAATATAATCAGTTGCATATTGTGAGACAAAGTCTTTTTATTGTCCCAAAATCGCATGTAAAGCTGAGGAGTAATGAACTTGAATAACTGGCCCCAGATCACACCAAATGAATTTGAGTGTTAACTTAGTTTTTTCTGAAAGCCAGTCAAGGGCCTTAGGAACAAGACCATCCTTCCACTCAAACAGAATTTAATAGAGATATTGTAATAGCCAAAATAGACAACTCTCAAAAGATTTACAGTTATACCGTTTCAAGTTTCAATAAATCTCAACTGATCTTTAAGATTTGCAGCTAATCTGCCAAAAGTCCTCAGCTGCTACAAAAGCTTTCTTCACAGAAATGTCAGTGTGGCTTTCCCAAGTCCCAGACTCAGACTGAATTTCTCAGGAACTTTAAACAAGTGCTTCACTTTTCAACCTTCATACTCCTCCTTGCCAGTGCCAGTTATAGTGACTGTTACTTTGTACTGCACAGTGAAGTGCAGTAATTTCTTCATTATTGTCAACTAAGTAAGATAATAAGAAGTCCTTATTTCCTGTAATCTGTCATGCAAATGGACAAACACAACTGTAATGCATAACTGAAAATGTTCTTGGATGTACAACTCTGGAATTAATTTTTTCCATAGACATTAAAATCCCAGTGCAGCACTTATGATGTCTCCTGTATGGCCAAGCTCAGAGTCATCATTGCTCCAGAATCACTGCTGACAGGCAGAATAAAGGATTGCAGTCAGCCTCAAAAGTATATCTTTCCAGCTTTCTTGCTGCTGGTTTTATTTTGTTAGCAATCCAGTTCTAAATTGCAGTTTTACCTTTCATTGCTCCGTGTGTTCAAACTGGACTAAAGATGTAGCTGCTTGTCTGGCTGGCTCTAGTGAGGTAGCCATTCCACAGTAAAATTCATTTTTTACAGATAAAATAGTGGACTCTGAATTGACTGAAACTGTTCAGGAGTGAGACCTTGATGCTGTGATAGAGACCAAAACATCAGCTCAGTGCTTAGTAGTAGTTTAGCAAGCAAACAAAATGTTAGGCTTATTTTAGAATGGAAAAAAGTAAAAAATGGAAAACACCATTATACACAGCCATTCAGAATCACAGAATGGTCAGGGTGGAAAGGGACCTCTGGAGATCATCTAGTCCAGCCACTTGCTAAAGTTGGTTCTGTTAGAGCAGGTTGCACAGAATTGCATCCAGATGGCTTTTGAATGTCTCCAGAGAAGGAGACTCCACAGCCTCTCTGGGCAGCCTGTTCCAGTGCTGTCACCCTCAAAGATGTTTTTCCTCATATTCAGATGGAGCTTTCTGTGCTTCAGTTTGTGCCTGTTGCTCCTTGTCCTATTGCTGGCGCTACTGAAAAGAGCCTGGCCCCGTCCTCTTGACACTCGCCCTTAAGGTGTTTGTAGCCATTGATGAGATCCCCTCTCTCAGCCTTCGCTTCTGCAGGCTAAACAGGCCCAGTGCTCTCAGCCTTTACTCACCAGGGAGATGCTCCGGTTCCCCCATCAACTTCACAAACACTGAGCCTCTAACTTCTGTAAGATATTTTTTTTTTCCCCTATAGAATCTGGGAAAAATGCTTTATTTCTTGGGCTATACAGTAATGTGATCTGCAGTGTGCGTGAAGTGATCATACAACCCTCTCATTACAAACTTTCCAGAGTCTGAAGAGTCAGTTAGGAATGTATACTTTCATGTCTTGTCTTCACAAATGCGTAGTAAAACTCCAAACAAAGCTGGTGCTCTGAGAGAGCAAGCTGTGAGGAGGAGTGAATTCTGCAGTGCATTTCGTAGTCTCAGAAACGTAACTGTGTGAAGTCCTGAAATTTTCACTTGCTTTGCACACATTTTGAAAGGCTCTATGAATGTTCAGAGCATGCTTTTGTGTATGAAAATATGAAAAGTAAAGTATTATTAGAAAACCTATTTTCATCTAGTTGCGAACTGAATATTCTTCCTGGCAATGAAATCAAAATCTAAAATTATCATTTGGAGAGAGGGAGAAATGGGTTCCATATGAGGATAATTATGTGGTCGTCTTCTCTTGAAGTAATACAGAAATCACTACCCTGATGAAAGAGTCAGGAATAACTTGTTTGTCTAGCATTTATTTGGACATTTATTTGGGCATCACAACACTAGAACAGGTCGGAAGGCATCTGACCCAGATATTTTCTGTCTTGATTATTGGTTACAAATGTGAACGGTAACTTTTAGCTACGACAAACTTACTGTAAATCCTACTAACCTGTTTTTTTGAGGCATCACTTCTTATGGTGAAAGGATTGTTCTGTCTCTTCTCAACTAAGTCCTTGGTTTCCTTAGTGAAATATCCAGTAAAGGTGCCAATTGTGGCAGAGGTTTTAGTGGTGTGGATTCTTGTCCATGAGATCACCAGCTCACTGACCATCCACGACTTGGTAATGACCACTTGGTAAGTGACCTACACTGGATTTGAACTGGTGACCTTAATGTGGAAGACTCTGAATGCCACTTCTAATCTCTGGAGGATTTAATTTCTGTTTTTGATTCTAAAATAAACCCTGTTCAACCTCAGACTTCCTCAGGTAGTGTTGTGACAATAATCCTTTCTCTATTACCTTGAACTGCTTTGTATCTTTCACAGTGCTAAGTTGATGTTCATTATTTCATTCAGAAATAATCTCAATATATGTTTAATTCATAGACTATTAGAAAACTTTTTTCAGCTAGTGTTTATGGGAACAAGAAAGAATTTTAACAGCTGTATTCAGTACCCTTGAAAAAACATCACATGCTGTAGCATGGGAACAGTCCTAAGTTCCTTACTCCAGCAAAAGCCTAAGTCAACAAGGTTTGTGCCTGAGGAACTACCACAGGACTGGCCCAAGTATTTTGATGTTTCTGGTTACAGAAGTACACAAAAAGGAGAAAGAGACAAAAATCTTTGCAAATTTCAGTATATTTAGCTGGAGCTTGTTTATGTAGAATTTTTTTTAAAAAAAATAACTACTCTGTAAGATTAAGTTTTGTAACACTAATTGAGCCCTAGCGTTTATCAGCTACACTGATTTTAAGCCCACAATGGTCCAGTTACTTGGAAACACATTTTAAATGATGGTGTTGGGTTTGAGTTTTTTTTCAAGTAGTATTTATGTACTGATTGCAATTATCAGGCCTTCACTGAAATTCCCTAATTTCATCATCAAAGTAAAAAATGAAGGTGAAAACCAAATCTATTGCATTCAGTATTCATGAACTTTCTGAAACTGACATTATTACTCAAGACATGAGCTTTTATAGTTATTTGCCCCTTATTTTTCATGGTAAAATATTCAAACTTCTATCTTGGACTTTTTAAAGCCTTTTTTTGAGGGAAAAGAGGGAGTATGGGTGTGATTTAGGTGCAAAGTTTAAATTAATATTAGCAAAATATGAGTAACTGGATCCTATGCATCTGGGTTGATAGGTATTCTTGACAGTATTTTTGCTTCTATGCATTAACAGTTCCTGGCTTGGGGGGAAATTTTCACAATTAAATCCTCCTTTAATGGTGCATGACTTATATGTCCAGGTATGAAATTTAAAAAGATAAGTGAATAGCCCTTCCCTGAAACATAGAACTTAATCAGAGTAAATGCAATAAATCAGTGCTGCTTCTTCAAGTAATGATAAAGAATAACTCAATATAAAATACAGTAAAACAAAACACACAAAAGAAGGCAGTGAGTTCCTCTTAAATGTCTGCTAATTTGTTAAATACATTAAGGAGCTAGACATACAGTTCTTCTGTAAAAAACATAACATTGATACTGTGACTTCCCAAAGATTCCAATACTATCATATTTTGTTACTGAAATTTCTCCATCTCTTTGATCAAAATGGCCAGGCTTCAGCATCTGGTCAAATACTTAACATATTTTGTACAGCATAGCCAAGAAAATACATTTTTAATTACAGATCCACAAAGCCTTTGTGGTTAAGTAGGAAAAAGGATCAAAAGTTTCATCTGAAATCAAGCTGGCTGACTGATGAAGTGAAGTAAGATAGGAAATGAACAAACATACATATTATATTGTATATTTTATATACTACACAAAACTGAGATCAGTTTTGGAAGACTGTTGCCCCTGACTTGCAAGACTGAGTAAATCTGGCAATGGCATGGACATATGCTTAGTTTTGTTTTCCAATGTAAAGTCTAGGCATCTTTCCTACAAACCAAAATGTCTCTTATGAGGTCTGGGTTATGCTTTCAAAAACATTTTCATATCATACATATGCTATATAACCTTAATCCAAGAGTTCTATACTCCACATAGGGAAGCAGATTGAAATTCTTGTTTTAAGACATTTTCACTGAAAAGGACTGCCCTTTTAAATTTTTTTCCCCAGTAAAATGTTAAAATTTTTTAAGGAAAATTTTGTTTTTCTTAATTTAATTACCTGAACAGATAATGGCCCTTCTCTTCAAAACAAATCTTTGCTTTTCTCTGGAAAAGAGAACTTTTATGACAAATTCAAAAACTATGGAACTTTTATGATAAATTAAAAAAATACCTTTGACCTTTCTTTCCAAGTTTCTCATTAAAATGCTCACTATTTTATGACCTACTCCGATGTGGTAAATTCTGTTTAATTTAGCTTGGAGCCAGTTATTTTCTAAACCAACAGAGAAACTCCACGTGTAGATTCACTGGCTACAAGAAATATCACTTTCATTCATGAGATTGTTGGGTTTGCTTCTCATGGATGCTGAAAATTTTGAAAAAACACTTGATTTTTGCTTACAGTTTACTCAGTATTTTCCTCTCAGTTTCTTATTATAAAATGTAAGTTTTGGTAACTGAAATGTAGGAAAGACCCTTGAATTGCTGTCCTCTGAGGGATTAAATGTTTCTAGTGTCTTATTTCTAGATGTAAATATGATTCATTCTGTGTTAAAGTTTCTAAATTTTAGTTCAGCCGTCTGACACCCAGCTGAGAGTGGTTTAAGGGCTTGCTAAAGAGCAAAGCTGGCAAGGTCTCTTTCCAGCTGATAGCTCAGATGGGTAGCAGGAATCAGCTGTAGCAGCAGCAGCTGTCAGGAGGCAATAGCACAGAAGGTGGCAGCATGGCAGGGAATGAACAGAAGGGAACAGATACTGAGAACTGGTCTGTTGTGTCACCCGTGGAAGTGACAATGTAGCAGCCATGGGTAATATAAGCTTAAGTGTTAGAGTACCTTTCCTTTGAGTCAAGAGGAATAAACCTACACAAATGACTTGGGTCTAATTCATATACAGGGTTGTAAGCATCTTGTGCCACTCTACACGGCACAGAGATACCTGCCAGAGCCCTCTCCTGTGGGGAGAGGGTCCCTGCAAGAAGCAGACCCAAGGGCATCCTCTGCACACAAGCTGGACCAGTCTCAGCTTGGCTTGAAGGCTCAGCCAACAGTGACAACCTGGTTTTCAAGCTCACTTTTGCTTTCCCCATCAGGTCGAGCAAGCTGCTGGCCTGCTTGGTGATCTTGGGAAGGTTTTTCTCCTTCTCTGACTCGATTTTCCGTGGGGAAGGTGTAAAAAATTACAGATCTACTGAAAATATAATACATATAAAGTAGGTGTGATGCTGCTCTAAGCAGCTGTACAGAGTTTCTGCATTCCCTGATGCTTTTTAGAGAAGAAAAGGCTTCTGCTCTGAGTCAGAAACATATACACAGCTCATATATTTTTCACTTCATTTCTACAAAGACAGTATTATTCTATGGGATGACCATACATATAAAATTCCTCCAAGACTAGCTCTAAATTTTTGAAGTGCTTTTGGGTTTTCTTTTTGAATGAAAAGCATTACAACTTGTAAATGCAAAACAGTGATGCGCAGGTTGTTGTGTGTACTGGTAAGCCAAGGACATGTCAGCTGAAAGCAGCTAATAGCAGAGGGTTGTACCTGGACAGCCTTCTGTTGCAGGTTGTACTCATTTCCAGCTTTTCCCAGTTCTTCATAGCTGACTTGAGTGAGGCTGGATAGAAAGTGCATGGCCATGTTTAAGATGGCAATGTAACAAATATATGAATTATGAGGTTTTCTATGAAAAAGAATTTCTACTTAAAATATCGCAAGTCTAAAGTTGATCCTGCTAGTGTTTATGTATGATATTTCATATTATATATATGTATATGTTTATATTATAATGTCCTCAGTTACATTTATAGTTCAGCAAATCAAAAAACTAATTATCCTCTAGTGTTTTGATGAAAAATACTCTCAACTAATTCATCATGCTCCACCAAAGACAGGTGGATAGTAAGGAAAAACATTTATAGAGTTAGTTTTATGTTTTATAATAATATAAATGATATGCTGAGAAGAAGTGCTGTCTTACCATTTGCATTACAGAATGCTCAAAATCTAATTTCTTTTTGAGGACTGTCTGCTACATTAGTTTCTCTGAACTGGAAAATAAAACCAGATCTCAAAATAGAACCCCAGTTCTCAAAAGGTGGAAGAAAAGCTGAAGTTAGGGTTTAGGTCTCACTTGCATTACAAGTTTGTGAGTAAGTCAGAAAATGGACAGTGTAATGGGTCGTTCTATAGGGAATCTGGTCTTCATTAGCTGCCATCAGCGACATGGAAATGACAATGTAAAACTGGAACAATTTGATTTCTATTGCACGTTTGAAATATTTATAAAGTAATGGTGTGGTGACTGGGTTGTTCTTGATGTCAGCTCTGTTGTACTGCCATATTTTTCCTGCATTTTGCATGTGATCTTTCACTTTAATTGGTGATGAGAATGACCCTTTTGGTGACGTTATTACAGGATTTGCTGGGACTTATCAGGCTCAGATTCTCCACTAGGACATTGTGGCTGGATAGGGGGAGGGAAGGGACCCTTTCCTTTGTATTCAGCTGGATAGTAGAAGAAATTTTCCAGAGACCTCTTTACAATCCCAAACAAACAATGGCAGAAATCCCTTTCATCTCTGTGAATAGTGACACTACTTTGGTGACTACAAGGCTAAATAAAATGCATTTTCTCCTATGACCTGATGACTTTTTTACCATTATATACTCACAAGATGCTACAGTAATCAGTATCTGCTGACAATTGTGTGCAACACAATTTTATATAACACTTTTCTAAATGGATTGTTTCTTTCACAGAGCATAAAACAAATTAATCGTACAAATTTGCTGTATGTCACAACTTCCAGGTTCCATCTGTTTATATACATATGCCTGTTTTGTTAAAGAGTTTTATACAAAAGCTTTTAATGTCCACACAGACTTTTAGGACATCTAATTACATTCTTAAAAAAAAAGGGGAGGAAGGGGACATTGAAAAGAAAACATTTGAAGTAGTGGAGGCTCCTTCTTCAGGCACTAGTGGTCTCCAAGTATTTTTGGCAAGATATTTGCTCTCTTTTAAGGTCCAGTGCTAATGCATAAAAGCTCAGAAGCTCAGGCATGGAACTTCTCCTCTCACAGTGTTGTATCATAATGATCTGCAGCGTTATTGATCCAGGGACCCTCTGACCATAGCTGCTGGGAAACATGCTCACCTAAGATCAACTTCTCACATGTTTGATTTTCCCTGACAGTTTTCCCTAAACCTTCATATTACATGAGTGATAATTTCAAACTTTATAAACCAGTTTATTTTCAGCGATTGCAGTTTGGGGAGTTTTTTTGTTTTTAAACAAAGACTACTAACTAACTTCTTTTGTGAAAAACCCATACAGCTGTAGAGAACAGTAAGCCATGTTTGGGATTTTGCAGCCTTGATCCATCTTTTTACACATGAGGCAGAAGAATAGCATCAGGCAGAGAGACGTGTCCCTCAAAAGGCTCTATGATTTGAAATCTGATGCTTCCTGCAGGGAGCTTTGTCATCTCCCTGCCCACCCACCCTTTTCCCTCTTCTGCCCTCACATGGAGTCACTACCACATCCAGCAGTGTTTGGCTTAGCGGTCAGGTAGTGTTGGCATGCAGATTTGTGTGGGGCCTCATTGTGCGAAGGAACCTACCGTCTGATTGTCATGCTACGAGAGCGCTGCTTTTTCTCCTCCCACCAGTGTTATCAAGGGTAGCTCAGTCCAAGTTAGGACACAATCACAGCTACAAGACCTGCTTTCCTTCAGGTATAAATGGGAGAGAAAAGGGCTGGAAGTGGTCCTCACGTAATCACTCACTAGGAGACTCAGAAGACAAAGTGACAAATGTGGCTTCTGTGTAATGACTTGCAGGACAAGCCTCCACAGAGGCCCATTTGAAGATGGCATGACTTAGAACAACCCTATTATTGCTGCAAGCTGTGTTCCATGGCTGAGATCCAAGCTGAGAGTCAGCAAAAGTAGATGAAAGCAACCAGCACTGTTTCCTCTATGTCTCTTGTACTAATGAACTCTATTATCTTAATGAAATTGTTCCTCACCTACAGCTTGTGAATGCAATTATAACTTGGTCCTCTTAGCTCTTGCATATTCTTTAGTATACTGTTCCCAGGCCAATTCAAAACCACCACAGCATAAAAAGATTGTTCTCAACAGTGCTTTTATGCTGTTGATTTGAAATACTTTGAAAACCATTAGATTGTTCCAGGCTTACCGGGACATTTCCATAAAAATAAGCTGTATGCCAAAGAATCTGAGATTCATATATTACAGGATATGGTCTCCTCACACCCTCCGCCTACTCATTTGGAAGTGTCTCATGGTTTTCCTGCATCATTTGACACATCTGTAGTCATTTAATTGTTCTAGCCTTTCAGACTGTATTGTGAAACAATTGCTTACAGGACTCATTAAAAGAAAATATAACAAAAAATTCCCATGCGTTGTACCTCCTCCACAGTAACATAAGCCTTGGAAACTTGCAGTTTATCCAAAATTTTTATTTTTTTTTCTTTTTTTTAAAAAGCAGAACATTTTGACTTGTGTTAAAGTAGGCAGCCAGTGTGCAGCATGAGTATTTGGACAATATCTCTATATGTCTAAACAAGTAATGATTGGAATGGGAGTGTGTTATGTATTGCATGGGATTTTTTTTAATTGTTATTTGTTTATTCCAGTTTTGGCCCTGACTCAGAAAGGTACTTAACCACTTTTTTATGTCAACCCTCAACTAGAAAAGCCTTTTCTTAAGTTCTGTTGAAATGAGTGGAAAGTAAACATATGCTCAGAGGTAAGCATTAGCTTGAAACCTTTTGCTGACTGGGATATTCTCTTACACCAGTCTTTGGAAGTTGACCTGGCAAGAGATGTTATTGGATTGCATCTGTTTATCTCAATTAGTATTGTGTCATACAGAACAAAACACATTGCCAAATGCTTGAAATTCCACTGTTTCCTATTCCACTCCTTAGCAGAGAGAACTCCCTGTATCTCCGGCTGAGATACCAAACATCTGGCAGATCTCTAAATTCCAATCTGACTCAAGGTCATAGAACAAGACACTTGATATTGATGCTGAACTAGGGTTCTGTAATGTAATGGATGTATCTAGTTGCAAATGTTTAGAATTGGTTGCAAAAAAGATGTTTAACAGCTTCTGTTGAAACATGCATTATTGTAGACACAGATGCGGCTTGTAGGCTGATGAAGCCTATCTGGAGAGTGTCACAAGGAATATATAAAATTGCTGCTTAAGTTTTGAGAGAAGGATCACATCTGAATCAGTCCAGAACTAAATTATCCACTGACAAATCTTGGTCCTAAGAATCTTTTGGATGGAATTTGGTAGAGAGGCTGTGACAGGCAGATCAGCTGCCTTAATGTGAAAATGGCTGAGCAATAGAAAAATAGAAATTAAACATTCTTTGCTTTCTGCCTTCTTTTTAGGGAGCTTGTTTAACATACCTATTTTCTCTGAAGTAATTTTATTTATCCCTGAGATAAAGTTTTGGAAATGTTAATGTTTTGGAAAGACTAGAAAAGTTTTATCACATCCATAAATTTATTTTACGTTGACTTTATAAAAGGATGCATAACAGCAGAATCTATTGTATGGTACCTGAAGCAGAGCTAGACGTATGGTTTTCTTTGCTTAATAAGTAGGCCCAAGTGATGAACAAGCTTCTGCGACAATGGATTTTACCACATTTAAAACAGATGTAAAATGTGTTTGCTGCTTCTTAGAGTACCAGGTGAGCCCCTCTTTATTCCAGTCTGACTGTATTTTTATGCCGCATTCGCCATTGCATTTGACTGCCTGGAGACTTAAATCTCCTCCAGTTCAGCTTTTCAGGCACACAGGGGTAGAAGTGATGAGCAGAGGTGTGCTTTTTTTTAAAGCTCAGGCTCTCAGGCTTCGAGATCTCTTGGAGAGGTCTAGGAAGCTCTGCCTCGAGAGCCAGGGATCTTAATTGCTGGCCCAGGTGCTCAGGACTAGCAGGGGGACTAACAGCCTTCCCCTCAAAGCAGAACAGTCAGGTGAGGTATGTCCTGGGTCAGATGCCAGGAGATCCCATGAGACCCGAGACGTGTCTTTCTGTTTTTTCCTTCTCCATCCCTAATTACATTCTTATTATTTCTACCGTGATTTCTTCTGCTTCTGACCTCAGGACCACATGGTGGATTTGGCAAACACCTCATCAGCTTTAAGTGAGATGTAGTAGGCTCCACAAGTGATCATTTCCAAGGTAACTTAATTCCATCAGAAAATTGCTGACTTTCTCTGCGCCCAACCCTTGCCCTAATGAGTGGGAAACACAATAACCCATAGCAGTTTTGTTGGGACACCTGATTGCCAAAGATGTTTAACAAGTCTGCATTACATGGGGAGAAAAAAGGAAAATTCTAATTTAGCAAACACGGGAATAAGGTTTGTGATGAGCGTGCACACTTGAAGGCAAGCAGAAACAGTACGGTGGCTTTGCAAATCCCTTCCCAAAGGTTTGTGGTGTTTAATAACACAGGTGCCTCTCTTTGCACCTACTGTTACACTCTATGACTTAGAAACTGTACCTCAGTATTTCACTATTTTCATCACAAGGTCTAATTCGGAGTTGAGACTACACAGGGGAATAGCACGTACAGCACAGATTTTATCGTACTTTCCGTCTCAGCTGGCTTTCCAGCAGAAAGGTGATGTGAGCACTCTGAGGAGCAGTTGGGTTATATTCAGAAAGCAGATTTTTCTCCAGGTTTTTTCTCATATCAATTTGGTTTTATTGGTATATTAGCATAGAGACAGCATTAAACAGGCTGTGTGTTACTTCAAACAGATCATGAACTTTTGCCAATTATAATAGATTTAAGGATACATATGTGCATACAAGCATATGTGTATATATATGCTAACTTGCAGCCAACACAGAAAAGTGTGTGTGTGTGTTTTTAACCTAACAAAACAGTTTGAAAAGAATATAACACCTAGTGGAGGGCTACATATTTGTTAATTAATAGTTTTTCAGATTAAACACGGTTTCATGTTCTCTTCCAGTAGTAATAGAATTGAGCGTATCTAAAACACTAAGGGTTATCTAAATCTTTGGACTGGATTGGGCATCATTTGTAAAGAGAATCCCAGATGTAACTGTAAGTCATTTTGCTGGGGCTTAACACACAATGTGTTTCTATGCAGCAAATTTAACAGAAGATACGCAGTTTGCATCGTCTCTTGTTTCCTCTGAGCCAGTTTTTCCAGCTAATGGAATGAGAATGTCATTGGCTTCATCTTATTCCACCCTCATTCCATCAGGCCCAAACTCTGAGTTGGATAATTCCCAATAGGGTCAGGACACATATGGTCAAAACGTATCACACAAGTAATGCTTCTGAATAAGCACATGCATTTGTGAAATATATTTTTACTCCTAAATTTCTTTGTGAGATCAATTCATTGCTCAACTTATGTTTCTTTATGAATAAATATATATGCATAGGTTTGCATATATATACATGTATATGTGCATATATGTATATATATAAGCAAACCCATTTTCTCTGTCCTACTAGACCTCCAGAAGGTGGTGCTTCCAGCTCTGTGTATGTGAGCTGCAAAGAGACATTTACTTTTGTATATGCAGTGACAGGAAGTGGGATGACGCAGCTCACATCTGTTAGCCATTAAACAGTGAAATAAGAACAACAACAATAATAAAATATTATTTTAGCCAGGCTGACAAGAACAGAAATCAGATGTAGAAAGCTGAAGGTGAGTCAAAAGAAGGCCCCCATCCAGCTGATTTCTTCAAAGGCAAAATACTATGTACTTTTTCCTGGTTTTCAGTTCTGCAAATACCGCCTTCTTGGATCATCATAACATGCCATCAGAATGAATGGGTTTGAGGATTTCCTGTAGAAAACTATAGCAGCATTCATTCCTGCAGCAGTGTTCTGAGAGGAAAAAGCATGGGCCTCAGAAAGTTTTGGATTCCGAAAAGCAGCACTTCTCTTATACTTCTCCCCACTCACCTTCTACACTTTGGTCTGCTGATTTTTTTCCCAGGAAACTGCTGCATGATTGTAAAATGAATCCATTTGAAATGTGTGCCCTTTTTTAATAGCTACTAGCTGAGTGATTATCAAGGGTTGTGGGTCTGGTTTTTTTTTAATAGCTGTTATGTGGTGTACTGTATCACTAGAGAGAACAAGAGGACTGCCTTTCACTAAAGTCTGATCAAGTCAATGAGAGTAAGAGGTTTCAGAAGATCATGCCTCAGGACATTGCCTTGAGTGATAAAACAATCTATTATTGGATTTAACCAGAGAGATTGCTCTTTTGCTGATATACATGACAGTTGTTACCACATAGCAGCTGCCATTGCAGAGAACCCTGGCAAGCTGAAGAACCCTGGCAAGCATGATTAATTGGAGGACTGGTATTCACCAAAAATGTCTGGCCGCCAATGGACTGCAAAAGTAAATAGCATCAATTAAAGTCAACATTACTAATTTTGTCCTGAGCTAGTGATTACACTCTATGCACAACAACCTTTCTATTAAAATAATAGAATACTGTAGAAGCTATAAGTGTACAACTGTTGGGTGTTATTCAAGTTATTTCTTGGTGATTTAATAGAAAAAAAGATAAGCACTGAGTTTTACCAACTTTGGCAGATAACTGTTTCTACTTGAGTTCTCTGTTTTTACTGTTTGTGTTTCATCAGTCTGTTTAAGTGTAAACAAAAAAGGCAAGCGCTTGGTAGAGCATCTTATAAAGAGCAATGTGCAAATACGGGTACAAGTCTGGATCTTAGTTTTAGGCTGCTTGTTTGTTTCACTTTTCAAAATCACAGTGTGTTTCTTAAGCCTGCAGCCGGGGATCATGTGGTGGTGATTCAGTGGTCATGTGTTGTTGGTCATGCCTCGCGGAGAGGGCAGCACTGGGCTTGGCCTCTCTAGGTAAGTGTTCATGTTCCCGTGTTCAGAGGGACAGGACAAAGGGTGTCCGGGACAAACTGTTCCAGGCTTTGAGGACCTGTTGATGCAAGCACACCGGCAGGAAAAAGTCTTAACCAACCTTTGCTATTTCAGTAGATATTGCAGGGCTCAGTGACTCAAAGGCCCCCGTACAGTGGATTGCGCTCACTCCCATTTGGCAGGGAATGGCAGCAGAAATGGATACATGGAGCCTTAACCGCTGAGCTTGAATAGAATGTGGTGTTGGCTGTTCCCTGAGGAATAGGAAAATGACCCCTATGACAATATCACTGTCTTCTCCAGGTGAGGAGGGAGAGGTCTCTGCGTGTTTACACAGTGTCAGGTCGTAACCACGCAGACATGTACATTCGGTGTTTTAACTGTCTCATGGAGAAAGTCAACAAATTATCTGAATCCTGGCCAGACTTCAAAAGTTCAGAGGTTTGGTTCAGAAAGAGCTGCAGTCACTGATCCAAAGTTTATAAAAGCTCTCCAGATTTTCTGAGACTGTAAAACTGGGCTGGAGCAGCATTTTTCCTGTAGCTTTCAGCACTTCTGTTTCCCATCCTAGCTGGACAGTGGAATTGCAAAAACACTTCTTCAGAAATTCCAAGAGCTTAAGAACATTTGGTCCCAGACTGATTCTAAAAAGGAGTAAAGATCTGGGAGGCTGTCTGGTGGGGTCATCTCTAACCTACCTAGTCTGTCCCATTTTGACAGCAGCTCCCTTCAGATCCAGCAGTGTTTTTGTAGCTGGAGCCTGGTGCAATGCTCAGCATGCACCATAATGCACTGGCTTGTTGTCTTTCCCCAGCTGCTCAGAGATCCCTGTTGATACCAAAGCTTTTCATTCAGAAGTAGATTCTGTTCAGTGTTTGGTAGTTAGCACTGTATTCTAGTGAAGAAAGAGCCCAACAGTTTGACAGCTGCAATGTTGCAATGTCAAAGGGGAGTCTTAACTTTCCAAATAGCAGAACGCGTGCGCCTAATACCTTGGTGTTTCAGATAGGAGAGTGCTGTTTATCGTATCACATGACCAAGGCATGCGCTAGTCAAGTCATGGGAAGAAAATAAATTTCAGCCCCTGCTGTTAGCTCTTACACAATGCTGCTTTGGGATTATGCTGTAAGGACTAGTTATTAATCCTTTTTCCTCCTGCTTGGAAAGTGCTTCTTTTTCAAACAAAAGTATTGGGCCACTGCAACCAGTACTGGTATGCCCCACTGTAGGGGCAGCAGCCTAGGCCCTGCTCCTTCAGCTGAAAGAGAATTTGTCAGATTCAAAAATGTTGTTTCCATTTTGTCAGGCTAAAGAAATACATATTTAGCCATTCCTACTTAAATCTGGGGTGTTTAAATTTTTATTTTTTTTAGTTCATTAGGAAAACAAGACTTTTCTTTAAATCCTGGGGAGTGAGGATTAGTATTAGTATACTGTTAGTTTCCACTGTCAGTGAAAGAGAACTAACTAACACTTCCTCATAAGAAATTTCAGGTATGCAGAGGTAGGCAGGCTTTTGCAGTGATCTCTAAAGCCACAGGTTCCATTTCTGGCCTTCAAACTTAAAAAAAAAAAATGAACTGAAGAGTTATTTGCATTAAGAGGAGAGTGAGAATTGTTAAGCGAATTAAAAAGAGAGGGGAAATTTTAACATTCAGTTCTGGATCTGGGCTCAGATACTAAGCAGTTCAGAAGATGGTTGGACTCGATCTTAAAGGTCTTTTCCAACCTAAGTGATTCTATGATTTTGGATCTGAGACTCTGGTATGAGTTCATGCCTGTTACTGTGTACAGTAAGAAACTTCCTGCAGCTATGGTTATGCCTTCACTGAGGAAGAGACATCGCACAGGGCTTCCTAGATCCTTCTGCAGGAGGAGGCTGCAGCTGCATGCAGCCTCCGACTCCTCCAGGGACACCACATTGTGTATTCCATATGAAGGAGCTCTGAGAAAGATTTATTCCCACCAAGACAGAAATCTTCCTGTACTTTCCCAAGTGATCGAGTGCTGCCTAAATATTACAGACCTTGGAAAAATCTCTTAAAAACTTACCTGCAGCTTTGGACCGTTTGGCACCTTTCTTTTCATTCCCCCCAGGATGTATTTTCTAGTAAGTTTTCTTGACAGTTTGGAGTCCAAGATAATCAGGATTATACCACTGTAATGGTACCTCCATAGAACCTTTGAGAATTTTCCTTTATCCATTTTTATATGACTACAGTAGTACCTTACAAGAAATCTCATCATAATTCATATTTGTGTAGTACTTAGAACTCTTTAAGTTGAAGGGAGTGTACGAATGCAGTGTTCAGTTAATTGGGTACATTTCCCTGTAACGCACAGAAAGTCAGTTTAGGCAATGAACTGTGAATGGCAGTTGCTATGCGTATGTCAAAACCCCAGCATTTGACTTAGCAGAGATACATTTCGTGGAGTGAAACTGGATTTCATGTTGTATTAAATGAATACAATATTTTAAGCTTTATTTTATATTAATAGAGAAAGTCTAAAAATAGCAGCTAGCTCAACACAAGATATTTTTATCAGTTAAGTGTATTTGGACTCAGAAAGTAGGAGACATTGGGATTAATATGGTGTTTCAACTTATGGCCTCTTACAGAGATTAATTTGATCTTTAGTGAATATTCTTTCTATTGCTTTTATTCTATACTGCATTTTACTACAGTTTCAACTTTCTTGTATGCTTGGTTGAAAAAATTGGTGTAATAGTGAGGCTGAGAGATTCTGTAAGACTTTCCACTAAAAATATTATGCATATGCACTACATGTGCAAGTCCACATTAAAAGAACATTATTAAGGATTTTGAGGCAAGTAATTATGAAAGTGAAGTTTTAGACTGCATGTACAATTTCAGTTCAGGTCATGCATTTGCATTTTAATCTTATCGTTTGTTTCTAAGTTGCAGATTCCTTGCATTTTTCAGCATGCAAGGCATGTCAGCTCTTAGGATACACCAAAGCTGTGAAGTCAAGGCAGCTAGTGCCTTTTGTGGATACAGAGGCTGTATTTGTGGATACAGAAGTTGCATCATCATTGGCACCAAATGAGGCAGAGGAATATTGGAAGAGAAGATTACACTAAGCAAGTCACTGAAGCTTTATCACACATGATTCAGAATTTTGAATTTCTTATTTCTGGATCTCATGTTTGGAGGAGCAGCACAGGGACCCGTACTTCAGGCGTACAGGTATTATGAAAACTTAAGTCCCAGGTGTCACAACTAAAAATGAAATGTCTACCATTATTTCAGCTGCAAAATGGAAACTATACTGTGAAGACAATTAACACATATGAAACACTCAGATACTATTGTATTGAATATGACACAAAAAGCCTTGAGGAAATTAATAAAGCTGTTTTGAAAACAGCTTTTAAATAAAGTGAAGCACATAAAGGCCGTGATCACACACTAAAGAATAAGTTAAAGCAGCCAACTGAACATTGGGTTTTTGTGAGCACTTTTCATTTCAATTCACAAAATGAGACGCACTAAAAAAAAATGACCAAATGTGTAACCATCATATTATATATTCACAGGGGGACCAAAGTAAGGTCAAGTATATTGTCATTTCTGACTTTCTGAGTGTTTGACTTGGCAGCTTCCACACTTTTTATGTCACACATGTACTGGGAGAAAAGTGCTATAAATTCATGGTCAGGTGGGTTTTTTTGTTTGGTATTATTCTTACTTCTCAATGTCATGAAATACCTCAGCACAGCCCAGTTTCACCCCACCTTTAAAAGAAATACAATATTTTAGGTGTGGTTTTGTACTTAGTGAAGAATGTAAATTTGACATAGAAGATCATTAGTTCTTTTCAGGAAAATTTTGGTGCTAGCAGATTTCAGAAATAACTATTTTTTCTCATTGGAAGCTGAGTAAAAATGAGCTACATTTAGGAAATATAGCTGACCTTCTCCTATGAAGATACCAGCACCCCTTCTTTAACATTTAAAACAAAGTTGAGCAGTTAGTCAGGAGGGAATGGGAGCAGGGAGAGATCAAGGGAAAAGCTCCCCGCAGTGAAGTGCAGGGTGAGAGGCAGACCGCCCCTCTGGGAAGTGCTGTTTTCCTCATACCAGCAATGTTTCTTGCTCCACTTTGAAAGATGATGTTTCTTTTTTGATTCTTGACCGTCATCATACGCTGCTGCCGAGGGAGCTGGAGGAAGGAAATAAGGCAAAGAGATCTGGCCATGGGAAAGGCATAACAGCTTTAACAGAGCTCGCAGCAGAAACCCACGCGTGTCCCTGCGCACCGATTGCCCTGCAATAAGCAGGCGCAGCCGCAGCCGCACACAGTACCCTGCCGGGCCTCCCGCCAGAGCTCGGTCCCCCTCAGAGAGGATAGAGGTCTTCTGCCACTCGGCTATCCAAATTATTTGCTTTTTCTCAGAAAACAGCAGCATTGTTCTTGTCTACAGGATCTTATGCTGAATTGCCAAGTAAGGGGGTGTCTGCTGAGGATAAATAAAGAGAATATTCTTGCAGTATTTAAGCTCTGCTCAAAATGCTGAAGGTGGAAGAGGCTCTGGATTTTAGTTACCGTTTTGCAATTTTTTTCTCCTTAGGAAGTTGTTTTCACACAAGAAACGTGTAGATCAGACCACCTATGTGCTGCAGCCCTCCAGCCTGCTCAGCCATTCATTGTTTTGGTGAGAAGTGGTGAGAAGCAGTTACCTTGGCACGGTTTTGCCTAACGAAGGTGGGGTATAGCACTGATTCAGACATGCAGCACACTAAGTGAGCAATGGGCCCGCCATCTTTCCCAAACGAAAGCCAAACTTCCAAAACTGTCAGCCAAAGCCACTGCAGGTCAAAGAACTGGAGAGGGTCTGGGACAAACAAGAAGAGGGTGAGAGAGACTATAAAGTAACTTTCTTTGTTCTCCAATGGACATCTGGCGAACTTTGTTGATTTTCTGTGACTTTGTTCCTTTTCTTCATCATGTTTTTAACATACTAGCTTAGGAATGAGGAATAATAGATCTAGGGTGTTTTCCGCCACTTTGAGAAAGGTAACCTGAGTATATAGAAAGATGGAGAAATGTGTTTGTCCTTCCAGTGGTGTTATCTCTGTGTACTTTTGTGCCAGCAACAAATACGTATTACAGTGTTGTATTGGTAGCAACTGCATGAAACTGCTCCACATGGTTTCATAAACATTTTTATCTTGAAAAAGACCTCTTCAGACTTTGAAGAATTGCTTCTCTGTTGTGAATTTAGAATGATACACTGTATTTTAGGAAAGCTGAAGCAAGGAGGAGGAATATCCATTTTGTTCACTCTTTTCTGTGGTCTCTAAATAGAAGAAATGAAGTGGGAGAGGTGCAGTGTTTGTGTCTTGGTTGAACTCTCTGTCTGAGGGAGTTCCCTAAAGGTTGTGTGACCATTTCTGTTCAACTTTGCAAAGTAAGAAAATGTCAGAACTTACTGTTACCAAATTATTCTCTACTGGAAAGATAAACCAGGAAAGTAAAACCTGCTCATAGTCAGCATAGTCTTGATCCAGTAAGGAACTAAGCCTCAAAGATAGATAATGGATGCTAATGTCTGCGTGAAAAGTCCAAATATCATACAAAAGCAGACTGCAGTTGACAGCAGGCTGATTGTGGTGACAGCAAGAAGGTAAATGTTTCAGAGTCTTATTTGCTGTGATTTCATCACCTTGGTAACACTTAGACCATGTTTCTGTGTAGACATTTCTATTACATATTCCATCCGTTCATCAGCTCTGTTTCCTCGTTCTGGCTGCTTCAGGCACAGGTTTATTTTTGGTGGTTGTTTAAGCTGATGAAGCATATAACCTTGGATCAACAGTTTCAGATTTGTCTCTCAATATCGCCTGTTTTTCTTGACTAGGAAAGCCTGAGGTAAGCACTACGCATACTAGTAGTGAAATGCAGTACAAATTATCTCTTCAACAACTCACACAGTGTATTTTATTATAGAAAAAATAAATACATTGGGCAGACAACAAAATTGCTTGCAGCAGTGAGTGGGAGTTTACAAACTAACTAAAGAGCTTTGATTCCTGTGTCCTCCAGTTGTACTAAATACTGAAAGATAATATCACAGCAAAGCATAAATGAAAACACTGAAGGCAACTCATGTGTTTGTTTATTACTGTTTTGTTTAAATTTATGGATACACATTTTCCACTCTGGATGTTTACAGACTTGCATAAATATGGCTTTGCCCAGGTAGGTTTCTTTTTTTTTTTTTTTTTTTTTGAGCCACAAATTATAATGTTTATCATGCTGATGTAGCAATGGTTGGGGGACAAATATGACGTTAAAAATAGACTTGGATTTCCCAATCATCTGAAGTTCTGGCTTGCAAGCCCATGCAGCAATGTTGATTTGTGGGTAGTTAAATTTCTTGGCCATTGTTTTTGTACTGTGTGATGCTGTGAGGTTATTTCTAGGCAGAATGAAATATACAGTTATACATAGTAAGAGGATTGTATAGTAGAAAATGTTCTTGGAATACACACACTACTCGGAATGAGTACATAACGTGTGCTTGAATGGACAAACTGGGTTTGTGTTTGTTTTTCCATTGGCAAGCCAAGAAATAAAACACAATCCATTCTGAACTTGATTTTTCCTTTTCTTTCTTTCTTTTTTTTTTTTCTCTTAAGATTAAGATGCAAAACTTGTTTTCCTTTGGACCCAGTTCCAAGACTTTGGACCAAAAGCTTACTTAAGTGATATTTCCATCACTCTACATATGTTACTTATTCACTTTTTGACCCAGTTCAAAAATCTTGAAAGATCCAGATATTTGAGAAAACAAAAAAATTATTTCCTTACAGCAGTATTGAGTACAGGTTTTGATCCTGCTATAAATATAGAGGTGAAATTCACCAGGGGACAGAGGCCAGCAGAAAGCTGTGCACAAACACTCTGTTTTGCAATGTTTGCATGGAGGAATAGCTCAGTGCCTCCTTCATCACTTCAGGTTTGCAATACCTGGAGCCAAGACAGTATGTGGTTAGGCAGAGCTGAAAGCATATGCTGGGGTTAGGCTTGAGTTGGACTCAATGCCTGAGGGCTGGATTCAAGGTTAATTGAAACAGAAAAGAGGTTTTCCTTTGATTTCATTGGTCTTTGGACCAGCCTGAGATTACCTGGCCCTAACAGGCAAATGGCCCAACAGGGACAGAGGCTGTGGATGCTGTTCCAATACATGAACCAGAGCTGCTGATTCAGAAGAGCTACAACTTACTCCCAGGTTGTTTTTCTTCAGGAAATCAGATTATTTGAACTTTTAGAGGGTGAAACTAATTTCATGCACAGCAAGTAAAAGACAGAATTAAAGCATTCCTGGTACAATAAAATTTATTTTACAAGGCTTGTTAAACATTCTCTAGCTAAAGAGAAGTTGTGGCACAGCATCCTGTACTATAATATAATTTCCCATCATTCTAGGAATATATTCTTTTATTATTCTGCCTTGAAATGGAAATACTGGGAGATGGATAGAAGCAGGATTTGGCGTATGATTTCTAGGTACAAAAAAGTCATTTCTTGGAAGAGGTGACTAATAATTTTCTATATAAAAAAGGAGGGAATAATTAAACAGTTCAAGTGACTTGAGGAATTTGCATGATTAACACTATATATTTTCTTCCCTTTTTATCCTCGCTTACATACTTAACAGAACTGACATCCTCTTTTACCTTGGAATTTTGCATTTAACCTTTAATCTGGATGACTTTTTTAAAAAATCAGTTTGCGTAACTGTCTTCCTTTTTCCATCAGGCACAAAGTGCCTTCAGTACAGAAGGGGATGGAATCAGACTAGGGTCGGAACTCTATATTTTGGATTCATGCCCTAGACTGGAAAAAAATGGTTAATTAGTTGCAGAAAACTGATTGGTTTTACTCTTGTGACACATTAGACATTTCTGTCTGCCATTGATCAGGCTGTCAAATGGTCCTAGAAACAGCAGTTAAGTGAACTGGTAAAAAAGGGATTAAAAGAAAACAAGCAGCAAGTTGAACAAGATCAGCAACCTGGAATGGACACCTAAAGAAAAAAAAGTAATTTTGTTCACATGTATTCTTTGTAGAAAGCAAAATGTGGAAAATCATCAGTTTTCTAACCAGACTGTACTAGTAATTTTGTAATTCCAGGGTTCTTTTCCTCTTCCCTCCCGTCCCCAGCAGTGCTTCAAAATTAGCTGTAATTTTCATGGTTCAGTTATTAGGGTATGAAATGCATAAGGTTTGGCGGGTAGCAACAATGAACCCTCAAATTAAGTATTTAGTACTGAAATGTCTATATCATCCTGGATAAATATGCCTATATTTTTGTTGGATGGGTTCAAGAGAGCTAAACAGGCTGGAAAAACGTGAAGTCTCCTAAAACTAACTAGGTGAGGGGAACAGAAAACAGTTGACTCAAGTGGTAGCTGGGGAGTGGGGAGAGCAGTAAGGGGAAAATGGAGCAAAACACTTGAGATATGCTGACATAGAGTTGGAATATGGGGTTAATATCAGAGTGTTAAGAGAAAGAACTGCTTGCACTCTTTCTTCATAATCTCTGTTCCTTACCTTTGTGGTGCATTATCTCGCTTTCATATTTTCTGGACGTACTTTTTCTTTTCTCCTTTTCTCACCAACTATCACACTTGATGCATTCTATTTCTATACATCTTGCAGAAGATATTGAACCCAGATAGAACCTGGATACTGCTCTACACATTACAGCAGAGGACTTTGACTTGTGCTGAAGACCATAATTATTCAGAGAAGCACTTGTTTTAAATTTCAGGTGTGCACTGAGGTTCCACATGGAGCCCTAAAATATTTACTGGCAGACAAGCATATAAATAAAGGGAGTTTGTTACTACAGGTGGAATAGTGAGTGGCTGCCTATATAAATGCCTCCAGCAGTCCTCGTTCTGGAAACCTCTTTGGCTGGGGGCTGGGCTGGTGGTTCTTTCTCTGTTATTGTGGTATTCTGACCAAGAACAATTGTATGAGGTAATGTCATATGCAAGATATGCAGTGCCTTGTATTTCTGTTTGCCACAAACATAATTTCCTAGACTTTTTCAACTTGCACTCCCCTTACTGAGAAGTTAAGCTTCCCTCCAGAGTGCTCACAGATATTTCTGCTTGAAAAGGACTTCCCTTCATCCACACTTTGTTCTTCATTTGATGTCTCTTTCCTTCTTTCTTTTGTCTTCTTCAGGGACTAACCTGAAATAGAAACACTCTTGCTGTATACTGTGCTTGCTGTTTTCTTTCATGTATTCATAACCTCTGATCTCTTCTGGCTATATTCACTTGTTCTGGCTATGGAGTGTTGTTCTACCTGGTGCATCAAATTTACTTTTCATTTCCCACATGTTCAGTATCATCAGCTGATTATCATTTACTGCAGCTGTATCCTTTGCAGGCGACTTCATTTTCCAAAATATCAGGCAGGGTCCTGTCCCCTTTTACATAATGAAAAAGGCTGCATCCTGCTGGCCGAGGCAACTTGGTTACACAGAGGCTACAAAAGAAAAAGTTTCATATGCTGCTTAACAAATGACCACCAAAGTTAGTGGACAGTTGTAGTAGAGATGTTAAAATTAGTATCTTAGACGAGTACATGGATAATTCTGGTTGTAGAAACACCAGACTGAGTAGACAGAGAAAGGTTACAAGAATGGCATGTGCTGATGGCAGCTGGATTAGCAGGTCATCAGAATCCTAGCACAAGTGTATGCAGCTTTTGAAGTCATCCAGACTGGGAGACAGAGTGAATAAATCCTGACGACTCACAGAGGTGGAACAGGATGGAGAAATAAATTGCTGTCATCCCCTAAAGGGTACAAAAAGGCACATCCAAAACCAGCACAGGGCTGCCAACTGAGGAGTAAGAGGAGACATGAGGCAACATGTGATACTGAAGAGAAGCCTGGACAGGACATGTGGATATGAGCATCTGGGCGCTTGTATGCTGGGCAGGCCACTCATGTAACAAGCCTTAACGCTTGTGAGTGGGGGTGGGGGTATGAGGGTATGACTGAAATCAGCTTTGTTTTAAAATAAAATCTCCCTTCTCCTACAAGTTCTTGCATGATTTTCTGTATTGTTGCTACAGCACTGCAGCATTATTTCCTGCAAGTGGGGCAACTTTGCCATCTCAGGGGTGGCAGGGAGTTGAGCTTCCCCTGGGACAGCTCTGACCCTGACCCAGAAGTGGGAGGTGGGAAAAGGAGGACAATAGCAGGTAGTCCTCTTGCACGCACACAGGGCAAAGATAGTGCAAGTCTCCACATCAGAGGCATGGTGACCAAAAACCTTACTCACTGGGCCACCAGCTTCACCTTTTACAGTGAAACTGGGGTCTGGACCTTAGACCTGACATCCAGGACTCTGAGGTTACCCTCTCTGTGCTGCCAGAGTGCTTTCCTACTCTTAGAAGAAGTAGGAAAATGCTCTTTTTCAATGAATGCTACCAACTCCAGCTAGGGCACACTGCCAGGCTTTTATCATTTTCTGGATGACGCAGGAAGAAGAGACTAGCATTCTGCATGAAGGGAGAAGCACACCTCTTGTTGACAGATGTGTCTTTAATGCTGGAACATACAGTACTTGGCACAAGTTGCACCCTGCTTAGCGAGTCTGGGCTTCCTTAGGTGAGCTGATTTGCAAAGTGCTACTCAATGATATGAAGTCTTAGCAAATTATGTTCCTTCATAAAGTCTTACAGCAAAATTGGAAATGCTTGAAACCTGGACTATCATGTTCCCCATTTTCATTTGAGGTAATAGCCATATAATCTCCTCCTCAGTGTCAGATTCCAGATTATTAGCCATGTTTTCTAGCTAGACAAAAATTTGATGATGCCTAAGTGATTTAGAAGCAGAAGGGTGTTCACACACACAAAAACATGCTCCTGAGAATGTAAAGTAAGGAGCTGGGGCCCCACAGATCCTAGTTTTTAGATACTGGACACCAAGGTATCAAGGTTGCCTCTTTACTAAAGGAGTTAAAGTCTGCAGGTAGATTAGATGGATGCTTCCAAAACCATCAGCATACTGTGCAAGGGACACTTAGTAGGACCACAGCAGCTTATAATCAGCCCATAAAAAACACTGAGCTCTTCAATTTTAAGTCAAGACTATAGATGATTATGTCTGCCTTGAAACCACAGGCTGGAGCCCCCTGTTGTGGCAGATGCTCTGACGTGGGAAGACAGGCAGTTTAGCTGGAGCTGCACTTGCAAAGTGGAGTATTAGTTTAGCTGTAGGGGATTTGTAGGAATACTTGTATTTTTTGTCCAAGGCCACTGCAATCCTAAATCGCAATTTTTACTCCAAGAACAAGTGTAATTGGCATTTCACAAATCTGCAAACTTAGACTAAACAGGTCTTTTACAAAATGGCTGTTAAAAATTAACTCACTTTCATGGCACCTTTAGAGGTTAGTTAAAGTTTAAGTCCCATTAAGAGACATTAGAGTGAGACACAAATGTCATGACATGTCCAAGGCCACTTAGCTGTTGTAACAGAATAACAAGTAACAGCAGGTAATGAGAGGGTCTGGCTGTCTTCTGTATTCATCATATGCTGACATCTATATTCATCTCATGCTTCCTTCACTTCCACTGTCCCGTAGCAATTGTATGTGACTTCAAACCTGCAAACACTTGTACCCAATTAGCAGCCTTTCAGTCAATGGTCTCATTCAGGTTTCTCAATTAATGGTGGCTTTTACCAGGTCCCTTGGCCATTTGGACTCAACAGAATATTTATGCGAGAGCCAGTGATGGGGGACTAGCAGGACTCGTGTGGGCTGATGTTCCATTTTATGCCTTTGTAATGGAATTTTTTTAAGTATTTGCTTCTCTGAAAAAATCCTGTCTCACTTTTCTCTTGAGCTGGTATTCTCAGTTAATAATTCTGCTTCATTTAAAGTTAATGCCAAATTAGTGCTATTTTATAGGGTGTTTGCTTTGTAAATGGAGAGCTGGTAAATCAGTGTGCTAATTTCTGTTGTCACCCCTGTGTTTAATTTTGTTTTTGTCAGATGATTATCTGTTATGTACACAACACTGCAGTTTCATACTTGTCATTTGTCTCGCTCAGTTACAAGATCTTTGTCGCACTGCTGTCTCAAGGCTTCTTGCTTAAAGACATCTGACTGCAGCAAGCTTACAATTATTATGTTATAAGCCTAAAAGATATGAAGTTGCAAAAGAGGAAGAATACTTTAAATATAACTGTGCATTTTAGTATGGTTACTGAGTCATTGTTTCGGTTTTATACAGTACATATTTCTGGCTAGTGTAAAATGCACTAAGAACCAAATTTAAAAACCTTCTGCACCTCCTGTTTCCATCTAAGATGTTATTTATGTTTTTGGCTTTGTACCCTGAGCTAAATACAGAATGTGTAAAGACTGTTAATTAACCCTTTGAGACATGAGTTTTCCATCATTGTGTGGAACAGGAATATGTTTTTAATTAGGTAGTAAAACTCCCAGGATTTATACTCTCAAAATTTGCTCCATAATGAAACCAAGGGGAGTACATGTTAAATGAATTAAGGGGGGGGGGGGATGGGGGGGGACGGGACATGGACATGACAAATAAACCCACACTCTGCATTTCTGTGTCTGAGCAAAGCTAAAATTGTGTCACACTCCCACCAAAGCCAAGAAACTCAAATTTAAGGCCAGTGGTACATTATTAATGCAAGATATTTTAATGAACGTGATCAGGTTTAGACACAACTTTTCTCACTTGAAGGGGCAGCCTCTTACTCTTTCTTTTTTCTCTTTTCTCTAACATTTTTTGGTAAGATCTGTTCATGACCTTAGGAATTCCCCAGGATGCCCAGTATTCTCCCAATACGGTGGATCAAACAGTCAGTTAAAGAAGGGGCTCTGCGTAAAGCTGAGCTGGGCTCAAGTCCAGCAAAATGTTTGAGCACTTGTCTAACGTAAAGCAAGTAAATAGTCCTGTTGAAACCAATGGAATTAGTTGCATAACTGAAGTAAGCCACACACTTAGGTTAGTGAATTGTGGCCCAAAGAATCACTCTGGCTGTTTAATGATAAAATGGGGTATTGGTCTTGTGATGTGCCATAGCCCAAAAGCAACAGAACACTTCAGTTTGGGGTGTAATCTTACCTGCAGTATTATTTCAATCCTTAGTTATAGAGAGACTTTAATATTGATGCATGCAATAAAACATGCTATAAATAAAAAAGTTACCAAAGCACAGGGCTTGTGTTCTTATTCTGCTGTATTTGCTACTCAGTCATTTCAATTTTAAATCAGAAATTCCAGAAATGCTTAATTCAAGCAAAGGTCTTAAGGGTCTGGAAAATATAATGTTTTAAATAAAGGCTTGTTTTAAGTTACACAAGCACAAGGAAGGAAAGCAGTTCAAACTGGGAAGCCTGTTTGTTTTTCTTTGTGCATGTTTAACTTAAAATTAAACACAATGTATTCCTCTTTTCTTTCTTTCTTTCTTTTTTTTTTTTTTATTTTAAAGGATTTTGACAAAACCCTTCATACTCTTCTATCTTTGACTGCCAGATTTCAGCCTAAGTGATTTTTTTGTGGAGGAGTGATAAAGCACTAAAAATAGCAGTTCAAAGTAAATGTCTCCAGACCAACTGAAAAGAGTTTCAGCTGTGTAACTGTTGGTCCAGAGAAGCTCCGTGGGCTTTCTGTTTGGTACAGTGCCAAGGATAATTTTTACTCTTCCCTGGAGAAAACTTCCTCCCCACTTCCCATGTCCTTCTTAATGATCCTGGTCAGAAGCAGGGCCTGATCCTGCTGGCTTCTTAGGAAAATAGACCCACTGCTCAGAGAGATTTGTGGTCCAGAACCTGTAAAGATTAAAAGAACAAAACCTGAAATTCAACAAATTGGCTTGACTGTGATCATGTCCCTAGGGCAGTTGTTTGTGCCTATGCTAACTGCGTATAAATTGATGATATTCATACTTTGTCTAAGCT
This sequence comes from Falco cherrug, assembly GCF_023634085.1. Lineage (NCBI taxonomy): Eukaryota > Metazoa > Chordata > Aves > Falconiformes > Falconidae > Falco > Falco cherrug. The sequence continues at coordinate 21,420,241 of NC_073709.1, read as the reverse complement.
AGTATTCCTTCCAAGAGTTGGTGTAAATGGGCCCCCAAGTTGAAAAGTGATGGATAACCAGGTTCATAGGGTAGGCAAGGAGTATCTTTGGAGGATTGTCGAGATTTAAGGTACAAATACATGTATTTAGATAGGTGTGAAGCAGCAGGGATTTAAAAAATAGCACCCTGTCCTCTGCCTTCTGCCACAGAGTTTGCCACAAAGCCACCCAAACAGCCACACCAACATGATGGGGACAGGGCAGGCCATGGTCACTGCTCAGCCGAAGAGCTGGCATGAACTAACTGGAGGTGAAACACCAGCTTTAGATGGTAAAACCAGTTGACTACAGAAGCACAACTCAGACAAATTAAAATATTAAAACTTGATTTGAACAAATTATAATTTTGACTGTATGCAGTAAGCACATTTTTAATGCTCTCATATTAAAAAAACCCAACTTATTGTTTATTATTTTATATTACATAAAATCCACACGTTTGGCTTGTCCCCTGTTTCAAAGCAGAAATTTTCAGCTAGCCGGTGTTTAGTCCCTATGGTCAGAGCATGCTGACTGGCTGACAACTGTGACGTCAAATGTACCACTGGATGGTCACATTTAGTAAAGAAGTTGTGATAAAATACAAAGGCATATTGATGAAGTAAGCTTACGTGTCTGCTTCAGACCTTTAGATCCCTCAGTATGTTGTTTGTGCATCACCTGAGATATTCAAGTACACAAAGCTGGCACTGCACTCTAGCACTGAAAGACCTGCACCTCTGCACTGGGGTCATGAATAAATAAATGAGCATCAGGTTGGAAATGGGGATAATGCCTCTGTTAAATCAAGGTAATTGCCTATTGTGCTAGTTTCATCAGCTCAGTGCTTCCTTCTGCTCTGCTTTCTGACCTTTTACTGTACTTCGGGGTGCTCTGATGAGAGGGCAGATCTGGTAGCTCACTTCTGTTTTCCCTTTTGGCTGCTCTTTGGCCTGATGCTCAGGCTTGCAGTCCCATTAACGTCATCTGTTTTTTCTCTGATCCCTTGACTGATTCAGTTTGCTAACAAAGAAGAAAAGTATTTGGTGGTTGGTTTTTTTCTCTATTAGTGTTCTGTTAATTTAGTGTCCTGAGTCCTTTCTCAGAGGGACTAGATGAATATGCCATCACTAGGACGCAAGCAATATGCTAATAGCAGTAAAAATTTTAACCTTTTAACAGTTTTTTAAAGTATTTCTCTGATGGTTGGTACATCAGTATCTTCTGTGTTGCAGGTGTTTCTATTCTGGTTTTAAATATCAAACCTTTTTAGCTAATGTGAACTTTTGAGAGGAACACCTGAATTGTAGTTGTATAGTGACTAAGCATTTGAAACACCTGAGCTGCCTCCTCCAAAGTCTTTTACCTTGCATAGTCATTTACACTTGCTCAAAGTGGGTGCAAAATGTGACCTCATCAACTAGTAATGATTTACAAATGTGTAAATGACTACACAAGCTGCAAAGCTGTGTGAAAATCTGGCTTCTTATCTTGGATAATTAGGGAGAAGCCATTACACTTTTTAGAAGATGTCTGGCAGGCTGCTCCTTTTGCGTTCAAGCAGTTCTTGCCTTGTTCTACTGATGCTAAAGTTCAATGGGGAAAACAGAGAGAAGGTAAGATGTACCCTATAGGCTTGTGTGCTGTTTTGTATTTTCTTAAAATAACCATGAATTGCTGAACAAGCTGCAGTATAGCAAAGGGGATTATAAATCAGGCTCCTTTGTGTTTTGTCTATGTGTTATACTGGTTTAGTAGTTAAAAGTCTGAAGTCTCTCACTCGTTATTGTGGTATGATGGGAAAAGGAGCACAATACAACTACTTGCTAAAGCATATGGTTGTTCTCCCATGTCTTTGTTACCTCTGATACTGGAAAATCAGAGGTGGTTGCACAACTGCAATCTGGCCATTTGTGGCTTTCTGACCCTGGCAATGAATAAACAAAGCAAATAATGCTCTTTTTTTTTTTTTTTTTGGGGGGGGGGGGGCGGGGTCTGTTTGTTTGCTTTTCATTGAGAAAGCTGCTATCAACATACAAGTGCATGATCTCATTTTTGCTGTGTCTTTTTGGGATGCAGCTGGGCCAAAACATTTTGCTTTGTTTTAGTGTGCAAGTGGACTATAACAGTGTGCTGCTATGCTTGGTTGGGCTCTGTGAGCACTGTACTGTTCTCACTTTATCCTTTGCTTCTTCTATCTTACCATATTACCTGTGTTCCCACACATTTAATGTATCACGTTCACAGACCTATACTACTGATGTAAACTGTTTCCTGATATTGTCTCTTGCTTTCAATTTGGTAGGATCAAAACATTCTAATATGATTGAAATACTATTTGTGGAAATACAAGGAAAGAGTAATTCTATACTCTGCCTATCACAGTAAAAAGTTGCCTACAGAAGTTATGTAGAAAAATCTTGGCTAAATGTGTTATCTTTGAACACTTGGTTAATCAGAAGTTTTGTGGCTTGGTCGAGAACAAGCGTCTTGGATAATTGGGACTTATGATGGTTAAACACTGGAAGACTTTCTCAGAAACGCAGTGAAATCCCTGTCCTTGGAGGCTGGGTAGTTTAAACTTTGCTGGTACTTACTGGTCTAATGTAACTCTTAAACTGGCTCTGCTTGGACTGAGGGCTTAGGCAGACAACCAGAAATCTTTCCCAGTCTCAGTTACTTTGTGTTTCTGTGTTTTCTAAGAAGTGCTCTACATCTGCAGTTAGTGCTTTTGAGTCACAGGCTAATCTTTTGGCCCAGAGGAGTACCGTTTATAAGCTTTGATACCCAGGCAGTGATGATTTTTAAGCAACATGTTAAATGACCTCAGCAGGTAACTGTGTACTGACACTTGTGCTACAACATATAGCTGGCATGTTTTGGTGGTGCAGTCACACAAGTGGCTGAGAACTAAATGCAGTTAACATGGAGACCTGTATGTAATTCTGAAGTTAGACTGTTTCATGCAGGTGTGGGGTCAACTGACTGCTTCCCTAGCCAGCTTAATTCCGTGAAAATCCTCATCCCACCTGTCACTCTTATTGCTCGCTAGGACTGTATCCATCTACAGAACACATCTTCTACCCCTGAAAATTCTTTATCCCAAACAGTGTTATTTTGTGAAAGGTATACAATTATAATATTTCATTAACTCCATGAAAGGGAAAAATTCATTTGTACCAGATAAATTTGAAAAATATTTCTTGTGGAAAAAGCAAAGCTGATACATTGCATTTCTTGTAGCATCTGAATCAGCAGGCTGTTTGAAATGTTATTTGCAAAGTAAGTGAAATATTATAAAGATTATCTCAGACAACATGTGATTCACTACTGGTTTCATGTATTTTATTTCTGTGTCTGTATGGCAACAGAAAAATAACTCATTGTAGGTCACTCTTCATGTGCAATTAGAACTGCAGTGCAATGCTTACAGGCCTTTGAGCATATGCAGATGTGTCTGAGAATCAAGTGTGGGCTATATTTCCTATAGAAGTCCAAGATAAAGTACATGCTATGTAAAGTTTATACATTTATTACAGTGTTGCATGGAAAGGCTAAGACTATACCAGGAAACTCAACAGGTCCTGCTCATGGCCTTGAGCACTCTTCTGCAGGTGCCCCGCAGTGTTTAAATTGTGAGCATGTTTCCTGGCACAATTTTGATCCATACCAACTGGCAGTCTCCTAGGAAGTCCTTGGGCAAGCTCCAAGGAACGGCATAGGCCGGGGCAACACCCACCAGGCAGTAAGAGGCGGGCACGCGTTTAGGGTAGGGGAAAGCTTTAGCTGTATGGAAGGTGAACTGTGTCCTGCCACTTGCTCTTGGGGCTCCTTCAGAATAGACAAAACACTTTGGATTTTACTCTGTAAGATCGCTTTAGTTCTTGCTGGACAGTTTTCAAACATAAACTTTCCTCTGAGTTGTCCTCATCTCCTTTGAGGCCAGCTCTGTACTAGGGATGTCTGCCAGCATAGCTGTGTCAGTCTGCATACGAATAGGTGTGATTCCTGACCAGCACAGCAATCCCAGCTGAACTGTCTGATAGGGACACAACTGCCCTGTCAAATTATTCTGTAATGCTAGAGCTGGTTTAGTTTTATCAAAGTACTGAATAACTTTATAGCTGTGCCCGAGCTGTAACTGAGAGTGCCGCATTCCCGTGCCAACAGAGCACTGCAGCTCGAGATGCAGCCTTAGGCAGAGCATAATCCAAGGATTGAAGTGATACAACTGGCCTACAAGGTAGTTTGCAGGTGAGTTCTGTTACCCACCATCCACCCCCTGGCAGATTCTACAAGCAAACATTCATTAGCCCTGCAAGCTCTCGGTGTAGGTTTTTGCATGCTTATTTCTCCCGTACAAGCAGGAGCATGTTGTATATTGGCTCAGTTGCTGGAGTGAAACTCTGTTTGAACTTTTTTCCAATCCAAATGTGAAAACACAGCTAACTGAAAACATAGTTCTTGGTCTAAAGGAAAAGCAGCTGCAGTTGTGCAGTTATTTTTTTTTCCAATGCATGCCAAAAAGGTCTGCAAAGACCTGTGTGGGAGAGGAACTGTAAAGTTTCCCATTTAATCGTTAATAGGAACCATTTTTGTTGGTGGCTGGTACACTGCTGAAAACTGGCAGAGCAAATCTATTTTTGCACTCCATGGACCAAACTCGGCTCTGGGATAAGGAGACTGAAATTCCAATGAAGAAAATAGGAAAAGGTGCCCGTGTGTGGAATTATTTTTACTCTAACCATATGGGAGAGAAAGAGAAACACTTATGTTGCCCAAACCTTAGCACAAAGGCAGGGATATCTTAAGACTGAAAGTCAGAGTCTCCTTTGTTGAAGCTGATTCATCAAAGGACTCTTCTTTGCCAGAGGCCATAACAAGTCTTCCTCATTACCTATGACATAAAGCAGAAAGGTTAGTGCTGATCAGGTCATTGTGACATCTGATCTAGCACACCTACTCTGTGGTGCAAGCTGCTAGCCTGTCGGTGTTTGCTCATAGAAGTGGGTGGTCAGGCTGGGGTTTAAAGCTGAAAAATTAGTGACCCTGCTGTAGTAATGGGCGGGGGTAGAAAGCATGGAAACGTGTACGTGATCTGATGATAAAGTATGTCAAAGATGTATAGTTTGTAGAGGTTTGTGGGTATGGGAGGAGGTGCTAGCTGTGATTCATAGTTTATTTATCCTTCTCTACTCCTGAAGTCTCATAATTAGTAATTGTTAATTATTATAACCTCACATATGACTTTTTTTTTCCTGAAACAACCTTTATAGACCAGGTAGATGTCTGAATCGTTAAGGAAATTTTGCATCCTCACATGAACTGCTTAGATGCATCATACCTTACAGCAGATGTATTGCTTTTGTAGTTCATCAGCATTCAAAAGGAGGTTAAGGAACAAACTGGGTCTTGGGGAAGAGAAGCTTCTATCCATCAGTCTTGAGCAGGCAGCAGGACTAAAAATGCTTAATTGTAAGTTAGTGCATGCCCTGTTTCAAGCAGCAACGTTGTGGTGAAAGAAAGTATTTCTTAGCTCCTGTGCTATTCCACCCTTGAGTAATGACTTCTGTTCCCTAATCCCTATAGAAAGAGACTCGGTGAGGTAACACTGGAGCCGCCTTCCACAACTGGAAGGTTTTCCTGTACTAGGATAATCTTTTTGCTGCCCCTTTGGACAGTTTTTAGATACCATAATGCATCTAGAGCACCATCTGTTGAAAATGCAAGGCAGTGTCCATCACAAGGGTAACGGGCGTTGCTTTCCTCGTGGGTGCCTCTCCTCAGATACACATGCCCTGTCTTCCTGCATGAGGCTGGATCTAAGGAGATATCTCCAGGAACCTCAGAAGGGACTTCAGGAAGGGATCCACATGGTCTGAGTCTGCATTGCCACCACTCCCAGGTGCTCACAGGTTGACTGGATCCACCGTAAACATCAATAGCCTTTTCTTGGAAGGAAGGGAGTGAGGGAAGTAATATGATGTGGGGTATGATGGAGTACATGTAGTTTGGAGGTCCAGGGCTGGGACAGGATGTGACAACAGCTGAGACTTAAGCCAGTCATGTCACTGCTAGCATCTAGTAACAAAAAACCCAAAACCAACCAAACAAAAAAGGCTAGCATAGCTGCAAGTCTTTGTCTTTGGACTTTTTGGCAGGGATAGGAAACATTAGCACGTTTATGAAAGCAAGGTATTCAGAGACAAGCAAGAAACATTTAGCCCCTTTCATGAGCTACACATCTCATATTTTTATTTGCCCAGATCCTGGAGTATTTGGATCTAATCTTTCTGTCTTTAAAATCATGACGCCAGAAAGCACCAGCTCTGAATGCACAGTCTGGCCAGACTGCTGGATGAAGGAAAGGCATATAATTCAGGAGCAAAAACATTGCACTAGAGTTTCTTGTGTTTGCTTCAGAAAAAGCATCATCATGGGCAAAGATCTTGTGGGCAAGACTTCTTGTTTTGTTGACTGTCTGCCCTTTATGTGTCTCTGCTCCTCTGGGTGGTGGCACTATTGAGGTATTTGTTTGTCTAGAAGAATGGGTGATGGGACAGATTAGAAAATTTATGCTAATCATTAGAATTCATTCTCATGGTAGCAAAGTGATAAACTATGGGTAATTGTCCTTTTGCATAGATTTTCTTCAAGGATTAAGTTCCCTCTTTTGACTGTGGATGAAGAAATTACAAAATTAAAGTAAAATATTGAGGTTTCTATATAATTTGCTCAAACTTGCTGCTTTTGAAGTCTGAATGATGAATATTTATGCAGATCACAGAAGCAGATCGTAGATCATTATACTTACTATTTGTATATAATATATGTAAGCTGCACCCTCCTAAATGGGTTCTTTACATCTGCAGTGTGATTAAAACAGAATAAATGTAAACATAAAGTATGCTGCATGAATCTATGAAAGTAAACAGAACCTAGAGAGGTCTCAAGACATGTACAGATGAAAATGCAGATGAACTTGGACCTTACCATACCCACTCTTTTATCACCCCACTTTTCTTCGACACAAGCCAAAAATAACATAACATTTTCCATGAGTCTGAAAGCAGAATTTTTTGCTAAAGTTATGATTCATTTATAGCCATAGTTAGATGTCAGGAAAGGCTGTCTGCGAGCCACATGCTAACTGAGTTGGTTTTCTATACACACATGCATATGTTCATACATTCCCTATAAAAAGGTGCATTTGTAAATGTGTGCGGAGAGTGCACACACACACATGCACCTAAAATAACTGATGTAATACTTGCTTTGGCAGTGTATAGAGACAGGATAATGGAATGATACTGTAGGCTTGCTTTTGTTCCAAGTTTCTATTTGTTGGAGTAGACCTAGTGCAATTTATCTACTGTATAAAAGCACAAGTATTGGGACCTGGAGGAACTGATTGAATAATTTTTTAATTCCATTGCTTATTGCCCTAACGGGAACCCCCTCACAAGGTCTGAAGGGACAAAGGCACTTCAGGATTGCTGCTGGTAGCACCACTTGCATTGAGCCAACAAACACAAAGATTATAAGGCTGGTGTAAGACAGAAATAATGACATAAAGCACCATCTCTTTTTTTCCCAGACCAAGATCGCTAGCTGTGCTGTGTTTGCACAGACTACTAGGAGTGGCCACAGAGGAAAGATACAGCTTGGGTCAGAAGACTAGTCAACACGCACAGACTTATTTTTAAACCAGTCAGGTTATTCAACCATTTTACTCATAGCTGAAAACTCGTTTCATTTATTCAGGTGAAAAGTGGCTGTGTGAGGCTTGAGAGAAGGGAAAACAAGGTTTGAAGACTGGAGAATACTGACCAGAAGTCACTTTCTGTAGCTCATTCTTCACAACTGGACTGCATTTCCCATAATATACTATGCCTGTAGGATTTCCATCGTCCACTACTTATGATTCAGCTAAAGGGAAGCCTGTGGAGGTCACTGGAGGTGAAATCTAGTATGGAGCCAGCCCATGGAGGAGAACAGAAAGAGACATCCAATCTATAGTTTTCCATGAATCATTGTGGCATCTCAGTCAGGGGCAAATTATTGCTGAACTGACCCCAAATAAATTCTTGCTTCTTGACAGCTGAAATAGCTTGACTTGGATTCACCTAAAAGTGCATATGTTGTTAAAATTTTCCTGGGGAACAGTAAAAAAAAAATATAATCTCTCCTGTAAATAATAAGGGTGTTTAATGGGAAAACTGCCTTTCAGGTACTGTCACTTTCCACCTATTCTATCTATTTCTTTCTGCACAGCATATTCAAATTGCTGAATATTATTTCAACTAATAAAAAGGATATGTAAATAATACAAAGTAATTGCAAAAAGAGGTTAAAGATTTTTTTAGATTTTTTCTTTTTTAATTGACCATACTCTTCTAACCCTTTTTAGGACTTCTCTACTGTTCTCCTCACATGGTACCAACTGTTTGCTGAGGTGTGTTTTTGACATGATAAACTTGCCGATAAAGACATGAATACTAGTATATATGCTTAGAAGGACTCCCCCCACACCCCGGGTTGTCTTTGCTATGCTGTCTGTAGGTCTATGTATCACTTATTTACAATATAAAGCACTTATTAACAGAAGTACTCAGAAGAGTTAGTGAGGTTTCTCATGTGATTCAGTCACAAAGGGGAAAAAATAACTCTTAGAACTACTCTTTCTGTCCTGGGTTTGGGTGTTTTCTTCTATTAACTGAAATATAAATGCAAATCCTGAATGAGGTTGCTTATTTTCACACTCAAAGGGTGAGGTTGGTTCCTTGAGCCAAAGCATGCTCATTTTTTTTAAACGGCCCAAGTTGATCAAGTCTTTTGTTTCTCTAATTTTAGGGAGGTTACAAAGTGAGGGATTTCTTGTAGTTTTAACTTTATTTTTTAAGACCACCTCTGGCATCAAATCTCTGCTTTAAAAAAGTTTAGTTGTTATGGTTTGGCAATCCTCAAGCAGGTCTGTTTGGACTAAAATAGCCTTATTTTTAATAAGGAAACGAGCTGAAGTAGGATGAATATAAATATGTTTGCATATAAAAATAGAGCTATTGTCTCCAGTCTATGTCTGGAGAGTACTCTCATTTGGGCACTTAATCTCTGACTAGCTTTTGAATGATTTACATATTTGGACAACCCCAGGCTCAAAAAGACCTAGATCCCAGGTCCCACTTCCCAGTGTAATGTTGCAGCCACTGAGTTATTACAATAAACATGGCTTGTGGTACCAAATGTCATTTGAAAGGGTAACTTCTGCTTGAGTGTTTGAAAAAGAAGGCAGCCTTTTGTGAAGGGATGGCCCAGGCTGCTGATCTCAAATAGAGAAGGACAACCTCGCTGTAGCAAGGAGAGAAGGGCAGAAACCCTGGGAGGGGTAAATATCTGGGGCAATGCCCTGCATTCAGCATTTTCTCTTGGGCGCTTTCAAGTAGCTGCATGCTGAACACACTTATGTCAGTTGTGTCTCCTTGTTCAAAGGCTGCTTTAACTTCTGTACTGAGGCTCCTAACTTTCATTAACTGTATAGAAATCTGAGACATCTCCAGCCTCTGGATGCCACAGGGAGGTAGGCAATATGCCATTTTATTTTAACCGCATCTGTCTAAAAATGACTTGGGAACATGCGCTCAACTGACTTGTGCTCCTTGCTTCCAAGGAAATCCCAGCTGTGATGAAGCATTTGCAGGGTCAATCTCACAATTTGGCAGTGAAGATATTAAACTGGAACAATCTTAACGAGTGTGTTTAATTTTCTATCTCAAAATTTTTTTCTTATAAAATTTCTCTTTGATGGAATCTGAAGGTTTGTTTCTTTACAAATGTATCTTTCTACAATGAGCAACATTTTCACACAGAAGGCAAAAGAGAGGAAAAAAAGGTTGTCCTTTTTAAAGCATAACTGTTGTATTAGTAACATGTAAATGAAGGGGCTGATGTTAATTTCGGAGCCTTCAAAAAAGGTTCAGTGGGTTTTATCCATTACTGCCCATGGCCCTGACTCTGCTTTTATAGAAGTCAATAGGCGTCCTCCTGACTGTTTCCTTCCATAGCTGTTTGGATCAGCCCAAGGCAACCAAGAATAGTAATGGGGAGATGCTACAAACAGTAAAATTTTAGAAGGAAAAGGGGGGGGGGGGGCGCGGGGGGGGGCGGAAGAAAAAAAATTGAGCAGCATCTGGTGGGTGCTAGCAAGACTGCCCTACTTGAGTATGATTTAAACTAAATAATGCTTTTGTGCCTGCAATTTATTTAAAGAATGCTACACTTCCTGGGTTTTCAAACTAAGATTCATGGCGTGGAGATAAGGTTAAATAGCTCAGGCAAAATCTTTCCTTCCCTCCACTGAGCAGCGCTTTGCAAGTGAAGCCTGGCTGCCAGCACTGCAGGTATGGGAAGGGGGGCAGAGGGGCTGTGCTGCCTGCTGGGATGTCACCTCCTGCCTTCCCCAGTGCCACTGACACACAGCTCCCCATCAGGGAGACTGAACAGAAGCGGAGTTTAAAAAAAAAAAAAAAAAAAAAAAGTCAGCCGGTTTCATCAGAGGTGCTTTGTGTGAGGGCCCCTCTTCCCTGCACGCAGGCTCGCACAAAAGGGCTCAGAAAGGCGGGTGACCTCCTGATCCCCCGCGATGGCCAAAAAATAAATGAGACCTAGCCCTGAGGCAGTCCCTCTGCGGTGCGAAGCGATCCTCCGCCCCATCCTCGCTGCGGTTTATTTATAGATAGCCTTATTTGTTTGTATTGTCAAGAAGCAGTAATTCCTAGATTATTTCTTAAGTGTCTAGAGAATAAAGATCAAATGCTGCCAAGTGTACACATGACAGATAAATGAGAGTATAACACCAGAATCCTCCTTTGTCATGGAAATTGTGTTGGTTTCCTGTTAAGAAAATGAAAAGCAGATGTCAAAAAACATAGCTGGTTATGTGGATACTTATGCTGTGTTGGGACAGCTTGGATTATAAAATGGTGAATACTCAGGGGAAGGAGGGTGGATTTAATGTTACCTTTTAAAAAAGAATGTAAAAAGGAAATAGAGCTGCCATGCAGACATTACTGGTAAACTAGAATATATCACCTTCAGCTTGTTGACGGGATAGAAAATATTAATGAGGATCCTTTCTAGATGAAAGTGCTTACAGCAATACTGTGAATCCTGGGCTTTTCTGTCTTACAGCAGGTCCTTTTTGTCATGAACAAGAACTTGGGTAGGTCAGAGCTCCCCCCCACCCCTCTTGGATTCCCTCTAGCTGGCAGCTGATCATCAACTTCTGGAAAAATGAATTGGTCGTGACTTTCCTTATAATGCCATTTCAAAATGGAAGGCAGGGAGAGGGAAGGGGTTAAAGCCTGCAAGGAGGAGAAGGCAGATTGCTGCTTTTGGGGTGCCTCTGCCATGGAAAGACTCCTGCTAAAGGACAGAGGACCGCTTTCTGAGCATCTCTACCCACCCTCCACAGAAGTGTTGTGTGTATCGAGGAGAGGGCAAGAGAGCAGAGGTAATTAAGCGATAGGGAGGGTGTGATGGGAAAAGGCAGCATGAGAATACGTGATTACTTAAAACACTGCCTGCTTGGGCAGTTCCTTGAAACACACATCCCTCTTCTGTGGGGGTATGAGACTATGTGAGACTTAGGATATGCCAACTGTGGTGGAAAAGGCCTGATCTTCTACCCGCCACCCCCCATTTCTCAGATGACTCTCCTGATTCTTGGCTGGTCTGAAGTCTTTTTAATGACCTGTTGCTGCCATGCCGCTTCCTGTTTGTACAGCATGTTGACATATTGGAAGCTTGAAAGACTGCCCCTGTCTTCCCTGTAATTGATATTAAATATATATATATACACACCATACATACGTATATGTGTATGTATACAGGCTCCTAGCAGGAAACCGTCAGGGTTGAGACAGGCTTCAGCTCTAGCCACAGGAGCAATGCTGTGGGCAGAGAGGAGGAGCTCCCTGTGAGGGCAACTGCCCCCAGGGACATCTGCCCCAGGGGTGGCGAGGGCGATTCGGGGTGAGCAGGGAGCAACGGGAGAGGGGAAGTCAGTGCCTGCCCCAGTGCCCTACCAGTAGCATCACTGCTGCTCTGCTTTGAAAGTAACACCAGGTCTAGCGGTGCTGTTCCAGGTTGTATTGCATGAATTTACCTTGGCCGTTGCATTGTAACTACTCCTAGTCGGTGTTCTGCAAGGGAATAGTGTATTGCGGCCAGTAGCTGCGGAGTCCCAGGGAAGGCATGTGTGCACGCTCACTGGAGAGCTTAACTGATACTTCTTCTTAGGCAGCTAAATGTGCTAGGACTGGATGTTCCTGAGATCAAGGCAGGGCATGTGAAATGCTGTCGTCTCACAACAATAATCAACATTTTCAAGAGTTTTCAGAAGTTGAAAAGACTATCTTATTTTTTTATTAGACAAATACTCAGCTGTTGTGTTTTTTTCTTCAAGTGTCCTCTATCTTTGCCGTTTTATTTTTCCGTTTGTCTTTTTTTCTCTCTCTGTGGTTAACAACTAGTTGCAGGGGTGCATGTATGTATACGCAAGTTTTTTTTATATAAAAAGAGTAATCTAACGTTGACTATCTGGCTGCAGTCTCAGTGGGTTCTCACATGAACAGCTTTGCTGAAGTTGCCTATATTCATAGGAAGGTGGCATGGGTTCAGTATATAGGTAAGAGACAGATTTTAACACCACATGCAGCCAACTGCTATGAATTACAATGCAGACTTCTTTATTTACCCTGGGAAATCTATATTTTCCCCTGTTACACATGCATATGGTAACCTCAGCATGTGCTTCCTTTTGATTCTGCTTCTTCTCTTCCTTGCTCATCAAATTCTTCAACCGGTGCAGTGAGGACATGCAAGCTCCAGATTCCTAGGTGCGATGAAAAGGTCACATCCTCTTTTCAGTTGCCGCTGTTCCACTTCTAACCTCAGGACTGCAGGTTCGGAGTAAGTCTTGAAATGTCCAGGGCCTTATTTTTTGGATGAATATCCAGTGATATTTATCTGAATCATTTAAGGCAAAACTATATTGGAAAAGAAGAGCCCTTTGGAGTATGTTTCCTCATTAATTACACTCGGAACGGAAATATTTCATGTTTTGCTTTGGAACTTTGCTGTTTTCACATCCATTCCAGGTAGAAACTGAAGAAAAAATGTATGAAAATGTCTAGGCTATTACTTGTGCTATCTGGTGACTGAAGTGGAATTATACTGACGGTATATGGACTAAATGATCAGAGCACCCAAAATGGTTCAGGGAATTACTGTTTTGTGGGTTGGGAGGTTTTTTGTTGGTTTTCATTTTTTTTTTATTTTAATTAAAGACTGTAGCAGGAGTACCCCTTGTGACAATTGCTTCAGAAAAGTAAACTGGAGAGGCTCGGAAGCTATCCTAACACCCTGAGGGCTATGTGTCTTTTCAGGTCACATTTAATATACTTTCAGACTACAAAACAGAATCTTCCCCTCTGCTGACACGCCGCAGGCATGAGTCTTTCGGCACAGGAGGAGGAGATGGGTTTCCCAATGGGTTCTTGTCTGTGGTGCCTCTTGGTGGGCCAAAGGGTTCATTAGCAAGAAACTTAAGTCCAACAGGGACCTGGTGGCTGGTTTGGTCTTCTCTTTGCCGGTTTAACAGTGCATTGACTTGCTGATTCTGAGTAGGGAAGAGCTATAAAACTTTATATCCCCCAAATATGATGATCTACCAGACCTAAATATGATTAAAATATTAACACCCACTAATATCTTGGGAGGTTTTGTTTAAATCGTTGCTGTAGGAATGTTTGCCTATGGAAAAATTACTTGTATGAGAGAAAAGTTTTGCTTCTGATTGAACAAAGTTACCGGGAAAATTCATTTTGTAGTGTCAAAGAGAAGTGAAGTCACTTTATTTTTCCCCAGTAGAAAGAAAAACAGCGCACCTGGGAGGAGGAGGCTGGGTTAAACCGAAATTTAAGTGGCTTCCCCTGGATTTTAAGCTGCCACCTTTGCAGAAGCGCTGTTTGCCCGGCGGGGCCGGGGTGCGGGTCGCTGCGCAGCGCGCCTCTGCCGCGGACCGGCCGCAGAGCCGTGCGGGGCTGGCACAGGCGACCGCCCGCGGGGCTGCAGCGAGGCGCCTCGGCAGGGAGGTGGCGCTGGCGCTCCGGGATTGGGGGTGCTGGCGGCGGAGCGCGGCCGGGGGCACCTCCGGGGCAGATTCTATAGGCTGCAGCGAGTGGGAAAACAACTTCCCTGCAGCTGCTTTATGTTGTTTGGGGTTTGGTGATGGTGGTGGTGGGGGGTTGTTTTTGTGTGTGTGGTTTTTTGTTTGTTTGGTTTTTGGTGGGTTTTTTTTTTGTAGTTTTTGTTTTTTGTTGGGTTTTGTGTGTGTGTGTGTGTTGGTGTTTTTTGGTTTGTGTGTATTTGGGGTTTTTGTTCCGATTTTTTTGTTCCGATTTTTTTTTTTTTCTTTTTTAATGCCTGGCACTTAGAAATCTTGCTCCCCTGCGAACAGGGTCCTCTCTTCTCCTGTGGCATGCCGCCTCAGCTAGCCCACCTCACACAGCACCAGGATTGCACCCCAGCCCTCACCAGCCCCGGGAGGCTGTGGGGCACGATGGGCTGCTTTGTAAGGGGGGCCGTGGTGGCTTTGGGGGTGACCTCTGTGAGCGGTGGTTTGTTTTGGTAGGGTGGAGGACACCGTGCCCTGAGGGGGACCCCGCCCCTGGTGTCAGCGCGGGGGTTTTGTAGTTTTGCTGACTGAAATGCTCAGGGAGTAACTTCAAACTTTGTTCTTACAGCTACCTTTTTTTTTTTCTTTTATTTTCTTTTTATTTCCTTTTTTTTTTTTTTTTCATTTTTGGGCCCACCTCTTGCTGCGTTGTCTATAATTCCATGTGTTGGATACAACTTCGTCAAGGTGAGGTGTTCCCTCTTCTCAGGCTGGCCATGTGACAGGCATTAATGAAAGTTGAGAGTGAATTGGATTCGCTTTAACCTTGAACTTCAAGGCATAAAAATTCATTGTCCTTTTCTCTCCCAATGCCTTAGTTATGGTATTTAACCAATTATTTTGGTGAGTACCGACTATTATACATTGCAGGGCAAATGACTGCTGTTATTTTCAGTATGCTTTAGGGGTGCGTGCATGGAATATACATAAAATACATGCTCCCACTTGCAAGGTGCTCTATGGTGCCAAGTATTCTTCCTTCCAAGACCGTTTCCATACTTTGACATAAATACTAACTACAGTTTTCATGCACCATTAAGTATAGGATATGAAAGGGTTAAATCTCTATTGTCAGTGGCCAGTGTGTACATAGCTGCATTTTGTTCTAGACAGATATTAAAAAAAATTGCGAAGACATTAAAAATTCAGATTTTTAAATCTTTTTTTTTTTTTTTTTGTGGAGGGAGTAACGTAGTAATAAACTTGTGACTAGGATAGCACTTTATTTATACTAATATATCTCTTAAGCCTGTGGGGGAGGGGTGGGAGAGCTGGGGAGAAGGCGGTGTGCCTGAACTCCAGGCTGTGTTTGGCAATTCCTCCGAGCACTTCCTGCCAGCACAATGGTTACCCCAGTATGCAATTTGTGCAAAACGGGTAGATGATTTTCTTCATAAGCGTTAAGTACAAAGGGTACTCCATGATGCCATCTAATTGCTTAATCCCCAAGGAGTTCTTCAGGCATTTATTTAACACTAATTGCATGTGTAAATGTTCTTAATTTACAGCGTGTGAAAGTTGCAATGAATGCACACAACAGAGGATGTCAAAGTGACACTTCATGGAAAGATGCAGTTAAGGCAGTGTTAAGTTACTTCTAAATAGGATTAATCATTTATTAAAGTTCAAAGCTCATCAGAGCACAGGAACAAGCATATGATGACTTGTTGTTGTTCAAAATTAACTTGTGGAGGGGAGTCATGCCTCTAAAATTTCTATGATATAACTTAGCACATTGCAGTAAATGATGAACTTAAAGAATTAAAAAGCTAAGCAGGGCGAGCAATTCAGCACAAGGCAAAGAACTTGGCTTGGCAACCGTTGCACAAAGCCTGCTTGGGCTGTTAATTAGTGCTCACATTGTAATAGAGCTGTGGAGTCCCAGGCACTGTACAGAGCTGGGGGGGGGTCCCTGCTCTAGAACTTGTACAGCTTTGGCCCACAAGATGTGGGGGGAAAAAATGGGTCTTGCAGGGCACAGTACATCCATAAAGGTCTTCGGACAAATAAGAGACATTCTTTGGAAAGGAACCCGCATTTCTGATGCCTGGTGCCCTGTCAGCTATTTCCCAGTAGTGGCATTAAAGCTTTGATCCTCTCTGTCATCTTGAATATCACCACAGTTATACGCACAGGAACACAAACAACAGCTGGCACCTGAGCTCTTGGGAAGATCTCTCAAGTCCTGGGTTCTCTCTGTATGTGCTGGAGCTCAGGAAATCATGCAATAAAGAAAATTATACTTCTTGTGACATGATTATATGCTCTAGAAACATAATTGCATGCAGGCCTTACTTTGTGGTACACAGTGCGCAAGCATACAGAAGTAGTTTTGAAGAGGAAAAACCTGATGTTTTACAGTATCCATCAACAGGAGCAGAGTTCAGGAAGCTCGTGTTTGGTCAGCCTGCCCACCCAGCTCAAACATCACCCTAAGTCACACACCTTTACACTGCTTGAGATGTATCAGCTCTGGGACTTCTATGGTTCTTCAGTGAATGCTGGTATTTATACCTGCATCTTAGTACTTTCAGGGAGGTAATAATTCCCACAGGGAGTAGTGTGATAATTCATGTGGAAAGGCAATCTAGCTAGAATTTGTCAGAATGAGTGGGAAAGTAGGTTTGGACATGAATTTTCTTGTCCATCGGTGAGATGCCTTTGAGCTCTTATTAGCTACAGGAATAATGTTGATTGAATACTACCTGTTCCAAGACTGAACATAAAATATTAATTCTCTTTATTCTGAAAATTATATAGGTGTATTCACATCCTTTGTGAATGTGTGTAAATCTTGCATAGTTTCATGTCTTCAAGTTCAGTCTTGATTATCCTTAAACCCACGAGGATAACATGTGATCATCTCTTCTCCAGCTATGCAGGGCTGTGAGGACTTTACTTTCAGACATGGCAGAAAAAATTTGTGTGTCTGATTTGCCACAAACTTCCATGGTAAAGATCAGAGCTGCAAAAAGGGCTAAGTAGCCTGTCACATTGTGTGTAGGTGTTTCCTACATAGTAGAATCCATAAGATAAAGTTTGGTGCCTTTAGTGCAGACAGAATTATATGTGTCAGAATGGTATCTGACAATATTGAGGTACAGGGGAAAGAGTCATCTGTGGCTCCTGGGAGGCCATGCTGAAGAGAGACATGTGTTTCAAATTTAGCCCCACTTCTGTACTTAGAAATGAACATTAGTAATTTTTTTTCAGCCATCTTAAAGGAGGAGCATGTAAAAACGGACAGAAGAGGAGTTAAACGTATCTAAATGCTAAAACCAGAAATTAATGTGCATGTGAATTCTGGTCCAGGATTCAAGCCAGGTCTTTTGTTAGGCTAAATGCCTTCATCCCCATGTGAAACTACTGAAGAAAGCTGGAGGAGGTTTATGCATGATGAGGAAAACCTAACTTCTCTTGCATCTATCCTGGGCCCTTTGTGATTAATGGAAAGAGTCCATTAATTCAAGCATATGCTTTTAGTCTCTAGGGGAAAAAGTGGTTGTGATTAAAAACCACCTTCTACTCATATAGTTTAATTTCCTCTGTTTTCTTCAGATGAGACCAAAAACTGGAAGGGGCATGGATGGCCCAAACAGTTTAGTTTAAAACAAAGCAGAACAGCCACAGATCTCTGCCTCCCCTTTACGCCGAGCTGTGCTGGGAGGCTTTGGCGCTCTGTGAAGGGTTGGTTTGTCTCCTTGCTCACTGCTTGCTTTTTGGCAGGAGTGGTGCTTGCTGAGCTCGCAGGTCTCTGCCGCCTCCGGAGTAAGGCGGCTGCAGGGGGAGAAGCCCACGGCTCGCACAGTGTGCTGCGCGGTCCCTGCCGAGGGAACCCATAGGTGTGAAATGGCAGGCGAGGGCACAAGCCTGTGCCTCCTGCAAGGAGGACCTGAAAGGGGAGATGTGACATGGCCAGTTGGTGGGCCTGGCTGCCTGCAAGAGGACACGGGGGTCTCTGCAGGAGAAAATTGAAAGGCCAGTGCCTTTGGTTGTCTTATGTTAGGCCAGCTGCAGGCAGAGTGGCCCCAGGACATATTTAGGTAATGTCCTCTGGAGTGCTGTGTTTAAACTGTTTAAGTTGTACCTGAACTCTAATGGAGCCCGAATTCTCACTTCTATTTCAAGAGTTCAGCCGTTTGAACTGAGCCAGGTCTTCCTGGGCTGTCTGTCCCTTTGCACAGCAGCAGTGCGTGCAGGCACCGCTTGTTCCTGTCTGTGGTCTGCAAAGGCATGTGGTCCACCTGTGAGAAGCAGAGAGGTACGGTGGTATCCCTGGAGGAAGAGGAGCTTGCTTTTCTGTTTGGGTGCTGCTGAGCATGTTGGAGGGGATGATGGGGACCAGAAAGCCACAGTGTCGACCCGGCCAGCTCTGACTTGGGGGCAGTGGTGAGGAAAGAGGAGCAGACAGGTCTCAGAGCAGATGGGAGGACCCAGCAGGGACTAGGCACTGCTGCTATACTGGGCTGTATCTAACCAAGCACCAGTGCCCTAAGGTCCTGCCTGCATGGACATGGTCGTTGAAGGAAGAGCCGTGTGTAAAAACCTTTCCTTTTTTGTCCTGTCTGATCTATTTTTTGGAAGAGGTTGTGCTTAAAGAGTCAACTTCCTAGGTTTAAATTAATTTTAATTTTTTTTTTTTTTTGGTTCAAAAACTTTTCAGTCTCTTTTGGTGAGTAAACTACAAGAGAAAGCCCAGACAGAGCTAGCTCAAAACTAGCTGGCCTAGTGTCTCACCATAAAGAACTGTAAAAGCGAATGTGATATGCCTCTCTGTACCCTCCTTAAAAACCCCTTGTGCTCCCAAGTGTGCATTTGTGCAAAAGCAAGCCTTTTGAAACCAGAAACCTATAAAAATGAATCCTACAATTAATTGCCAATGTAAAAGTAAGATACCCTTAGTATAGACAAAACCGTACCTCCTCTGGGGTGTTTATAACCCGAATGTGATGGAGAACTGAAAAGAAATCTGCCATTAGCAATATAAGCAAACTGTCTCTCATGTCATTTGAGTACCTTATTAAGGACTGTTCTTATTGACTGGACTGAGGTTACGTCTGTGGTAAAATATTATTCAAGATAAGAAAGAATATCCAAAGTCACGCCATTAATGGTTTCTAAAATTTCATCATTACAGAGTGTATGCTTATAATTACCCCATTGACACCCTTTAAATGTCTCCAGTAAAATGTGATATAAGCTTATAAGTTTCCCCAAATGAACATCTAAATGGAACTATAATGTAAAACTTTAAAAATAGGCTGTTTAAGAGAAACCTTTATTTATCATTGATTTTACTGTTGGTGGATGAGATTTTTGAAGTGGACCTAGTTTTTACTGAGACAATTGCTGTGGATTTTCACGTAGCTTTGGCAAGGTAACACTTCAGCAACTGGTTCATTTAAAATACCTTGGGACCATACAGGTGTGTATGTTTAACCTGGAGGGAAGAGGGACACAGAAAAGGACAATTACAGGATTTCTCTTCTCCCCTTCCTTCCCCCAGCCCTTGCCACTCCTGCTTGCCTGAGAGGAAAAAGCATCGCATTTCAGATCCTAGGAAGTCACACTTGCCCTGTTTGTTCTCTGATATAGGCCTATAAACAGAGACATTCAGTCTGTAAACAAGTCAGGCTTACAAAGTGACTGAAAGATAACAGTCCCCCATCGAACAGTGGGAGCAGGGGGAGGGATGATAGAGAGGCTGCAATAAAAACAGGAAGGTCTCTGTTGGTCCTCTTGAAGTTAGTGGTTAAAAACATCAAAGCGTGGGGTGTGTTTTTTTCAACCAGACTGCTGTGTCACTTTATAATTCTTCATAAAGCAACCATCCAGCCGCTAACATGCTGCAACTGTTAGTGTGAGCTGTGCTTTGATTTAGAGGAACTGTATCCAGCTCCAGGCATGTTAAGCTAAGGAATCTCTTGTAGGTTTACTTGGCATGCTGTGTGCCATTGAAGGAACTATAACTTTTCAGAGCTGCTAATTGCAAGCTGTTCAGGATTTTTTCCTTTCATTAAAAAAAAAAAAAAAACAAACCAAAAAAAACCAACAACTCACAAATAAATTGCACTCCCCTTCTCTCTTGCTCCAAAACCCAAAACATTTTCCCAGCCTCTGAAGTCTTCAGAATTTCCTACATTGAAATTTTAAGTGAAAAACAAGAAGGTAATGGAAAGGGAGGAAAAACAACTATACCGTATATATCAAAGCAAAAAGTACATATACTCAGCTTAGTTCTAAGAAATATAAATTATTCAACAGCTGCTTCAGCAAAGAGATATTTTTAAAGTTCGAAGCCAGCAGAGTGCATCAGTTCTCTTAAATGGGGGAAGGTGTTTTGTTCCCTGAAAACAGGAGATACAGAGAACTGCATGGAGTTTTTGTCTACCCTTGGAAAAGCAGCCAAATAAAGATAAGTGGGAAGAGAAGTAAGGATGGGCGGAAGCCTTTAAAGTGGGAAGAGCAGCTGCATTGTTCTGGGAGGGGAATAGTGAACTTTCATGTAAACAGTGTTGGTAGGTCCTCTCCAGTGTGCTGCACAGGCAAGCTACTCTGATTTATTGCCCACAAAACTGACTTACACTGAACAGCATTTGGGTTTAGCTTTAGCATAGCAAGAAGAGAGTGGTAACAGTTTTGCAGATGGAGAGAGTCCTCAGACCAGAGCCAGCCTTTGTCCTGTACTAAACCTGCCTGGTTTGGGGTTGGAGGATAGATTTTTATCAGGTTTTCTCAAGGGAATAGCTGCCGCAAGATTTTCCATTCCATTTCCATGTAGGGACGAGTTGTGTAGGAGGAGTTGTGGCAGCTGGGAAGAGGAGTGGAAGCAAATGTTCTAGGTGGTGGACATGTTTGGTGGTGATGGTGATGTGCTCTGGTACCAGATATGATAGGTAAATCATCATCCAGACATGAAATTTTAAATTTCCTTCAGCTGTGAATCAGGATTTTAGCCTTGATTGTCACTACTGATCAAAGCTAGCAAGCACTCTCAGCAGTGGTGAAGTTACAGCAGAGAATTGAAATGGAGGTCAGCAGTGCAGAGCTCATTCAGGGGACATATCTTTGTGTGGACTTGATGTACAGGCAGAATTTAAACAGGCCACCGATTGCATCCACAAACTGAAACACACCTGCATTATTTTTTCCTCTGGCATATCTTAATGATACACAGTCAAGTGCTTAGATGGATAACTAGCATGATTTCTGTAAGCCATTTCTAAAGGGTCTCCTTTTCTTTTTTTATTGCAAACACATCTTTGCATATACTTCCACTGAAGGGAAGATGTGTTCCTCCTTGTAGTTTTTAGCAACTGAAAAAGTAAATAGATGGCAACTTAAAATTACAGGTATCTTCAAATGAACCTGTATTTCTACAAAGTGCTGATGCTCACTTCTGAAATGTATATTTGTTTTTTATTGTCAGCTGTTCTAATAATACCTGCTCCATGTAATATCACTAATAGTAGTCAGCTACAGTAATATGAATGCATGTTTTGTCTTTAGCACAGAATAAATCAGAAGACCTTCAAAATTATTAGTTAAAATCACTTATGAGTGGTAATACACTAAAAGAAAGACCCGCAATCATTCTCTGTCCAAACTTCCATTTGTATCAGCTTAGATTAAGACTTCACTTTTAACTGGTGGGATATGCTCCTAAAGTGCTACACAGGCACTTAAAGGTTGAATGTGCACACACCCACTGAGACAAACATACGTAAAAAAAAATCAGGTAAATAAATGTAGCTTGAAGAGCATGCTTTTTTGAGAAATTCAAAAGGCTTAAGTATTGGTTCTTCAAAAAGGTGTGTGTAGTGGCCAGCTGCTACAGACAAGGGTTCCCTTAAAGTTCCTTGCAACCCTTTGCAAAAATAGTGTCTTGGTTATGTCCCAGTCAGTGTAAAAGTTAACAAGTATAATGAAGAGAAGAACTTGTCATGCCTGGCTAGGCCAGTGGCAGGAGCTAATCGTGAGAGATCATGGAAGCTTTTTGAGCACAAGTCTAATTTTTGAAGATGTAAAAGTAATGTTTTAGAAATTTACCCAAGCCGTATCACTGCACAGAGGGGCTAGTGGAAAAGGAGAATTGAAGATGCCAGGCAATTAAGAGGTTTGGGGTTTTTTGGTTGGTTTTTTTTTTCCCCCCTGTTTGCTGGCAGTGTGAAAAATTGGAGTAAATGATGAAACAAAGTATTTGCAGCATCCATCAGATAAAAGCCACAAAGTTACTTCAAAGGTATTAGTGCATCTTTTTATTTGCTTTTCGTGCACATTCATATGCATGACGTTGTGTTTGGAAGACTGTCCATGACAGAGAAATTCCAGAAAGCTTGCATGAATAAATATGAGCAAATGTTCATCACATGTTCATACCGCAAGTGGCTTGATCAGTTCTCCTGCCTGCTTTTCAAAGCTTGTTGTCCATTCAGAGCAGAGAGATCACAAAATGATTTTGATGATTGGCTTTTTGTTAATAAATACCTAAGTTCACAAGGATTCTTTTATGGACACACACATTTCAAAATATATATTACTGGGATATGGTAAAAATACAAGTAACAAATACATTGGATTTCATTGAAGTTCCTTCATGAATAAAAAAAGCCTGTTTTCTACCGGTAGTTCACACTTGTGTTGGACCACAAGCAGCTGTGAAGATTTAAAGTTCACTTGAGTATAGTGGATGCCTCAGCAATCTGCCATATTTTAGGTAGCTGGGATCCAATAATCCAATTTTTTTTTCTATTTGGCAGCTTGGTTTTTTCAATCCTTCTGAGGCAAATCAACAGTCATGAAAGTTACCTTCAGGAAGAGTTATTAATTGCAAGTTTAGGTAGTGCTAAACCTATAGATATTATGTAAATCTTACCTGCAGCAGTTTCTGTAGAAGCGGGAATGCCATCAAACAACTGAAATTAATAGAGGACCTTTCTAGTGATTTAAATCTACTTTAGTTTGGGCTGCACGTATCTTATTGACACAATAGCTCACTTTTCTCAGTGTTGTATACTCGATTGCTTGTGACTCTTCCCATCTGAGCGAATGCGTTTAGGTGCAGCTGGCAAGGCTGCAGTGCTGTGAGCCAAGGCATGCTTGTTGTCCCCACGCTTCTGGGGAAATCCACTGACTCCAGCTAAGCTAAGGGGATGTCAGCACAAATGTGCATGTGTCAAACTATCCCACAGAGTATTTGGAAAAGCTGTGGCACATGAGGTGTTCAATAGAAGCAACATCCCATGTGTGATATTCTGGAAAAAGATTGCGGGCAAACAAAAGTTTTTAGTACTCCATTAAAACTTATTTAGAAGCCTACATCAGCAAGCCCCTTTTTTTTTTGCTGCTTCATTGCGCTCTTATATTGAACATAAATATGTATGTTTTTTCTTATTTATATGTGACTGAAATAATGAGCATACAATAAATAAGAATGTTAATTACTGATAATAATAAACTGATGGGTTGGTACATGTTTTTCTTGTTTGTGAGCCTGAAGTTGTGGTGATGGCATCATCTGTAAGAGAGTGCAAAATAATATCAGTGCCGCTTCAGAAAGGTGAGCTGCTTTCTCAGTGGGCGTAGGGGAGAACAGAGAGGGCTCTATGGTTTGATTTCAGCTCACTGAAAGCCTGGGGAGCTGTGGATTTTATATGGCCAGAGCTCAGCAGAACAGAGCTTTGTCTTGATAACTCAAAATGACTAGATCATGCCTGGTAGCTGGTCCTGGAAACCTGACCCTTGTCACAGGCTGACTACATCAATTTGCAGTAGATTGATGATGTATAGACTGTGGGTGCCCCAGGGGAGGCCCAAGAAAGGCCTGAGAAACATTGTATTGTTAATCCATACCCCTCATTAGCTTCTGCTGTGCTGGATTTCAGCTAGCTGGCAGGGCTGGAGGAGTTGGAGGGAGAATGTGGCGTTGTCTGGCGTTGTTATTGTTAGTTGCCTTTTGAATGAAAGGATGTTTTAAAATACCTTTTCTCCAAAGTTTAATACATCAAAACTGGCAGGATTCTTTATTTTCCTCTCTAACCCTCTTGTCAAGTGCCTGGAATTCCTAGATTTTCTTTGTATATTCATTTAGCGCTCTCTCCTCCACAGCCCGAGCTTTATCTCTTCCCGATAACACTCTCTCTCTACCCTTTCCCAAGTAGTGGCAGGCATATTATATACGCTGTAATCAATTTACATTTCACTACCATTTGTCAGCTCTTGTGCTGTTGATGGAGGCTGTAGCCCTGCCTTCGCTGTTTCTTTATGCGCTTCTAGACGTGTTGCTTAACCATTTCTTCTCAGGGCAGCGCAAGGCTGTAGTTTTAAACGTGGTTTCCATCAAACAGTAACATCTTTGTCAAACTTCAACAGAATTAACGTTAACTTCCAAGGAAGTTTTGACTGCCATCATAAAAATGTTTGATTAGTGTTAATAATTTATTAAATTGGCTTGTCCTGACACTGCCAACATGCTGGAAACCTCTCAACCATTAAAACATTAACAGAGGCTGTAATACAATGCTCCTTCTGTTCCATGTTTTATTTCAAGACCACATTCTTACAAGCCTGGTTCTGTGGTGTGCCAATATGCTCTCATTAGGACTGCATTAAAAGATGAAATATGACAAATATTAAAAAGCGTGGGAATATGGAGTAGAGCATGGTGGGTGTAGTTTTGTGGGCAGCTTTGCTGCGATTAAATTTTTGCAAAGCAAACCTGTTTTTGCAATATAGGGAAATAAAAGTACTAGGCGAGTATGTAACTGAAAGAGGCCAAACGTATTTGATTGCTTCATCCAATCCCCTAAAATACATAAACTTTAAGTTTCTACTAAGATGTGAAAGCTGATATTGGGCCTGCTTATGCTGAAGCATGCTATTCAATTATATAAGAAACAAAGTCCTATTTGAGAAAAGTATTAACACCTTGAGAATAGATTGATCAAATTTTTATTTGACCATTTACATCTGCACTTGAATTGCTGGTGGTAGGAGCTCTCCTGTGTTCTGCCAGAAACACCTGCTTTGGCTCATGCAGACTCAGGGTTTGCATGTAACTTGTTCCATATAAAAGGCTATTTCAACAATAACAAGAGTTTGGTTTATTTTCCAACTGGATGGAAGATAGTTGAAATGGAGGCTCAGTTTATTTTTTGTAATTTGCTGATAATATCAGCGAAATTAAATAAGCAATTTAACTCCCCCCTCCCCCCTCTACTTGTGTAGGAGCTCCAACACTGCCTCAGATGTGTAGACTGAGGTTGCAGGTTGCATCAGTGAAGCACAGAGATGTTTCATTTGTCCATCCCAGTCATGAATATATATTGAGAACAGTTTCAGTACCTACCTTTGAAATGTAATCCAAGGCTTTTGAGCTTTGGGAGTGAACTATTCCATAATTATTCATAACAGCTGGATTAGTTCCTTCTCAACTCTTCTCTTTTTTTTGTACCTGAAAAAAATGATGGGTACATTGGTGAAAGTTCTATTTTATTTTACAAGAGGAAGTAATCCAAGCTAGTCATACCTATATGTCCCAAAGTCCATGTGTTTTCAAATTAAGACAAAATCTTTTAGGCAGAGTTTGCTTAATTTCTGTATTGTATCATTCCCAGGTACTCAGCTTCCTGGAGTACAAATACGAAGTAGTTGACCTTAAGTCAGAGGTTGGGCCCCTTCTTCCATTTAGTCTCCACTGATTTCCCTTTTCTGTTACGTGCAGGACAATTTAAAGGAAACCATTAACACAGAGCAGCCTTTTTGCAACTCTCTAACCTTCAGAAAGTTGTTCTTAATAAGCTAACAACACTGCAAATGCTAATCTGTTTTATTATGTACTATGTATTGTATGATGTTTGCAAAAAGTGTGTAGCAACACTGTATTAATATGTGCAAAATAATTAATTGTTTCAGCATCAGAAAGTAATAATCCATCAGCTCAATAAATTCCCAAAAGAAATGCCATGTGTGTGTGTGTTCAGGGAACAGACTGAGTGTAAGCACTGAAACTGTGGCTCTGGAACTGCCAGGAATAGTTACTCTTGCCTTTTTATGCTGTTGTTTGCCTTTGAAATTTTTTCCTAATTATTTGCTGTTAATAATGAAAATTGTTGAATATTCTAAAAACCTCAAAACAGTTAGCTTATTAATTGCAACAGGAAGATAAGCAGAGTAAGTGACAACTGTGTGATATGAGATATTAAAGCACGACATTTCAAATGTCTTTCCCCTTCCTCCTTCCTGCTTGCTAAAGTCACCATCCATCAGACTGTTTCGTCATGGTTGGAGATCCTGTGTGTTGTTATTAGGAGCATTAGACAATTTGTACCTCGAGGTATTTACCTCGGTTCTTGGCTGGAGTGGGATACACTAAGGCAAGTACTTTAAGTGCTAAGAAATTTCAATCATATTAAGAGAATCCTCAGCTCTCAGCTCCTCCTGTTAGCGCGCTACATGTAAATGATCTATGAGTCTTCCCAAATTAAAAAAAAAAAAAAAGTTCATATATTACGGCCCCAGAAAAGGCAAGGTGATAAATCTTATATTCGAGGTTAATACATTTTTATTCACAGCTACTGCATTTCCATGCAGGTTTTTTTCCACAGTAAAGAGTTGGAAAATTTTGAATAAAGTCCATAAACTAATTATTTTCAGTTCCAATTTTGTTTCTTTTCTAATGGAACTCCTGACTCAGTGATTTTTTTTTTAAATGGCCTGCAGTTACATGCCCCTGAGTGTGGTCTAATGAGGGTTGGAGGGTGCCTCTTAGATGATTTTGGAAAACTAAAGGGAATTTATTTCCTCTAGATATTCAAACTAATTATTCTCTGGTTTTATATAAGAACAATCCTCATATATACGTTGACATTCTCCTCAATGGCACTATTTTCCTGTCAACAGCTTTGATGTACACACATACTTACAAAAAGTCTAAGTTTTGGAAGCAGTGGACAATAGATCCTGTCATGGTTCTAGTTGTTTTAATGGTGAGTTTGAATACAGTTGTATGAATGAACTGAAATTCAACAATGGAAGAGAACCTCTGTTCAAAACAAAGCCATGATTTTCATCTCCTATTATTTTTACCTGCCTTTTATCCATATTTCCATCATCTAAGGACAGTGCAGTTAATGAAAAAATGCACCAGAAATACCTCTGACACGCTTCTCTGCTTATGTGCTGTGACTTGATGCTTGAATTGATATTGCCTGTTACCTCTATCTCTGGTTCTTAATGTCTGTGTGTTTGGTGACTTTGTTTATCCTTCTGTTGCACTGGCTGTTTCCATTGAGGCTCTCTCAAATCAGGTGTAAGCAAGACTGCATAGTTTGCTCTTTTCACTGCCTTTCACTACTAGCTACAAAATCACGTTCTTTTAGGATTCTGGCCAGCCGTAATGCTAACAAGAGGAACTATTGCCCAAATGTCTGATAGTTCACAGTGTGTTAGAATGCTGCTTCCTTATAGTTGACTTTGCCTAGCATTGACCTGGAAAGTTATGGACGCTAGCACTCGTGTTCTTTGACTACATCAAGTAATCTTCAAATCTCTGCAACAGAACAAATCCTGACAGTAATCCTGTATGTAGCTCTGACATTGTTTCCTCTAGAGGAAGGTTTCTTCAGTTATTAGATTAATAAATGCATATTATACAGTTAAATGACTTGTATGACACTGCAGTCCAAGAGTATATTGAATGAAAAAAAAACCCCAAACTCAACCCCCAGGAATGCAAACAGATGAAACGGATGAATTTTTACTAACTCAAAACTAGGTGCATTTTTGACTGTCAGTTTGCTTCTTCATGAAAAATAAACACCACATGGCAGAATGATCCAATATGGAAACTGCAATCCAGCACAAGGCAGAACAAGAGGACATAAAATATAGGATGGCTCAAGACTGCTCATGGGGGGATAAATAAATGACAGTGTAGAAGAAAAAAATCAGCAGAAATAGCCTACGCTTAAATAATAAATGAGTAATGAAAGTTAGTCTTAGAGAAGCATGAATTTCAAAGATAGTTTTGAAAAACAGGCAACAGGAAAGGCAATGCCATCTGAAAATGAGAAGGCTGGGAACTAAGATGTAGCAATGAGAGAACATCAAGTATTAGATCTCGTTGTTTGTAACTAGGAACTGAAACACAGCTTAGCATGCTGCATTTCTTGCTTTGTTTCCTGCTGCAATAAGGTTGTGTATTCCAACCTATTATAAGTCTAGATTCATATTTCTTCTTATTTCTCTAGGTCCAAGTCTTTCTAGACATGAATTTAACGGTATGATCAGTACAAAGTCATCATACAAGGTGGTGCAAATCAGTAATGTTGTCTGCATAAGTCATGGTTCCCTAGCTGTTCAGGAGTTTTAATATTTCTGAAAGCAAACTGTTGTTTTATTGTTCACAAAGCCTTTGAGTGGTTTGGGTCAGTCTTTTGTGTTTCTGTGCTGTCTTTCTCTCTCTCTTTTTTTTTTTTTTTTTTTTTTTTTTTTTCTCCTTTCCCTACCTGCTTTACTTTGTCAGTTTTTTTATATTGAGAGCTAGGCAGGAAAAATAGAAATGCAGATGCTGAGTATTTTCTTTCGCATATTCAATCAAATTATCCACAGAGTAGTGTCTGTCTTTTAAACTGTGATTCCACTTTTTCTTGTAAATGGAGGCAGAAAAAGCCAAGGCAGACAAGAACTCAGAATGTTATCCTGCTTCTGCATAAAGACTTGTGTCTGACAGTTGATGCAGTGCAGTCTTGTGTTACAGGAGTTTCATGTGCAGAGTTCAGGAATTATAAAAGTGTTCCACAAATAGTTAATATTTAGCTATGATTATTTAATTTGCACTGGTATTGTATGGGCATCTTTAACAGGAAATGATGAACTTTGTGCCTTTCTAGTAAAGACGTTATCTTTATTAAAGGATCCCTCAGAGCTGCAGTATGGGAGTCCTTTTAAATGCAACTGCATTTGAACCTGTTTGAAATCTTTTTAGCATCAGCAAAAAATTAATGTTGTTGCCTGGTTTTGGTGGGGTTTTTGTTTTTTTTTTTTTAAAAAAAAAAAGAAAAAGACTGTACTTCACCACCTTTCCTTCCTCCTCTTTACTCCGACTCACAAACTGAAAATCACTTCCCAGTGCCCCAGTTAGAGGAAATTTCTTCAAAGATATAACATCAGGCGATTTATGCATTTCTTTCTGGTATAATAAAGATAGGAGAACTTTTCAGCGTAATTACTTAACTAGCCAAATATTTACTTTAGATATGTTGTAGGTTGTATTGCTCTATGGCACATTAGACAAAGTGGATGTTGTGAGAGTGGGTGGAACCTGCTGGCTACCTTCATTCATCCCGACCCCAGTCAGACTTTTATCAAAAACCACTCCAGGGAGGCGAGACTTATCACTCCCACGGGAAACTGCAGAAAACTCTTTATTATTGCTCTGGCAGGAGTCTATGGAGGGTAGATTTTCACTGGTACAGGTGTTGACAGTACTGCATCCTGCATCCTTTCTGGAGCAGCTGATTGCACTAGAGAGCACTTCTTACAGGATTAACTTTACTGCTGGGGGTGGGGGTGGTGCTGATTTGCCTCACTTTGTAGTACAGCATTGTGTTATTTAATGCAAAAAGATGCTTACTAAGCAGTGAGATTGCAGTCACATCCTCTTGGTGGAGAGCCCCCCAGTACAGGAGCAGGTTCAAGGGCTGGGCAAAGCAACCCATGGATGAAGGTTTCTGCAGCTTCCTCTGCTGTGCCTGCCTGCAGGGCTCTGCTGGGTACCACCAAACTGTAAAAAAGACTCTTCCATGATGGAAATTTGAAAGCAGTTGTGTTCTCCCGTGCAAAGACTCTGTCCTTTAAGTAGAAAGGCCAGCACCCTGCAAACTTTAGAGCATCATAGACAACTTAATCTACAATGAATAATGTATTTGAATTGCTCTATTCTTGCATTTCAGAGCACTTTTGAAAAAATATTACATGGTATTTTTTGTCTTGGGTTGGAAGGCACAAGCAGGAAAGGAGACTTGCTGCAGAACTATAGGGCAAGTGGGAGAAACTGGGATGAAACGGAAGTCTCCTGATCTTTGTGGTGCTTTCAGTAGCATCGCAGCCCAACAAAAAAGTATACAGCTGTTCACCTTGGTGTTATTTAACTTTCTTAAAGCTAAGTAAAGCAAGTACTTAAACACATTTAGATGTTGTCACCACAGGCATGCCATTATCACCTGATTATTAATACTTCTAAAAAAGAAACATAATACTGTTTTACATATGCGCAAGAGAACTTTCCTCCTCTGGCTACAGAAGTGGGTGGGGGGCGGGAAAAAGATTAACAGGGAGGGGGTGGTAAAATGTATTTTAACAGAGGAAAGAGCATGCACAGTTACAGTCTCACAGCTAGAAATAAACGTTGTAATCATAAACAAATGTAACCTTGAGTACAGAAGACAGTGATTTTATTGTATTGACACATGGAGCTTCGGCAACAATGGAGGATTTGTTCTTTTATGTTAGTCAGGACAAATTGGCAGGCAGGCCCTCCCTGTGGCCATTGCTTCCAGATAGCGTGTGTCAGGGCTTGGATTATAAAATGTCTAGGAATGTACAGACGAAGGCACAGAGAAGGCTTGCTGTGAGGGGAGA
Organism: Falco cherrug; assembly: GCF_023634085.1. Lineage (NCBI taxonomy): Eukaryota > Metazoa > Chordata > Aves > Falconiformes > Falconidae > Falco > Falco cherrug. The sequence continues at coordinate 21,389,345 of NC_073709.1, read as the reverse complement.
TGGGGGGACCTCTTCACCTGAAGGCCTGGGTGTGAATGTTCTCAAGAGCAATGCTGGAAACCAAACCAGCATCAAGAAAACTTCCCTTCTGTAACGTGCCTGCACTGCCTTTCGCGCTTATTTAAATGCTTACATTTACACTCTGCAACGTGTTATCTGCGTGTGCGATCCCGAGGCGTAATAAGCCAAAGCCAGCTCTGCAGATTTATGCAAACTGCGATGAAACAAACTGACAATGTGGCTCCACATAAGACCGTGCTCTGTCCTCGTGTGTCAGGTTTCTGTCCTCAGTGCTACCAGCTTAGATTCCATCAGGTTCCTCACACGGGTCCTATGGGATTGTGTTTCAAAATCTGGATTTCAGTGAGAGGTGGAAATTTTTTCTTGTGAAAGAAGCTGCCTCAGAGGAAGGAGACCTTTATTGCGTGCTCAGGGACAGTCTGGGCAGCACAACTAACTGACAGACAGCCCTGCATAAGGACGTGAGAAAAGCCTTGGCTATCTAAGAGTCACCATCTTTTCAATTAAGCAAAGTCAGAACATATTAGCAAGGGAGTACTTGCTTTTTTTCTTTATTTCTGTTCATCGTGTTAGCCATACTTTCAGGTTTTTGATAACTTGACTGCTTTGTAGTTCATGCTGTAGTAGAACAGAGCTCCTTTCCTGTGGGATTTTCATTCCTGTGTATTTAGAAAGGCAAAAAAGTAGCAAAAAAGGTGATACTAATTTCCTTTTTATGGGGGAAAAGTGAGGCAGAGAAAAGCAAAATGTCTTGACCAAGGTCCTTCAGGGTATTTGTGAAGAGCTGGGTATTAGGCACTGCACTGGACTTGGAGATCTTGCTCTATTTAACTCATTGTTTGTATGTGCTTTAAAAGTATCTTCTAACTCTTAATTTGTTTGTTTAGAATTCAAACTAATTCTAAACAAACCCCCTCTTTTGTCAAGATCAGATTGCAGATGTTGGTTGCAAATGTAATATGAAGCTCAGATCCTGTCTGGGTTTCTGTTTGTTTGCTTGTTTTTAGTTCTAACACTAGGAAGCTTTTAGGAATGTTTAAAAGAAAAGTAAACAACAACAACAGCAAAAAAAACCCCTCCAGCCAACTCGGAGTTGTTATATTCCATTGTGAACATAAAGAGGGGGTCTCAGTTGCATCAGTACACTGAAAAAAACTGAGACTTGCATGTTCCTTTTCCTGTAAAATTTTCTCCTCTGAAGTAGCATCCCATGAAGGAGCAACTCCCATTTGAGACAGGAAAAGTAAAGAATATGTTTGTATGTTGACAGCATACACAAGTTTTGGGGCAAATTTCAATCCAATAAGACTTCTTAATGCCCTGCTGGCACGTGGAGCCCCGAGAGAAACATTTGAATGGTGTGCCTTTATTTGTTGTTACTGCTGTTAAGATCAGACTGTTTCTGGTGAGGCGCTATTCTAATAGAGCAGTCTCGCAGCAGCTCTCCTTGAAAGTCAGGGAATAACTCTGCCTGGAAGGGTCCTCTGGAGGCTGCCTGGTCCAACAGCCATGCTTAAAGCAGATCCAACTTTGAAGTTAGGTCCAGCTTCAAAAATAACTTGAGTTGCTCAGGGCTGTGTCCAGTCAGGTTTTGAACGTCTCCAAGGATGGAGGCTCCTTGGCCTCACTAAGCACCTATTCCAGTCTGTGACCACTCTCATGGAGAAAAAAAAACAAAAACAAAACTAACATAACATTTAATTGAAATTTCCTTGGCTGCATCCTGTGTCTATTGCCTCTTTTCTTCCACTGCGCACCTTCAGAATTTTGGCTCTGTCTTCTTTAAAAGCGCCCATTATATAGATGAAGAAAACCATAAGATCTCCCTTCACCTTCTTTTCTTGAGAGTGAAACAAACCCAGTTCTCTCAGCTTCTCCTCTTGTGTTATATGCCTCAAATCCCACCAAGTCAGCAGACTGGTCCCTTCATCCAAAGCAAAAACTCAAATTAATTTGCAACAGATATGTCTCTGCTTTCAAGACATCAGTGAAGGCCAGACACGTGGGGTAAGTTATTTCCATGTTTGAAGGGAAATGTGTTGGCACAGACACAAGATACCTTGTTGCTAATGTAATTTTTGGCGGGTAGGTCCACTCAGACAAGTTTGTTAGATGCCAAAAGCAAAGCGTAGTGTAACTTACATTTCTCACATGTGGCCTCACAAGCAGCCCTGTGTTGAAACTTCCAGTCAGCCGGCGTGGCCTTGGCTTTTCTCCTGCCACATGGCAATGCACATCTGAGAAGAAAATTCAGTAAATTATTCAGTAAATAGCAAAAGAAATAATTTTTGAGTAGTCCTGTAACTTCTGACTAGAATTTCAGTTTACTTGTGTTAATGCCCAAAACTATTCCTTTTATTCCAAAACATTCCAAAACCTTTGAAAAAAATATATATGTATGGTTTGAATTATTTTGCAGAGTGATTCTTCATTGATTTCCTAGATGAAATTGATTCCAGCTTATAAAAACCCTTTCTGGACTTTGTCTGTCACCAGCTTTTATCTCACATGCTCCATTGTAACCTGTCTTCATTGTAAACAAGGCTTCAACAATGTTGTGAGGACAGATTGAATGTCCAAACAGAGAAAACAAAGCCTAATTGTGTAGAAAGTTTGCTTTGTGGGGGGTTTTAGGTAGTTTTACAGAGTCAAATGGGCCTCTACTTGAATGAATTTAATTGCTGTAGAAATGTTTTCTTTCTATATGCCGTGCTGTGTATCTTGGTTATCTTTCTTTAGTCTGTGCTTTTATGCCAGGTGGGGATGGGGAAGTGCTTTCTTGGGCAATATACTGATATTATGCTGCCTTGGCTGTGGAAGGCTGGAGGTATTTTGTGTTCTCTGTATACAGCTCTTAACCTATGGGTGGCCAACAGACCATCAAAACTATGTATATAGTATCTCCAAACTCACTTGCCCACATATGTGCAATTGTCATTAACACAGTTGCTTAAAATTGTCATTAGGGGAAAAAGGTGCTGTTGTGTTTCTCTTACTGGTTATCTTGCAGTTAAAAAGCTGCTTGCCTACAGAGTCAGTGATACCATAACAGCAATCTCTGAGGAGCAGAAATGAGGAAGGAATTAATGTGAGGAGGAAAGCATGCGGCATTTACTGCTCTGCCAGCTCTCGTAGTGGCTGTCTTCATGATGAAAACCAGTGATGTGTAATTCTGATAGCTCAGCTTAGCAGGCACAGCAAGAGTTGTGCTTGGCACAGCACTTGGCCACTTTGTCATGATGCTACCAGCCTAACGTGCATGGTTTAGAAACCTCTCTGAGCCCCAGACGACTCCTTGCTAAAACTGCTGAAGCAGTGTTCATGAGAAGTTTTTACTGTCTGTATTGTAGGAAAAGCAGCCTCTTGCAGCTTTTTAAAAAACCTGCTTGACCAACTATAAATCAGTTCTGCTGTGAACAGTAATCTTCAATGACTTTACCAGAGGAGCTGGGTTTTTTTGCCATTAGCAGGGGCATCGAATATGCCCATAGCTAAGATCTGGAGATGGGGAGACCCTCTGTTCAGAAGTTTTTTGGCACCAGAACTTAGTTTTAAACCATGTTTAACAGATAAGACTTACGTGCTTCCACTTCCCAGTTCCTAAATCCATGGTAAATATTTGGGCCTTCCTTTTTTCTCAGTGGAGCACAGTGTAAGCAGCCAGAGCGGCTGCTGGTGATGCTGTTGCTGCATGAGCACCCAGAACAGCAGCAAGGCTGGTTCCCAGGCTGGCTCCCAGGCAAACACAAGTGAACAAGTTACTCTAAAGGGAATCTCTGTACGTGAATATATGTCAAGTAATTTTATGATGGGATAGATGAGTTTAAGTTTCCCCTGCAATGCCTGTGTCCTATAGCACTCCTTTTAAGACCCAGATAAGATGTTTTGTTTTTAAACAGTCACATTGTATGTTCCTGTTTAATCTGATCTTTTCTACTATGCTACAGCCTCGCTGGCTGTTCTGTGGGTACCTGTGAGTTGTTTTCTCCTTCTGAAGTGTAATACTTCAAAGTTATTTTTACCAAAGTTCATCTTCTAGTTTTGGACGTATTGATTATTCTGAAGTGTTTTATCACCTTATTATATTCCACTGTTTCCATACTAGTCCAAAGCCCTGGAGGACAGGATTAGGCCCTGAACATATGCTTGCGGTATCTCCTTTCTTGATGGCTATGTACACATTTTTTGCCTGCCCTACTCCATTGTTCAAATCATTCATTAAATAATTATTTCCATGTTGAATACTTCAGCTACCTGTTCCTCTGTAGGAACTGTTCTGACAGTGAATCACTGATAGATGTTCTTCAGTCAGTTGTGAACATACTCTATGGTATTCAGCATTTGAACTATTTCTTTCATTAATTTAAATAAAGTTGTGTATGATGTCAAAAGTCTTATTCAAGCTAAAATATATCTACCACTCTCCTGTTATCTACTAAACCTATTAATCCATCAAAGAAGGAAATTGGACTGACTTGCTATAGGTTTTTTTTCTAATTCTTTTCATCACTCTTATATTCCAGTAGTTGAAATATTTTCTTGCTTAATCGTTTGCTTCAGAACCTTTCCAAGACTTGAATGGTTTGGGATTTCATCAATCATTCTGTGATTCGTTCCTCTTCTTTTTATCCCTGTCTTCTGTATACTTTCAAAGGTGATTTCCTATTGTTCAAAGACATTTTAATTATTTTCTGAAGCAGTCAAGACTGGATTTCATGAAGCCTTGCTTATTTGGAGATGTGTGTCTTGTCTACATAATCTATCTGTCTTCTGTCCTCTGGTAAGTGTTTATTTTCTTTGGCATCCACAGAGAAAGAAAAGTCTGTCTTTTAATAGGAATTGATTGCTCCAGCTTCTTCACAGGTCTAAAATGCAGAATATCAATCAAATAATTGTCATTATTCTATAAATGGTGGCATTTACCCTATTTTTAGAAGAACTACCGAAGTGAGTTGCCTGATCCTTCACAGCCAGTCAACGGTAAAAGAATAGCACCCAGAAGTTTTTGTCTCTTACTTATGATGTTCAGCATTCAGACCCTTCATCATGGGTCAGGGCTCAATTGTGCTAAGCTCCGTATAGGCAAGATCATCCAGTCCCAGAGCACATCCTAGTGAAAGCTTATGACAGGAGGCAGCCAATATGGACAGGCAGACGGACCACTACGGGAAAGCCCAGAAGTCAACAGTAGTCTGTAAGACAAACAGCAAGTCAGAACTTGACCCTAAATTATCCTCTCAACAGTTCCTAAAAGAATATTTTGTGAGAGTGTGAGAGCAAAGTTTCCTTGGTGATGCTGACTGTTTTTGAGATGAAGGAGCCTTAGAAAAACATGAATTCACACTGTGGAAACGGCAGGTACTGCATTTAACCAATTGCAATCTCCTTTCAAACACCCCTGCAAACGAAATGACCATCTCAGGCTGCCCTTGGCCTCACTGTGCACAATTTACAAGCTTGGTATCCCATCAGCCTTTCAAAGAGAACAAGAAATATACTAATCCTTCTCATATACTGTGAAAGGATTCACATGGAAACACAACATTAGCAAAACATCTTTACTCTCTGTATGTAATTCAGTACTCAAAGTCACAACTAGACCTAGAAGCAAGATCAGATGGCTTTCTAACACCTGCTGTGCATTTCTGTGGGCTATTGTGTTAACTTTGTGCATTCATGTGTTTCCATCATTCATATTTTTATTCTCATTCAGGATTCACATACCTGAGAGGAATACATTGAGCTTGTATGTGCACAGTGACTGTACACTCAGTCTTACTGTTCAGCCTCTATTTTCTGTCATTTGTACTGAAAGCATTCTGACTCGTCTTGTGAATGTGCAGCATGATCTGCAACATAGATGAATCCAGGGTAACTTATACCCTGAATACTTTATTGTTATCTTGATGGGGTAACTAGAAAATTTATCTTCCTTGTACTGTCACTTTAAGCTGGCAATTAAAAAAAGCTTTACAGAGATTTTCCGTGTGTGTGTGTGTTCATTTGTGGTATACAGAAGTAAATCTAGGGATGCATGAGCTGGCCTTAATGAAAGGTAGGACACCTTATTTTGTAGTCTTTGGGAGGACATGGGATGTAACTGTATCTGTACAAATTGAGGATAAAGAACTGAGAAGGTGAAGACTGCTAATAAAAAGACTGATTCACTTACTGCTAGGAAGTCAGATTAAGATATCTTAATACACAGTTACTCATTATTTTAGGGGTGTGTGTACATAGGCTACTGATGTCTAGGTAGCATGTATATAGAAGAGTTTGAAACTCTCCTACATAGCATATTACACAGTGCTATGATCTTTCTGACATCTGGAAATCTGGAAGGGAGCTCACAGAGAACATAGGAATGTAGCTGGCTACATTCTGATGAGTTTCCAAAGGTTAAATCTCAGATTATATGATTCAAAACAATGTGAGGGTCCCCATGACCCGAATATGTTGAAAACTGAGAATTACTAGACCAGAAAGTACGTCATGCATGCATTTTAGTGGATGTTTCAATGCTGTGGGTGTTACATGCGTGGTTCATGTAGTATACTTTTACCTTACAGTTTAGTGGAACTTATACTTTATCTGAGGATCAACTGAATTTTTAAAGTGACTATAACTCTCTCATTCCGTGAAAGCAGGTAAAAGATTTGACATAAAGACTTCTGTAGTTTGTGCACTTCCTTTTAGATAACAACTGTACTGATTTGCTGACATCAGATGATTTTCAGAGTGGTACCCAAGCCTGCAGATAAAATGTGTAGCATATCTGTCATACACATTAGAAGCACAATTTTGCAAGTGTGTATAACCCAGTGTTTGGCAACACCACCTCTGTGCTTGACTGGCAGAGTATTTCATTTGTAACAATTCACAGTCTGATCGTCCCTCTCTTAAGCCAAACACGCGGACTTAATGCTTTCAAGCCTAAGGTTCCCTGCTGTGTTTTTGAAGGCTGTGGACACCATACATGCACATGACTAACCTTACTCATATGAGCTGTCCCATTTAGATGTGTGCATATGAGGCTGCAATGCCATACCTTAAATGATCAAAGTCGTAATCCAAATCCTGAATTCTTACTTTCATTCAAGCACACACATAATCCTTAACATCCCAAGTAGCGTTTTAATTAGCTATTGAAAGCAATAAGTGTTAGGCTCTGAAACTGATTATACATCTAAAAATCACTGGGGTTAATGAAATAATTTAGTTTCCATTCATGTTCCATTGGCTCTTTCTCTCCTTTCATTAATTTTAACCCACAAAAACCCTCACTAAAACCAACCCTCAGTTTAAGTGCATGCTCACAGACTTTGCTCTGATCCCCACAGTGTTGGATATTACTTTCAACTCAGGCCTAATTAACAGTGTATGTTCTTTATTGAAATCAGAACATTTCTATATATTACATGTCAAAATAGAAACTTGTTGTGTGTTGTCAGTTTCAGAATATTGTTCTTGTCCATGTCTGGTAGAATCCTTAATTTTAGGAGGCATCACTTTACAGTAGAGATTCTTCTGACAGAAAGAAAGCCTTTATTTTCCCCCTTTTTCTTTCTAGTATATTTGTACTGACTTTAAATCTGTGTGATTGAAAGCTGTGCTGCAGTTTCCTGAAAGAGAAGTGTCCTTTGTGAAGGGCATCACTACCAGTTGTGAAAAGGAGACAGGAGCTGAACGGGCACTGGCATTAAGGGACTTTTCTAGATCAGGTGTGAGTCCCAGTGATACAGCAGTATCAGGAAGGTGGCTGCTACCAATAGCTCTGCTTCTGTCACTGGCACAAGGTTTTCAGGTCAGCACAAGACATAAACATGTTTAAATCCTCTTTGCATTTAAGGTGGGAAAAGATTGCACTTTGCAGAAGACCTGAGTTGTAGAAGGTGGCTTGGTTACACAATGAAAACTAAACATTTGCTAAAGTGTTTCACTGGAGCAATGCACAAAACTACAATGAAAAGAGTCAAACACATCTAAGCAGAAGTAGATAAGTACATAAGCCTAAAATATTTAGAATAGATGTGATGCAGCATCACGCTTACAGTCAGGATGCTGCTTGGACCTCTAGGCCTGCCAGTCACGGGGATTAACACCCAACTTGGAGAGAAGGGCCACCTGCTTCCCTGGGGCTCAGAGGAGTGATCCTAACATCAGCATTGTTATACCTGGGTTGCTGAAGGCACAGGCATGTCAAGATTTTGGTACTGCCAGAATGAGGTATCTGTAACTAGGTTTAAAAGCCGAGTACCAATTACTATTCTCAACCTGCCTCAGTGGCCATCTCCAAACATTTTAAGGTTCTTCACATCTGCATTGTTGGAAGTGCAGGCATGAGAAGGACCACTTGTGATGGTGAGGGAGGCTGTTGGATAATTTAAATACAGTTGTGTGGTAAAAGCTAGGGGTTTGTTTTTTTTTTCCCTTTCCTGACAACTTAGAGACATCATTGGGATTCAGTGCTTTTAGCACCTCATTTATTTAGTTATTGGGACAAAATTGCAGTTGGAAGTCTTATTTCAAATGAACCATTCTTTGTTGTTGATATTTAGAAGAGGGAACACGGTTTTGTGGTTTTATCCTTAGTCACTGACATTGAATGGATTTTTCTGGAATAATAAAACAGGCTCTGATAAAATAAGCACGGATCCCCCATTAAATTTGATTGTCATATCAAAAATGTTTCATATAGGTTGATTTTTAGAAACTGCTTGTGGATAGGCACTGATTATGGAACAGAGTTATTTAGAATAGCTGAATGCAACAGTTAAGGCTGCATAATCTCCTAGAGTCTATTTAAAGGTAAGCAAATCATACAGTTCTGAATGCACAGAGGTTACATGATTTTTAAGTGAGAGTAAATGGCACTTCTCTGGAGAACTGTAGTAAACCAAACCCAGAATTCAGCAAGAATTTCTGCTTTCAAACTGCATGAGAACTGTTGTGGTTGGAGGTGATTATGCAACTGCCTTTGGTAACGCAAAGTCACAGATTACTTAGTTTTCAGAAGTAACTAACTTGTGTGTTGGAATGCCCCAATATTTGGACACTTACTTGAATACATCTCTAAAAACCTGAGGATGTGCTATTTTCTGCAAAACCAGGCTCATTTTCTATAGGTTCATGTCTGTCAGGTAAAAATAAAAGTAGCTTAGACCACTGTTTCTGAACATCAAGTCTGTAACAGAAAAAATAGGATAGCAAAATAAAAGTTAGCTGATTCTGTGAAGCATGCCTGAAGTGGCATGGGCAACTGCTTGAGCTGCTTGAGGGACACCTGGGTTTGCCATTGATCCATTGACCTCAGGCAAGGTGCATCCCTTCTCTGTTCTCCAATTCATAAAACAGAGATAATGCTCAAGGCCTTCTTTGTCACATGCTTTCAGATCTTTTGATGAAAGGAGCTTCACAGAAACAAACAATAACCCTATTCACTAAGAACTTTGTATCATGGCAAACTTGTTTTCCAGGTTAGTGCAAATGGATCCAGGAGTTCTGGAACCAGGAAACCCAATATGTGCTCTAGGCTAGACCAGCTCTTCAAGTGAAACTTGACTTGCAAAACAGACAATTTGTAAGGTGTCTCTCCTAAAAGGATTCTGAATAACTGATGTTATCAGCTTATTCTGATTCAGATAGTGTCTGTTCTTGGTTGGTTGTCTTTTTTTTTTCTTTTTTCTTTTTTCTTTTTTTTTCTCCCCCTTTTCCCCTAGTCTTGCAGAAACTCAGTCTTTGAACTCTTAATTCCTGTCAAATCAGTCTGACATTGACCTACAGGATCAGGAGTTGTTATGGGGGTGGGATGGGTGGACAGAAAGTCTTGTGTACCATGCCTGCATAGGTCTTGTATCTTCAGGAAACAGGGGCAAAAGTCATGCCTGCCGTCATTCCATTTGCTTTGAAAACCAGAGAATGGGCTTGCCGAAACAGTATTTCCAAACTCGAAGCTATCTTTATCCTTAGCAAATGGGATGGGATGCTAGCCAAAAAGTGAAAGAATAAAATTTACAATACAAATGGGGCTTCCTTGTGCATGAATTTAGCAGGTAAGATACCAGTTAAAATCTTCATCGCGACGTAATCTGATTCAGTGAATTCAGAAACAAGTGGAAGTTATATATAGGGCTCCTGGTTCCACGCAGTTGTTGAGCTACCCGGAGAAGACAGAAGAATGCATGGTTAGCCTTCTCAGGGGCCACAGAAAGGAGAGGAATAGCGTGTTTTCCATGTTTCATGGTGATGAATTCAAGTCTTTGCACCGAGAGAGATAAGGTAAATATTTTATTGGGAAGAGGCAACCTTTCTAATGCAACGGTTGAATGGATTGTGCAGGGAATAGGTGGGGGCTCTGCCTTTACATGGTTTTTAAAACAGGATTATGCAAATACCTGTCAGGAACAGTGTGAATTCTTGATTGTTACACAAGTTCTTGTGAGGAACTTGATGACTACAAAGCCTCCTGAGCTCTATTTGAACCGCCTTTTCTGTGATTCTTCTATGAAGTACAGGTTCCTTGTGCAATGCGGATATGTAATGATCTAAGTTAGACCTTTGTGCAGTAGGCTGTTAAAGGTAAGGTTTGTCTAGGTAGAGACAGAGCTGGAAGTTTGGCTTGTGTAAAACAAACAAGCTCATAGAAATAAATTGTCCCAATGAGTCATTCAGTCCTCAGAGGATGGAGAACTGAAGCCTTTGAAAATTGTCACAATTTGCCAATAGCAGCAGGACTCAGAAGCACTTTCAGCAACAATATAAGCACAACTCATAAAATGTTTGCATAGTAAACATAACACTACTGATTTGCTAAACGCTACAAGGACTTATACCTCACCTGGGCAGCTCCCAAGCAGAAAGGAGTTTCCCGTCCTTGGCTTCAGTCATGGACCCTGGAAGCCAATACCATGTGAGAAGATGAAGTGTCATCCATATCCTGTCCACAGTTAGGGAAAGATAAAATATTATCCACCAGGGAAATAAGCTGCTGTTTGTTATGAACTTGGATGACAGAATGTGGAGAGTGCTGTTGCATCTAAGGCCCAGATCCCAACGCCTTACTCATACGTGCAGCCTTTATTTAATCTGTCTTGGAGTCAGGTGCTTTTTCAGCCTCATAATAATTTCGTGAGATACTGACAGAAAACTCTACCAGCTTAAAGCAGGTTGTATCTTTGAGTGCTGCCCAGTGGCACTGGATCTAGCAGCAGAATTTGTGCAGAGTGCTGAAATTTGGCTGTGCAGCATTTCACTACTGCTGTTTCTTTATCTCCCTGTTGTTGCTACTATATACTTTTCCACTTATTTTAAAAGACAGTTATGGATTTTATCAGAAAAGCAAAATTTTGCTTGCAAAGAAGGTCTTTAACTGTGCAATATTGCATTTTCTACCAAAAAAACCCACCACCCAACCCATCAAAAGGTTTTTATGTTTAATGATGTTTTGTTACATTTTCTGTTTTTCTTTCTAGTTAAACAAACTACATTTACTGAGAAAAGCTTCTAGTTTTCTAGTCAGCACAAGTACCAGGCTTACAAAAGCATTTTTGCTCTGCAGAAAAATGGCATAAAGAGTTGCTTATGGGGAAATACTAACTTGTCACATTAAACTTACTGAACCACGAGGGAAAAGAAACCCCAACAAACTGGCAAATGGTGATGCCTGCAGTCTGCCTTGAACTCACCAAGTATGACGAACAGTGACACTGCTGTCTTAATGTATTGCTGACAGAGCTGCTGTACTCATTAACCTTTGATGAAACAAGATGTCACTTTGTTCACATCAAATGCTCCTTGATGCCAGTGCTCAGAGACTGTTTTTGTTGCTGATGCAGACATCAGCTATTGTTGAAAACATTCGCTCTCTCTTCCAGCGTTTCGCTGCCCATGAGGATTTATAGGTGCTGATCATTATCAATCTGCAAATGGAATCTGAAGCAGAGTGTATGTTTAATTTCTGCAGCTTTTAATGTTTTGTTTTAAATTATTTTATTAAAAGTATTTATTTTTAAGTGTACTTTGGTACATTTAAACACTCAAAACCAGTAAATTCTTGATGTGCTACGGGATGCTGCAGTGAACTCAAGGACACATTTGAGTGATTTCATCATCTTTTCTGAGGCTGCTGGAAATATTTACAGTATTTAAAATGCTGTGTAGTAGAAGCACATTGCAGTGGGAAGAAAGGTATTGAGTTGTGAAGTATTCTGGTCAGCATCACGACAAAAGAGTGGTGTAGCCTGGATTAGAAAAGAGTTCTAATTCCTGATATATTCTCTAGCCATTTATCTGCATTGCTTTCTATTGTCAACATTAGGAGACAATCTCGCCGTTCTGTGTACGGTAAATGCCATGTTGCCTAGCAAGAAAATCCTGGCTGACAGTCTCTAATTTGGGAATACTTTATACCAAAAAGTATTATTTTTGTTTAATCTCTACTTTGCATGATAACCACAATCATTTTGCTATGAGATAAATGAAGGGACAGTATGAAGGAAAAGGAAGATTTTTGGTTTCCTAGCCAAATATATAAATTTAAAATACTGGGAGATCAGAGGTGCCTGTTCTCACAGTTGCTTTTGCATTTGTTATTTTAGTGAATAGGACAATATTTACAGATGACCTCTAATGACATTCTTTCCACTTCATACTCCTCAGTATTTTTCTCCTTGTATTAGGGGACTTTGCAGGTTTTGCATTTGATTTCTTTGATTTTTTGATTTTTGATTTATTTTTTTGCACAATTAAGTTTGCACTCATTACAGCTGTCATACGATTGTAAGGTCTTGGGAAGCAGTTGAAGATAAGAGTGGGGATTCTAATTTACAGTTGTGTAGAGGAGTGTCTGATCAGAGACTGGTGCTGGAATTCTGGCTTAAGGCCATGTCATGCCTCAAGGGGTGCTGAGCTTTCAAAGCTCTGTTGAATAAAATAGCTGTAGAAGTGGTCTTTAAGAAAAATATTGGAAGGAAGGAAGGTAAAAACACCTTGAAAACAAGTTAAGGCATAGGAGCCATTTCAGATTCTTGCAGTGAGAGGAGGCAGCAGAGATCAATGTTAAAGGAGGTAAGTGTAAGTAGATGAGATGCAGGCAGAAGTATTTTCATGAGAAACGTTGGAAATATTGTTAGTCCACTTAACACTGAAATGCATCTGCCCCTTATTGAGTGATGAAAGCCCGGGAGATTGACCAGCCACACTAGACCAGCTTTACAAGGTGAGCACGTGAAATTCACGGAATAGCAATCTTACATGAAAGATGACCATGCCACTGAACAGCAACACAATGGAAAGTGCATCTGAGAACACTCATGGAATACGATCAAGCATAGCTGATACAGAGTCCTTGAAAGGTGGTAGTAAATACACTCATTTAAAGACTTTCACCTGTTGCTTTAAATCATTCATACCCCATGGCATGTCTGCCAGCACTGTGACCCCAGAGGCAAAGTGAGGAACATCAAAGAAAGAAGTAAGCAGATCAAGTCTCAGGTAGGCATTGCACCCTTGTTATGGATAAGAGAAGTGTCAGTAAGTTATAAAACAGGTGGAATTGGGATATGCACTACCATGCCATGTAACATCTCTGCTCTCTGCTGCCAGGCTGCTTACGGTTAAGTATTTACTGTCAGGCACTGTTTTCTGCTGAAACGGCTGTTTTCTCTGGAAATATACACATGCTGCTTCCCTTTGCTAAATGTTCTTAATTTGCTTTTAGGTACAGCATGTACAGACTGGTTTTAAAACAGTAGAAATTGCTCCCTGGAAATGAACTGTAGTTAAAATGGAAGACAAACCTATTTACAATCAGAGCCAACAAGTCTGCAAACGTATGCTCTGGGTATCTAATATCAGGCCAATTTCAGTAATGTTCGTTTGACTATGTACTGCATAATCTGTTCTTACTGAACCAGAAAAAGTCTGTTATGAAAGTTTATCGCTTCCAATCACTGAGTCCTAGCATCAAAATACTTTTTGAACAAGAATAAAAGCACTTTCACAAATCCTCTTCAGAGAAAACAGTTTGCAGGGTATTTTTCTGAACTAGGGGAAACTTTAAGAGTTAAACAAATTCATGATAATGCTGATGACATGAGTCTGATGCTAACCTCGGGTCTTTCAATATGGTCTTAGACATTAATGACTTTGGAGAACATTCTGTGTCATCCTTCTACAGGGGCCAAAGAAATCTGTGCTTTCACAGCAGTAACTGTGGTTGTAAAACCAGAACCATACCCAAACCCCCACTGCAACAGCTATCTGCCCTCTATGCTTATACGTGTTAACATCCTATCTGCCTTACTAATACTGACAAAACCCTTGCTGCTGTCCTTTGAGCTTCTCATACATGAATGTCCTCAGGGCTGGAATTCTGTTGGGCAAGAAATTATTGGTGTTTGGGATGGATTTTTACAATTTCAGTTATGATTTTCTTTTGAAGCTGGTAATACATACATATGTTATTTTTCTTTAAGGTTAACTGGTTGCTTAGTGTTTCCTTTTCTGGTGGTAACACATTTAAGAGGGGGGAAAATCAGAAAGGAAAAGTTTTGTAGTCTCCTCTGAGTGGCCAAAACCTGGCTCTGTCTAAACACTTTTGAAAATTGATTTCAATGAGTCAGAAATGTTTTCTCTAGTGTTTCTGTGTACTTTCTACTGGGTTTTGTGATCCAGTGTGTATCACAGGAGTTCAGATTTCACAGTGCCCTTGAGCTAAGTGCGTCTCTAAGGCAAACAGCAGGCTGCTGGTTGCACTGAAATGCAGCACTGCATAGCTGCACTGAAACGAGGAAGCTGGATGAATGCCAGTGGCATGTGGGCCTGGTGGAGACATGGTGGTCTCTGCTGGGGAGGGAGCAAGGTCGTTTTCTGGCAGCTTGAAATGCATGATGTTCATATTCAGCTCCAGAGACAGTCAGTTATGGTAATCAGCGCTTATTTGGGTCACTGTGGCTGGTTGCTTATCTGATAAGAAGCGACAATATTCTCTCTAAAGTTAGAAGTAAAAAATAATAATAAAAAAAATCTTTTTGAAATGCTACTGCCACCCAGCAATCCAAATAAAGGTTTCATACCACTCCTTTCGAAGATGTCATTCAGTGGCAGAGGAGACATCATCTTGTTTCATGCATGTGGACATTTAGCATTTTCAATCAGCACAAATTCAGTCTTGCCCAGGCTAATGTAGGCCAGAACTCTTCCTCCCCCAATGAATTTCCTTACCCATCTTAGCTATTCCAGTGTGGCTCGGTATAAAGACCTCTTTGCGGTGAGTAACAGTGTACAGGACAGTTCAGTGATACCTTTGTCAGTGGGTGCTGTGGGCACAATTCCAGTCGACCTCTGGTTTACGCTTCCAAAGGTTGAAAAGTTACTCTGTTGTCCCAACAAAGAGAAAAATGATCTTGAAATAAACTCAATGTTCTATATGATAAGTTAGCTTTTACTGTTTTTTTCACCAGCTAAGTGTAAGGTGTGATTTGTCATTGCTCCTTTCTCCTGCTTTGGCTACCACCACCATAGTTGTCAAATGGGATGGGAGAGTGGAGTTAGGCAAACACATAGATGTAAGGGGCAGGGGAGAAACTGCGTGCCTAAAATATGGGCAGCTCTAAACTAGAGGTTTCCCTGAAGTCATCCCAATTTAGGCTCTACTTAAAACTTACAGAGTGTCTGGGTATAGACAGCAGACACTTTAAATGACTCAGTTGTGATGCTGTGACACAAGTTTCAAGCCCATGGTCAGATCTGAGGGCGATGAGTTTGGCTGCTTTCCATATGCTGTAGACAGAGCTGTTGGAAGCTGCCTGGAAGCTGGGAATTTTGCCTACTACCAAAATTATGTTTGAAATGCCATCTTGTAATTTTTCATCATCCCTTTTCACATCACTGCTGATTATCATTGATACTGGCTTGGAAAAGGAGACGCTTTCCTATATAATCATGCAAAAACAACAGTGTCCAAACATCGCCAGGGCAACCTTTCTTCCTGCCATTGCACATTTTTGCAACGGCTGTTCTTGTAGCATAGACGAGTTCTGTGGCTTAATAGGTTGGTGCCCACAGACCCAAATTCTTGGCAGGAATAGTGAGGTTAATTACTTTCTATTAAGGTGAAGTCCTGGCTCACAGAGACTTTTCCTGGTGACTTCAACACGGCTTGGATTTCACCCTTCGAAAACCAGTGACTCTGTGCAACAAAAGAATGTGTCCTGCCAATTTGTGAACCTTTGATTTTAGTTGCTGTTGTCCTACTTAGCGCTGTACGCTAGCTTAACGGTGTCTGCCAGCAGTGCGCTGATCCTACCTACCTCTTGCGCTTGGCTTTACCCGTCCTGTAACTAATAAGCAATGTATTATTTTATTTACTGACTAGTTTAATCTCTAACTATACTGCACTGTGTTACTGGACACTTCTGTCTGTTGTAGGAACTTCATATTTTATTTTGGAAACTTGGCTAACAGCAATCTAACCATGGAGGCTAGGAATAGGAATAGCAGCATGTGTGTACTTTAGGGAATGGTTTGATGAAATAGCAACAAATCACAGAGATTCTGCATATCTCATGTATGCAAGAAAGGTTTATTTTTTAAGGCTGTCATTGGTCCCACATTTCTCAGGGATACCATGACAGATATTTTAAAGTAGCTAGTGCATAGCCAGTTACATTTCCTTTATTTGTTTTGGGGGTGGTAAAAAGGTTTCTGAAGCATATATTTTCCTCTTTGATGAATTATCAAAGGCTCTTGACCTCATGGTTAATAACTTTGTTCAAGGTTACGAAGAAAAGTTAAGACAGTTCAAGTAAATAGTCTCATTGCCTTTAAGGAGGTTGATTACTAACAGTAATCATGTGCAGAAGAGTTTCAGCACTGGCTCTCAGTTAAACTTAAAATTCAGCAAAAGTGTATCCACTGAAGTCAACTGGAAAATTTTCCAGAGTAGGGAATGAATATAAAACTGAGGACAGTCTTGAGGACCAGGCCCATGTTAAATAGCTTTGCTCCCTGAGCACAAACAGCTGAAGGTCTCTGGATAAGCCAAGACAAATACCTTTCTTCTGATTTTTTTTCTTTGCTGGCAAAATCTAATTTTTAGCAATTCATATGATAAATGCAACTAAGACGGCATGGAAATGGATTATATCTGAAAATGATAGATATATCACTTCAGACTATAGTTGGTACGGTCTGTTTCTCTTTATAACATGTATTCAGTTTGTATCTAGTCCCAAGTGCTACTCAGCTTGTTCTGTTTTTTTATTTGCAGTATATAGGGACAGTCAAGGCACTATGTTCTTTCCATAGAGTTTTTCCTTTCATAGCACAAAGCTGGAATGGAACTAATGTGAGAGGGAAAGTGTGCTTAACCGACGCCAGAAAAAGAAAAGTATGCAAAGTTAAAGCTTTTAAGTTAAAGAACACAAAGTTTGAAGTTCAAAAATCAAATAACTTTCTCTGATTTTTAGATACCTGGGGCCAATAGTCAAAATCAGATTTTTCCTTGTATTAAAAAAAAACCCCAAAAGTAGAGGAAGCATAGTCTCCACAGATGTCCTTTTAATGCCCTCCTTTATTACCTTACTGTGATGGACCTCTTCTTCCCTGGTCTTTTTACTCCTACTGACAAGTAATCCTAGCCTGGTAATCCTGACCCTTAAACTCTGCTACATTATAATTAACTTTCAGTGTCTCATGACTCTGATTGTTATGTATTAAATGCATGCCTTGTTATCCACTCAGTACAGCTAAGACACTGATTTGACAAAGAATGAAATCCAGTGCTTGGGAGAGAGCTTTATTCGTCCGTAAGACAAATAAACCCTATTTCCAGTACTTAAGTGACATTAAAGGTTTGTTGATATTGAGAAATTTAATCTGTCAAATGCTTAAAAAAATGCTTTCCAACTAAATTCACAGACTTGCACTAAATCTCCACTGATTTAGATTGTAAGGATTTTCCTCTGGTTTAACTTAATGGATTAAAAACCCCCGAAAAAAATCACCTAAACCCTTCTAATATTTTTTTTTCTTGGGATGTGAGTCAGTTGGCAGGTAGTCCTTGTATGATCCATTTGTAGAGTGTTGATTTTTAACAGGAAAATGATGAGCATGTTTACGAAACAGAAAAATTTGAAATCAGTAAAGCTCATTTCATGAGAGAAGCTGAATGACTCACAGGATAAAGAAACTACTTGGAATTAAATTTGTCACGTTTAATGCTGGAATTACTTAAAGATTCAAAATCAAAACTTCTGTGTCAAGCAGAGCAGAGAGGGCAGGATCTTGCATTTCTTTAAGCATGAGCTTCAAAAACAAACTGTTTTTTCCAAATAAGTCAGCTTATTGTTGTTTTCCAAGGTTTTGATGACAACAAACAAGATTTGGATATTTAATAGCTTGTTCCTGTGAGAAATAACAAGTTATCTTTAGAACAGCAGATGTCATTTCTTTAGATGAGAAAGGTGCACTTTAACTCACTTTTGCTACACAGACTTTTGGCTTTATTGGCAAGTTGTCAGGAAAATTAAGTGAAAACGACAATGTGTTGCCAAAGTGCAAAAGACTTGGATTTAAAAACATCACCAGAAATCTGTGTTTCAAACCATCAGTCTGGAAGTTTTTCCATGGCCTTGGTTAAATTGAAAAGGAAAGAACAGGGCCTAAAATTCAGACTATCTCAGCTCGTTCACTGGTCAGCTTGTAGGAAAAGGTGACGGTATCCATTTATTGCAAAACATTGACCTTATCTTGTCAAACGCATGCCTTCTAAAGGGCTTGGAAAAAGAGACCTCTTGAAAAGCCTTGATCCAACTGTGAATGTTGAAGTCAAGGCTTTCACTAGTGGGGTCATTGAGAATCCTGAGGGCTGGCTGGGGAGAAAGGCAATCCAGTTTACCATTTCAAGAAGGTCCAAAGGCAGCCAGGAAGCAAGTGGATGCTCCCGTGAGCCTGCAGGAGCAGCTAGCAACCATCAAAGGGCGGCAGAGCCTGTTAGGATCGATGCGGGCTAAGTCTACTTCCCTTGCAAAACAGAGTTACTGCTTTTCCCAGAAAAGCAAGAACAACCCTGGTTGTTTCCTGCAGGCATGAAACAGAGTAAAGAAATACTGTGAACCCTGGGGGAGATGGTGGAAGGCAGCCCAGCTCCGGGTGTGCAGAAGAGGGTGTATAAAAGCAAGACACCGAGTGCTGTGGCGTGCAGCTGGAAGCTAGAGGCCACCACCAGAGCAAGGAAGGAGCTGCTGGCTGGTCTGTCAGCAGGGTCAGCAACTCATGGGTTCACCATCGGCTTAGGCAAATCCAGGACTCAACTTGAAGGGAAATTGCATTGTTACAAATCTTAAAATAAAGGAATGGGTTGAGTGGCTGCAGGACAAAAGGGAAGGGAAGTTCTCCTTTCTGCTGTCCCCCAGTGGCCACTCGCCCTGCCCTGTCTCACTTTTCTCCTTTGGGGTCCTCATGCAGCCACCTGCCCTCACTGAGAACAGCCCGGTGGAACGCAGAGAGTTGCCCAGAGCCCCAAAATTTCAGATATTTGAGGAGATCTCTCTATCTCAAGCTAGTAAATGCTCCCAAGAAAGGAAAATGAAATTAGTCTCCTGCTTGTTTATAGCTCAGTGTCTGAGATCCCTTACAATAAATGCTTCAGACAGTTATTTCTCTTCAAAAAGAAGGTGAACGCCAATGAGTGAGCTTCTTCAATTTAAATTGAGCTCAGTCTGAAAGAATCATGGTACTTGTAAGCGTGATTAGCACTTAAATCTGTTGTCCTTTAGCCAGCAATCAATCCATATAACAACCACTTAAGTCTTGGCAAAACCAAAGTTGTGTGTTGTTGGTTTATTTAGGTTTTCTTTTTACCTGTAACCCTATTTAAAATAAAAGTAGCACCTATGGTAGTGATGTACAGGAATTGTCTTAGACATTTTGAGAATAAATACCAGCTCTGCTAAATTATCTGTTTTAGGAATGACTTGAGCAAAGGAGAAGGTAGGAGAAAAATTGTGTGACATAAAGCCTGTATCTCTGAATCTAAAAATAAAATGGGAGCCACTAAATGGTGAATGTGCTGTAGTGATAATGAGCTGCTTTTTTTTTTTCTTGTTTGTATGAAATCCCAAGCAGACTGGTATTACAAGCTTTTACCAAAATGCTGGAGGTATAATATAATCCCCTATAATTACATGTTTTGAGATAGAGCATTCCTTGGCTGTTTATATGGATTAAAACTGACTTAGAATGCTAGAAAGCATTCCAGTCATAATGGTAAACTAATTAGCAATTAATACTGTGCTGTGGTTTAAGAATAATTTTTCTGTTATACTTAGCCATTAAAATACAAATATTCAAGTAAGGTATGAATGAGTTCATGGAGTTTTATCTCATTAATGTGATAAATTCTTTGTTCCTTTACAAACAGAAGAAAAGTGTCACAGAATAGCAATTAAAAAAAAAATAGTGTTGGGAACAGCACTATGTGTAACCTCGCTAATTTCACTAGAGTCATTACTTATTTGCAGACTTGCACTTATCTGTTGCTATAAATGAAAAAAAGGATAAGATCAGATTTTTATTCAGATTTTAATTGCCACTCTATATGAATAAATCAACCAAAAATTTCTTTTACCTCGCTGTTAAGGTGTTCAGCTAGACAGACCATAAAGCAATACTTCATAGATTTAGCCTTATATAGATCTATTCTGGCACCCTTTTTTTTCTTTTTTTTTCTAATGATAGGTTAATGTGTTTTAGTTTACATCAGCTGCCAAATAAAAGTACTTCTCTGAAGTGTATCCAAACTGAATAGGTCTAAAGTAAGATATAAGACTATTTTTTTCCATTTACTTCAGTAGGCTTCGGATGAGATCCTTATTGAATCTTCAAAGTTGATTTGGAAATCTTGTGTAGTCATACCTGCTTGTATCCCTTGAGCTGATTGCAGCCCTAGAGCTGGTCTATGTAGAGATTTCTGATAATGTTGAACACAAAGCGAGCCTGGCGAGATTCTTTGAATCTATTAATATATCTAAGTAAGCTGTTGTTTTCTGAGAACCCAGAGAATGAAATCTAATGCTGTGGTTTTGCTGGGTGTTTTTTTAGGGTTTCATTGCTTTTATTTAATGGGGTTACCATTCTTTGCTGATATACTCAAACATCAGAAAAATCTAGGTTTATGGGGGTGTATGGTAACTGCCTGACTCTCTCAGTACTGATAGTCATTGTGCATCCAGCCTGTTTTATTGGTAAAGGTGATCCAACAGGCAGGAGAAAGGCAAGAGCTTTGAAATAAAACCTTTTGAAATATATGTTGTCCCCATGCTCCATTTGCAGATATTACTTGGAAGACTGGCAGAAACAGATGAAAGAGATTTCTTTCCGAGCCCTGGCTGTCAGCTTAAGTTACAAGTGCCTGTTTGTAAAATATTGTTGGTTAAGTGTTCAAATAGAAAACTTGCCTAAAAGTGTCATTTTCATAAAGGCCTTCCTGCTTAAGAAACGTGGATTCTTATCAGAGAACAACTCTGTGCTTGCAACATTGGCTTGATGTTTTTTTTAACACCTTGGCTGAAGTCCCTGCATGCTGGCCAACCCTTCATAGATCCCCAAAAGACTTTCTCGCAAGGGGAGTCCCTTTCTAATCAGGTCCCAGAAACCCTGTGAAAAACATCCAACAGAAGAATCCGGGGTCTGGAAACTTCTGGAGGAAGCTGAAGGATAGGAGTGAGGTGGGAGAGTGCACAGGTGTTGTCTTCAGGGGTTTGTAGTAAATGAACTTTGGCTTTCCAAGAAAAACACACAGAACTGTGTTATTCCCAGCTAATGTCATGCAAGATATTCTTAATGAAAGGCAAAAGTTCTCACACCTAAATCTTTTCCACATTTCATTATGTTTGAAAATTGTCCAAATTTTATGAAGGAGGGAGGGAAGGACTACTGATGTACATTTTTTTTTTTTTTTTTTGTTGGAAATTTGCCATTTTTGGGGTATCCCCTCATAAACATGAAAAACGCATCTCTGAGGTAAAAATAGTTTTTCTCTCACCATCCCCACTTAGCAGAAAGGAAAGCACAGAGAACATGAAACCTATCGCCAAACAGCGAAGGATTAGCTCATAAGTGTGTAACTTTCTGACTGCACAGCATTCAACCCTGAGAATTGCATAGCAAACTGCGTTTTGCAAGAGTCTTCTGTGAGGTTTGCACAAATCCACGGTGTTGCGCTTCAGTCTGCCTCTTTCTCCTCCCTGGCCAAGGAAGTGGCATCAGCAAGCATCCAGCTCTGCAGGGCTGCAGCCACCTTCCTGGCTGCCCCTGCCACATTGCAAAGCCCAAGGCCACAGGACTGCAGGACCACTCGTTGCTTGTGGGGGCAAACTGCTGGGGGAACCAGTGGTCTAATTGCCACGTTACTTCACTGCTGGCTGTGCTGTCACTGTTGCAGTTTCAGGAGCGTGCCCAGCTGCAGAGGAGCCCCAGTGTTCCTCCACAAGCTAAGGAGGTTCCTGCACATGAACTTCTCTCTGCCTCCAGCCCTGTGACCAGCTTCTGGAGCATGGGCTGGATGTAATTCAGAGGAAATACCAGCAAAGGTCAATTGCTCCAGCATGCCGTGTGCTGGTTTGGAAGTTGGGAAGTGTGGCTCCTTTGTTCTTCAGCCTTTTGGCTCCAGTGTGTACTTGAATGGCTTTTCATCTCATGCTTTATCTGTCTTAATTACTTCTGCTTTAAAAGCTCAGATCTCAGAGGTATTTTGGTGTTGTTAGGAAACCGTGTTTAAGGATGCTGGAGTTCCCCAAGGTACAGCTCTTGCTGGCATCTTATTGAAAGCTAAGTGATGCCATATAGAGCTGTGTAGGTAAACTAAACTTGTTCCTGGGGAGCCTGCTGGCATCAAGCTGGAATCAGGCTGGTGCATGCTATTTGTCAGCATAGCTGGTTAGGCCAAACCGTGCCTGCACCTATCTCAGTGTGCTTGAGTGTGTTTTGCAGCACTCCACTGTGCCACACAGATCTTCGCATAGACCTTATCCAGTAAGTCCTTCATCTAGTCTAAGTGGCGGTTCTGTTACACAAGTGACAAAACCACCTTGGTATGATACACTTGCAGTGAGAAATTCTATCATGGGACTGCTAACAGGTAACAGCATACTTTCCATTCAAGTTCTTAAACTTAATTAGAACCACCAAAAATTGAATCAAACGTGCAGTTATCCTGCTTGTCAGTCTAAGACAGTGTAACATGGCTCAGATTTCTAACCTGGATTTAAACTTTTGTCCTCAATTAGGTTATTTAATTTGCTTCATTTGAATGTTACAGGAAAACGAAAAGCAGGTGTTTCCTTTATTGAGCACCTATTGTTATGCTTTCTTTTCTACTTTAAATTATAGTCACTGCATTTTAAATAATGAACCAGGACCTCCCCTTTGTTTTCAGCAAAGTTGAATGTACACTACACAACTGGAATAAAGTTGGTTCTGCTAGTGGTTACTGTCATAGTAGATAAAGCTCTTCCATAAATGGGGGAGGAAAAGGAAAGGCAGCTCCAAACATTTATTTATCATCAGTGTGTCTTGGTGGTACTTGAAATTTCCTGTGGCTACTATGACTTAAAAAAAAAAAAAAAAAAGTTCTTGGAACAAAGGACCATAAGCAGAGCTCTGGCCCCAGAGCACAGTAATAATATCCCAGAGAAATATGAACTCCTTTCACAAAGTTATGGAGCTCTCCTAGTAAACAGCACAGAACTGTGCAAAATGTAAGGAAAACTGTTGCATCGCTTGGCTGAATATTGATTTGTTTCTCAGTTCGGTCATGATGGCAGGCACCTATTTGCATTCTACTTAAACGTGTTTTACAAAACTCGGTGGTTAATCACAGGCTGAAAAAACAAAAACTAATGAAAAACCAAAAAGCAGCCAATGTAATTTTTTTTTGAAATCAGAGTTGAAATTACCATGTTTGTATAATAATATAGTCATCATAATCAAAACTGTAGGTACCTTACAATTAGAGAAAGAAGCAAATTAATTTCGCATGTGTGTTTGAAACACAAGAGTTCAAGGCTTGTCTTGGAGAGCCTAACAAAGCACTAGAGTCCCCGTACTGGGATCATCATGGAACATCCCGTTATCAAGTGAGGAAAGGGTTTCTGGAATAGCCTTTTCTGATTGTTCCAGAAGAAGAGCAAGCACTCATGCTCTAGGAAGTGTTTTCTGAGAATTCCTGCAGGCTGAGGAGTTCTTAGTCATGCCAAACATTTGGCTAATGATGACTTCTTGGGCTGATTTTCCACTAGCAATGGGTAAATTTAATAGACTTCAGTGGTTTCATTCATTATAGTAAAGGATGTTTATCAAAACCTTACCCAAGGTTCTGTGAGATAGAAATCTTCTGAGATTAGATACTTGGCAAACTGTTGCTTAAGCTGCAGGAAATTGGGTGTGATCATTTCATTATGAACCAATTTGATTGCTGGCTATCTCTTTGTTATTCAAGCGAAAACCTGCCAGAAGATTTACCAAATGTTGCACTAGATGTTGATCTCAGTTCCGTGATATAATTCAGTCCACTGATTTCAACTGAAGCAGGGCAAAACCGGGACCATCACTTCTTTGTGAGAGTACTTACTGGGTTGTACAACTAAGAGCATTGCAAAGGTCTTTCGGGACAGGGAGTAGCGCTTGTAACCGATGAAATTCTATTTGCCTTACTAACATCACAGTCGTGGTATTGAAATGGTGGTTTTCTCAGCCTGCTGTGGTTTGAAACACTAGCTTTAATTTCACAGCAGTTGACCTTGATCATGCAAGACAATAAGCAGCGGCACCATGGAAAAGTCCCAGAATACAATTCTCTTTAAAAGAAGCAAAACAAAATCTGATCCACTGGTAATCTTAGAAGGTATTTAATCTAGTAGGAGAGATGATGGCTTCAACAGCAGTGTTTAAAAACTACCCATGTGCCAGTCCTAATGATTTTCAAGTACAAGAACTGAAAACATTAAATTCCCAAATAACTTTTTACCCCTTTGAAATGCCTTATCTTATAAGAAATGAGTTTGATCTATAGATAAATACTGAACATGGCTGGGCTTTGAGGCTTCCATTTTTCCAGACTAGATTCATATAAGCACACATTTTTAGCACAGCGCATGCATGAATAAGCACCAGGAAGGCTGTGCAAATGCCACGTTTCTATTCTACTCCTTTTTAAAGCACATTCCATACTTGTGAAAGCTGCTAGGTTGATGAGCAAGAAAGGCAGTACAGTTCTGTGGCCTTATATTCTGCTTTATAATGACAGTTCAAACATATTTTATTTTTTCCCTCACCTTGTCCCATTAATATGGGTGAATGAAAAGGGGAACTCTTCTACAGCTGATAGTCTTATTCTCATGCCTGTGCCATCTTTAGCACACAGTACTAGCGTGTGAGTAATATTTGGGGGAAGGAGAAATGGGCTTGCTTGCTTGTTGCCTCTGTTTGCGTGTGCACAAACAACTGATGAGCCGGCACACTGAGGCTCTTAGTAAAGCTTCCTAAGTGTATGCTCCAGCCTGCCCATGCTGGTGAGGCTGTTAAGAACGTGCTTAACTGTAATCAGATGTTCAAATTCAAAAGGATTTAAACATCTGCTTCTCATTAAGTGCATGCTTAAGAGCTTTGCTGAATCAGGGCCTTAGCCATTAGGAAATAAACAGAGACCACCAACTTATTTTACATATACTCTTGAAGAGTGTTGAGATAGATAGTAATGACTTTCAGTCAGTACCGACCAAAGTTGGCTTTGAACTGCTGACCTAGAGGTGAAAGGCTTGTATCCTATTACCAGTCCCTGGGGTAAACCAGTCTTACTTGTTTTCAAATATTAATGAATTAAGTCAAATCAAAATGTAGCCCCATTGATTGCCTTTTCCTCATATTTTTCCTGTGTCAGCATCAGTAACTGATGCTGCTGTAGAAAATCTTCAGGAATCAGTGCTGCCCGCATTTCTCTGGTTTAAGTCACTTGCACTGTAAGCAGTCTTAATAACTGAAACAGTTGGTTAGTTTCTAAAAATATTTAGAAATGGACCTTTCTACAAATGTTGATAGTAACTGTTCATCAAGGGAAACATACTTGGGTGTAGGGCCTAATGAATTATTTAGGTATCTGTTCTTGCGATATGCAGACATAACTCTCAGTGACACTAATAGGAGATTCATATGCATGCCAGGAGCAGGGAAAATCCTTGGAGAGTATTTAGACAATATTCCTTGAAGGATTGGAGGGGGGAGGGGGTGAGGCAGGGAGGAAATATCATTGATGCAAACATGAATTTGTCATTTTTCCACAGAGGATATGTGTGTTTTTATTTTAAAAAGACAGTGGGAATCATTAACTAACAAATATTTTAAATTCTGTTTGCATTTCTAAAGGCAGAACTTAGATGAAGGCCACACACAGACCCCCAAGTGAAAGTGGAGGCACACTAAAATTAAAGAAAAGCAAATGCTCCTGGTAAGTGCTCTTGTGAAAATTTTTACTTTAGTCTTGAGTATTTGACTTTTGGGAACCTTTATTTCCTATGAAAGAAGGCTTACTGAATCACAGGTATTATCTGAAATCTGGGGGGCTATTTCTTTATCATTGGATACAGGATGTATATCTGATACAATGATTCAAGTTTTGAGTGGCTCTGGTCAGATATTGCAAAGGCCCATTCCAAACAGGACTTGCTCAGTTTCTGTGTGACCTATGCACAATGGTGTCTTGTGCACATAGGACTTTGGTGACCCAGAACAGGTCAACAGACCGGGAACATCTGGAGCCTAAACCCTGGCACAACTGCAAACGCAGAAAAGATTCAGGTACTATGGCAAGAAATGCAGATATTTTCATTTTTTCTTCAATCTTTAAGTCATCCTAACATCTCAGAGAGCCGTCCTTCCAGTAATGCTGTATCAGAAGAAATTCAGTCTGGTATGATAGAAGTGGCTGTCAAAAATCATGGTAGTATCAAAATGGCATAGTCCATTCCCTGCCTCTGCTTCTTCTCCTCCCTGGAGCTATCCTGCCCTGTGCAGCTCATCCAAGGTGTTCTCCAACTTTACCACATGTGGGTCCAAAAATCCTCAAACTTAGCTGGACCACTGTGCTTTGCTCCTAAAACTGGGTATTTGGCACCGGAAAGAACAGCTTTCTAAATAGGATTTCTTGGAACTTTTGGCCTTTTTTGTTTTTTCTTGCTTTTCCCCTAGGCTGTGTTCTGCCACAGCTGAGCAGGGACTGAGAAGGCAGGGGATGGAGGGAGCTGTTTTAGCTCAGGTCCATGTTTGTTGCCTTTTCTGCATTTTGAAACCGAAGTCCTCTGCCCTGCTGTCTATTTGTGGTGTTTAGTGTTTATGAACCCTTCCTGTAAATCACATCGCAGGCAGGTTAATTTGGTTTGCAGGAGGAACTGTGATGCCATTTCTTAATGCTTCTGGCAAACGGCAGCAAGTAATCTGCAACCCTGAGAAAGTTATCACGGCCTTTTTCCCTGCTGCACACCTGTCAGGAGGGCCACACGCCGGGAATCGTCACCCTGAGCTTCTCCTGGGTTTCCTGGCTCTGCGAGGAGTCTGGCCTTTGCTAATCTTAGGGGTTGTGTGAAATGTGATGAGGCACACAACTTCCAGACAGAAAAAACAACTCTAAGTGGGTAGTATTTTGTTACTGTAAACACTTTCCATCGGTTCTGGAAAACCACAAAATAATGTTAATGCAAAATTACTGGAAAGCAAAACTCATTAGAAGTTGTCCCAATAAAAAAAATAAGTCACAGCAAACCAGTGACATTTCTTAGGAGAAAGAAAATGTAAAAAGACCAAGCCAAATTTCCAGTGATATGTAAATTGGATTACTAAAAACATTTTAATTAATTAAAGACTGAATCAGTACTTCACAAAAGGCTATCTTGAAAATTTACTATCTTATCTTGACAGCATGTCATTTGCAATGGAGAAAATTACCAAGCCCAGAGCAGAGGATAAGGTCTTGCCTATAGGCATGCAAATATTTCTAGGAATTCAGGTTTCTTTGCAGGTAGAGACTGCAGTTTACTTTAGCTCCACTCATTTTCCAAAAACCTTCAAAAGGTTGATAAATTCCTCCACCAGCTATTTTATCATATTTTATATACTGCTGAAGATATTTACTGCTTTCTCCACTGTTGGATTTTTCAGGTTGACATAACAGAACATGTCATTGCTTTAAAAATGGACTTTCTAATGAGGACTGAAAAACCTTTTTATGAGCTGTTGGTTTGGTTGTGCTGGATCACTAGATTCAGTTCTGGGTTGTGACTTGTATTTACTTTAAAATGTCTTTTCACTATAGTTCAGAGAAAAATGAGCAAGCCTGTGTGTGTGTGGGGCGGGAAATCACAAATCAAGGACAGTAAAACTGGGTTTGGATCTTTTTTTTGGAAAACAAACATTTCTACGAGTAAGGTGATGTTTTTATTAAAATGTTTTAGGTTTTAGTTAAAAGAAAAAAAAAGTCTCCGTTCTGCACAAGCCAATTTGTTTTTGGTTTTGGCAAACAAACACTCCTCTTTTTCAAAACTAAACATAAATTTACAAGGTCCTTTGTATAAGCAGGTGTTTATTCACTTTCATTGCCTGCTACCTATTTCAGTCTTCATGGTACTTTGCTCTATAAAAAACAAAACATTGCAGAGTAACTAAACTGGAGACTCAAAACATTTCCACTCACTGTGCAGTAATGCCTTGCTCTGCTCTGGGACTGATGGCTCCAAAACGAAGGCAAATACTGAAGGAGGAAACGCTGAGATTTCTAAGGATCCAAGGAGCACTTTAACTAGAGTGGAATGTTTGGTGGCTCTAAAACCCCTTCTTCAGGCAGAGATACAACAGCGCCAGGTAGGACAGCCCGTTAGCCCAGTCATTTTCACTTTGTGAACAGAAGACATACGTTTAACTGTCAGTGAAGGTAAGGGAGGTCGTTTGTAACCAAAATGGGTTGTTTTTTCAGGGCTTAGGGTCGACATCAACCTAGGTCAACTAGGGCAGCACCTACTTGCATGCATAAATATTGATGTCCTTTAACTAAGTGAAAAAACATTATACTACAAAGAGATAGGGAAGAGGGACAGGTCTAATTAATTTCAGTCAATCCTGATCAAAGGTGCCTGTGTATCTTTGTGAGCCCTCCTGTCAGAGAGCTGCCTGATGGGGAGGGGATGCTCCACTGTCAGACCTGCTGTTCGTCTCCAGATCCCATGCCCTCCTCTGCAGGGCAGCACACCGGGAATGTGCTGGAAGCAGGAGGAAGGCAGGACACCCAAGGCACCCAGAAGGCTCAGCAAACCCACGAAGGCACAGCACCCTTTGCTGCTGCGCGGGGGAGAGGAGACACAGCCCCTGCTGACCGGGGCACAGTCCCCTCGGCAGCCACTGAGTTTATTTCTTTGCAGAAAGAATCTGAATGTACCTCACTGAATTTGGTCTGAGAGGGCTTTTTCAGGGTGAGGGGTTTACTCAAACCCGCTTTCTAGCTGGGGCTTTCAATGGTTTGGTCTAGGTTTCCTTAACAAAGATATATGCTGGGATTAAAGGATCTTGAGTTAACCTCCCTGGCTTATTTAAAATGCACTCTTTGTAAAATACACATCAAAAGTGTCATGAACTCTCTTTCAGTCTGGGTGGCATGGAGGGTGGAGAAATGTTATAAACAAAGTATTACAGGGTAAATTGTAATCTAAGAGGCAACCTTTTTTTCCCATAGAAGGCAGCTGAACCGAAAATTCCCTCCTTAGCTGCAGAACTGTGCCGAGGAGATAACATCTTATTATTATCACTTTGTTATGCTACTTCAAATCAGTATTTTCCACCCTTCTGGGAAAACAGGTTGGACATTTATATGCTTTCTGTGCAGTTGAGGTTTGCTGAGCACTGCTGTTTGCTGCTGTGAGAGGAAGCTGCAGGTGGCTTGCAGGTTGGCAAGTATGCGGCACTTAACCCTGCTCAGCTTCTGTAGTTTGGCCTTTGGGGCTAAGGATTCACTGACATCTATTTATCTTATGGCAGTTCCCAAGACACTCCCTTAAATACCAGCCGCTGGTTGTGCTTTCCGACACTTGTCAAATAACAGATTTGGAACAAATTGTGTAGTATTACTAGTGGCACAAATGCAATGCATAATTATCTACCTAGCTACCAGAAGACAATGATAATTATGTTTTTGTTTTAAATCATACAGTGGAGATGGCTACATTTCTTATAGTTCTAGTGTTGTTATGACCATAATAACACTTTAGGCTTCTAGTTCAGAAAGGTGGGTTAACCTTTTTTTTTTTTATTTTCTCTGTACACCCCCCACCTCCCCCCAGAAAATTATAGCCTAAGTAGCAGAAGGCAAGTAAACACCTTACTTTACACATTGGCAGTTGCATTACAACAGGACACAGAGCAATAGCTGCACATCCTGGAAAATATATTTGCATAGTTGAATTGGAGTCTATGCAAGGTGGACGAGGTTTCAAACTAAGGGGTGGGGAATTAGTCCTGTAACAATATTAAATTTTATGTTTAAATATCCTACATAGTCCATGCACTAAAAAAGTACTTCTTGCCATGATTTGAAATGGCAGTGTTTGCATATTGAATACTCAGCAGTATTTTAGGGAAAGAATGGGTACAATATGGTAACTGCAGCTGTGAGAGGGAAGGATATGAGCTGTCAGTTGGCCCAGCTAGCCCTTATGGCAAAGATGTCAAACTGTGCTGCTTCTCACCCTTTACACATGTCACACTATCTACTGTTGCTGTTTATTTGTTGAAATTTTGGTCAGAGCTTTGGGACCTTCATCCCACCTGCTCCTTTTCTCAGTGCATCAGATGCGCTTTTGCATCTGTGGCCGTGTAATTTGTTCCTGTCTGTTAAGAGCCGCTCTCCAGTCCCGGGCACAGCTTACTGGCCAAGAAGTCACCGGTGAGAGTGGAAGCCATATGGAATCAAACTCATTTGTTTTTCTGCTTCGTAACAATGTTTATCTGAAACAGTTTCTGGGACCTGATGTTAACATGGCTCTGGTGCTGGGGTGGATGCTAGGGTGGAATTGTCAGAATACAAAATAATTTTGTTCCCCAGAAAATGGCTGACGAAATCATTCCAACTGTGGAGAAAGAAATGAAATGAGGAATGGAAATTACCTTCTATCTGAAGGACTGAATGGGAATGATCATGGGGGTAGGGGGAGCCCCAACCCAAAGTATTGTACATAGTCCCCACTCACAGGCACATGCAGACACAGTGTGCTCAGGAGCTGATATTGAGCAATGAAAGGTGTAAGATACTGCTGATAATGATGCTGTTTCAGGACCTCAAGAGCAAACTTGCATATGGGATTATCAAGATGTTTTTTCTCCCGTAAAGTCACCATCCCTGTTGTGAAATGATGTTTTGAATTGAGAGGCTGATGGTTCACTGCAGCTTCCTGGGTGACATATATATATATATTTTTTTGTAATTTTTTCATCTATCTCACCTGTTTGATGCCTTAATCATTCCCATGTTAGAAACAGGTTTTCTGTTTGCTCTATAACTCCATCTTGGCAGGGATGTAGCACAACTCCATGTAACTCCTTGTAACTTTATAAGGTCACGTTTTAATAAGTAAATGTACTCACTCCTTTGCCATCTGTGGGTGATGAACACCTGCATTAGGAGAGCACCAAATTTTTTCAAAGTATTCTTGAATAGACTTCTGAATAGAAGTATCTCCTACATCTCAAGATATGTGAAAACAATAGTCCCACAGAGTCAAAGACACTGTATTATGAAATTTAAACGTGTCTTGCTTACATGGGTCTTAGGATAAATCCTTTCTTTCTTTCAGCTGTGAAATCCCTCTTTCAATCCTTCAAATAACCCATCTGAAAGAAATCATTCCAGCAGAGCCATTACAATTAATTCTATTATGTAAACCTGTAGTTTCAAATTTTCATTAAACTGACAAATGGTTCCTCAGAGTCATTTTCTAAATTACAAAATACATCTTAGCTGTTTGAAAAGGCCTGCTGTCACACACTACCCTGTAACATAGGACTATATTAGCAGGGTGAAATTTAGTCCTCAGCCAGGATTTTTAAGGAGCTATGTTAGGTGCTGATGTCTGAGCCTAGTTTTAAAATACTTAGGATCCACGGGAGTTGATTCCTATATAGGAATTTAGGGGGAAAAATTCCCATCTTTATCAGGGCACTAGGAAAACATTAGTGTTTAGAACAAAAACAAATAAATAAATTGTGGCACAAATTGCTAGGTAACGTTAATATCAGAAAATAAGTTTTGTGTCGGTCTTTCCTGGCAGTCCTAAGTATATCTACCCCTCCAGCAAAGCTCCTGATTTGCCTGGGCCAGTGCTAAGGTAAACTCAGCACCATGGGTCCTGGTGGAACCCCCCAGAAGCGGCAGAGGTGCCATTATACAGGCAAGCATGGGAATTTAGCTGAATGGCCTCCTAAAGAAATCAATAATCAGATCATTCCAAAAGAACTGTTTAACAAAACCCTGGATAAAATGACAGATTACTTACAACTTTGGTTTAAAGCATTTATGCTGATAATTAAGAATAACAGACAAAGAGTATTAAGTAAAGGAGAGCAAACATCTAGCCAGTCATTAAAAGAATGGAATTTTTCTAATCCTCTTACAAAGATGCTGTTTTGGGTCAAAGTCCCTTTCTGCATAAAGCAGCCACACCACATTTTTTAAGTCAATGAAGAGCTGAGAGCCATAGCCCAGATCCTCAAAAGTACTTTAAGCAGACAACTCCCACTGAGAGACAAGCATTTAAATTAATCTGGCGACTTGGGTCCATGAGATGAATAAAGAGGGTTTAGTTCACACTGTATTGCATAGTAAATAATTCTGTAGCCAAATTAATTTGATATACAAGAAATTTACCAATGCTTTATTGGCTGGAAGTTTTCATATTCTGTATCATACATGTTTTATCTCAGGGTTAAGAAATTCTGAGAAGTGCTTTTTATTAGGTTAAACTGACAGATTTTATTTCATACAGAGCCACATTTATAGACAACATCTGGTCTTTACATTTAGTCTCTTTTTTGTTCACCAATGATTTTTCCTGGGAAAGAGCGTGTGTTTGTTTCTGTCTGCCTCACAAGTAACTTTGAATCTGCACAAT
Organism: Falco cherrug; assembly: GCF_023634085.1. NCBI lineage: Eukaryota > Metazoa > Chordata > Aves > Falconiformes > Falconidae > Falco > Falco cherrug. The sequence continues at coordinate 21,356,124 of NC_073709.1, read as the reverse complement.
AATGTCAAATTTACATTTTTATTTCTTAGGTGCTTGTGAGTCCCACTGAAGCCTCACGGTCTACTTGTGCTATTCTGATCATTAATAAATACTCTTAATTGCAGTTGTCTTCCTTTGAGTCCTTTTGACCTCTTATAGGATCTGTGAGGCAGTAAGGTTCAGTAGAAGATCCTACAATAATAATCTCAAATCTTATTCAATTAGGCCTCCTTGGAAGACATTGTTTAATGAGTTGGAAGGACCTCAAGTTCTACTTCTAGCCTATCAAACCCAATAACAACTCCCTAAGTCTCATAATTAACCTTCCCCTTGGCAACTTCTTCCACGCTTTGTGATGCCTTGTTCGAAGTCTCTGTCTGAAATGTCTTTCACTCTGTTTATTGCTCACATTGGAAGGGAGATGTCTCTGCCTCTGTAGGACCTATAAACCTGGCTGTACCGGCCAGAATAGTGGAGCAGATGGCAATGTACCTCTTTTCTCAGTATCTCCTGTACTTACTGATGCAAATGCAGCGTGTATGAGCAGCAAGGTCCAAATACTCCTGTCTTAGGCTGTGTGCAACACACATGACCAGGTGGTGGTATGGTCTGCTGCTCTGAGAAATGCTCCCGGTAGGGGTTGTAAGCTGTTTAAGAGCACACTTGCCAGTAGTGCTTTTTCTTTTTAGGTATAGGCAATTAAGCAAACATTCCCATTTCAGAGAAGGGGCTTGGAACTCTGGAGAGAACAAGACTAACGTTTTCAAAACTGCTGTCTCATTGTACCAGTGTTTTGGTACAGCCCTTGGTATTCAGACGTGATGTGAGTTGCTTAAAATCGTCTAAGCTACAAGAACAATTCAAATGTTCTCAGCCAAATAAACAGATGTAGGGGCAGGTATATGAAAGTTATATTTAAGTTGTATGGGATTTTGCTCTTTGGCAACATATAGTGCGTATATATACACACTGATAGCAGACATCGCTGATCCTTATCAGGAGAAATGGAATTGAGCAAGTCCATGGAAACTGAAGTGAGGCCTCAATTTTCTGCAGTTAGTACAATCAGAATAGTAAAAATACCTCCCCCCCCCCCCCCCCCAATTTCATGCAACAGTTTTTGTGCTGAAAAGCTGATGGTCCATTTTTTTTTTCTCAAGACTTTTTTCCTTGCTAAAATTAATTCCCTATGGTGAATTAAGGAGTAAACAAGAGGCAGACCCATTTGGTGTGAGTAAAAGGAGAAGTGAGTTGATTCTGATTTTACATACCACAATTATCTAGGGCTCTTGTGAGCTAAATCTTGTCATGTAACGTGTTATATCCCCAGGAAAACAGAAGGGAAAAGCACTTTTTGATCTGAATGTAGCTAGTTTGTGTCACATAACAACACTATAGAGGGCTGTGGCTTTACATGCTAAACTGCTGTGACAGATGGACTATATTATATCCTATAGGTACGCAATTTTTCTTTGTAGCTGGCTGCCTTTTGACCCTGAGTTCAGGACAATAATGTATTAATGTCTCTGTGCACTCGGCCTATTTCCTGGATTAGCTTTTGTTTTAAAACAGGAACTATTCCTAGTTATTTTACTTTTGCCACCTTCTCCTCCTTTTTCTCCTCTTTTTTTTTCTTTTTTTTCTTTTTTTTTCCCAGAAACTAGCTAATACAATAATGATTCAGGTGATAACTTAGGACTAGGTTAGTGATGCTAAGTTTCCCACTCCACCCCCATCTCTAGCCTCTCTAGACCAAGTTACATCATCAACTGTGCAATGTAGGAGGATAGCAGATTTCAGGCTACCAATAACAATATGATTCAAGGTGTGTAATGAATTCTGTAATTAATTCTATTAACAGATAACCTGGTGCTTAATTAGCGAGTCATTCAGAATCAATATATACAGTAAGCTACATTTCATATAAGATACACTTCTGAGAGTCCTTTAGAAAGGTACCGTTTTTCCTTTTGAAAAAAAATATCCATAGCTGTATTCTGTCAGGTATTGATTAGCAGTTAGCTCTGAGGATGCAGTGGAGATAATTGTGCAAAAAGTACCACAGCCTTTGAAAACCCAAAGTATATTTTCTCATGAAGCAATAACTTTGATGTCATAATTATGATTCTCTAACTAGCAGCGGACAGCAGGGAGAAGTCAGGCTCCAGCTGTGACTGCAAGCTGGTGCTGATACATACCTACCAGCTGCACAGGAATGAAGTTTTGCAAACAATTTCTACCACTGTTGCACAGACCTTGCTCCAGGTTCCTCAGCAACGTGGTTCCTGCTGTTGTTCAAAAAATGCAAGTATTAACAATGCAAATAACCAAATTTATCGCCTGGAGCCCTTAAAAAGTTGTCAAATCCAGCACTGTTCAGCAAATGCTCAGCATCCTTAGGCATCTTCATTTTCTTGTCTCAAGAGCTTAACTCTGAGGTGTGAAGTTCAGTTTTAATATTTTCCCCTTTGAGATGCTAATCAATTACAGGGCATAACCTGAGAGTGATTTATCTGAAAATGTCTGTAATTCCCACATGAAAATGCTTTATTCAGGATGGGAAGAAAAAAAATCCACTCTCTGAACTGCATACACTAAACCTTATAGCACTTGGTGATCCTCTGGTAATGCTGCTCTGTGAAAGCATCCGGAGTCTCAGGGGGTTACTGGAGTGGTTTGAGATCATCAGAAATGTCCCCCTAGCTCAAGCATAGCTTATACTGCACTAGCCTTTAAGCATGATGCTATCTAGTTATGCAGATGATCCAGTGTTCTGGAAACCCCAGAACAGACCTGCTTTTCTTACCTGGCCCTGGCAGGCAGTCGTCAGCCAGCAATTAGAAAATTATATTTTGCCAAATACTGGAATTAAAATCACAAAGCGATAGAAGCCAAGTTTCTCTGAAATAAGTAAACATGCCAGAAAGATATGACTTTGAAAACTAAATAGGAAGCACATGCTGTTCTTTTGTTCTGCTCTGGGGTTTTTCTGTGCAGTGGTGGTGGTGTTTTAAATTCTTTTTCCAGTGCAAACAATGCAGATTGTTTAGATCATGCATATATAATGCATGTTAACTTTATAGTCTTGTATATAAAAAGTTAGTGTGGTATTGTGGGAATATTTTTGCACGATTTTCATCATTGCCAGTATACATCAAAAAATCAATTTCTTTTAGTTTTGAAGTAATAAGTGCAATGTGTATATGACATGCTGGTCCTCCATCTAAACTCAGCATGTGCGTTTGGTTGCCATGTGTGAGAGGTGCTGATCTGTGACTAGAGCCTCACGCAGGGCAATATCTTAAGTCTCTGAGAAGACTGCACAGCACAGTTCAGCAAGCCTTTATTTGTTTATTCAAATTCAAGTTAGAATTGTAAAATGGTTTTGATTAGCTCCTGATGCTTTTAGATACCCTATCAAATGAGTAGATCTGGTGTAAGTTTAGAAAAGGCTCAAGGAATCTTATCCATTCTGTCAGTCTATAAGTAGTGTCTTGATTTGGTCCCTGATTTCAGAGAGGGATTTCTAGGCCAGTACTCAAGAGTATGAATATTGTTCAAGTAGTCAAGGCTATGTTTTTAGATCCCCAAGATCTGGTTAAATATCCTAAAGAATAACTTAACTAGACCTGTTATAACTCCAAGGCCAATAACATAATTCCTGAATGTACAGGTACTTGTAGTTGGGGAGAAAATTAAGATATTATTTATTATTATTTGGAATATCTTTGTGCTCAGATGCAAAAGAGAAAGGAAAGAAAAAAGAACTACATCTGTGCAAACCCTCTCCCCACAAAAACTCCCACACACCCTGCCTAGTGAGTGTCAAGCGGGTCTCTGCTCCAGCATCACAACTTTGGTCACCTGTGGGTTGTTTGTGTCATTTTTCAGTTTGTTTCGCTTTATATCATTCCTTGCTGAGAGGCCACCATTATAGGCCTGACTTGAATACTGGAGTTATGAAGAAGAAAAAAAGTCACCCTGATGGAGAATAGATAGTGACAAAGACTTCATTCTCCTGTCCACACTATCAGCTGGGAGGGACCTGCTATCAGCAGTAACTGAGCCTTGAATCGCACGTTTTCAGTGCTGCAGGCGGGAGATGGTCTTGAGTTACAAAGCTAAGTCTCACATCAATTAAAGTCTGTGTGCACAGCAGCTGCATTCAGAAAGGTGGAAGAGATTTAATCTTCACCTTTCACCTTGGGTCAAAATACAAGGTTACCAAGACAGACTGTTATTAAAAATGGATTGTTTCTGCCAACTTAATGTTAAAAGTTTGCAGTTATTACGAATGCGCTTTATTACTTGCACCCTTTGTTAAGGGAACTTGCTGTTAAATAGCAAGGAAGTAATAAAACGGTTGAAAGGAACAAATAAATATTTATGCCAGACTTCCAAAGTCTGTAGCGGTTTTAGTCTTTCTTCTTGATAAAAATCAGAGAATTATTCTCTACTGCATCTTATTGGCAAGAAGGTGGATTTCTTCTGAGTATAAAAAGGCTCCCAAGATTGAACTGAAGGTGTACTTAGCTTGAACGGATATACAGTGGCAGCAAGATTTTATTTTAGTACAAATGCACATTTAAGAAACAAACCCTGTATGAAGCACTAACTTCTTAGCTGTACCTCAGAAATCATATGACCAAACTCAGATCACCACTGAGTCTCTGGGATTCTTTTATTGTTTTTCAGAGGAAGCTGAATAAAGCCCAAAGGGGAACATGTCGCTGATCTGTGTTGCCAAGATGCACTAAAGAGAAACAAGGTACGATTGATCACATTGGTGTCTCATTTTCTTTTAGGTGTTGCCTCTGATTTTAAATTGAGACCAAGCATATTCCTATTCAAATAAACAAATTCCTATAGTTTTTGTGGCTCTTTGTGCATCTAAATGAAGAAATTGCCCCAGAGAGATAAATACAGATAATTTTTTGTGGTTTTATACAACCTATTTGCCAAAGTTTTGTGGTGAAATATTTAACTGCAAGAATATGTATGCATTCTAAAGATGGGGTCAAAACCTGTGTTTCATATGGGTAAAGGTCTGCCACTAGTAAAGTCAATTAAATCTTTGTCACTGACTTGGAAGGGCGTGAATGAGCTGCCTATGAACAAGGGAAACTCTTACTGTCATTAATTCACAGAAATTTTGTAATTCCAGTTTATGTTGTTAACCTCAGGTAGAGTAAAGCTGTCATAACAAAATATTAAAAGCAAGCTGTGCTTTTAGCAACTCTTACTCTAAGGATAATGTTTGGAATGCCAACTCAGTGAAGGAAGTTGAATTTAGGGAAGGACTTTTCATCTAATGTAGAAGTCAAACATACAATTTGGTGTGTCTGTTCATCGCTGGGTTCAATGGCACTCACACTGTGAATGTGTCCCTTTGAAAAAGTGATTCTGATTACATGTTAGTCCTCTGTACAAAGAGTGTACATTTCATGAGATGTGTGCACTGTTTGAGTTATAACCGAATGCGATTTTTAATGTATTCCAGATATGTTAAGCAGCAACTGAAGAAGTATGTGGAGCATGTTCTAGTTTTTGTTCTAACACACATGTATTTTATTTACAATGTGGAAAATATACAGTCATTGCAATAGTTATGCTCTGACATTCAGATTTTTTATTAAAAAACAATACCTTTATTAAAATTGCAGCAGTATTTTTAATTCATATTCTATTTAAACAATTATCTTGGTCTATTTACAGTTTGAATGATACAAATTGATACTGATCATCACTTGCACATTAAAAAAGTTTTGGCTCAATGGTTCCAGGTCTGGAATATGTCACAGAAAGCTTAAATACCTTGTGTCGTATGATGACTTTCATTCAAAAAAGAAATTTTCTTGCATATGTGGTATCTAATTGAAGGTTAAAAAAATATGAATTGAATGTAACTGTCAAAACGCCTAGTGTATAAAAACCTTAAAGATTTTAAAGCCCTAGATGTATCTTTTATTCATCAAAAGTCTCCATGTAGTCCTTGTGGCTGATGTCAGCTTTCAGTGTAAGGTAGATGGAACAAGCTTTCCCAATCCACTGTTGACACAATAAGGGGGGAAATCATAGGTGTAGTTACTGTGTAATAGTCTCTCTACAGTGGTCTGCAAGGAGCAGCTTTGAAAATCTAGTGCACAGAAGGAAAAAGAAAAGAAAATGAAAAAGAGAGAAGAAGGGGAAAAGGGAAGGGGGGGGGGCGGGGAATGAGGATGACACAATGGAGAAATTGCCTTGCATGTTATAAGCAGTACAAAATAGCAATCCCATCTTTTCCAAAACTCCACTGTCTGCCTGTGCAGTGCTTTTGCGCTCAGCTTGCAAGCAGAAGGGGAAACCAAGTCCTGAAGGCACAGCAGTCTCAGTTTTGCAGTGACCTTCACTCAGAAGGTCTCCTGACCTCCTGGCTTTGGTGCAGCTCTGCCATACACCTCTCTCCATATGTTTCCTCTTGTCTCCACACAGGTACCATGATCCCTTGCCTACAACCTTATATAGGGCTGTTTCCCCAAGTCACCTGAAATAATACTGGCAGTGTGGAATACAAACACATTGCTGTGTACCACCTTATTAAACACAGATGTGGCTCTTATCTAGAGGCGGCTCACCTTCGTTTGCTTGGGTACCGGTATCCTACAAAATCTCTGTTGTGCTGCATTAGTGCAGTGGGGGCAAAGCCAGGCACAGCCTTGTGCAGGGGCTTTCTTAGGGGCTACACGGACAGAGGGCAGAGGTGTTCCTCCAGTACTGACCTCCTCAGGAGTTAAGGTCAGAAGGTCAAATTATTTTTTTTTTTTGTTTGTACATAAAGTATGTTAAGTGCCAGACTTTGGAAGCCCTTAGGTAAGGTAATAATGCTTTGAAAAATTCACCTCCAAAATCTGAAAAGCTTTATCTATAATGTGAAAATATAACTGTTGCTACCTGTTGGTTCACTGATCTAGGAAGCCAAGGGTATTACACACCAGAATGTCAGAACCACTGGCAGAAATCCATGTAGCTGATGCTTTTCTGGGTTTGAGTGGGATTTTCTTGATGTTTGTTTTGAAGTGTCTCATTATCTGTGGTTAATGCATGTTTTGCTTCTAATGAGGGTCCTGATAAAAACTCGATTAGTCTGATTTTTTCTTTCATAACAATTTTAATACAAATTTGCTGATTTTGATTAGACTTCTAACATGACTCTTCTGCCAAAAATAGAGAGGTTGACAGAGATTTCATCAGTCCTTTATTCAATAGTGCTCCCTGGGCTGAGGGAAATTTAGGCACAAGTCTTTAGTCCAAATCAGGCAGAAGACAGCTCTGACCACCGGGCTTTTAACTGGGACAACGTGGGGGTCTCCTGAGTTTTTGGGATTTTGCGTAAAACTTCAAAAGGCCGTATTTTTATCCGAACAGGGAACAGGAAAAGATTTTTCTTGAAAGCTGAAAAAGTTTCATGGTACAGAAACACCATTTCATATCCATATGTAATCCAGAATTGAGTTTGTCAGTGCAGTCTGAATTTTGGCTTTGATCTCTAAGAGAGAAAGACAGCCCATGAAAATACTGCTGAACTAAAAGAACATAAACAAGCTTAAAATACCACATTCTGATAGAGGGTGAAATGACATTCTGATGGAGTGTATCCTACCAAATCCAGGGCCCAGTGAATTCAACAGAGAGACTTATGGTGCAATAAAGGGACAATTTCAAAGCTCTGAAATTTGATTTCACTTTTTATCTAACCTTTATCAAAATTTCTTTGCTGGATTTCTAGTCTCATTATCTGATCCTTGGCATTTTGTTTTCCCAGAAGCATGGGCAGAACAAATAATTTCTTGGCAAAGACTGTATAAATCCAGTGGATTTCTCTAGAGCAATATTTTAATTTGATGAAAACCCTAGATGTATCTTAGCTGATTCTTGCTTACTAACAGGTTGACAGAGAGACAAATAACTCTGTGCCTCTCCACAAGTCATCTTCTGGAGAAGTGTGTGCCAACCATATTCCTTGCTGTACCTGCAAGGCAGCTTTGAGGGCTTTCATCCTTTATGAAATTGATGAGATCTCAGTTGCCTGGCTGCACTTGGCATGCAGGGCCCTGGAGCAGAAGATTGCTGTACCACTGCAAAAGCTGGTGTAACCGGGGCATTTTCCGCACACGTTGACAAATTCTGATAAGCCCAAAAGCCTCCCTCTGCTGATCCTTGATGAACCCTATAGGAAGAGATGTACCAGTATGGAAAATACGTTCTATGTATCTTAGTATGGATCTGTTGCCACCAGAATGTAAGAAAAGTATGTCTCAATTATCAAAAAAGCCATAAGAGCACACGGTCAGCAAGGAGCAATGGGGCTCTGAGTGACCTGAGATGGCTTAGTTATTATCTGCCTTTTACTCTGATTTTATTCATGGAAAATTTGTTTTTCTCTCTGTGCACCACAAATAACCACTCACCCAAAACATTAAATAATGAAATTCAAATGTACTGAGTTAATCACTGGAAAAGTGCTTCATCTGAAAACTCCGTGGGGGATCACATTTCAGAACACAAGTGTCCTTGTACAGTATGCATTTCCTCTTTGGTTCACAGGTTTGCTCATGCAGAGATTTAAAATAATATTGAATTACTGCCTGAAGCCATGCCTGACTATCTTTTTCATTAATTACCTTCCATGGCTTTGGGACAGATTAACTGATAAATATATGAATCCCTAGCATAGTAACCTTTACCGTGTACTTAGAATAACTGATAGGCATGTAATCTCAGAATCTGTGAAAACCTTTTTCTTTCTTCCTATAGATTACTACTGTGCTCCTACTATCTGAGTTGCCTGTCCGTGCTGCTGTATTGTCTTTGCTAAAAGATGCTGCTAAATCACCAACTAGGACCTCTACAACAGACTTCTACAACAGTCCAAAAGGAAGATTGGTATGGCTTCTCAGAAAGTACTTTTGTTTCTTTTCTTCCTAGGTTAGTATGAAAGATGGGTGAAACTACATAATTCCCTGTGTTATCTTTTCTGGGCAACAGATGCTTCAGAGTAGTCTAAGAAATACAGATAGATGAAACAACTGTTTTTCTGTTGCCTTGGGTTTTTGGGTTTTTTGTTTGTTTTGTTTGTGCAAAGCATTTTAGCAAAATGCCTCAGAAACTGGTCATTCTGGAAGGGTAATCACACAGTCTTTCAAAAAAGCCTAGTTTGTTGCAGCTGGGGTTTATGTTTCTCTGACTTGCCCTTCAGCAAACTACCTGTTGCAAGTTATTTGACCAGTGTACCACCTCCTCCTATATGCAAAGATTACTCAGATTTTTAAATTTTTTAAATTTTGTGAGCGACAGTTCAGGTACTCATTCTGTGCATGGAGAGCTGGTTTTTTTGGGTTTGTTTTTTTTTTTTTTTTCTTTAATTGTTTCTGATGGGTATTCTTACTGAATAATCTAGCTAGTGACTTAGACTGTATTACTGAACAGCAAGCTTGCTGGGGTTGCTTGAACCTTCCCACAAGTAATCCCAAAAGCTTTGCTTTAGGTCACCATTGCAAATCAAAAGGATCACTTGACTGAAGAAATCAAGTAAAGCCAGATATCAGTGTTATATATACAGAGTGAACTGAAATAATATGCTTGCATACTTGTTTCTAAGGCCTTCATATTGATGTATGTAATCTATTATTAATAATACGTGATAAGACCATCTATTCACCAGGGAACAAACTCAGATGAACAAATCTTTTCACTAATGCCATTGTGGCAGGTCAGTTTATATCTGTTCCTATGGACTGGATCTGAATTGGTTATCTATCCCTTTATCAGGTCCTCCGATAACCTCAGTCTCCATACCCACAGCATCTTTACCGTAGAGCTGCTCTCACATGTGCAGTATCTTTTTTACAATTGTTTTTGGCATGTGTAATCAAAACGACAGCTTGGAAGAAAAGGACAGAATATGAAAGGCATTTCAGGTGATGCTAGTGGAGGAAGAGGGAATTGCAGAATATTTTATTCCTCTGATAAAGCAGTGCTTGAAGGAGTCACAGTATTGCATACAGATAGGTAATTAAACAAATATAGACATGGAGCAGAAGATTCCAGGGCAAGATTCAGGGATGGGACTAAAAGAAATCGGATTTCAAGGATGGAATTCTTAATGCATTTGCTACTGATCTATTAAAAATTGTTTGTGAACTCCCAGCCACAACAGATTAGATCTAAACCTAAGGTTTGCCTCAATGTTTCTCCTCTTTGCCCACATAATTTTAGAGCTTCTTTTTCTTACTTTCATATAGCTTAAATAAGGTATTTATAATGTTGACTGAAAAAGGGGGGCACTACTCAGTTAAAAACATTAAATACCCAGTCTTCATAAATAAATCTGTGGATGGAAAAGTATACTGGAAGAACAGGAAAAACCAATTTTACTTTCAAAGCTTTAAATATAAAAGAGAACTATGGGGACGATAGAGCAATCGGAGTCTCTTTGGTTTGTTAATCTCCTTTGACACTGATACAGAATTTCCTTCAGTAGAGGACATTTAGAAAATTACCAACAAGGCTATGTATACCCCAGAAATATGGGGGTAGCATTAGTAGTCTATAGTTCCTTGGGGTGAAGAGAGCCTTGGCTTGCATGGCCAAGCAAGCAAGCCAGCTTTATAGCAACCTCTCTCCTCCTGAGCCTGAGTGCTCCTATTGCTAAGCATCTGTATAATTTATGCCTATAGGACTGCAATTCCTCAGAGTAATTTTTCTTCCATCTGTTCAGCTTGAATGGAGAACATTTGTTAAACGGTGTTTGGATGGATGTTGGCAGTAAAATGCATGCCCACCCTGATGTTAGGCTAGTTAACTGGTCTTTCTAGGCACAAAGCTGACATTGTTAGATGGCACAGAGCTTGAACAAGTACAAATATGAGAGCATGTTTTCTTCTTTTCTTATAAACTTGAGTATTCTTTCCCATTGTTCCTCTAAAAAGAGTTAAGATAACAAACTAACTACCCACTTAGAATAATTAGAAGTAGTTGAAGTCCACCTGTCAATTGTATCAAGTTAGATTAAGTCCAGTCTTTGCAGTCATACTTTTTTTCAGATTCAAGAAGCCAGAGACATGTAAACATTGAAAGTAATTATGTCTCCTTCTCCTCCTTTTCTTCCTTTTTTTCTTTTTTTTCTTTTCTTCTCTTTTCTAATGTTAGTTGTTACAGAATAGAGTCAACTTGAGTTTCAGAGAGTCTGCCAAAAAGCCTCTGGCATTCCCTGGGGCATTGAATTTTACATTCTTCAGCAAACAATGTCTGTCTCCAGAAATGCAAGAGGAAAACACTATTTTTCTTTCTAATCTAATATCAATGTCTAAGCCTAATGGAGTTCTGATTTCTTATTTTCAAGCCTGAGGGACATCTTGTGTTGATGTTAGCATGTGCCTTTTTAAGCTTCATTTGTTATCTTTAAGCAGCTGCTAAAGTATAAACAAGTTGTTTTTCTTTTCTGTATTAAAAAAAGGCTCTTAACTTATCCAAAACCTCTACTGCTATTGTGCTCAGTGGGTTATGCCAACAGCAGTGAAAGTACATTGTTGAATGCACCAAATGTTTGGTTTATTTCAAAGCCTTTCTAAACTATAAAACATCTGCATTTCTGTTCAGCCTTCTTTTTCCTTGCTAGTAGAAAGTTAAATGAAATCGGTTAGCCAAGAGATAGTAATATAAGAAGGTATCCATTATATTTTTGAAGTATAATGAAGAAGAGATTTCGTATTTCTGACAGTGACTTTACATATAAAACTCATGGATGATCTAGAATTTTGACAGTGATGTTGGGTGAGCATTTTAAAGGAGGACTCAAAAAGCAGGAAGTACAAAACACTGCTCCTTTCAAGGTAAATCAAGCTGAAATCTGACCTTCTTGGATTATTTATATGCAGCACATATACACATTTCCCTTTCCTTGCATTACCCCAGTTCTGTGTTTCTCTGCCAGACCATGAAGACTTTCCAAAGATAAAAAAGGGCAAAAAAAGAGTGATTTTAAACATTCTGCATGCAGACAGGAGCAGAAATGTGTATATGTGTGTTCAGAGAGGGAGTGCAACAGGTGGCTTTTAGAACTGAAACTGTTTGCCATCTCCGCTGATGTATAGCCTATCTCCAGCAAAAATCGCTGCCATCAGATACAGTCAGATCGCTAAGACCACTCCTTGAAGTTTACAGGGTGTGTAAATCTTGTAATCCTTTTCAGATTCTCATAGGAAAACTTCACAACTAAGAAAACAACCATGTTGCCAAATTATTCCTTACAGCTTTCCAGAAATTTTGATTTATTTACTTTGTTTCATTTCCCTTTTTTAACTCGAGTTCTGCTTGATATGCAATTGAAAAGTCATGGTAATTGCTTAAAAAACCATGACCCAAAGAAATGCACAAAACTATATTTTAGGACTGAACTACAAGTTAAGCATCTCCTTTAGTTAGCAGCATGTGAAGTGTGGCTCAGGAGTCTTCTGGCAACGCCAGGCCAACAAGTCACTCTCTCAGCCTGGCGTTATTTAAAACCGCGCAGAGCTATGTGCAAGCAGTTTTGCCCCATCTGGTCAGCAGAGGTTTTTGGAACAGAAAGCACTTCTGGGCGTCTCCTCTCTTCCACGAGATTCGTTCAGAAAATTAATTTGTTTTGCTCTGCACAGGTTTTTATTCCACACTCACCACGGTCCTGTCTGAACGTTTTCTGTAGGACATTAAGCACTGGTGTTCTCTGCTGCAGCTTCGTCCTGTCCATGCACATGTGGGTATCTGTTCTGGAATCAATGCATGTTCACATACTTGGTTTATATTCATGCTGAAGAATATAAGGGTTAAAGAAATGTGCCTTATGCTGGAGTGAAAGGCCGTTTGCTTATGAAACAAACTCCCTGAAGCAGCTTTGTTTCCTGCAGGTTGCTAGAAGGTGTTAAGAAAAAACATTACACCAGCTGCAAACCTCTTGGGGTCTCCCAGCTCTCGAGCTGCAGTGTGTGTGTATACATGTGTGTGTTTGGGGGATAGGGAGGAATAAAACCTGCTGGCAGGGTTTACTGCAGGAGCAAAAGGAAAGAAACCACTGTAGGGCTCAAATGAGCCTCCTGAATAGAGGTTTGATTTGTCACAGGATCTGCCCTTTGCTACTGAACTAACACTGCTTTCTGAGATGTTTCCTGTGCTTTAACCTTCCTGGGTCCCTTCATGTACTCTGCTGGAAACCCTGAGTTTAACTTGCTATATTTTTACTCAGTAGAATGTATTTAGTATGCATTAAGAAAGCAAAATAATATGCCCTTAGCACTTCGATAATTTTAGCATGAATGTGTTGCAGTATCAGGGATGAGTTGTGCTGGGGGGGGGTGTGGGGGGGTATTATTATTATTTTTTTTTCCCCTAAAGCCATGCTTGTGTTTTTTCACATAGCATGATCTAGCCAACTGGGGAATGCTTGCCACTTAAAGGTGTAACAAAGAGTACAGTTCCATAATTTTTGCCTGTGTTGCAAACTTATTGAGATGGATCATAATATCTAAGTGTTGAGGTTAATCACACTAAATATCAAAAATACTAAAACTGTAGATGTTTAAAAGGCACTTAATCACTAAATTTTGTTCTACTCATCCCACTTGCCATTTTGGAAATGGTTACAGGGAGCTGCCTTAGCAGATGCCAAGCTATTCAGCACACAGCTTCCAGCTTGGTCCTGTGTGCCCAGGCTGAACCTTTACCACCTGCGTTCAGTTCTCCTCAGATTTTATAACCTCAGGACAGTGCTGCAGAAACCAACCAGGCAGAGTGATTTAATACGTAATTTTCTCCCCTCTGAGCCTCTGCAGATAGAATTTCACAGTAGAGGGCACTGTGCAGTTGGAGTTCATCCTTTCAAGGAACTGTGTAAACTTGTTTCTTGTAGGCATAGAGATTCCAGGGCACTCTTCAAACTTATAATTTTAGCTCCGCTTGACGCTCATGCCTAATTAAGGTAGTTATATTTTACTTCAGCTCTTGTTTTGGTTTCTAATGGATTTTTTTTCTACTTTTTGTCTCCTCTGCTGCTGTGCATTGTTAAACAGCTGCACTGTTCCATCCCAGATATGGCTATATTTCAGTGGTCAGCCAGTAGATTGCTATACCAAGTATTTAGTTAAATGCTTTGTGGATCTTTCGGTATAAAAAGAGCTCCATTGAGGCTAAGAGGATATTATTATTCATAATGTGGTGACTAGTTTCACACATGGCTGAAGCAAAATAAATCATCACTGTTTTTAACAAAACAGTGAGTAGACCTCTTGTTGACCACAGCATATTTGTGGTCAGCAAAGAAAGAGTCTTTTATAGCTATTAATATGCTGCCAAGGTGCTTTAGCTGAGATTTTTGCCCTAAGGGGGGTGGGCTTCCACTACCCCATATTCATGTTTCTCTGCTGAGCCCATTTCCAGAGCCATACCCTTACAAAGAGATTTGGTACAAAAATCCAGTCCTGAACAGAGAAACAGGTTACTGAAAGAACTGATACAGATGAATATTGCCCAGATGCTAAATGTGACAAGAAAATGAACAATGCTTTTAATTGCTTGAGCAGTAATTTTTAGTTGTGAGCAGTCATGCATAAAGTAACTGATACGGTTGCATTTCTGTTATGCACGCCAGTGTAAAGCCTGAAGGTGTGAAGGAGGCCTGAGTGATACCAAACATCATGCTGATCCTCTAGTTGTTTGCTCCTCTAGTTCCTTACAGTTAAACTGGAGTTCAAACATTGTTTTGTAATTGCTCTGTTTATCGTTGTTTGGGGAGGTTATCTTCTGATTTAGCACCTGTACCTGACTTCCCTGGAATGACCTGGGACAAAGCAGCAATTTCTTATGCTGAGGGTCCTGCTGAGCCGACACTGATGCAGCCGGTGCTGGTTCTTCAGTGCTTCCTTCCGTCACTTTGCAGAAGCTAACATGAACTGTTCAGCCTCCATACAGCCATCTGCCCAACTGAAAGTCCCACCAGAAATTCTGTATGGTTTTCCAGCCAAAAACCAGGAAGTTTGAACATATTGATATGCTGTTTAAAGGGTGCAAGAGGAATGTAGTTTATAATAGGAATGGCAAGAAGATCCAAAGTAGTACATAAAGAGAACAGTCATGGGTGGTATGAGAAGAAGGAAAAGAATATAAAATAGGAAAGCTATTCTCCATAGCATGTCATTAGGTAAACCAAAAGCAGAACCCTTACTTTAAAGGCTTACATTTGACTTGAGCATGTTTCTTGACATACCATTTACGAAAGGCACTATTCTGATCTCAACCCAGTGTAAAAAGAAACAGTTCCACTGAACACAGCAAAAGCTTGGTGAATTTATGGGAGGGAAAACTTATGTGAAATAAGAAGCAGAGTCATCCTTACAAACTTAATCTAAACCTTCTTGTAGCTCTCCAGTTGAACTTCTAAAGTTGCCTATCTGCAAACATGAAAAATGCAAAGAGTTTATTGAAGACATCTCTCAGCTTCTGGTGTATTTATAAATAAACTTAGATTATATTTGTAAGTCATACAGAGTCCACTCTCTGTTTACTTTGCTGTCCAGCTCTATGTTTTCATATGAAACAAATGTTTTTTGCCATCTCTAAACTACTAAAAGCATACGTTGTCTGATGGTTTTAAAGATACTAAATTCTTCATGGCCGTTTGGCTAAAGTATTCTGTATTCTGCCTGTGCTCTGAGCTGGCCAGATACAATCCAGTTCAGAAATAATGTGACTGAATTGTCATTACCACAAAGATGTATCTAGATTAGTGTACGTGATTTCTTTTTAGGACAGTTATATCTTTAAAAAAAAAAAAAGTTTTGAAGATAATTTTTTCTGCCTGGAGAAATGCATAATGCGCAGAAATAAATTTAACAATAACTTTAAAAAACTTCATGCTACATCTGTGTCCTTTACAAACAGGTATGTCCCTGGTGCCCAGCCATGGTATGTGAGGTAGCTAATGGTGCTGACAGTTCTCTGGACAAATAGAAACAAGGATTATTAGCTTAAAAAATGAAATTCAGTTGAAGGAATCAGAACACAACAGATTTGATTTTCCATCATCTGTGGCAAACAGCCATGCTCCAAAGAGATTTCAAAGTCAAGCCAAGCCTAGAAATTATTTTTCCTGAAGTTTCCTGGGATCCTGTTTGTGCCTGTATCTACTGTACACCCACCATCTTATTCATCATCCTGGTGCTTCTTCTTTTCAACATTGGTGATAAATACAGTGTTAAAAAGGTCTTGATTTGATAATGGTTAATAACACAGTTCCTGCTGAAGCAGTTCTGTTAGTTGCTATGGGTTAGAAATTATAAATGGTAATAACAGGAGAGCAGGTAATATTTTACTGTGGGGAAAATTTCATCTTTTTTTGCTGTTTCAATACCAACTTCATGTAAATGTAATTACTCTGTGGTAAAAAAAAAAAAAGAGAAAGTTTTATGGCTTATAGTTTTTATGTCTAATGAGACCCAAATGCCAGTTTGTGGCCCTATCTGCCATACTTCTTTTTCCTTGCTTCTATATTAAAATGGAAATTTTCTGAGCTTTTGTACAAGCTGCCACACTTTTTTGCTGGACAAGAAGGATGGTGTCTCCCAGAGAGCCCCGAAGTTGTCTCTGGAGACTCAAATGCTGTTTCTGCTGCAGGATCTCTCTGCTGTAGGACAAGCAGTTTACACAGCTCTGTTCCTGGGTTGCTGCCTCTGAGATGAAGGCATTGCTTTTCAGTTTCACAAATGTTCTCTGGGTAAAAGACTTTTGTAATGGCTAAGTCTTAAGGTTCTGTAATGACCCGATGAATATTTAGCAGGATTTCACTTCTCTTGCATGCTTTTCAATGTTAAAATCTTGGAAATGTGCATGAGTTCTTTCAGGGGAAAAATAACTGAAGGTCCTGAGTTGTTACGATGGTTGTGAAATGTTCACAGTGAGTGAAAGTGTCTTATGAGGGCCGCTGAGGTAAGCTGGGAGACTTCTGAAGCTTGCAAAACTCACTCCCATGTGTGGCAGTTTGGCTCTTCCCCTGAGAGCAGGGCTTTCTGCAGCAGGGATGCTGAACACCACCTTCCTCCTCCTCCCCTGCGGTGGCTGAGAATGCGATGTAGCCAGTGGGTGCCTTCCGCTTTAAAATGTGAAAAGCAACGCTGGCCACCAAGACGATCTCATTCTATCAATAAAAACAGGGTGAGAGGCCACGTTAGGATATAACAAACCTGACCTTTCTGTTCATAGGTACCAGCCTGCTCAAGCTAGCCACAGATATTTTAGCTGGTATTTTTGTCAAGGCCAAGCTGTTCTTGAGAAGTAAAGCTTGTTTATGAAACCTCCACTAAAAGCAGGTGTTGCAGACATCCCATTAGTAACCTTTGACTTACCTTCCCCTTTGAAACTTTTCATCCCAAAGGGCTGACATTTCAAAGCCCCTTTTTTGTGTGTGTCCCTCCAAGTTTGCATATTGTAAACATTTTTCTTCTCTGCTCTGATGGAACAGAGCCAAAAAACTGCACAATAGGGGAACTAGATGTTAATGAGCAGAGATTGTGGGAAAATGTGTACCGGGCTGCCCTGCCTGACCTGCATGATAATGCTACATTTAGCACATTCTTTTCCATTAGTGTAGCAGGCCTGAAATGGTAGCAAACAACACATATTGTGAAGGTTTCGTTTAAAGAAAAGTGCTTTCCTAGGAGAGTGGAAATAAAAAATTATTTATTGTGTACACTTGGCAGATGGACGGCTGGCCCTGGAAATAGTTATACACAAACAGTGGTGTGAAATTATATATTCTCCTTTATGTTTTCAGTAAAATTGCTGTGCATGAAGGTTTAAATTACGTAGAACACAAGTATTACGTACAGGCTCATGCTGAATCAAGGAAGTTTACAATCACTCTATGGCATTTAGGCACTGATGAGGAAAAAATAATGGCTTTTGGGCCTGTTAGGACAAAAAAAATATTCTGGCATTTTGGCATCTTCTAAATAGATTTTTTTACTCTGGCTGTGCTCACAACCCTTTTTTAATGTGTTTATGTCAGTGGAGATTTGTTTGTACAAAATGCTCCTGAAAAATTAATTTTGGCTCCTCTGAGCCAAGTTTCATTTAATCATAAAACAAAATGTATGTCTCGACCATATGAAAATCATTAGGGGCAAAAGGATTCTGAGAACATAAACAACGCCATGTGACTTAGACACCCAATTGCACAGCTTGAACCTATCAAGTAGTAAGCATATTAAAATACTAAAGAGAACACTTACAGTCAGCATTCAGTGTGCAATGAGTAGGGAGAAATTTGTTTGCACAAAACTTCTGACTAACAAAGAGAAGTACTGAAGGAATTAATAACAAAAGACTGACTGTAGATAATTTCTGAGCAGAGAAAGGGATTAAATCCATTAAACAAGCTATTTCTTGCAAACATTTTACCCAGCAATTTTTTTAATTATACTTTTATATGTCCAACTTTGCTCTTTCAGTTAAGGAAAGAGTAATTCGTGTAGTAAAAATTGCATACAAATGTGAACTGTTTACAAATGACATTCCAGATCCTCACTGGGAAATGCTTATTTCTTCACAGTCAAAGATTCCTAAAGAGCTTTTCTATGGGGGAAGAGACTTCCACTCATTACCTTAAAAAAACACTCTTATCTCCACTGTGGAGTGGATGTGGGCTCTGAGCCATATTTTGCAAAGGACAAAGCAAATTCTTTAGCGGAACATCTGCTAGATAAGAGCAGCATTCCTTAGAATAGGTTTTCTGATGAAAGAGATGCCAAAGCCTTGATTCCAAAAGTACTTATATACTAAAGCAGCTACTGTCTGTGCTAGTTCTGTTCGGTGCTTTCAGGAACACCGACAATGTGGGGGTGGTTAACGATACACTTTGGGGTTACTCAAATCAATTTACCTTTTGCATAGTAAAAGAAAAGAATGCAGAAGTACCAATCCCACTTTCAGGAATCTTTACCATGGCATGAGATGCGTATGTGACCAGCTGATAGGCAGTCTCTGTGACAATTAGGAAATGGATTTTTCTCCACAAATGATGTCTTTGTGCCATGAGCAGTCTGCGACTCTCGCTGCTGTACCCTGAGAGCCGCTCAGAGCAGCTAACGGGTGATAGCTGTTCTGCATGGCCTGAAGTCTGTGCAGTAAGGGCGATGTTTAGGTTATGTTTGCTCATGCTGTCACACCACCGAGAAGGCCTTGCAGCAACGCACTGTTACTCTGTCATGCAAACCAGAGCATGGCATTGAGAAAGGAGATGTGGCAAAGGGTGCTGAGTACAAGTTTATCATATGTTCACAAACACCCCTTGCTAACAGCAGGATAACCTCTGTTGCAAAGACCTTCCAGGGCTGGGATCCTCTGGCTAAGGCTGAACCCTGGGTTCAGTAGAGTACTTGGATGGCCTTGCTGTTTGTTCTGGAGAAATCTTTGTGGTCCAGGTGGCTATCTATTACCGAGTTGGATACTTTTAGTCCCCATTTTTCACTCTGTCTTCCGCGTCTGTTGCTACAGTTCCAGATTTCTGATGTCCCCTGCTGCTTGGTACAGTAACTACAGATCACATCCGCGTTGTCAAATATTTCTGCATAATGATTTGAATGAAGCTTTGACAGTGCTTGTGGCAAGTGCTAACCTGGTGACCTTGTCTGGGGAAGCACAGTGCTCTTTCTTGGTTAAGATTTGGCTCTTCTGCATTTCTCTTGGAGCTGTACCTTCATCATGTGCCTTCTATTTGTTTGTCTTCCTCTTCATTGCACTCAAGGGATGCTGTGGTCTGTGTTTTGGGAACTGCCCCAAGTGAAAGAGTCAGGAGTTGCACTTTAGCTGGAAACAGGAAAGCAGGAACACAGGGTCTGTAGTGAAAGAGGAGGCTTTGGGAAAGTTTCTTACTCTTTTCATCCTCCTTCAGTTCCTGCTGGGTTCTGACTACTGTGTGGTTTTGATTTTAGTTTCTCAGCTGAAATTCTACAATTTGTAGACCATCACATCACAGCTTATATAAGATTATTATGGTCCCACCACCGATAAACGCACCCAGCCCACCTCCTTGCTGGTCCTGGATTTATATTCTTGCAGTTTTCTCCAGCTCTGCTTTCAAAGCCCTGCAGAATTTTAATCTTTGTTCATGAACTGGTTCCTTTAGCTTCACTGTCTGACATTGCCGTATTCTGTATGCAAATGCCGTAAGAGGTTGCCTCCAGCTCAGCCAATGCACACTGGGTTTGACTCCTTCCAGTCAGTGCTAATTTCCTCTTGAGCAATTACCATTGTTCAGAATAAATTTTGTAGGGGAATCAGAGCAGATCACATCTCAGATCTGGGTCTTTCCTGAAGTGGTTTTGTTGGGCAGTAGAAGTTATTTATCCCACCCTGCTTTCCCACAAGCATTTGAGTACTCACAGTATTCAAACTTGGAAGAGTTAAGAAAGTTTTCAGCAACAGTACCCCACCCACATCTATGCTGCTCTAAAGGGGTTAAATAGAGAGTTATGTTATGTTAAATGCATTTCAAGTTGTTAAAACTTTCAGGACTCCTTTAGTAAGTGTGAAGCTTATTGGAAAAAAAAAATCACTATGAAGAAAAGCATTTGAGCACAAGATAAAACATGATTCTGGATAGGAATCGACAAGCATGTATTGAAGTGCTTTTCAATATAGGTCTTTACAGAGTTGATCTCACAACATCTTTTTATTTCTTATTCTGCTGGTAATAGGTGTCATCTCAAAGACACGTGCAATAGGTACTTCTCAAATATTTGTGTGATTCCTTGCTGATATCTTGCTGCTTGTAAATTATTAATAAAGTTCCCCAGATCTCTCTTTTAAAAATAGTACCAGTGTTGCCTTTTTACAACTGATGTGCTGAGTTACAGAGGAAAACTTTCCCACTCTCACAAAAGAAAAAATTTAGTGTATGGAGTTCAGTTATCCTTACTTTCCTCATCACTGGCTCTTCTTCAAAATGGAGGAGATAATTTCTTTTGAGACAGTGATGTTTCACAGAGTGAGTGCAGCTCTGCTCTGATGTTAAGAAATCTAAGCTTTTGAAAACCCACTTGCTTGCCAAAAGACTACTCTTTCAAGACTTTTAGCTATGGGTGACCCTCTTTTTAAAGTCTTGTCCAGCTGTGCTTTATAAATATCTCTTAACTGATAAATGAATTATTTCCTTCAGTTAAGCTCTCCGTATTTGCTCTGCAGAGTTTGCAAATGCACAGTTTTGCAGTAGATTTACTAATTTGCCAGATTAGTTGTTTTGTGCGGGTTTTTTATATATATATTTTACTTTCTGGTATGTTTTTGACCCATTTTGGTGTAGTATTGTCAATCATTGTTACAAGGTATAGGAAACAATACTAGAAAATAAGATCTCGCCATTTTTAATCTAGCAAAACAGCTCTGTTGCTGATCTTGTCTGGCTGTCTAACAGATGGGCTAGTGTCCCATGAGAAGACAGCCACTTCCCTGCATAATAAACAAAGAAGGAGAAGTTGTCTGCAAACCATTAATGTACTGTAAAGTTAGATGCAGTATCTTGATATTGTCAGAATGGGTTCCTCAAACACATAAGTCAGATACAAGACAGCATTAAATCAAAATTAAAACTTTAAAAGGCCACCAGCTGTTAAACTGTTTCCAACTAAAGAATACCAGTAAAAATATCCTCTGCTTTCTAACTATTGATAACCCACTAAAGGACTGAGCAGAGTATTTGATGAAGGCAAGATCATTTAGCTCACATGCCACATTCCCAGCATGTAGTGGAGATTCCTGTCTCCTTTTCCCTTTTACAAATGAGGATGTTAGTTCTAACACTATTTCTTGAAGTACAAGCTTGCTAATGTATAGTGAAAATTCTGGCCAGTCATATTAGAATTAGGGTTTTTTATGGGACACCTAAGACCCACAGAAATCAATATGCTTTTCTGATGAAGGGTATTTTCCCTTAAATTCAAAAGACAACACATTATATATACATACAAGCCTATGGCTGGTCACTTTTCACAGAATTTCCACTGAAGTAGAAATAAGTGACAAGTGTTGTCATTTGCAGAGGAAAGTGTTTTTTGCGGTGAAACGTTTTTTCCACCTTTTAAAAATAGCATTACATATGGTGTTCCAATGTTAAACTACAAATTATTCTTTTTTTTCTGGTTCTGCTGGGGGGAAAAAAAGTACAGTTCTCAAACTTTTTTTTTAACAATTACTTATGGCAGTTTTAGCACACAAAAAAAAATAGAGAAAAAAAGAAAAGAAAAAAAAGATAATCAAAATCCGCATGTATAATGCTGTTTAAGCCTATAGGACATTGAGCTGCTGAGCAATATGCAACTTAGTTGCCCTAACAGATCTTAAGACCTTCCCACTAAAATTTCATGTTTAAATTAGAGGCAGAAATAAATCCAGTGATCTGAGAGAAAAAGAACACCCAATCTGGATAGATTGAGGTGACGATCCCTTTTTTATCCATCGTAAAATTAAGAAGGGCTTAAAGCTAGAACTAAAGCCTTTCACATGTTCCTTGCTAAAGACTTTTAAGGAACTAATGTAAATTGAAGGGCTGACAGAATTCAAAGAAAATTACAAATTTAACACAGCAGACTGATTTTTTTTTTTACTTCTGTCATAGTTTTACAACTTGTATTTCTGTTTCTAGAACACGTTATCAATAGAGAAAGCTTCAGGAGAAGACATACTGAAATTAGTGTGAGTCCTGTTGTCACAGTTTCTTACCTTCTCTGCTTTAGAATAACATACATGGGGCTCACTTGTCAAAAACCAAAAGAAACTAAAAGAGGGATTTTTCAGAACAATCTATCATATCTGAGTTTTTATATTTGGACTATGCGAATGAATATGTGGTATATTAAATATCTCCTGAAGTGTTTTGATGTTTTGGATTGGTAATTGTGTGTATATAGTACTTTTTCTACCCAGCCTCTTCTTTGCAGTTCACTGGAAAAAATGTAAAATTTTCTTAATTGGCTAGATAGTACAAAATTCTACAAGTTTTCCAGAAATATAAATCCTGAACACACAACTTGGCCTGTTCACTGCATGCAATGCAACAATGCGCTTGCCCATACACTGTCTTCCTATTTCATTCTGAAGACTACATCATCATAAACCAGCTACAGAGTTTATGATGTTTATGTTAACTAGTGGATTCAAATGAACCAGATGCTATAGGAAACCTCTATTTAACCTTGGGTCATATGATAATTATCAGAAAGCTTATTTAAAAATATGCTCCAAATAATCTCCCATTTCTGTTGATTACTCTCTATCTTTACTTGTCCTTCTTAGGAAATGAAATGAAACTCACTTCTCTACGAAGGCTGTGTAAACTGTAAAAGTAATAATGCCATGTTTATAAATAGCAAACAATATAATTGGGGAAAAGTGTCTTATTTCAATGCTCATTCTTTATCATAAGAAATCTAAGTATTTACAAAGAGCCATAGGACAGTTCTGTGGGATATGAAACAGAGCAGCAGGCTTGAGGCAGGGATTTGATGCTTTGAAGCAGCTTTCCAGTGTATTTGAAACAGTACAAAGAATAGTAACTTTTTCTTAATCCTCTCTTTGAATAAAACAGTGACGTTTCAAAGGCTGTGACAGTTTTGAAAACATAACTAAGCTAAGCCCCTTTAACTTTGCATCATACTAATTCTGTGGGATCATATGTAACCAATGGTTAAAGCGAATAACTGGATCAAGATTTGTGCCTCTAGTTTAGCAGGACCTCTGGTTCATACTTTGAACCAAACCACCCCTGAACATTCTTTTCCCTCATTCATCCCTGCTAGGAAGTTTTACAGAAAGCACAGACAGCACAATGCATCAGCTCCTTTCAGCAGGCCCTTTTGGGTCCTGGAAAAAGTGAAGAGAACAAAAATATTCAGACTGCTCTTTAATGAAGGTCATGGCACTGCATTTTGTATCTGCTATTTTCTTCAATAAGTTTGTATGCCTGTTAGGGTAGACTGGGAAAAACAAAGCTAGAATTCATAGATTTGTTCCAATTAGGCCATGACACAACAGTTTAGTAAGATGAATACTTTTGAAATAATATAATTGCAACATTTTTGACATATCAATATGAAGAATAATTCCTAGTATCAGAACATCTTTCAATGCACTCCCTCGCAATGCTCAACAATGCAGTCTGAGTCAGCCTTAACAAATTACATTGCTTAAAAGTTTGTTCTGCATATTGGTTTCAATACTAAACTTTCTCCTTTTGTCCTTTATTATTTCTAATCTCTTATGTCAGAGGAAAATGATGTTCTCCATCATGAAATCAATATAAAAACTGGTGCTACTGAGAATGTGATTAAAAGGTGGAATTAAAAGATCTGGCTAAAATGATGGAGGAGGAAAGCAAGGGAGAGAAAATAAATCAAAATCAGTGAAGGAAACAGTTTTGCATAAATCTTTATAGTGCAGCCAAAGTCCATGAGAACTATGTGTATTCAATTTATATCAGCAAATGCAGTTGGGGAAACTGTCATCCGATACTGTGGTCTGATGTGTATTGAGTTAAACCAGAGATCTGCTCTGTTTCTGGACTTCTGCTGCAATCGCTCCTGGCACACTGGGCAGCTGCGGTGACATTCGGTGCTGTAGCTGCTGATCACAGACCAGCAGCACTGCATTCAGTTTGAGAATCTGATTGACAGAAAATTCTAGCAAAAGTGAGTCTGGGCTCACTGACTCAACTCCCTTGCTGTGGCAGAGAACTGCATCGCTGTTTATAATCCTGATCCTGTTTATAAATCTAACGTCCATCTTAAACCAGGCAGCTTCTTGCCTTCACAGCTCTGCCAGAAAGCTGTATCATAAGCACACTGCTATGGCAGTTGCAAATTTTCTCCCAGTTTGTGGCCATGCTGATGGCTGTGCCAAACTCTTTGCTGTCTATCTCAGCTTGCAGAGATAAAATAATTGAGCACATACACTCTTGGCCTACGTTTTATGAAGTTAATAAGCCAAGTTCCCTTAATTTTCTCTCGTAAGAGAGGCTACCCATTCCTATCATACAAATAGTCCCTCTTTGTACATTTTGCAGCCTTTTACCTTTCTTGAATGTCAGTTATGAGAATTTATATGCACAGCCTCAGGTGACTTAGAACTAGGGCATGGTGCAATAGTTTCAGTAATTCCCTTTTCTACTTTGCCTGAAGCCGTGTGAGGTTGCATTTGCCTTTTTAAGTGCTGACTGTGATCAAATAAAAGACCATGCTCATTTTCCTTCTTTGTTTCATAAATCACGGTCTCTGAGGTTTTAAGAGAGATTCTGTTTTTTCCTGCTGATAGAGCATTGCAGCCTATGCAGCTGTGTTCTGTTAGCATCATTCCTGTGCAGCACTCCTGCCTTCCTCAGCATGGGCAAGGCTCCCCTGTTTCGTGTGGTTACTACCTTTCATTAGAGCACTTCTATTGATTGTTGCCAAAGTCATGAATGAAAGTATTAAATACGTCCTGCTCCAGGCTAATGTGCTATTCTAATAACCTTCCAGTTCTTCAGGTTGTCTGTTTTTTTTGTTGTTTTTTGTTTGTTGTTTTTTTTTTTAATATGATTTACACCTATTGAAATGCTGGTACTTATACTTGCCTTTTCCATATTAAACAAATTTCTTCCTTTGGAAACATATCCAGTGTTTTTCTGAAATCCACGTAATTTTCTTTGTCATATAATAGTGTGTAGCATACCTTTGGCACACCTCAGGTGTGTTTTATTAAATTTTCCTTTTATCTTGAATGGTTTTTACTCTTACTACTTCTCCCTAGGTTTTTCTATGTGATTGAGTAACAGCCCAGGATGGGACCTGCGATTGCTCAGATCACTCTTCCCATTCTGAAAGACAGGGTCTATCTACATTTGTTATTCTCTAGTTGTGTAGTACCAATACAGTGGTATGGGACATTCAGCATTTTTGTATGGATATGTCTTGGTGTTTCTTGACTTGAGTGCATTTAACTCTGAGCTTTTCTTTCATTGCTGTACTAGCATTCATGTTCGTTACCTTTTTTGTGTGTTAGTGTTCAACATCATTAGAAAATGAGCTGCTCTCAACAGCAATAACAAGATCTCTGTAATTTCCCAAATATCATAATTAAAATCTGTTTCATTAGGTTCTCGAGTGCTTTAACTCTAGACAAAGGGGGGATTTTCATAATCACTGATAGGATTTAGACATCAAATCTATTTCTTTCTTCTGCCTTTCACCTTTAGAAAGTCTTCCCATGAAAGCGTATATGATTTCTGAACTATTTTTTCTCAGGAGGCAGAGGGTAATATAAGGAGCAGATACCTCTGACTTTAACACCTGACAGCTCTGTAGCTCCTCTGGCCTTTTTCTTCAGGGTTTCAATAACTAGAGCTATGCAGAGTTTCACACGTAGAGTGGTACTGGATGATTCTAGTGTCTAATCAGGTCAAAGGCTAAATTCCTCTGGTGTGCAACACGTTACAGTAGGCTGAAATATAGCTCTGTAAACCGGAATGGTAAGACCCTTAAATTTGGAATATTAACTTGCTTTTTTTGTTGGGTGGGGTTTTTTTGTTGGTTGTTTTTTTTTTCCCACAATAGATAGAGACTCACATCACAAAACTGTCAATTTTATATCACTACTGACATCTTTTGCCCATGCCTTGCAACCTGAATTGCAGGATGTGTTTCTACGCTGTGTTGCAACACCTCTTTGCTTTTCTGATTGCAGGAGGACATGTGGATGACACAAAGCATCACACAGCCTTGACTCAGCAGGCTGATCCTCTGCTGACATAAAGCAGTGTAGCTGCCTGGTTGTGCGCTCTGTGGATCTGGCCCCAAACGTGGCAATCTCACAGCAAGCGGTAACCGCTAAACTGGAATGTGTAAGATGGCATGCTTCATTTAAATTGCACAAACTGGCTCTATGGCCTTCCCTCTGCCACGAGAATGACAAGCTCTGACTATGCAAACTGGAGTTCTTAGAAGAATAAACAGGTAAGGAAGCTTTGCAGATAAGCGCATGGGTACAAGTTTTAAATACCTCTACGTAAAGTTTCACTTTGTGCCAAGTACCTGAAGAGCTAGACGCCCATTTGCTGCACACTTTCTAAAGTTGGCTTGCTGATACTTTTCTGTTTGCGATGTATTTAAAGTACTGAAACCTTTCCTAAAGATTTATGTGTCCTTCCAAAGGGCATGCAGTGAATAGGCTAAATGCCTGGCATGCTTTCATCCTGGCTGCACGGTCTGACAAAGGCTATGGATAACTGGGTGCATGGTTGGAAAATGCAGCTCTCCCCCTTTTCCCACATGAGACTCTTAACAATACTCTTTAGTTTGGCAGTCGATCACTTCTATGGAGATACAGTTGCCTTTGGCCAAGCCTCTGGGATCTCTGCAAAGCTTTTCTCAGCCACAAATCATTTCTTCATTCAGCATATGTCACCTGACATCTTTGCTGTTATAAATTAGTTCATGAGGGTGGACACCCATTTCACCTCCTCACCAAGGGCTCAGTTCTCATGTTTTCTGAAGTTATTTATTTTTGCTTTAGGGGACAATGCCGTTTTATTCTCCTACTGCACTATCGAGAGAACAAGTCCCTTTGAGCCAAACACCTGCTTTCCTTTAGAAAGAATGATGGGGAAATGCCTTTTTAAAAGCCTCTATTTATCTACTTTCTTAATTTACAAAAAGTCCCTGATTGCTCGGATCCCCAGAGATCTGGTAAAAAAAGTATAGCAGACCAAAGGAGAAAATAAAAGGTAAAATAGAGTACTGCCTTTCTCTTGCCACAACAGGGACAAAACCATGGCAATGTGCCCTCAAGGTTACCAGAATCTTATTTTCTCCTGGAGTCAAAATCCAGAAACGGGTGGTCTCGGCTAAGAAAACAATAGGTCACTCAGTGTCTGTGAGCTCCAGCTTTGGGAGTCTTTGCTGGCCAATGCCTGCAATTTGGGAGCCAACTGAAACACTGAGTGTTACTTCGTCTTACAGGCTCCAGTCCCCTCACCCAGAAACTTCCACTCATGTTGAACATAGAGATAGCTAGATTTGTTAGGAAGTGTCCAGGATGTTCAAGGAGGCTTTGACCTGTCACGATCTCACGCTTCTTCACCATTTTCTCTTCTGTGACAAATCTAGAGAAAGGTGTCACAAAGCTTTATTCTTAGCTATGACTTTCATAAGGTTTTAAGAGTGTTAAGCATCTCAACCTTATTAAATTCTTAATTCTGTTATTATTTTTGAGACTCACATCCTCAATTCTTCTTTTTCCATAGGTTTTAAGGTCCTAATTTGCAGAATTGTGACTGGGCTGCACAGAGTTGCCATGATTTCTGGGCACACCACATCCTTCTGTCCTAGCATGAGCAGTGTCTTGCAGTGCCACAGGGAAGAACTGGTATTGCTGGTACATCTGAGCCCTTAGACAGTGCCAGAAATTGTAAGTAACGTATCATGTTCTGCAGGCTAGCAGGTAAGGAGCACAAATACTCCAAGCATACATGTAACAGATTTGACTATAATTAAATTTGTTGTGACTTTCTATTACTCTTTTATTGTATCAGTGCATTAAGAGCTCGGTCACAGGCTACTGCTGTGCTGTTCTGCAGCAACACATAGAGGAAAAAATTATGAAATTACCTTAACTAAAACTGGTTTTGTCTTGTGTGTTGGGGTCTCATGTCAGGGTGATGTGGAGCAAGAACTGAGGCTTGGTTCTTCCTGTCATAGGTAAATATCCCAATTGGCAGACTACTGACAGTTGCATGGGGAAATTTTCACATTCTCTGTTGAAGATGCTATACACAGTAAAAGAATAACTATTTTATTCCATGAGCAAAAGAGACAGATTGACTCTACAGAGCTGTTCTGGAATTTAGTGGTGGGAACAGAACAGGGTTTTCAGTCATCTGATCGCTGGTTTTCAGGTCACTGTCTGTCAAGAGGGGCAGGGACCCCTGCATTTCAGTGCACGAGGTGCTGAGCTTCCTCACCTCTGGCAGTCAGGGGGGGGCAGAGAATGAAATAAAAAAATCAAAACATCTTAGTCTGGAATCCTTTACAGATCGAATGGAGAGCCAGAAAGTATGTTACAAATAATAGCATATGGCATTGAAATGAAAAAGTTGTGGAGGGGACAAATATTCATGACTTATTGTATATTTCCTAGCTCAGCAGAAATGTGTTTTCAGCTTGGTCTTGGATATCACACTATAGTATGGAGTATGTATACAGTAAATTTTGTGTACAGAGTATATTGTATCTCTTAACTATGTACTTAGACACTATTTCATGGGCAGCAGAGCATACTAAAGAAATATTTTCCATAATGACAACATTGACATTTTGTGTGATTTAAAATGTGAAATAGTTGAACACACAATTGCACACCTAAATAGAAAAGCAACTGCATAAGCAGAGCATCATATTTATCATCAATTGTGTGCAAATTTACAGGCACAACGGTGTTTTTACTTTTCTAGTAACCAGACAGTGTATCCCTTTTTATGCTTTACAGATACAGATACTTTAAACCAGGCTTTACAGAAAACTGCAATATCAGTTGTGTCTGGTGAAACTAGTTGAGCTGAGGAAATGCTCTATATAAAACCACAAGAGTCTGATGCCTTTTATTCTGAAGAGCGTACTTTATAAGTAACACCATGGACTCTAGTGTAATTGTGAATGGTAAGAAATCTGAAAGTCTGATGAAATCTGAAAAAAAAAAAAAGAAAGTATTTTTTTCATTTTCCTTTTTAACTCCTTGAAAATGTTAGTTGAAGCTTAACTAAAACTTTCTAGTGAGTGTGTAAGGGTAGTCCAAAGGCCAGATCTCAGAAATATTAGGGAAATCCTTTGTCTATGCTGCTGTTGGCAGAGAGAAGCCTGTGCACTAGGGAGGGTTCATGAGTTTTGAATCCGTTCTTGTTCAGGTAACATTTTAATTTGTTCTCCTTTCACTGGACATGGTAAGGACTTGCCTCGGAATGGCCCAGTTACTGATTAATTTTCAAAAATTACTACACTCAGAAAAACAGTAATTCTCAAGAGCAAACACATAATCTCATACATGAAACACACCTTGGGTTTTATTCATTTCTTCTTGACATGAGGTGTAATTTAGTTGTCTAAAATGGAGTCATTCGTGATTTACATCAGAAACAGGCCCACAAAGGCTATTTTTAACACACACAACCAAATGACATTTAATTTTTTCACATTCACTCCCCAGTGTTGTTGTATACATCCTCAGTGGCATTATTAAGTGGAGCTTTTCAAACAGATGAAGTATGTTACTTACTGTGGCTAAATTGTAATGAAAGAAGAGATGGCTGTTTGCCAGTGAATGGTGTGTAGCTTGTAGAAGCATGTAATTACATAAATCACAAACATATGCAGAAGATGTTTTCTCTTTACATTTAACTGGTGTTGCCTGGAGCTATAGCTGCTTGCAACTCTATTTAATTACCATAATTATTTTAAATGTATATATCTGGGCAATCTTTGAGCTTTATGAGAATGTTATTCATACCTTATCAGTAAAAATCTAAAGGGTCCCATTCTTTCCCCAAAGGGGCTGCAGTAACCAGGTTTCTCCAGATTTCAGGCATAGGGTGGCTGTAATGTTTATATCTTTATTTTGAATTACAGGGTTTTTTAAAAAAAACCCCAAGCCTCTGAAACTAATCAGATCTTGAAATCTCAGTAGACGCTATAATTTCCTGGTAGGAAATTAAGCATTGTACATTGTTTGTGGAAAGAAAGTACCTGGAGAGGTCTTGATTAGCTTCTTTTACATCTTAATTTGCTGACTGTGTAAATGTTGTTTGGCCAAACAGATTGACAAGTGTCTAGGAAAGGTATTGACTGTGTTTAAATGGATACTTCCTATGGGATATGTCAAAAAATCCCTGACAGACTAGCTGGGATTTTCCAGCTAATTTTGTCAAGCAGTCAAACGTGTTCAAGTGGGGCATTTTTTCAATTCTCTTTTGCAGTAGTGTAGACCTGATTCAAATAACTGGTGCTAATGGAGTTGCCCCAGGAATACCACAGGATAACACGGGCTTTTGGTTCCTCTCTTAAGTCAGTTTTGTATTGACTTCATGCCATTTGATATTGCTTGAGTTACTTGTGGCTCAGACCTATACAAATGAGAAAAGACATGAGTCCTGATATATAGGATAACTGGCCAATGTAGACACACCTCAGTTTGCCCTAACTAATGTAAATTGTTGAGTATAGAATTCCTCCAGTTGAATACATTGGAAGAGGTAAAACCCTTGGGAATAAGAAATCTGATATCTAAAGAACCTCAAAAGGCCAAGCAGTAGGAACCATAAGCAACTGTCACACATAACTGATGAATAATACTTATGAGTACAGACACAGAATCCTTATGCACTGAAAGGCCAAGAAAGGCAGGTTTTGTGAGAAAAGGGTAGAATAATTTATTAGTTCAACTCTGCATTTATGAAAACCCATATTTTTGGAGAAATGAGCCCTTCTTATGTAACAAAAAAAACAGTTGGTCAAACAACTGAATGCAAAGGCTTCATGTTTTGGTATATGAAAAAAATAGAAATTATTAGCAATTTTAGAATCCCACTTCTATAAATAAGATAAATATAAACAAATACCCAATGGAGAAACAGATTGAGCAAACAGAATACTTTTACATTATTCAGTCTAAGGGAAATAGCATGATAGTTTGCACCTCATCTTTTTTGTCAGCCGCTATAGTTAACCTTGCAAGTGATGCCTCCTTAAAGAGCTTTTGTAAGTCATGAGATAGTTTTTGTTTAGTTATAATGTAATGTGATGTGCCAGCTGCAGATCTTATTTGCAGTTTTGTGTCACGACTTAGTCTTTTCTTCCACCACCTAAGATTAAATATTACTGTCAATGATCAGTTACTAAAATCTCTTGTGAAAAAATAAAAATAAAATTTAAAATTCAAGCCTCTGGACTGCTAGGGAACAATGTGCTTTCCACATCAGAGACTGGTTTGTTTAATAACCACAAATTATTTCAGGTAATTTGGCACCAATTTAATTGCACCCACAAGAATGTCCTCAACAACAACAAAAAGAAGTAACAAAAGAACCACTCCTACTACCAACCCCATGAGGATGAGCTGAAGGCAGAGTTTCCATTCATTAAATTATGATTAGCCTTGCTAATACCTTGTCTATCAAATCCTCATACCGTGCTGCAGACACACCAAAGGGAAACACGTATGTGATGTTTTGAAAAGGAAGTTGATGGAAAGTGATACTTTTCCCATGCACTAGAATGACGATAAAATCCTTCAGATGAAGGTGCACACTAAAACAGTTGTTAAAAATGCAGGTTGGTAACAGCTGAAATGAAAATCTAAGCAAGGCACTGTCAGTTAATGTCTTTCATTAAAACAAAGAGCATGAGGACAAACACAATATTTACTAACTTTGAGGAACAATTAATCTGGCTTTATGTTTAGATTTTTTTCTGTTCTTTTTCATTTCACATTTTTCCAAATCACTCTGTGATTGAAAGATTCCGATGGTCACATTAACCTACCATCTCTGTAGTATTGGCATCTTTACAGAGGGTGATATATGCCCTGTCAGTAAGTTACAAAGCGCTTTGCTGAATAGCAGAAGAATGTGGGAATGGGAAATCCCCCTAGTTTTGCCTCTGGGAAGAATATATCTTGGTAATTTCAAACAGTGAAACTGAAGGCAGACCTTTGGAAGATTTGTTTTAAAAGCTGGTACTGCAGAGCTGATGTGAAATTCCATTGAGCTGAAGTGTTTTGGGTTCTCCCCAGCACAATGGGGAAATTTCCTTCTGGTCTCCCTGAAATGACTTTACCTGCAGCTGACCAAAGGTAGTGCCATAGAAAGAACAGACTCTTTCTAAAAAGACTTTTGCGCTTCTCATGAAACCCACGCTCACTATGGCTTTTTTCCACAGCGATATTCTGCCCTTCCACAGAGCAGAGAAAAGCCTACGGGCCAAATTTTGATAGAAAGTCCTTGGTTAAATATAAGAAAATAATATCAAGCAAATAGAGTCAGCGTGACTTTTCCTTAAAATCTGGGCATCATTTCATTTCTACCTGATCAAGGATTCCTTAAGATAAAATGAAAATATCCAATTCCAATTCAGAAGGAGAGCGTCTATGTAATAGGCTCATTGTTCTCAGACTCACTGTCCGTGTCTCCAGCTTTGTTCTGAACGGCTGTTTTGGCTTTGGTTGTTCCATGCTCCAAAAAGTGTATCTCAATATGTATTTCCTTCATCTCAGAGTATGCTGCAGGCAATTTGATCTAATTTTTTTGAAATCATGTTCTTTATCATTGTATCTTTTCAGTGAAGCCCATCAGTGACTAGCTACATAACAACTGCTACAATTAAAGAGAAATTCTCAAATCTCTAAATGATAAGAATTTTGTACTATGGACCACTTGGAACAGTTTCAGCTTGAGTTTAATTTGTTTTTTAAAGGATTTCTTTGTATGGTGACTGAAACTGTTGCATGATTGGTGGGAGGGAAAGAGGAGAAAAAATAGGTTCTGCATGTTAATAATAATTAGATGACATCTGTGAGATGAAACATTACAGCATGAATTACCTAACTTCATTCACCTTTGAAGTCCACCAGATTGTTACAAAGTTTGCAAAACATTTGGTCATCTGTTAGGAATACATGGTACCTTCCCCATCTTAAAGTTATACACATACAATGAAGGGCTGTAGTGCTTGAGACCTGAAGTGAAAGGGGCTGGATGTGATTACAAATTGAACTGTAATGTAATCTGGGCTTTTCCAGTCAAGTTTTCCAGTGAAAGTTAAGGTTGGCTAACGATTTCTTTCCTGTGCACTGCCCTAAGGATCCGTTGTGTTTCTCCAGGGCACCTTGGCAAGAGACTTGCAGTTATTTAAAACCCCTAATTAATGCCAGGTATTTCATTCCGCTTTTGTTTTTAAAACACGAAAAAAATAATTACAAAGCCAAAGAAAAAACAAATATTTTCCATTTGCCATTCATTACAGATGTCAGACAGCCATAAATATAGAAATGGTCAGCTGCAGGTGTAGCCTACTTTTGTTGTGTAATGCACATTTTGTTCCTATAATATTACTAAAAGTGGTCTGTCTGGCTAATAAATAGCACTCCCATTACATAGTAAAAGGTGAAAATTAATGTGAATGCTGCTGGTGAGTTAGCTATATTAACAAGCCAATCATGTAGTATTAGCAGTTATAATGGGAAACAACATAAACTTTTAAGAGCTTCTGCAAAGGCTTTCAGTTCTTTCATTGTTGGGAATTTAATATCAGTGCTGTCCAGTAATTTTATTTGTTCAAGTTTAGGAAGAAAAACATGTAGGAATTCTTTAAATAAAGTCACTGACATCTGCACCTAAAAAAAAAAATAAATAAAATTGGTTTCCAACCTGCATATATCACTATTATCTCAGATGCTCTGCTGGCAAAGCTCTGTTGCCTCCATCAAAGGTTCTGCCCCATGTGCGATAACCTTTGATAGCTAACTGATAGAGAAATGATAACCCCTTACTGATAGCAAAACCTTTCCCACAACCAGAGCAAGAAGAGAGTGCAATCTAAAATGGCAGTGAGTAAAAGGAGGCAATAAACAAAAGACTAATTGGTTTCTTCTACTTAGACACCGAGCTATGTCTGACCAATAGCCCATCTGGCCCTGAGTCCTCTTGCTGATGTTACATGGTACGTTGGGAAAAAGTTAGGACCAGACCATATAACCTATGTCCCCTTCCAGGTTGCGTCAGCAGTTGCGAGGGAGTTTCTGAAATAGATGTATCTTGACTGTCAAATAGTCTGGAATAGATTTATCTTGATTCATCAAATTGTCTAATCCTTCTCTGAATCCACTTTGGTCTCTACAGCATCCTGTGTCAGCGAGTACCACAGTTCAGTTGTGCACTGTGTGAAATGCAGATGCTGAGAGTCACAGCCCCTGCCAGGATGGTCCTTAGGTCCCATTTGTATGTCCTCAAAGAATCAACATTGTGTGTAGTCCTAGAATGGCTTCCTCTCTATCCTGCACATCTGGGGAGAAGCCACATGCAGTATGGCCCAGGATGATAACTAGGATGATGGGAATCTGCCTGATTAGTAACATATTTTGTGGGTTGTTTGTATTTGAGTCAAATGTACTAATTCCCTCACTCTGTTTTCCTCCCAGTCTCTTAATTTTATTTTTTTGGCTGCAGAAAAAAATGGTGAAGAAAAATGTACCTTGAAAGACAGATTTTTATGCTCAGCAATGCTTTGTTACATTGCTGTGCCTCAACACCATATTTGATCTGAATTTATTTCTAGGAGTTAAGTAGATTAAAAGAAAATTAATTGGAAATATTTCTATTTGCTGTATTGGTTGGTAACACACATCACAGGGTAAAAATTAAGACAAATGTCTGTCAACTAGAAAAGCAAGTC
Organism: Falco cherrug; assembly: GCF_023634085.1. Lineage (NCBI taxonomy): Eukaryota > Metazoa > Chordata > Aves > Falconiformes > Falconidae > Falco > Falco cherrug. Next base: position 21,320,623 of record NC_073709.1, on the reverse strand, counting down.
TACTGTCAAATCTGGTGCTACCAGTTTCTGTGGAAAACTTCACAATGATTTGACATTCCTATCCTGCCTAAACAAGAGCCTGCAGAAGAACTGATTGTCATTTTATTCTGTCCCATACTTCTGAAATTGTTTCAGTGAAAATTTTCTATTTCCCAAAATCAAGTGCCCATGTTATTTGTATTATAACTGTATTTTTAATTGCAGTCCATCAAGTACTGTGGTTAGATGCAAGTTTTGGTGAAGAGGGGAAGGAGAAGGGGACTGAATTATTAGGTATTTGTAGGCTAACGTTAAATTCTGATCTCAGTCAAGTTAATGTCAAAGTTGGGAGTTCAGTGGGAGCTGAATAAACCCTAAAGATGCTCGTTATCATTTGTGCTTGTGACCAACAAGTGAACAGGTATGTTCAAAAATTTCATGTCTCCAGTCTCTCTGCAGCTTTGAAGCACCCTGGTTTGGTTGGGACCACTGCTGTCCAAGACCTATCAGCTGTTTCCAAGTGTGGGGCCAGAAGACATGGATGCAGGTCAGGAATGGGGCCCCAGCAGGCTGGTCCATCTTCTTCCCCCATGCACACTTTCACGTGGGGTTTGATTCTTACAGACTTTAAACGGGCAGAGGAGGAGGTGGTGGCATTTTCATGCCAAGTGCAGGCAGCACAGTACCTGCTGAGGACAGCAATGTGATGTAGAACAGAATTTGCTGTCTGTGGCTTTAACAGCTGGTTTGGGAAATGGCTGTGATTTTACAAGCCAGCTCTACTAAACTGGATGAAACTGCCCTTGGTGGTCTCTGGTTTGCTTAGCATTTTAAAGCTATAGAATTTCCATGGCTACTTTTAGAATGCTTCCCTACTGAAACCCAGGTGAAATGCTACAAGAAGGTATCACCAGGGGAAGAAAGAACAAGTATCCCAAGGAGACAGGCTTAGAAGTGCCCCAGAGGGGCAAGATCATGTCAGAACTACAGCTTCTTGTATTACTGTCTGATGCCTAAGGGAACTAGAAGTCTTTCAAGAAGGGAAACGGTTTGTCACTTTTGCAGTGCTAATGCTGCCCTAACTTAAAAACATTTGATGATTACCCATCCATGGTCAAAACACAAGTATCTGTGAAATGTTATTGAAGAGAATGACACAGAGCCAAAATGGCTTGGCATGATGGAAGAGGGAGAAAGAAAGCGTATCGAAGATGCATTAGGGATTCTGTGCCTCCTCTTGTATTCTGCAGTTTGCAGCAGTCACAGAAACAATTTATTGTTCTACTTAGGAAGGAAAGTAGCTACAAATCATAGCTAAGTTAGTTCATAATTCCTACAAAGTGTACTTAAGAGTTATCACTGTCCTAAACAAACTTCCACTCTAGATAACTGTATTCTACAAATGGCGCTTCCAAATTCAGTCTTCAGTTATAATTGAAATGACAGGAAAACCCCAGAGAAAATACCATTGTTATAGAAAACACCATTGTTCTGTCTGTATGAATTATAAGGTGGGTTTAGGATCCTTTAAGAAATAGCTGCTGATGGCTCCAAAATAGCTCCAAAATTAAAGGTGAAAATACACACAAGAATCGTTATGTTATAGAGATGGCTTTTGCAAAAAGCTGTGCTAGTATCTACATGAATAGTGAGGTAACCCAGTATTTTTCATTAATGCATCACCTCCACATTCTTAATCTTTCCACTGACCTTCGACTGTCTTTTTTTTCCCCAGAAAAAGAGCAGGAGTTCACCCTAGCCTGCCACAGAGAAAAAGGGAAGAAGCTGAGAGTGAAATGCTATTTTCTGAAACACATTAGTGAATACAGAAAGGAAAAAAAGGAAAGTGGGAAAGAGAAAGGGTCATTTAAAAAGTCAGAGAGAGAAAAAAAGGAAGTGAAAGAAAAGGAAAATGAAAGGAGAGAAAATGGTGAAAGAGCTGATGGACAGGTAAAATGAAGTAGTAATACTTCAGAGAAGTATTACGACATTATGAAAAAAGGTCAACAAGGTAGTAACAGAGAGAGATGGAAAATTAATCAGGCAGAACTGAAAGAGAAAATAAAAGGATACAAAACCAAATAAAAACAGGAGATGGAAGACAGGAAACAGGAAAGTGTGGGAAAGAAACAAGAGAGAGTTGTGTTTAAGTAATGCATGTTGCTACCTTACATCAGAGGGAAGTAAACACAGGGCAGGCGTGCCAGTTAGGGCTACAGGATGGAAATAGAGGTGCAGTGTCTCTTTTTTCCCCATTTTTTTTTAACATTGTTCAAGATTTTTTAGCCAAGTATAACGAGAGCCAAGAGAAAATGTTTAAAGCGTGTAATGTGTGTCTGAAAGTGAAATGCAGATACTAACGGCAACCCCCACCGAGGAGGTCCCCATCGAGCGCAGCAGGCACAGTATGGACACTGACATCCCTAATTCATTCTGCAGTTCTAACCTCGGCCTCCAGTACTTGTAGTGTTTGCTCTTATGATGGTATGTTTTGCAGAACAAATGGCCAGCAGGCCTTACGCTGCTTTGTATGGCTGCAGAGGGTGATAAACAATCCTAATGCTTGATGCTGTGGCTTTGCAGGGGAGACCCACCTCTTCAGTGACAAGCTGGGTCAACCTGAACCAGACAGTAAGCTGTCAGCTGCAGGCAGCCACTGTAAAACAGACTCTTTTCCCTCCAGTTTTAAGCTCCACTGTAAAACAGACTCTTTTCCCTCCAGCTTTATGCTCATATTTTCATGTCAGAAGACTAGCATTGGTGTGATGGTCACTGCTTCAAAGTATTTTCTGTAGGCAGTTTTAACGAGTAACATTTTAGAACGTGAATTGCGAGCTCTTGAGTGAAGGTGAGCTGGCGAAAAAATTTTGCACTGAAGTGTGTTACAGTTAGACTCCTGCCCTAGCGTGCTGAGGGCAGAGAGCAGGGTGGAAGGTTTTCCTGGCATAGATGGCGCAGAGAGTGCTTCACAGAGCCACAGGAAGGGCGAAATCATGGACCCGTTTTGCTGATCTCGGTTACCTCTGACTTCCAAGTGGCAGTAGCCAGGAGGGTTGTTCTTACAGGTCTAAATTAAAAGATTATCTTTTATCATGCATCCAGTTTGAAAGCATTTACCAATTCTGGGTTTTTTGGGGTTTGGTTTTTTTTTTTTTTTCTTCTTCAAGAAGGATCTGAAGACTTGGGCTCACAGGTCGCTGGTTCCAGGCTATGGCAGCCGGTGGAAGCATGACCACCAGCACCACGCTGCTCAGCCCTTGTGATGGTAGGTGAAGTCTCCCAAACGGTAGAGGGGAAATCCATAAAAGACCGAAACCTTTTCTTCTTTTGGCCAAGAGGAAGTCTCCATCCAGAGCATCTGGAATATTTCGAGGGTGCAACCCAAACGTAATAAAGGTGTGAAGGCTAAAAATGGGAAACACCTACCACAGCTCCAACAGCCAAAGCAAACAGAAAAGAGCTCAGTAGTTACAGCTTCAAATGGCTTGTTCCTCAGTCCTTTTCATATTTCACTGGCATCCTCACAGACACTGGCCCGTGTACACAGCAAATCCCAAATGGGTTTTAAAACTAACCAAGAAAAGAAAAACAAGTCTTATGGATCAGGGGCAGCTGCCTGGCCCTAGATTCTGTACTACCTTAACATGTTTTCTGTTTCTTGTTGCTTTTTTCTGGTTGTTTGATTCGGGAAGGGGAGTTGTTTTTTGTTTCATCCCTTCCTATTCTTTTGTCTTACTTTTCCAAACTACCAAACAAAAGGTTGGATTATCAGTTTTGTTTTACTCTGGTTTATAAACCACTGACAGACGCTATAAAAATTAAATTATATTTTTGGCTTCTCATTTTAATGCTAAAAGAGAAAACAACCAGAATTAGTGTGGGCAATGATGTGATTTTTCCAGCAGCATCGTAATTGTCAGGAATAGTACTAGACTGCTGCTTGATTAAATATCTCAAATTTACTGTGATTCATTATTTTTTGAAGAAATCTTGACAACAAATGGATTCAGTCTTTACTATTCTTTCAACATTTCTATCAATAACATATTTACTACATTTACATCTAGAAAAAAGAAACAAGAACTTGAAGTTAAGGCTATTGCATAAATCTGGAACAGCAGAAAGATGACTCTCATGGATTTGTCTATTCACTTGAATAAAAAAACTGAAGTGAGATCTACTTGGTGACCCTATATTAACCACATAAAATCAATCCGTGTGCTGGTTGTCACCAAGAATTGAGTGCATTCAGAAGAAAAAAGTAGTTTCTCACAGAAAGACTGACAGTGCAGCATCAAACCACTCTCTTCTGTCCCTACCTGTTCATATCTGCAGGCACATGCAAGGACATACCTTGATGCTCGCACGTGTTGTTAGAGCCCCTGGCTAGAATGCAGCCAGTTTGCCTAAAAAATGATTTTTCAAATATAATTCAGATACTGGGTACCTCATTTTTTGCATTCGCTATTTAACTCCAGGTTCAAAGATTTCGGTAATCTGACAGATTGAAATTGATTAATTTCAGAGGCACAGATCCCTCTGAAAAGAAGTCAGCATGTTGACTTCATTAAATTTATTTCACTAATGAAAGTGGCACCCAGGTTGCATTTGGGTGCAGGTTTGGAAGTAGGAAGTATTCTTCAGCTTGATTTCACTTGGCTAAATGAAAAGTAATGATGCAGATTCCCCTAACTTTGAACTCCATATGGAGCTGTAAAAATCATGTTTTGCTTTAGAAGATCCTTGCTCTCTGCAACAAACTTTTTCTGGGGCATGCTGGCATCTCAAACCAGCAAGTACTGAGCTCTGTGGGGCTGGTTCAGAAAAGCATTCATGGAAGCATTTGATTTCAGGTCCTGTTTCCTGAAAACGTGAAGCTGATCACACATTTGACTACTTCATTGGACTGAGACCAGGGCACAAGGTCTTGGAGATGGACGTGTTTGTACCGTGCTGACAAACATCTGCGCCGGGCGATGAGGTCGCCTTCGCTGACAGGCTCCATGCTCCACTCAGCTATTTTAGGACAGGTTAGGGAGCAGCGCATGAGGGGGAGGTTATGATGTGAAAAAAGGTCAGAAGTTTGCCTGCTTGCTCAAACCAGTAAAATCTGTTTTTAATCCAAGAAAACACACCAAAACACACGTCTTGGAGAAAAAGGTATGTTGTATTTTTCCTGATCACCGTTTTCCCTGGTGGCAAGTTTCTCATTCAAATTTATATCCACGGCTTTGTTTATGGGACTTTACAGAAGGATTTGCATGGGTTAGTGAGGAGAGGGAATACACAGAAACACAGAACCCATTAAAGCACATGAGGCTCTGGTGGTTCCCCTCCCCAGCTGCTACGAAGTTTATTTGCAGGCTGCAGCCTGGAAAAGGGGCTGTGGCCCATCTGCACCCCGTATGTAGGAATTCGTTTCCAACATAGCCACAGGAGTGTGGGTCCAGCAGACCCTCCCCTAACCTCCTCTCAGATCCCCCTCCACACTGACTTAATTGGAGCCAGAGCAGACGCCACCGAGCACTGCGGTGTCATGGGGCAGGGGCGTCGGGGGCTCGCCTGCACCACTGATCCTCCCAGGTCTCCCGCCGTTCCCTCCATCCCCGGCACAACCGTGGGGTTAAACAGCATTGCAAGCCTTGTGTGGGCCCCCCCGCATGGGGTGAGCTTCACCCCTAGAGCAAGGCAAGCGTCATGCTGGATGGTGGGGCACGAGCGGGAGATCAAAGAGGGCAGCGCTGTGTTGCTGCACCGCATCTCTGGGGCTGAGCCTCTGCCCTCTGCAGCTGCGAAGCACAGGCTCCCTGCGCGATGGCGCGGGCATTGGGGGGATGTTGTGAGTAAGCATCCTGGAAGGAAAAAAATCAAAGGGTAATATTGAGACTGAGGCACGGAAAGGAGATGGTATTGCTTATATTAGATCTTGTTCCTACAGTGTCTTTTGCACAGGAGGAAAAAGTTTCTTTTTGTATATTGTGCCTGCCTGGAAGGTGTTGGGAAGGGCTGTCTTAGAGTGGGGAGAGCAAAGGCATCTTCTATTTTAAACCTTTGTTAAAGGGAAAGGGACAAGCATATGAGGGTAGGAAAAAGAAGAGATGAACATTAGCAAACTTAACTGCAATCAGAAGCATTTGTGGAGGGGTTTGTCCTGAGAAGGCAAGTGGTAAGGTTTTGAGGGCTCTTTGCTGTTACGCAGATATGAAAAAAAGCATTAAAACAGGCAGTAATTCTGTGGCTGAAGTGAATAATTAAACTAATGAAGGACAACACTTTAAAACAAATGATTGTATGGGAAGTTCATGCAGACCAAATGTCAGCAGGCAACCTAACTCTACCTTCAAAAGTGTTTAGACATTTTAGCAGTTTTATAAATACCCTCTTTCAAGTGTATCTATCTGTGATTCAGCTGAGTATCTGCCCCCACAAGGCCACCTCTGCCCAAGAGGCAGAGTCATGTTTAAAGTAAGCAGTGACCTCTGGATCAAAAATAAAATCACATGCTGAAGAAGAGGAGAGAGTGATGGTCACGCTTCATGGCTTTAAACCTCAGGTTTGTTTTATTGACACTAACTTCCTTAATGTCTCTCTCTTTTTTTCTTTTTGAATGGCATGTCTTTGTTCTTTTTCATATTACTTATTTTTTCTCTCAAGAAGTAGTTCATTTTTGTCCAATAATTTCTTTTGGTAAAATTCATAGTATGTAGAAGCATGTTAAATTTAGCAAAAGTGTTTTGCTCTCCTTAAACAAACACAGAGGTAACAAGGTCTAACTCATGGCTGTGGGAGCTGCTGCCCTGGCCCCACGTCCCACGTTTCACCCGCAGCGTTTTCCCAGGAGGGGTAAGCCCCTCTCCCACTGCTGTCAGCATTCTGCTGTTCTAAAGAGAGCTCCACAGACAACCATTTAAAGCTCCCAGATCTCACCATTTGGATGTGGCGGCTGCTGTTTGAGGCTGCCACAGAAAGGCTGGCGGCTGTGCGGGGGCAGCGGGGCATACTGGTGTGCCAGCGGTGCACATCTCCCACGCGCAGCTCGGTGGCTTCCCCACCTACCTCAGCTCCTGCGCCCTGCCTCGCCAGTTTTCCTGACCACCCTAAAGGGAAAATACTGAGCATTTATTAAGGATTTGTGTATAATAATAGATGAAAAGGGAATGGTTGACTTCAGAGTCCAGGAGTTTTGCCTGCAAATAACCATCCATAATACCTGTACCCTTCACTGCAACAGACCTGGTCTGGCCCTCCTCTAGTCTTCAGAGGGAAAGGCCTTACTCACTCTGGTATTAGCCACCACCTTATTTATTTCTTTTCCATGGCTATTAGTATTGAATCAGACTTTGTTTCTGAGGTTGAGTGAGAGGAAAGACGGTTTTAGTATTGGCTCTAATTATGTATTTTGCCTCAAGCCACTGACACAAACATTTATTTGCTCAAGGGTCACCAGAGAAGTGATTGAAAAGCACCTACAGATTTTAATTGGAATTTGATTCACATTCCTGTTCAAGAATTCAGATGACCCTTTTATCAGAACAAGCAAAGCCTTAGAATATTGAATTGCAAATACTGTAGTAAAAAGCTTTTTTGTGGTATTTACAGAAGTTTTTGGTCAGGGCAAAAATTCCAGGGAAGCTGACTTCCTCTTGTAATTTTACCACTTCTATGTTAAATTTAGGAACTAAAAGAGAAAGAAACAGCTTAGCCTTCTGGGTTTAATTCAAGATGGTCCAAAGCTAAGTAATTTGGCTTTCCATTCACTATAGAAGAAAGTGCTGCTGAGTTCTAGCATTAACCCCAACCAGCTAACTTGTGTGACAGCTACAAATTTGTATTTCTAGGATTCCACCTCAAGTAAATACTTGTTAAGTGTATGCATTTTTGGTAGTGATGATGAGTTCAAAATGACTGCTTTGCTTCTGCTGTATGTATCTTGGAGCTAGATTTCTCTGTGAAGTCTGCGGAAGCTTGTTACCATGTTAAATGCCCAGCTTTCATTAAATCCACACCTGAAGGGTAAGTAAATGAATCCTGAATTTCATACTTGAAGGTATGTGTGCTTTTCATGGACTTATGCCAACTAGATTCTAGATTTAAAGAGACATCGTGATAACCTTAACCACACTGTGGCCAGACTAAACCTCAAAGATCTTGTTCCTAGGGGCACTGCTCTTTGAAGTGGCACCACTAACAGGTTTAGCTACTGTAGGCATTTATGAGGTACAAAATGATAAGGTAAATAGGCATAAAATGTGACTTTAATGGCATGTAAACATCACCAAACTGCATTATATTCTTGCATTCCAAGCATTTGTTTGTTCAATTTGAGTTTTGTTTTCTCTCCTTTTTTTTTTTTACCTTTTCTCCTTTTATCTTTTTCTTTTCCTCTATGAACCCGCCCTGAAGAAACATAGGAGTGTTTGCCAACTACAATAGAAAATCTCCAACAGCTCAAATGTATATATTTACTATGAATTGAACTTGCAGCTCTTAACTAATACTGTGTGTTTAAGCCATTTACTCATCAAAGTAGTTGGAGGAATATCTGTGTGTTTTCCACACTGCTTCCAGCGTGCTGCTTTGTTTGTTGGTGATTTATTAATGATACTTGTGATTTATTACTGTCACTTTATTAGATTATGTGTACATCGGTGACAAAGCACTTTGTGGATCATGCCTTGTTAGTCATAAAAGCATTCAAGAAGCCATGAAAATCAGTTAAGCTTGAACCTATTGAACAAAAGAGCATAGTGCTGTCTATTGATCAGCAGTCTTTAGATATGTAATGAATAGTAGTACTTTGGACACTGTCAGATAGTGTTTTCCTTTGGATCTGATAAATTACACCCTTTTGTATTAGTGGTTTGAGATCTGACATAGAACACTCTTGTACTGGTATTTCTTTCAGCTCTAGTACAGTGGTGAACTTACATGGCCAAGGCATGTAAATGCTGATAGAAAACCTGATATTTTCTCTTCCAATACAGCTTTAGCCATTGAGTTAACAGGCATGTAACTTTCATATATGGCAGAAGATTGAGGACCAGCCTGCAAATAGTTTGCAAAATATATTTGTAGCCTATGTGTGTGGTATACACAATCTCTCTCTCATATATGGATAACGTACACAGACCTGGACAGTAGCTATCTGATTTCTTTATGAATACAGATTATATTCCGAATTTCTTATTGAACAGGCAAGCAATATGTAAGATTAAATCCTCATTATTTGTTGGTTTGAAGTGTACTTTTTTTCTGTTTACGATATCAGGACTTGATTTCTTCCTGCCTTGCAGTTTTTACAGCCATTTACTGGGTTGTAGGTAAAAATTTGCTATTTCAATTGCATAAAGTTGAAGGCAGAGCTTATGGTGCAGCACGCCCCAAGTCTTACATCTGTGTCATTCTCTGAAGGATATCCCCATTAATACTAACAGTCAAATGCTTTGGAGGAACACATGTTTGCTAGGGCCTTCCTCTGGATCAGAAGGTCACTTTCTCCCCTCTCTCCACTGCTCTTCCTTGTAAGAAAAATTTGCAGAAGAATGAGCCCAGTACCCTATTTTATTAACAGGATTAGGGGCAATAAACTTCCAGCAGCTTCTTTTTTCTGGATGTTTTCTAATGCTCCCTTCAGTATTTGCTTTTCCAAAAGAAAAGATTTGCTTTTTCCAAAGACAAGATTTATTAGTCAGCATAACCTGATGTGACACAAAAGTAGTGTTTTTTAGTAATGCACTAACTCAATTATAGATATAGCAAATAAGTGTGTTTGGTGCGTACTGAAGGATTACTATTAAAGTAAAATACAACAAAAATTGGAATACTGCTTCCTGAGAACCAGGAAGATGCACTTCATATTTTGTAGTATCTATCTTTTCTTATATCTTGGTTTGGGGAATAATTAAAGCCTGGTCATTAGCACCTGACAGTCTTACCCTGGAGTTAGCCAAAGCAAAGCTCACCTAAACCACTCTTAAACTGCTCTGTCCTCCTGTCCCTCTTACTCCCTGTGCCTCGTGTACTGCTTTTTCTCTTTTTCTTCAGCGGTCTTTCTTGGAGACCAGCTATGGAGAAGGTGTGAAGATGAATTCTGGGAAGGATTTTTGTAGGCTGTCAGTGCAATACTACTATTGATGATGATGATAATAAAAATAATAATAATGACTTTGTTATTATTGTTTTATTGCAATAATATTGCAAAGTTTAAAGTAGAATCTTTATCCAAACCTCTACCTCACCAGGACTAGACCGAAGAGAAAACTTGCTATTGTTGCAGTGAAAATCTCTCAGCACCAACTCAATTTGATTAAGAAAAGGGTAAAAGCATGAATGGGCTTGATTTCCTTAAGCAGTTTAGCACACCACTGATCATAGAAGCGTTTAGAAAAACCCCAACAAACAACTAATACTTAAGTAGGTAACAAACCCACCTTTGCGGATTTTCATTTTATTTCTATTTTATTACAAGAGATATGAGACTGTAAAGGATCTCCTGAATCTTTGAATTCTGACCTGGCTATTCTGTGACTACATGAGTAAAACAATATGTTATTAATGTAATTTGTGTATACTTTGCATGTACTTAGAACTTTCATCTTAAAATTAGCATCACTCTTCTTATGCTTGGTTGCAGGATCCTGCTTTACTGAATGTTAGATAAAATCATATCATTAAATGTTTGTCACTTTGAACATTTTAAATGTATTTTTATATGCTTTTGAACACAGGGAAAAACTCAGACACAATGTAACCATGACACAAAGTAATATTATGTTCATTAGAAAAGGCATTTGTGTTGTTGACATTGGAAAGGAGGGTGCAATCTTCAGACATCCATGCCAGTATTTTGGGTAAAAACATTTTTATTGAAAAGTAAAACTAGGATTGAGCTCTGTTTGGCTGATTTTTAATTCTCTTCCCCCACCCTCCACCCCACCCCCCCAGCAGAAAGTTCCAAAAAGGGGTCCAAATGAGTGCTATAAATTATTTTATAAGACCACTGTAGGTTGTATATTACAAAACAACTACACAAAACTAACCAGAAAGCCCTGGGATTAAGCAGATGAAAAGCCCATTCCAGATGGAAAAGAGCTCGAGTCAGAGCAGCCCAGTGTCCAGAATGCTCTGTCAAAATTAGGTTATATTAGTGTAGTCTTGAAAAGGAGGTTTGGAAAAGAGGCAGAGTTAAGACAGCAGTTAAACTGGTTTTGACAGACTAAATGGAATACATTTCCTAGCTCTAAATGGCTGCACAGTGCTCCTGTAATGGGTATTTTGCTCAAAGCATAATGAGAAGAGAAGAGGGAAAATTATTTCATTTGTCCAGACTATAATCAATCACTTCCAGGAAAAGAAGTCTTTCATGACTTTCCAACAGTAATAGGAGTTTTTAAATATATTAGTTGTACAAATTTCTTTATGAAAGAAAAAATGAAAAGTTATTAGAGAAACACATAAGATGCACAAAATTAATCTGTAAGTTTATGACTATTCTTAGTAATTCCACTGTCTTTGTGCCTTGATACATGCCTTTTTTCTTTATTGTCTCTAAACTGCCAATAGCTGTAAAAGCATGAAAGCAATAGGAAGGATGGAGAAGTCTCAAAAGAAAAGGGATTTTTCATCTGGCAACAGGTCCAGCCCAAAAGCCATAAAGGCCTTTCCTGAAACTTTAGGACTGCAAAAGCTTACTGAGTTTTGCCAGATTACTTTCTTCTGATGGAAGTTCCCTAATGGTAGTGGTGGTTTCTGGACAGTTATATCAACAGTTACAGAAGGTGATGGTAGGCATATGGTTAAAAAGTACTCTGCACAGATATAATACCCAAGAATTTGTGAGTGCCTAAATCTGTATTGTCTTATCTAGTCATGAGAATATTATCACTCCCAAATTTAAACAGCAGAAAAGCTGAATCATGGGAAAGTCAGTCTTGTTCCCCTTGAACTCAGCACTGTAACGCATGGAGACTGTCTTTGGTATATAAAATGCAAGGCCAAACCCAAGATAGTATAGATTTGATTTTGCATGCTTATATGCACTTAAAAGGGTAGAGACATTATCATTTATTTTAATATGTGTGCTGCATGCTCTAAAAGCCACTTTACTCAGGGAGCACAAGAATGGATTCAGTGCTTCTACCTTTCGTAGACTCTCCAGGGGCTAGGACAGAGAGAAGAAGAAAAGATGAGCCCAAACTAATCTCCCCAAATAAAAAAAAAAAAAAAAAAAAAAAGATGGTCTGTGAACCAAGTGAAGGGGTGAAGTTAGTGGGCACACTAATTATTAGCTTCCAGGATTCATTTGACATCCAGGAATTTCCTACAGGTAATATTGTGCCTAAACACAAAACCCTGATGCTTTGCAAAGACTCTCCTGGAAGGCCCCCTGCACAGATTAATATCAGGTACATTTGTTATTGAAGCAGCAATGGATGGATTCTCAGCTGTGGGTCCTGAGCACGCCTTCATGGTGCTCTCCTGCTTCAGAGATGTAAGGAAAATTGTCTCTTGTCATATTGTTCTTTCAATGCCACCTGAATCAGTCTCTTATATTGGAAAAGGCTGGGTTCTTTAAATAATGTCATTTCAGAAGCAGGTAGCTCTAAAGTGTAGGTTTAGCTATTATGTAGTTGTGTGTCAGTTTTATGGATGTAATTCTTCAGTTTTAACTGGGCTTTTTAATTGCACCTAAAAAAGAAGCCAAATGAATTCTTCCAACCCCATTTAATTTCCATCTCTGTGTGCAGCTTCACTTTATGTTTCTTATAACAAAACGGCTTTTAAAGCTGATAAATGGCTACAAAGATTTTGCTTTTACTTTGTTGCTTTTCTGTTTGTTTAACCAAGAGCAGTTCTTTTGGTCCTGACCTCAGCCTTGTCAAATAGACTTTGTTTGTCAAACTGCTCATGCTCCCATTAACTCCTAGCTGTTTCAATTGTCATGTTTGATGAATGGCTCAAATACTGCTAGCATCATTAAAAGCCAGGGTACTGAGGGAAGTATTATGTTAGACTGCGTCCAAATACACACCATAAATAGGAAAATTCCAAGCAAAGAAAATCTTTTATTGCATAAAGGAAATTGCAAGTGGTTTAAACTAATCTCTTTTAATGCCATCTTTCATATGTGCAGGAGACAAGAAAAAGCCCCTCAGGTTTCATGGTTGGTATTATCTCTTCATGGTTAAAGAACATTAGTAGCTTTATAACCTTATTTATACAGCGTTCATGGAAGAGCTTGGGTCTGTGTGGGGGAACGGGCCTGCTTAGCGTGCATAAAAGTGGCAGAGCGGTTCCCACAGTGCTCCGTGGGTCCGGAGGATCTGTCCCTTCCCAAAGCAGAGCCTGCTCTTTCTGTAAGTCACACAGCGCAATCACTGCGCTATTTCCCCCTCCCAGGCTGACGGCAGCACGGCAGCACTGGGGTGCTGGGCACCCTGGGCTCTGCCTGGGCAGTACCCACAGCTGAGCCTTCCCTGGTGACCTGCCGGTAAAAGCTGCACCAGTTCAGGCTCGCCAGGGTCTGGCAGGGCTCGGTTCTCCCATTACACTGAAGTCAATGTTTCAGTTTATGTTGTCTGGTGCTCTCGTCTGCCCTTTGCCGTACTTACAGCACAGTCCTAGCAGTAAGCAGAGTTCAGGATTAGTTCTGGGAAGTTGGGTAATGGCTTCAGCAGAAAAAATAAATATTTTTGTTATTGTTGGTGTTGTGGGGTTTTTTTGATTCTGGCCTTTTTTTAACTGTTGAAGTCTACCTCAAGGCCAAAGAGCTATTGTTCGAATAATTTTTACATTCTTGAGGCAGATAAAATTATTCAGATGAATATTTATAAAGATACATTTAAATATGCTAAATTATACACTTCTAGTCTGGTGGCATTGCTATGCCTATGAGGCTCAAGACAGGGTTTTTTTATGATTTTGTTTTTAAAAAGTTGTAACTTGAACTATATGTGCATATACATATGGGCTGTTTCTAATATTCCTGAGTGTTACTCATGTGGAATTTTCATCACGAATAAGTACACTGCTGCAGTATATTTTTCCTGGACAGTGTTACAAACCATTACAATGAGGACAGCAGGCAAACCATTAAAGCAATTCTGAAATGGTATCAGAAGTAGGTCCTCAAAGTTTATATTTTCCCAAGCTACAGCAGCTCATTGTGGTTTTTTCCTTGCTAGAGGATAGAAAGGATTTATTGATCTCAGTTGGTTTTGAAACAAGGAGAAAGCAAAGAAACTTCCAGTTGTGTCAGAAACTACGTCAGCCAGTTTGCCTTCAGTAAGTGTAACTCTGCCTAGTTGTTTGAGCAAGCAATGGCAGAAATTGTCTCTCTGCTATCGCAGCTAACTCAGACTTTAGATTTGAGATGATCTTTCTAAAACTGTAGTTTTAGATGCAGGATGGCAGTCACTGGGCTGGAGGCATTGTTACTCTAAATGAATGATTTTCATTACAGCCAAAGCAAAAATTTAAAGATGTTGTGAGAAACATGAATGGATGCACTGAAGTCCCTTCTCCCTTTCTGAGGTGCCATAAGCAGCAGAGCACAGAGGTGGACCATGGGCTCCCAGCAAGTTACCACCGCCAGGGAGGGTGCACAGCTGGCTCCCCAGAAGCCATACTCCTGACTGCTGTCTGCACCACGTGTATCCCAACCACCCTTCTCACCCCACACACCTGCCGGGTGAGTGACAGCATTTATTATTTCCTCCCAGGTGGAAAGGTGCTTCTCTTTGTCTGGACTAGATTTCCCAGGTTTGTATGTATTTAGATTGCAGTGATCTGCACATCAACGATACAAACTTAAAAATTTTCATCCAGACAAACTGTGAGATGATATTACTGTCTGTAACCATCAATGTGTGTTTCTGTCCTGGGGTACATCAGGTAACTGATGTTTGTTGCCTAGGACCCTAAGTATGGATTTGGTTTCCTAAAAAGCTGAGGTTTCTTTAAATTAGTGGAGTTCACCGTTCCTTTCCTATTCAGAGTAGTAACAGTGTTAGTGAGCAAAATACTTTCATTAGAACAAATGGGGTTTTCAGCCTCAACTGCACCCTTGTTTCTGTCTGTACCAGAATTACATATTAATCAAAAGAAAGTAGGAAAGCTGCAATCATTCCCTGATGAGGTTTCCTGCATTTTTAATCACAATTTGTTGGTGTCACTGGATTTTTGTTACTCTGAGGAGTACTGAAACCTACAGCATATGAATTCATTTGATTAACCACACTTGAAGTGAGTCCATAGGAATAGGGCTTGTACTTAATATTGCTTTCTGTGGGAGAGGGTTATAACCATCAACGGTAGTTGCATCTCAGAATTAAATATAACTGTGTACCATACACAGGTAGGTACCGAACCCCCAACCCACACATGCTCTCCCACTAAAACCCATGGGACCAGCACTTATGAGAAAATAGACTTGGAGGTCTGCAGGCTCAGTTGGTCTCTAAGGAAACATGATCTTGACCTGGAAAAGTGGGATTGGGGATGTCAGTATCTACATACTTGTTAAATCAGCGAAATGAAGGATTTGGCTCATAGTTCACTGAAAAGGCATCAGCAAGGTTAAAGCAAAACATAAGAAAAAGCTTGTTTGCTGTGCCCCCTTGTTCAGCATATAAATGATACTGTCAGTTTTGAAGTGAGTGCTGCAGTCTTTTCCTGGAAAGCATCATTGGCAGAAAAATAATTTTCAGCAGAACTCAAGAACTGAGAGGGAAAAATGGTATAAATCAGTTAACAAGTTGACCCACAGTCAGCCAAACTAAAGAGGCCTCATTTCCTATGGATTTCTGTCTCTTCAGCCTCATTGTCTGCTGTCCAGCTCCCCACCACCACCAGCCCTCCCTGTCCTTCGTGCCTCCAGTGCCTGGCAGGAGAGGCTGTGTGCACAGCCAGGGCAGCGCCGCTGCATGCGCAGTCATGGGCTGTCCACGTTTTGCACAGGACTTGAACTGGACACTCATTCAGACCTCTGCCCTTCTGTAACACGGAGTTAAAACTTGGGGGGAAAGAGCAAACAGATGACAGGCAAATATTCGTACAACGCAATTGTGTTGTAACCTCATTTCCCTAAGGAACTGTATATTTTTGAGTAGTTGGTATTTTTAGAGATGGGATATTTTGCTTATTTTTAAAGGCAAGGAAAAAGATGCATAGAAATAATCAGAGAGATGTGGCACCGTGCTTTCTCTGAGTAAATATCCACGAGACCATTCCAGATTGCCATATCATACATGTATGTACGTTGCCACAACATACATATCCTAGCCCTACTCCCTATACCCTTTAGATTAGGCTGCACCCCAGACATTGAGGACCTGTAGTAGGTAAGCCTGCCTCCGTTGTATGGCAGTCTCCAGCATTGCCGTGTTTATGCCATCTAGACACGTTAACATCTGAAAGAGAATTCAGGACTGAAGGAATGAATTCTGTTTGACAAAACAAAAGATGACACCAGTTTCTCCCTGGGCATGATGCTGGTGGTGTCAGTAGGATTGTAACATGTTAACTTGTTCCAGCATTTCTGAGCTGGGGGGGTTCTCTTTAATATATGTCAGATTTCCTCTGTAACGACCAATTAAAACTGTAGGACTAAGTCAATGCAGCTATGATATCCGTGGTATCCTGCAGCATAGTTGGCAGAGCAAGCACGCCCTTTTAATTTTCTTTGCTCTGTTTTTCTAGCTTGCTTGTCACTTCAGTTTGCCCATGACTCTTTTCCTTGCACTTTTCCCACCCAGAAAGAATGCTAGGGCTGGGTGGTAAATAAAGGGACAAAGATACCATCAACACAGATGATGAGCGTTTGTATGTGTGATTTTTAAGAAAGAAACTTCAAAGAAATTTTGTGTCATTTAAAATTTTCTAGCTTTTATTAAACAAAATAAAAATTATACATTGTTCAATTAAGCTAGAAGGGGGGGGGGGAGCTCTTTATTGAAATTCAAGGTGTGACTGAAACGAATTATTTTCCCTGACTTTAAAATATTAAATCATCACCAGAACTTGTTTCTGGGCTCACAGGCAATAATGTGTGTATCTCCTGTTCTCTATTTTGCTTTTGTCTCGCAGGCATAATGTAATAGCCCTACTTTTTTCAAAGAATGTGCATCTCTACTACTGTGTAGTCTGGACAAATCGAGCAAACAAATTACATGTGCAACTAGTCCTTACTGGTTAGATAGTTCTTGGTATTCCTACTTTTGTTTTTCCCTTTCCAACATATACATCTACAAAGCTTGAAAGCTTTGGAAAGGACTATATGTAACTTAATCACTTATTAATAATGTAGAAATAACTTGGACCTTAATCTTGTTCTTTCCTCTCTCCTTCTCTTTTTCATTTCTGGACTGTGAGAAGTATTTCTAGCAGTGGCAAAAATATTTGGATCATCCCACAGTGCTCAGAAACCATAAGGAAGAGAAGCCAGTACAAATGGTAAATGAAATTTTTAGTCATATTGTATAAACTCCAACTCTTACCAGCATGAGGCTGGAATTCCCTCATGTTATACCTCTGTGCTAGAAAATATGATGTTGTCTGATTGCTACCAAAAATTCTGATTTTATTATCTAACGCTACTTTCTGCTTGTCTTTTTGCTTGTTGTCCCTTTAGTCAAGCAAATTTCGAGTCCACCCAGCTTGGCTGAGCATTTCTGTCTGTAAGCATACTGGGAGCAGCTTTCTGCTGAGGTACCTGGTACCTGCTGCTTTCACTTGAGCACCCTAGAAATTCAGGGGACTTCCTAGCTTCAAAGGTATGAGAGCTACTGCAGTCAGATAAACCATAGTTTTAGCAATGAGTAATCAGCTGCTTACATTCGTATTTCAGTAGGCTTCCCTGCGACTCTGTGCTGCTGTTATTTTGTTTTGCTATTTCTAAATGTTCTGTTATGGATCAGCTCCTACAAACTATTTAGAGGTGTCCTCCAGGCTAGACCTTTGTCCATCTCTCAAGTTTTCATGAGTTTCATTAGGTCATCTGATCACTGCTTATTGTGAGTCTAAGTCACTAAGATTTAAGTGATGCAGAGAAGCTAGCTAACTCACAGAAACTGAGGGTATCCAAGCTGTTATTGTCTGGCCCATAACTGTCCTGAGGAGTTAAATATTACAGAGAGCTGGGAATCCATGTGTCTGAGTTCTGCACCAAAGATATTTGTTTCCAAATCATCACAAATGCTTGTTTTTTCCCAAAACACAAATACCCTTCTGACCTCTCTAATTTTCTGATATAAACGGAGCATCTTTTCATGATAATCAGAGTCAAGTATCAGTCCCAGAAAGCCATCACTATGCATTATAGGCACTTATGCACATTAGAAAACAAAACAAAACAAGCAATCTACCACTTTCCAGGATCAGTGCTATGAAACATTTTATGGGTGGTCCATAAGTGGACAGAATGTTGCACTAATGTGTGACTGCATGGCAATTAAGCTTAATTAGGGAAGGTTTTGAAAAAGACAGATGAAAGTAAATTATGGAAATGAAAGCAACTGTGCTTTTGGGGACCACACTCTGCTACGTTAGTTCAGTGAAGTGTTGCTCAAAGTGTCCCCCATTTGTCACATTCTGACACACATCCAACAGTTTGTCAAACCAAGGTTTTTCTCTAGGAGGAGGAATCTCTTAGGAGCACATTCTTCACCCTGTCTCTGCTGAACTCACTGGTTTCTCCAGGAGTCAGCTGCACTTCTACAGTAAGAGCAGCAGATGACCCTTAATGCACAACCATCCGGTTTAGCTTAGCATTGCCTCCTTTCTAATGGTAATGATGAACGTGGATTTTCGTTTTCAATGTGTGCTCTGGTGAAATTTTTTCACATTTCCATATTTCTAATGCTTTCTCAGATTTACAACTGAGTATCCCATATGGAACATCTGATTCTGGTTCCAGTGATTTTCCCTGGTGAGAAGACCCTGGTAAGCAGACCCAGAGCAGTTCCAAGCCTTCCACGCTGCGTGGTTCAAAGGCATCCTGTCAAACAGGCTCTGTCAAAGCCGAGGACTCCAGGTTTTTTGCACTTGGAGACAGATTGTTTCAGAGCTAGGTGTCCATTCCCCCTCCAAGAGAATTTTAAAGGAAACAAAATGTAACATGCTGAAATCCTCAGTGAAACAGGATTGCTTTTTTCTGCTCTGGACTAAGTGGTTGTTACTGCAGGCACCATTATAGTATGCTATGTTATATTGAACCTTATTAAATTATGGAAAATAATTAAGTAGAAAGCAGGGGGAAAATGCTATACAGTTAGCAGGCAAATCTTTTTTTTAGCTTGGATAGTGTCTGTTACTGCTTTCCACCAGGACACTGGGATGCTTTTTTTCCCTAATGAACTTTTTACGTCCGAGATGAAATACAGATTCTGTGGGCAATTTATTAAGAAAAACACCAGTTTCATGTGAGGAGATTTCAGACCAACAGGGAATTTATATGTGGAAATCATATATGGGCATAGGGAAACACCTCATAAAAAGAATGACTACATGGTCAGCAGCTGTAATTTAGGTACATTCTTTTTTAATAAAAAAATGTGTGTTCAGACTAATCTTTTCTTTTTTTTATTGCAGCTCAGCAAGGTAGCCTCAACTGTAGTTGTTTAACCTTCTGGTTTTCTTTAGTTTGTTTTTGAAAAAAAGAAAGCTAAAACCAGTACTTTGTGTTTTCAGTTACGAAGCTTTTTCATATGTGAAAGGTGCAGTAAGGACACCTTTCTCCACTGAAGGAAGCTGACGTAAGTGTTGATAAAAATATCACACGTAAACGTGTATTAAAAAATGAAAAGAGAGAGACAAAAGGATGCTAAACATAAAGAAGAAACTAGTTCCGGGATGTGATGACTGAGCGTGAATGGCTATGCACAGGTAATCCAGACACTTCCTAATGCCTAAGAGCTACATGTCAGATGCATGTTTACCTGCACATACACAGATGCAGACTTTGCAAATGATGTGTATGTGTCCATAAATGACAATTTCCTACAGGGCAAATTTTGTGGAAATCAATCAAATTAAAAATTATATTCCTAGAACGGATTCTCTAACCAAACCTTTAGATGGGATCTTATGTTTAGAACAAAGCACTGTTTCTGAAGAGAGATCCCCTTAGCCAGGGAGCCTTAGTCAGATCCCCTACTTGCCTCCTCATCTGTAACTGGAAAGTGAAGGCTCAGCTAAAGACTTTCTGGTACGTGAGGTAATGAGAAACTCCAGGGTATGCCTGGGTCTGTGGTAATGTGACACTCGTGAATCGAGTTGGCACGATGTCCTTGGCAGCCTTGTTGCAAGCCCTCCATAGACTCATTTTTACATGGAGATGATTAGATATTAGTGGAAACCTGATGCAGTTATGAAGCAGTAGGTGAACAAGCCATTTCTCCCCACTAAAAGCCTAAACCCGGTGTTTATTACTTCCTGTTAGGTCACAGAAACATCAATCACCTGTCACTTTGACGATAGCCACTCTCTTTTCAACTGTGCCTGAAACGCTCTGCCCTGTGCCTCTTTTACACATGCTGCCAATGCTCCCCTCCAGCGGGTTTCTCAAGATCTGAAGTATTCGTGCTGACATCTTCTGCAGCAGGCAGATCTCTGGGAGTCCCTGGGATGGACTCCAAAGGGAATTAATAAGAGTCAAATAAATTGGCTGGGGCAAAGGCTGGAGTTCAGCTTTTGCTGGGTTAATAACGGGGAAATTCACCTGGATTAGTACTGACTACTTAACAGGAGCCTACAGGGCATCACGTTTTGGCCTTCTGTGATTTGGATACTTTCTAAATTATATTTTATGCCAGAATGCTGCAGCATTACTTGTTGGAAGAGCCAAGGAAAAGCAAATTTTTACAGCTGAGACACCTGTGACAGCAGCTAGAGCTATTTTCTCTACTCTCTCCCCACACCACAAGCCCTTACACGGCTTTAAAGCCAGAGAAATCAAGGCATATGAAAAGGACCTGCTGAAAACATACACTAATGGAGGAAGTAAGTCTATTATTCCCAGTTTTCTAGAAGACACATTTCGGTCTGGATGTACCATATTTCTGCAAGAGATGCTTAATATTTACAAGTGAAGGACCTGTGAATGAGCCCAGGCTTGCTGGTATTCTTGGATTCCTTTCTAACCTGCCCTCATTTCTTTTTTCCCTACCTCCTTCCCTCTTTTGTGGCTTTCCGGTGCAAGTGCCTGCAGCAACCCCCTGTTCAAGATCCAGGAGTAATCCTTCACTGCCGGCCCAAGGCGAACCTTGGCGACAGCCGTCGAAAGGCCTTGATCACACATTCCCAGCACCCTGCCCTGCCAGCAGTGGGAGGAAACTCCAGTTTATGTTAATAAGGTGTGGAGAGTGGCCAAAGTATTTTGTGAGTTTTCCAGCTCGAAAGGGTAATGAAGCTACCTCTGTCTCAGTACGCTGGCCAGGGAGCAAGCTAAACAACTGGGAAATGAATTTCAAAGGAGAAATACAGAGCACAGACTCCCTGGGTTTCGCACTTCCACTGGGGGATGATTTTGCCTCTTTCCACCTTTTTTCCAGGCTGGCTGCTCCCTTTTGCACAAAAAGAGGGATGGATGAGGGAGGGCCAGCAGGCTGTTTCTGTGGATTAGCTTCAGGCAGCTCTCGCCAGATTGAAAGTTACACTGGAAAGCATTTCTTAGTTTATACCAAAATAATGAATTGTTTAATACGTAAAGTAAACCTAGAAAGTTATTCCCATAAATGTGGTTTAAAATCTACCTATTTATTAGCTCTGAGCAAAAGAAACCTCCACACTGCTGAGACCATGATCAGATTCTTTGGGCTCACTTCAAAAAGCTCGCTCTTTTTGTCATTCCTTTCTGACCTCCTCCCTGCCAGTCCCGGGATGAAAAGCAAGCCAAAGATCTGCTGAGAAATGGGCCGAGCCGCTGCTGACCTTTGCAAATCCAATTTCTTCAAAGCGAGAGCTAAACGACGTGTTCCCACGCTGTGTATTGCTGAAACGTACGATGCAATTCAGGGAATGAATTCACCATGGTGCAGTCTCATTTTGAATCCAGTTTTATTGCTACGTGTCAGAGGGTGAAGGAGGCAGAGTGTGGTACAAGTTATAAAGAGCATTTGCACACAAGTTTCACAAACCACATAAGTCAGTCTTTGAAAGATTTTGGACTTTGGAGGGGTTATTTCCTCTAAAAATTAAAATGTGTAAAAATTAAAAAACCCTTTTACCTCTCTCCCCCTCAAAAAGGGAGACATTTTGTAGCGATTTAAAAGAAAAATAAGACAATGAGAGTTTGTACTGAATAATCTCCAAATAGAGAAACAATAACTCTCTGGGGGTATTGTCTGACATGTAACCAAGGTGCCTGTCTGGAGTGGTTTGCATGCACAGGAGTTATGGGTGAATGGGATGGTGATACAGGGAGAGCTTTAAAATGAATATTTAAAATTCAGATTCTCAGTTTGCATATCAGATTTGGTACGGGTGCCACTCCTATTTTGCAGCAGTGAGAGCAGTCCACCCTGTGAGAAGGTTCAGGCCTCTGCTAGGTACCATGGGTGTGCATGCAGGATCCACACAGGAAAAGCGTATTGGCATTCCTAACCTAACTCTTATACTCTTGATCCAACAGCTGCATGGAGGCTGGTCCCCTCCCTCTGTTTTCCAGGAGGAGCTACTGTTTGTTCCCGCGCAGCTGGCTAAGCCCTGCCTGACCCCAGCACCAGACAGCCCGGTACCCCCCGCACGAGTGAGCGGTGATGCGCAGCAGCCTGCGTGCATGCCCCGAGCAGCGCCTGTTTGCGTAATGCTGCCACTTTTTTCCTGGGGCAAAAGGGATGGAAGAGGATTCTCATTCTTCATTTAACTACTGTAGGGCATATGTCATGGGTAGCGCATCTCCAGTCTGTTCTTCAGCGCTGAAGAGAGGAGTTAGGTGTTCCCAGCATGGGCTGAGTTCCGTGCACGCCCCTCTGGGGATGCCACCTCTCTGCTGGGAAGCTATCACATGGCAGGCAGCAGCCAAGCTGCTCCACGTTTGGTGCCTTACCACTGAACTCCCGGCATACAGTGTAACCCGCCGGTTTGGTCGTACAGTAGAAGCAGAGATATTGCAGCCTGTTTATTTATTTCATTATCATCTCCATTGCACAAGTGTCATTCCATTAGAGCTGATGTAATGGAGAATCAGGCCCTTGGGCTAATGGGCTAAACTATGCCCTGGCTGTGTACGCTGAAGACTCAGAGGAAGCTTCAATGCTCTCATTTTCTAGTTGTCCTCCCCAAAGCAAATTAAAATACATCATTGTTCTCAAGACTGCTGAATGAAGCAAGTTGGTTTTTAATTTTATTTCCATAACCATGAATAGTAAATTTCATCCATTCATGACTGGTTTATAAAAGAGTTTGCTAACTAACCAGATCTGAAGAACTTTCTTTCTCAGCAAGTATTGCAATAAGAGCATTGTTTGTGTTTTTATTACTTGCTCAATATTTTTGTTATTCTCTTTCCCAAGACACGATTAGATTTTCCAGTCTTCTGGACATCAAAGATTTTGGAGAAGAGATTGTATAAACTGGATAGGTAACAGCTGTTACCAGATGGATTTACTGGTAGAAAGGGGAGAGGGCTAATTTGTTTTATGTGCTTCCTCCCACTGCTGGCACCTTTCACTGTGGCACACTGTTTCTGTCCTGCGACAGGGAATATCTTTGCACAGAGGGAGCCCTTGTCCACAGGATTACACCTGCCTGTGGGTTTCACTGTTGTTTGTAAGTAACTTCTAAATGCCTTCATCGTAGCTTCTTTACCTGGTCTTCCAGTAGTTTATTAGAGAGAAAAGAATGGGAGGACAGCTCTAACTTTGTTAGTTAATAGCACTGATTGACAGATTTTAATTTCTGAGCTTTTCAAGTCAGAAGTTTTGTTTGCTCCACTTCTGAATGTCTCAGAACACTTTAAATTAGATTTATTTCTGTAAAATAAAAAAAAATAATTACCGTGAATTCCCCAAGAAAGGTCACACAGGACTGAAGCAGAGTTTCAGCTTGAATAAACTGCAGTATCTCTGCTGCACCCTCCCATTTAATTTGGGAACGAACATTCACATGAATCCTCTTTATTTCCTCATCTGGTGTAAAATTCCTTGTGCTACTCTTTTAGATTACTCACTGTTTAGGAAAGATCTTGGAGGGGAAATGGTGATTTGTAGTATTGCAAAGTATTAGCTTGTAAAACAGACTGTGTGCGTGTATAATAACATGATTTTTGCATGTTACTATGCCAACAATGTCTGATCCCATTCAGATAACAGTAAGACAACTTACAGCTTTGACCGCATACAAAGAAAGTCACACTACTTCTCTTTTTTATTTTAGGTTTGATCTACTTGCTTTTGCTATTTGCATGTTGTGTTTTTAAGTACCTACCCCCACGTTCTTCAAGCTTCAGAAAAAGACAGCGCTTTCCATATACATTGTCTGCAAAACATGCCCTATGTCCTATGAATATTCTAAGACATCCACTCTGATCTAGCAATTTAAATGGGACTGGTGTCTTCTTAATCTAGTCTCCTTCTTCCTGAGGCAGCCTAGATACTGCTTTTGATCTTTCCCTGCCCCGAGCAACATAAGAATCTATTGCTGTTGCAGGACAGGAGACTCTGGCTTCGCCCAGTCTGCTAGGATCCTCAGACCTTTGCAAAAATGCTCAGATCCTCACAGAGTTTCAGCCTTTTCTGCAAGCTGGCCTGGGAGCACTGGGCACCTCATCTGGGTGAACGCCACTGGAGCAGACAGTCAATGGCCACTGGGCTGCTGTTGGAAGAATGAATCCAGGCTGGAGAAGGACTGAACAGAAGCTATGTCCAGAAAACCATCTCTAATGTGATTTTGGGTTTTTTTTCATTATTTTCTAGGTCTTAATTAATTTTAAACTGTTTTCTTCAGTCTCCTTCATTCGCTCCCTCTCTACTGTTCCATATATTTAAAGCAAATGACCCAAAAATGAGAGGAAGTCCTTTCAAATGAGGTACTGAGCTTTCGTGCAAAGTGCAGAATATTTTTTTCTGTACAACCAGTGGAGGAATGAGAACAGCTCTGCCAGTTTCAAGACAAAATGCTTCATCTTTAGTGAGCATTTAGACTGCAATAAAGATCCAAATATAAAGCCAAAGGCAAAACTGCAGAGGAGGCTCACGACTAGGTGGGCAGTTTGCTGCAGGAGAAGGGTAGTAAGCTTTATTATCCATTGCTCCTCTTGTAGTGGGAATTTGCCATTCAGCTGGCACTGGAAACACTGCAAAGAGGTTTTTATCACAAAGAAGTCTGAAAATGTGTCAGTTTGCAAAACTGAAGGAGCTGGCAGGATTTGAATTCCAGAAACAAAACTGCTATGATAATTGTGTTCTCTTTTGTTCATTTTGTCTGATTATAGTCCAGAGCCAAAAAAATTTTAATAGCTTGTAAAGCTGGAAGCTAACCATGTTATCAAAATGGGCTCCAGCTCGCTGAGGGATGGCAAGAAATATGCTTTTCCTCTTTAGGATGTTGTTAATAGTTTTGCATTTCTTGCCAATTTATGAAAACTTTGATATGATTTGAGAGGCGGTGGGTAACTGAGGAAGATCCTTGATTGTTCTTTGAAAAAAACAAGTTTGTTCTGTACAGTTCATATAAATAGGGAGAGGAAGAAGAGTCTGGTCTATAATGAAAGGTATGGTGAAATCTAGATTGCAGTCCCTGTTTTACACATAGCCTTTCCATATGCCAAGTTAGGACTGGCGCAGGTGAATGTCACCCCAACAGCCTACTTACACTGAAAAATTACTGACCTTATCTTGGATTCCCCAGGTCACGTACTAACACACACAGAGGACTGAGCACATTTTGTGCTTGTACATTGGCAAAGATTTGTGTAAATCTCAGGCTTTTAATGATGTGTTAACAGGACAGTCTCTCACATCCAGAAGAGCAGATCTTGTTGGTAAGCCTAAGAGCTGGCAGGAGCTTGTGCAAGTGGTTGTACCAAATGATTGCTGAGCTCTGAAAGCAACAGCTAATTCAGGTGCAGTATCTCACAGACTATGTTAATTTTTAAAATGAGCTTTGCAAGCCCGGGCTCAGGCTTCTACAGGTAGTGTTTGCCGAGTTAAAGTTATGTGAAGTATTTTTTTCGCTCCACGAACTGTTTGCACAGGAGTTACAGGCCTAAGTTATCAGTCCACTATTGATAGACATTGCAATCAGTAATTTTACTACTTCCTTATCATGTTTTTGGAGCTTTGCAGTGAGAATAATTAAATAAAAAATAAAAGAAAAATCATTAGCTTGAGTAAGTATTTGCCACAAAGGAACACTTTTTCATGGTGACTTTAAAATGTCATAGCAATGCTCTGAAGCGGTACAGGAACTGTGAAGTTTCATCTATATAGCCAACAGGGGATTAAAGCTCTGTGTCTCAAGAACTTCACAATGTACACATAACAATATTTTTCTTCTAACATAGTTGCATCTTCATAAAACCTGTTAAACTGCAGCTTGCAGAGGAAGTATAAAGCACAGGGCAAATTAAAGTACAGTAACCCTGAAAGAACAAATTGATCTAACCAGAGCCGCATTACTTACAGGAAAAAGAATTGAGATTATTGATGGCTCACTGCACAGAAACAGCATTTACTATGATGGAAAAGTGTATACCACGGATTAACTCTGTCAGTTTTGCACTGGCCTGTTTCTCATTTTACATGGCAAACACTTTGATCCATGTTACAATATAGGTATTTGCAATCCTGGGAAACTTGCTGCCCCAATCTAAAGATGAAATAATTTAATCATAAGTACTTGGACAGGCATTTTTCAAACCAATTTAATTATGTTTCATTGTTTACAGCCTGTGTCTTTATGTGAGCATTACACCCAGAGATAATTTAAGAGCACAACATGCTTGCAGGCTTAGGTGTGTGGGACGTTTGAAAGAAAATGGAAATTTGGTTAGTTCTTTTAGTTTATAACTCCAAAGCACTCAAGCTTGAATATCCTTTTGTTTTCTTTTTCTGTTAAGGAATTTATTATTTTTATTAATTTGTCTCTAATGTTGCCATTCCTGTGCCTGTAAATACATATATATTCTCATGTAGTTTAAGAACAGTGATAGCATTACAGTGATTTTGGGCAGATCTTGAGCTGTGCCATATTCCTATAACATCTCAGAATTCCCAAGGGCCTCAGAAGCATTGCTCCAGATTTATGGTTGCCTAACACTGGCAGAATTTTATCCATTTACATCAGTATTCAGATCTAATGCTTTAGTCATCCAGATCCCTAAACCGGTTATCCTGACCAGTTCTTGAGCGCTGCTTTAACTGTTGCACTCACAGCTTTTATGAATTTCATTTACATTTACATTATGGTAAAAAAGATAAACTGAGCTTTTAAAGATGGAAACTGCTGATACTTTTTACTAATTTCTAGATCTATTATGTCACTAGTACTCTTTGGGAAAGTTCTGATTTACAAAATGTGATCTCATGGTGTGTTTTATCTTATTGGTTTCTTGCCATATTGCCAGAATGCAGTGTATTCAGACAGAGGCAACCAAAATGCATGCTTCAGCAGCCTATGCATGCAGACAAAGTGTGCAAAGCTGGTTTTCATTTTCCAGAAACAGATCTTAGTTACAGTATACCTCCAAATGAATGGCTTTTTATTATTGGTTTGGTGGTTTTGATTTTGATCGGGTTCTTTGGGTTTATGTTTTTGAGGCATGTGTATCACATGCTCACAGGAAAAGTCCAAGTTTCAGAAGTTTTCTTAGAGTGAATTTAGAGCTTTTGAAAGCTTTGCTAGAAACCATCATTCCCTGCCTGCTCACAAATAACAGCACCTACAGCTCTTTCTGCACTATTCAGGAAAGATCCCTTACAAAATGCTACATATTTCTCCACCCTTGCTCAGAAGGTACTACTCTAGAAAAGAAAAGAAGGCCTGTTTGGTCATATGCTGAGTTTCTAAGACTACCAAAAAGATTCTACTTAAGAAGGGTCAACTTAGGAAAAATACCCTCTTGAAGAAGATGCTAACTTAAGAAATGGTATCTTCTCACACAACCTCTATGAAAAGCATTTGGTTTTCAAACATCTGTAGTTAAGCTGAACTGTCAATTCGCCTGCCTTTAGTAACTGAAACCCCATATTTTCCATAGAACTATTCAGCAGTATGCAAAATATTATTAGCAGAAGGGGAAATAAAAACAGCGATTCTGATCAAAACCGAGAACTGCCTCAGTAACAGTCTGGTTCAGATATACACTGAAGAGGGGTTAAGTTGCCAGTTTCTGCTGTGGGCAGTTCACTGGAGATCTCTTACAACAATCTTGGTCTTCAGGAGAATCATATCAGGCAGTCAGTGATGCCTGTTCTTAACTTGAGCATTAATATAGTTTTCTCCTTGACATCTTTTAATCTTTTTTTCACCTAGCTTTATCTATAAAATTATAGATTAGAGATAGGTAGATACAGATACAATCATTTTGCATTTTTTGCAGTCATTTACATTTTTGTTTTCTATCCCTCCCTTAGCTATAAAATCCCATATTTTATCTCTGTTGAAGGAATGTGCAAATACCATCAAACTCACTTCTCAGATGATTTTTCAAACCAATAGTATTTGAATGGCTAGAAATTAAAAAGCTGTTTTTGTTAAACATCTGGTGATATGCACTCTTCTTGTCAATTTGCATTTAGGCTCCTGTGATGATATTCTGGTAAAATCTGAGATAGGATTTTCATTTCCAAGCACTAGACTTATTTGTGAAACTGGAGGTGGAATACTCAGTATGACTTCTCAGGTGATAAGATAGCACTCGGTGAAACAGCAAGGAGCATTTAACAACTTTGCAGAAAGGATTATCTTTCTGAGAGTGTTCAACCCAGGTAGAACCAGGAAGTTTAGAAACTGCAGAAAGTCATGCCCTGCTGAGGTCTGGTCACTGCCTTGGTCAAGAGTTAGACGAGGTTTAGACAAAGTTCACATCCTTATACTTCGCCATCCATAGGTGAAGAAACTGATATGAATTTGAGCATCTGATACGCAGCTGGTACTCACTTTGTTATTAACCTTGCTAACTACTGCACTTCAAAAATCTTTGTCTTTTTCAGCTTAAATGGTATTTTTCTGGCAACACTTTTTATGGAGCTTTAAAGCTGTGTCCCACAACTAGTTTTGTTCTTCTTTCTGTAGCATTTTCTACAATTTCTGTCAAGGAATTGACGTATGCGAAGAACTGTACATTGAACTCTAGGATTATTTCAGTTTTGTAGGTTTTAGTCAATAACAATCAATTTACCTAGCCCCAAAGCATGAGAAGTGATATTCACTGGAAGAAGCACAGTGGTTTACAAGTGCATCTGAAGCTGAAAAGATGGTACACAGAAATACTGTACTCTTGGGAAGTCTAGCAATGTCAGTTTTGGAGTTCATTCACATGCTTGTGTAAGAGATGGATTACTTTATGGAACAGGTTCAATTCTCAGTCTTACCCAGGTAAATCCAGAGTGCTTGTCCTGAGCACAGATGACTCCACAGTCTGCCTCTGTGTTAATTTGACTACAGTGATTGAGTTATTATGCGGATTAGTCCACAGCAGCAAAGTGGTATTTGGACCTACATGAAGCTTAGCAGGAAAAAGCTGAATCTGGCAACTTGATTTGTGTCCATCCCTCTCAGTTTCGTTTAGAAAACCATTGAAAAAAAGCATATTGTGCCAGTTCCTCTCAGTTTTGATAGTGGTGGTTAACCTCCTGAACAGCTTTCCTTTATTGATAATGTCTCAGTTAGAATGTCAGTCACATTTTGTACTTAGGAAATGTGTCTTTCATGAACTGCCTTGCTGACTGAGGAAGCTTCAGTTATTTTTTCTTTCAAAACAGATACATACCCTTTCCCTTACCTCCCCAGCTGGACAAAGCCAGTGATGATTAATCACTCTTATCATCTTTCTGAAATATCAGAGTTGTCCCCCCTCATGGCAGAGAACACCAAACCATCCAACGAGAAAGGAGGCCGTGTGAATAGCCTTGCTGAATTCCTAATTATTTGCTCTGGCAGTTCCCAGTGAAGCAGCTGGTTGTCTTTGGAAAGCTCTGCTTGTTGTTTTGGGTTTGAACATCATGTGTCTTTAATTTTCAGCACTAGCCACAGGGATAAGTATCACAAATATCTGCTTGAAGGCCTTTTGCCCTTGGGAACCCAATATATACTTGGCAGCCTCTCTGACAGTGGAACTGAGGGGAGAATCAAAGTTGACTCATTGCCTTATATCCCCTCAGGGAGAAGAAAGAATAAAAAGGGCAATTGCTGCTTCCTTCAGTTGTCTGAAGCGAGTCTTTCCTGTTTTGTAGGGAATAAACTAATGCCATTTTCTAAAATAATCTGCCCTCTATATGAACAAATTATTCCATCCAGTACCATACAGCTAATTCTGGGGTTTGATTTCCTTGTATCCCAGTGCAGTTCTGGGTGGAGTTCAGAAATGCATAACCCCACGTAAAACTAGAAACAGACATTCACATCTTCCACTCAACACTTACCTCCAGCAGAATCTACTGTTATGTTCTTCAGCTGAACGTACGGTAAACTCTAATGGAAATCAGTTTGTGGAGGGCTGTGTATGTCCTCAGGTGGAAAGAGCATGGAGTGTGCTTTGTTTATTATGCCCAAGCTGTTAATGTATTCTGATCTCCTATGGCGTAATCAGGACCAACATAAATGAATGTCACCCTGGTATGTTCATTATTCCACCTGTGGGTATAGCTTCACAAATATTTCCCACTTTAAATGACACACTGAAGTGAAACTGTCATTAGTACATTGGTAACATCACAATACATAGGGGAACCCCGAGCCCCAATGTATGCATTAGCTAAAGATTAAGCAGAATGCCAGATGAGCTTTGATTCATTTTAAAAATGTCGCTAGGCAGAGATCCAAGCTCACACCAAGTGATGCCAAGATATTTGCTCATGTCTCCATCGCCCCATATCTCAAGTGGTG
Organism: Falco cherrug; assembly: GCF_023634085.1. Lineage (NCBI taxonomy): Eukaryota > Metazoa > Chordata > Aves > Falconiformes > Falconidae > Falco > Falco cherrug. The sequence goes on along the minus strand of NC_073709.1, from coordinate 21,289,600 downwards.
CAACCGCCAGAAATAATTTTCCTTAATAGAAAAACTTCACGCATTTTGCACATTGCTCTTTCCTATGTAAATCTTGTTAGTTTATGATTTCAGTCTGAAAATAGAATTCAGCTCTTGTATTTTAGATCTCAAAAACATCTTCCTTTAAGACAGTATTTCTGTATTTCCAGGAAACTCATTCTTTTTATTTTATAATCAGCTCCACTCAGCACAAGGTTCTTCACAAGAAGGTGGCAATTATCCACTGAGAAAATTCATAGTTTTATTTTTCTTCCTAAGACTTCAAGTTTTGCTCTTAGTCTTGAAATTCAGTGCTTTTCTAGGGAGTATGCTTTTGAGTTGATGAGGATTTGTTATACTACTCAAATACAAAAGAGAGTTTTAGCTGGGGAAGAAGCTCTCAAAGATGAATGAATGTATTATCTTAGCGTGAATCTGAACTTTGTCTTGCAAAACACTGCACAGGCTTTCAGTGATACAGAGCCCATTGGAATCAGCTGTTGTCTCACAGCTGAAAATAATAGGGCTCAAAATGGTTCTGATTATTCCTGATTTGAAAGGTAAGTTGGTATGACTTTAGATGCTTCATTTTAAATATGTTCGTACATTGTATAATCATATTAATATTTATATGCTAATTTAATCACTCTGTCCAACACAGAGAATATGGCCTTGGTCTGTAAGCAAGCTCCCCTCTTTACAGTTGCAGGAGTGTATATCTGGACCTAATTGTACCATTAGCACTTTGTGACACTTTTTGCTTTGTGACAAGTTACTTAAGTCGTAAGTGCTTTAAGTTTTGTTAGTGTATGATTCCATTAGCATCTTTTATCTCTACCCAGAGCTCCTAAATCAGTGTTGTGTGGTTTATACAGAAGAGCCAGACAGAGGTGTTTCTCCTTCCCTACTCCTTCTTTTCGCTTTGCTTCACACTGAGGTACAGAAACTGTCTTGCACAGTATTACACAGACATAGGAAGGCACTCTGTACTTGAGCAAGGGCTGAAGCAAGAAAAACAAAACGAATGTGATGCTAAGAGCTCAGCACAGCAGAAGACTTTAGGAGGATCTATAAAAAGTTTAAATTGGTAAAACATGTATGTGGGTGGGTTAGAAAGAGAATAAAGTGTAATTAAGTTACTGAAGCCTCATCAGGACTCTGAACATTGTTCAGAGTGCTTTGCAGTTTGCTTTAAAGAAATGTCAAGAATACCCACATCCTTAGAAAGGGGACTTTTTTCGTAGTTTAACATTAATTTTGACAAATATATGAAGGCTGCTGGTTTTTGGACCTTGCGTCATTCTGCTGTGGGGTAGTGTATTACAGGAATGTAGGAAGGCAAAAATCCCACCTTCTGCAAACTAGTAACAGGGTTGAGCTGTGCATATTGGGCACAGCTGAAAGCCAGGGGGGACTTTGCCATCCTGCCCTAAAGAGGGTGCTGGGGCACATCCTCTTCTCCAAACAGGGCTGGGAGTCAGCTCCCTGCCTCTCTGCCTTGCAGGGACAGCCCCCCGGGGGGGCGGGGGTCCCTGCCTGTGCACTGATACCAGAAGGGTGGATGGATGAGCTGGGATAGCTTTCCCCTCTATCCCTTTGAAGCAGGGGGGAGCAGAAAAAAGAGTGCTAATCACAGAAAAGTATTCTTGCAGCTACTGGGTCTATAATGTTGTCAGTTTAGGTCTGACACCCTCATGCTGTGACTGACCCAGACACCGGCCCCTTCTCCCTCTGCTAATGCCTGCTTGCCCTTCACTTTCGCTGGAGCTTCCTGGGGGCACATTGAGTGATGACCCCTACAAATGACCTAGGCTGCTCCTTTACAAAACCCTGTGTTGCACCTGAGGCCAACAGAAGAAAACATGATGGTGAACTTCATAAAGTTCTGCAAAGTAACAAGTTTTGTGGACCAATACTGCTCCTGCAGTCATCGCAGCAGACCAGACCTCCTGAGCCCGACTGTGTGAGTTGCCATAGCGTGCACAGTGCAACAGGTAAGTGGGAAACTGGAACCAGACAGCGATTTTGGTCCCAATTTATACAGGCAGCCTTTTGACTAATTCTCCTTCTCATGGTCCCCAAATCCCAAGGCTGCTGGGAATCGGTCCTTCCCCTTGTTCAGGCCTAAGTCCTCCCCAAATAATCCTTACATGAATGCTCAGTGGGCTCCGACGTGACAGGGGACTCCTTCACTGGCAGATTAGTGGAGTGTTGTGGCTGGGAAAATCATGTACCGCAGCTATAATAGTGAAATTATGAAGAGTAATGAGGATTTGAGCTGTTATCTATCTCATAAATACACATTCTAATGTGCAGGAAAACCACAGTGTTGACTGAAAATATTGCAATCTTCAAGGGAAAAAAAGATGTTAGCCAGAAGTGTTGTGTCTTTACATATGGTTCACCTAAAAAAAAAAATCTGACCTTTTTTAAGATGGCTGCCAGCCAACATTTGAGCAATATTTCCTTTGTGTTTCTGCTCACACAGAATGATTTATGTCCAAGTACTCTCTAGCTGGTTCTCAAATTGCAGTAATGATTTTGATTATTTGTTTGTAGTTATATCTGAACATTTCTGCCTGCCATGTCGTATATCCTGAACCAGTGTGTCATTTAAAGGCAGCTGCTGTGCCCATGTAGAGCCCATTGCTCTGTCTGGTCTGTGACTGTTTGTGTGTATTATATGTAAGTTTTAGACGGTGAAAAGGGGGAGCAAGAGGACCATATCCTCACCTTGCTGACCAAGGAAATCATAGTTTTCAAGGAAATTATTCTGACGCATATGTAAGGAAGTCAGAATTGGGTCAGGATACTTAGAACAAGTGGCAATTTTTTCCATGGGAAGAGTTAACTTACTTTCCCACGAAAGAGGTGGGGCCAGAGCCGCATGCCATCAACCCAGAAGATATAAGGCAGACTGCAAGGGAAGCGCAGTTGGGCACAGCTGCAGTGAACAAGGTCATCCGTGCAGGACAGTGCATGAAGAACATGCTGCAGGACTTCAGGGTTTGCCTACACAATGTCACAGAGGAGATTTAGTTGGGACACTTGAGCTAAAAAGCCTGCCTGCATACCAGGCAACTTGTTTTGCTCAGTTGAGACCCACATGCATGTTAATGACTTGTATGTCCATGAAGTGATTTAGCATGGACAACAGAGAAAAGGAAAACCACATTTTTTTAAAAAAAAAAAGGTAGGGAAAAAAAAGAGGAGATAGCACAAAGAAACAGTGTATCCATCCTGGAATCAAAATTCAAGAGCATAATGCAGTTTATATCAATATAAATTTCTATACCAAAGTCAATATGACAAATTAGGCTGTCTGTTTCAGTGAAAGAGTTCCAACAAACACTTAAATGTTTTGAGAGGAGTTGAAAATGACCACCATCATTACGATAAAACAAAATAGTGGTGTATATGGATTGTCTGTTGCTTTGCTTTCCACCTTTTGGAAATGAGACAAAAGAGTTAAGGGAAAAAAAAGAAGAACCTTACTGTGCGAAGTAAAAACCCACAGTATGCAACGGGTTTTTTCTGCAGAAAGTACCTTTTCTTAAGCGTAGGCATTTTTCTTTTCAAAAGATATCAGAGAAATTAGAACTATAAAAGATCTTATTCTCTTATTTAGTTGGGACTCTTACAGATTCGTAGACATTGAGACCGATGGTCTGTTATGATCACTGTCTCATCTGACTCATACATCAGCTTGTATAATTTCACTCAGTAATTCTTTTACCAAGCTTATGACAACATACAGCTAATTAAAAGGTTGTGATCTCATAGTTAGTGTTTTCACTTATGCTAAGGGTGCCAATGACTTTAAAAGATCTAATCACACCCACATTAGGGTAGATACCATATGCATCTTACAGTGTATTGATAGCAAAAGCACAATGAAACTGTCACACATTCTGGGTAAGGAATTCACAAGGATTTGGGGCTGGAGCAGGGGTCTCAGAGGTGAAGGCATGGTCTCTCCCCTCATCCCTTCTGCAGCTGTGTCCCCACTGTAACCGTGGTCAGACATCCATGACAGCTGGCAGCTCCAACGCAGCACAGACCTTCCTTCACCCACCTGTGTAGTGAGAACAGACCTCAACTGGTTCTTGACTGGCAGGACCAGGAACCCCACCGGGCACAAGTGCTGTCTTGTAATGCCCCACATGTGCTCTGCAGAAGGCAAAACCACCCCATTAGGCCCTCAGTCTTCCTGTTGGTGGCCCTCCTTGCTGGCTGTCCTGCAGAATGGTGCCACGAGGAGCATGTGGCTTGTGCCACAGATGCCGTCACAACAGTGGTGCTCCATGACTTGGGTCTGCACAGAGAAATCACAGACTCTCATGGTATAATGGTAGCATCCATCACAAAATGCACGTACGCTGAGACAGTGAACCTGTATCTTATTTTACCAAAACCTGATATTGGACCATTCTGTGTCTTGTACCTCTCTATAAAAGAAATTGTGTCCGTGCTTCACTCCACATTTCACATTTTATAGTTGCAGGCCAGGTGCACACACAGGTTTGCCTGCAGCAGCTATGGTCGCACAAACATACAATAAGGAGTGTTAAGGACATGTTTTGCTCCAGAAAGTCAGTTAAAGTCCTGAGAGTAGAACATGGTAGCTACTGAATTCTCTGGCTGATGGTAGTTCAGTGAAACTTCCTTTGGCATTCCCAAAAATGTGACTGGAAGAATAAGTGATTCCCAAAGGGCTCCTCAGGAACAGTCCAAAGCTGCAGGCCAGATTATTTGTTTTAGAAGACTGTTGGCTGAGCCCATCTATTGTTGGGTCTGCTGCAGCATTTCTTTTGTTCTTGTCAACTTAGCATCCTCAGTTTTCTTGTAAATAATTTACCAGACTTTGGAAACTTAACATGGTGGGGGAAATAGCAGGGGTTTTTCTGAGTAGCTATCATCCTTCAGCTTCCAGGAGGCTGTAAGTAACATTTTGCAACATTACTCCATAGAAAAAAAGCCAACAAGACAATATATTACTGAGGGCAGGTATGCTCAGAGGAAAAGCAAGTCTCCTGGAGAGCCGGGGTTTTAGTCTAATGTGTTTCACAAATAGAACTAAGGAGCTAGCAGCATCAATGAGCGACCCAGGTAGCAGCAGTCAAACTCTGTATTGCATGTACTAACAATAATTTTAACAACAGAGTCCATGAATGTCTTAGAAGGCACAGAGAATACTGGGAGTGGAAAGAACAGAAGTTTTCGATGGAGGGAAATAACATTCACCTTTTGATAAGCTCCAAAATTGCCTTTTCCAAACAGAGGTGCCTTGTATTACGCCATTCCTGTTGGCTGTTTGGGCTTTTTTCATTAGATGGAAGAACTTCTTGCTATAGTAATAAAGGTCAGGCATTATTGTGCCTCTTTTATGATACTGACTAGCACAAGTCGTGTATACAAACCCAGGAACTATTTATTTATGTGGAATACATACTTAAATAGTGGACTACAAATCATTTAAAGATGCCAATGATATGAATCATACCACAATTTCATGGATAAGTGGAAACATTATGCAACTTACTGAGTTTTTAAAGCACTAACGAATGTGAGCTACACAGCAGACTTGAGCTGGACCTTTTCACCCCTTCTAATATATGCCGTGGCTATTTAATATTCCTCACTAGGGAGTAATGCTGGCATACAAGTCAGCAATATATTAGGCAATGGAGCCATGAACCTAGTGAGAACATAAACTAAACTGATTTTCAATTTTCAAACATTACAAAAAGGACTATTATTGTGAGGTTAGAGATGTCAAAGTTGGTGACCTGGCATAATGAAGTATTCCCTGCCACACAGTCAAGCATGAAAAGTAATTGGAGGCAGTATAAACTTTTAGAGTCTTAGGGGTTTTTCCCCTCCCAAATTAAATATTCTTTTGCACTAACTATTTTTTTTTTAATTAAAAATAGTAATTTTTGTGAAGCATCATAAAAGCAGAAATGATGTTTCTGTAAAGTTTGCAGTTGATGGAGAAACCTGTGTGTTTAGAAATGAGGTCACATCTTAACACTGGGGTTACTTACATAAGGCACTGATGAAAAGCAAGTTGCTACCTGCCATCTAGGAATGACATTAAAATATTATGGCAGCATGTGACCAGCTTTAGAGCTTAAAATCTTGAAAGGACACAGACAATGTCCCCTTTGAGGAACATTCCTGAAGATCACTTTACAGTTTCTGCTAAGCTTTAAAACACAGAGTAAAATGCCCCATGTCTAAGCAGCAACGATAAAAGTTGTTACTTCTTAGCTGCAACATTTACATCTGAAAAAATACCACTAAAGTGTGCACAGGTCTTTCTGCTGGTCCATCAGAGGAAAGGGGTTAGCATTTAGTCTAGGGAATGGTGTATTAGTATTGTGAATCCCATACTCCAAGTGTTCGTTATGGCTCCAAATCCCAACTTACTGCACTGGCTTTGACCAAGTTTATTCCTGATCTCCCCTGGCACTGCATTGTGTGAGCTGGCACAGCATCACTCCCCAGGAACTAGACTGCAGAGGGCACTCCTATATAAGAAGGAATTGCAGTCTCCAGGCTCATTTACTTTTAGCCTTGATGATTCATTGTTATTTTTTCTTCTTTAATAATTAATGACACTATTATTACACTAAAAAGAAAATCTTATTATTTTTGACAACTGGTTTTGTTATGACTATTTAACTTCCCCCCCAAGTTTATACAATTACAGTCTGTCAGTGTTCATATCATGTTCGGGTCATCAGCCTCAGAAATTAAACATACACAGAAGGGCGACCTATTAATATACCATCCTAGGCATAACTTGAGTAGAGCAGCACGGGCAGTGCGCGAATGAGGACGGAGATGGTTTTTGCCATGTGCCTGGGAAGTCAAAGAAACGCTGGCTGAGGCAGGCCATCCAATGAGCAATACAAAAACCACCTTCCCCTTCCTCTCATCCCATCTCAGGAAAGGTTTGTTGGAAGTATTGCTTTGGTACGGATTTAAGCTGTGACAGCAAGGAAAGACACAGCCTCTCAAACAACAGGCCCTGAGCCTCGTGGGCTGGACAAACAGACTACAGCTAAACGTGGCCGGAGATCTGCACTTTGCTGTCACAGCGGAGGTGGTGGGACTCTCTGAATGGTGGGCAGCCGTCTTAAGGCTGCCATAAATGCAAACGGCTCTCTAAAGCTGTTACAATAGGCTGTCGAAACCCTGACATGCCTCAAGATTAGGAAGAAGCAAGTGCAGTTTATAGCTACTTTAGCCTCACCCTCCTTTCGTTTTTATGAATTAGAAGTAAAGCCTGTAGTGGCATCATCCAGCATCTCAGCCTTAAGGCTGAATAGCTTAAAGCCAACAGAATTAATTCTGGAAGTTCAGCTGGAGCCTATGCAGCTCCTACATTGCAGTTTAAATGTGCTTCCAATATTTAGCTTTGTTTAATGAGAGCAAGTCTGTACTAGCTTTGGCTTCTGCAGGGATACAGCTCATGTATCATCCAGCCGACAACAGAAGGGTCATTTCGTTTCCTGTGGGTAGTGGAAAGTGATCTGCCTTTTCACACTTACTTCTGGAAACTTGTCACAGGGAAAGTGTAAGATCAGGCTAACGCTGTGTAAAAGAGCTGACTGAGCAAGGGTAGTGGGACCTGGCTGTTGAAGCAGCAAATACACTTCCATAGCTGAGCCCTGAATCATGTTTATTTTCAAACCAAAGACCTCACATTTCCAGTGAGAGATTTGCTCAGTAAAATGCATGCATTTCATATTTCATTACCACATGCTGTTTATCTCGTAGTGGTTAAGAAACAAAGGAGTGTGGAAAGGACAGTTATACGGGGGAGCTGTAACCATAAAGATTCCACTGAATAGGATTTTCCCTCGTTCCAAACTGTTATCTCGCTAGATAAAAACATTGTGCTTTATGATTAAGCTAATTGTGTTGGACAAGCCAGTCTGCAGTCCTAGAAGCCTGGATTTTCAAATGTGCTGAGCACTGGCAGCTGCAACCAAAGTCAGTGGGGGCATTTAAAGTGCAATTAAATGTGAAGTTCTCTAAAAATTTAGGCCAGAGGCTGTCTGTAAAATGGGAGTAGAGATGCTACCTTGCCTCACAGGGGTGCTGTGAACATTTGTGGCACAGCTACTTACACTAGTAAGCAGTTACACTGAAAAGTCTGTGGAAAAAAACCTGTCTTTTTTTCAGACCAAGGTTTGGCTATAAATGTTAAAATAGGGCCTTGAACCACAGACCGAACAGTGAAGAGGAAACAAATATGTATGGCTTGCCCATTTGTAGACTGAATGGATGACAGCTCATGCTCCCTCCCTCGCAAAATAGCTTAAAAATAATAATATGTATACCGCATGGGTTGTACAAGCATATCTAATTCTAGCATTCCCTACAGTATTCCCCCTGAAGGGAGTGTGGGGTTATTTTTAAAAATTGATGTAATATATGTATAAATGTAGGCAATATGCATAAACAACATGTATTTGAGTAAGAAATCTTTGTAGACTGTCCAGATAAAGGAGATGAAGATGATTAAGGGACTGGCGCATCTGATGTGTGAGGAAAGTCTGAGAGAGGTAGGTCTGTTGAGACTAGAGAAGGGGAGATGGCTCATGGTGGGAATCTCATCAATGTGTACAAATATGCAAAAGAAAGATGCAAAGAAGAAAGAGGCAAACTCTTCTCAGTTGCATCCTTTGGAAGGACAAGAGGCAATGAGCACAAACTGAAATGCAGGAGATTCCATTAAGCAAAATGTAACAAAAAACATTTTTACTGCAAGGGTGATCAAAGTCTGGAGCAAGTTGCCCAGTGAGATTTTGGAGTCTCTGTACCTGGAGATATTGGAAACTCAGCTGGACAAGATCCTGAGTTACCTGTTCCCATTGACTCTGCTTTTAGCAGGAAGTTGGCCTAGACAATCTCCAAGAGGTCCTTTCTAACCTCAACCATTTTATGAGAAGCAAGGCAATTTTTTTTTCCCAATTTCTCCTTTATTCGCTTTCCTTGCAGTATTGGCAGAATAGATCCGTTTCTATCCTGTTCTGGGTTGGAATTTCTGATTTTTTTTTCTCCTTTATCAAGAATATCTTTTCCTTTTGTGGATACTGCTCTCTAATTTTACAGGCTAATGTAGTGTTCTACTATTTCTCCTGAAGTTAAAACCTGTTTCTTCTTTTGTGAGTGAAGCTTCAGCACAATATCACCAAGTGCCCCAATAATAAATAAAAATTAAACAAAATATAGCATAGAATGTAGCAGAAACTGAAAATATTCTCCTTAATGTCACTACAAATGAAATCTATTTCAGTGTACTCTTTCAACTGAACAGGGAAAACATTTGTAAAAGGTGAGGATTAATTTGCCCATAACTACCCAGAAACTGAAGCAGTGACCAAGAATGAGCGCTGACATCCTAATAATAGTGTAAGGTGAAATTATTATATAAGAACAGAAATTTATAATTTCAATCATTTGGTGGAGTCGTTCCAAGGAAACAAAAATACCAGAGTTGAATACTCATAATAACAATAATTAGAATTAGCTGTAAATATTGCCCTGCAGCCTGCTGTTACAGTTCAGACAGTTTTGTAATGGTTTAGATGCTGTGCTACAGTGGATTTTATGCTTCTTTTCCTAAATGTTAGAGAAAATCTATATTCTGTTGCCTTAACATATTTCCTGCCTTTCCATGAACGACTGTGACTGACCTACTCACTTTACAGTCATTTTCTGATACATTTTCAAATTAGTATTTAACTATATAGTGACGGACAAACTCAGCAGTGTACTTTGCCAGGGGAACATTTTTAAGTACTGCTGCATAAAGCACGGAGATGTAGCAAGACATTTAAATTATTAACAGTTACTATTAGCAGGCTAGAAGATAATTACGGTATGATTCACAACGCTTTGTTATTGTAATAACTTCTTGTATTTGGATGGTGGTAGCATTCAAACATTGTTCAGCACAATTGCAAAAAACCTGTCAAAGTCTATAAATACTTCATTGCAAGCAGAGACAGTACTGTGTCACACTACACATGCTAATTATTGAAGATCCTTAAGCCAAATATCTTTTTTTTTCTTTCATATTTTCTACTTTTTTTTTTACCCCCTCTTTAACATCAGGCTTTTAACTACTTGTTCCAGTAGGCTTTCACTGAGAATACTTGCTTTTTTTGTAGGACTCTGGAAAATACAACCGACTGTTACATATATATCATGTGAGTATGTAATGAGTGCTATTAGATAATCTTTTTGCCCATTCAAAATTCTAAGTAGAATAGATCTTCTGTGCCTTATCTTCCCAGTTTCAGCAATGCCTCCAAGCACTGAATTTTTTTATAGTGATATTCAGGCTGATCTTCAGACTTGTTTTCTTGCATATTTTGTTTTACTCTTAAAGATACTGATAGGGAATGCAAAATGTCACTTAATTTCTTCTAAAATCTAGCCTCAGTATCTGTACCCGGCTTTATTCTGTGTCTGTGTTTGGATATTTTTTGTTCAGGAAGAGGGAATAGAAGTGGGGTTCAAAAGATGTGATTATAATTCTAATATCCCTTAAGAGTGCCGAGTAATTTGCTGCCCTTGTTCCTTCTACTCTGAGGAGCTTGGGAAGAGTGTAAATTCTGTTATTTATTATGTGTTTACTGGGTTTTGCTCCTCTCCTGCAGTATGAATAAGCTTGTTTGATAAATCTGATCATGAATCTGCTGGTTGGAATGTTATTATGCCACGTGTCTATTGACCAGCTTAATATCTGTTGAATGACAGAAGTGCAAGGGTTTTCTTAAGTGCCTTAGAGGTGGGAGACAAGATGGAACACCGGCATTGGAAAGAAAAGGTGAAGAGATCTCTTAAAACCCTACAAAAAGACTGAGAAGCTTGAACTAGTGTTTCCTTCCTTTGAAGAAATCTAGAGATGTCATGTCTTCAAGATCTCACTTTTCCTAATATCCTGAGCTATGGTAAAGACTGTTGGTTTTGTTTAAATACTGTTGGTTTTGTTTAAAGACTGTTTCACAAATGAAGACTTGTAGGAATAACTAAGGTGTTTTGCCAGCTCCTTTCTGTGCCATACATGACAACTCAAAACAGGACCAAAACAGCCAATTTAGAAACAGCACTTAAAGGACCCAAAAGATAGTTTCCATCAAAAGTAAGTTATTTTTATGCTCAGCTGGGGGGTGTTTGAGCTATTTGTGAAATCCAGACAGAGAAATTAACATTTCTGAATAATCCTAGAACAAATGGTGAGGAGTGGGATCATGCTGGGTTGTATAACATTTTCTTCTGTAAAAATATTTTCCATTATATTTTGTGGGACATTTAGAACCCAAAGGATTCATGCAAAAATCCAGAGCATTGTTGCAACAATATAGAGGGAAATGACACATAGCAGAATGATAATTGCTTACTATGAAGTATGGATTAAAATGTAGTCACTGCCTTTGCTTGCTTCTAACTTCTGAATGAAGGCATGGTAATACCATGGGGTTCATATAGTGCAGGCAAAATTGCATGCAACATTTCTGTCTCTTCTCCTAGTACTTTTAAATTCAAAGGAGTTATATTCAGAATGTCAAACCAAAGGGATAGCACATGAAGAATATATCCCTATCAAAAACATTTATCCATCTAGGTGACATTGGGGGATACAGAGAAAAATATTTTCATCAACATCATTTGTACTGCAAACACATTGGACACAACAGTTAAGAGAAGGACCTTGGGCACTGTGTAATCACATAATAAAAGGTAGCTCTCATTCTAAATTTTCTGTTTAAAGTACATACATCAGACAGAAAGGAGAGGGAGGACAAACATCAGACTGTGACTGGAAAGTGAGGCAAGAGAGACCGAGTGCCTGGCTCAGTATCACTCAGGAAGCTGTACCAGCAGCAGGAACTGCTCTCCCCAAAATCTCAGCTAGCACTTCAATAGCATTCTCTTAAGTATAAAAGAGAACTGAAAGACAAATAAATTGGCTAACTTTTTATCTTCCTTCAATGAGAGGTTTAACTCAGTTTCAAATTGAAGTTCAGAGGAAGGTTGAGTCTTGTCTTATTTTATCTAAATGAGTTCATCTGTCTCATATCACGGCTTTACTTTGTTATGCATTTAAGCCTTCTGGTCTTTTTCACGTGAGGTAGTAAATCCTGGTTCTTTTCAACAGCTGAAATGTCAGGACATGATAATTTTGAATGTGCTAGATGAAATTTGTGAAATGCTGCATTTCTTTTTCAATGATCTCTGGAATGAAACCACAGTTCACAGGGCTAGAGGACTGGAAGTGACGTCTGGGGTCACTGAGTACAGTGCAGTGAAGTTCATCCCAGTGCACAGGCACTACATCTTATAATCTCTTTCACATGCCCACAGACTGCTGGGGGTTTTTGGATTTGGGGGGGGGGGGGCGGGGGGGGGGGGGGGGTTGAAGTTTGAATACTTCACTGCAAACAGTCACTAGATTGGGAAACAAGATTTTGCTCTTTGCTGGAGACTGAAGCCCAAGAGCCCTCAAACAGAAAACAGCTTGCAGGATCAGGTACGTTATATGTAGATGAGCTATATATAGGGGTGGGGATGTTGCTCCTGGATTCTGCTTCTCACATCAGTGGGTGCCATGAGATCCTGTCTCCACTACTTTCCCTCATCTGGGGATGCTGCCCATCTTATGTTTCTGCATCTCATTTTGCTTGTTTGTCCTTAGGAACAGCAAATGTCAAGTGCCTCCAAATCTGCTGGTGAACAGCTTTCTGTAAGAGCTGCACTCAGTCCGAGGCAGGCCAGAGCAATCCAGGCAGCTTCAGCTTCTGTTATTTGTGAGTACTTTACCCTAAATGAAAAATAACCTTCATCCTGTCTTACTTTTTTTTATGATCAGCAGTTTAAGTTGAAAAGGTCACTCCTTTCTCTGGTAGCTCAAGTTCTGTGTTTTTAAGAAGTTTCAGGATATATCATGTCATATGACGTCAGATAATACATTCCTTCACACTTTTTAAATCATTGCTTCTTTCTGTAAGAAAGTAAAATTTTGTTAGAAACCTATTCAGGTTTGCTTTCCATTGAAAAAAAATGGGGCCTTTATTTTACAAAACATTTCCTTATCCAGAGCTTATTGACATCCATGAGATCAAGTTTTAGAGAAACGAGGGATTTTTAATAGGGATTTATCACTCATTATATTTGATCTACAGATTCTTTATTATAAGAATTAAGAAATATTTTTCTAAATCAGGCCTTTTTTGAAGACAATCAGGCTTTTTTGAATATAATGGAATAATGACATAACCTTCATTATAACATCTCAAATGCTACAATATAATACATTTGCTTAAGTCTGGGAGAAGGAAACCAAACCAATTTATTATAGCCTGTTGATTCACACTCACATGCTGTGCAGTTCATGTGAAGGTCCCATTTACTTTTTCACATGAACTGCCACAGCATGGTTTAAATAGAGATTTTTCTAGCAGTAGTGTTAAGGTTCCTCATTAACATCATTTCTGGAGTCACTGGGCCAAGTATATCCCTAGTGCAATTCCACTGATCTCAGTGGGGTTATCCTTGGATATATTTGGTCCATTGTTTCTACAGAATCTCTTTGTTCTTTTTTGATCTCTTTAAGAATTTTGTTACTTTGAACATTTCTCACATAGAATTTCATCATGCTGAAAAGTTTGCAACATTTATAAGTAGTTTCTTAGGTATTTTTACCTACTTGTACACTGAAATAATATATTATATCAAATAACATATTGTTATTTATTATTTTCAGTTTATAATCTACACATAAATCCTGTTTTCTGGGAAAATCACTATGTACTATGTTCCTCTTGTTGGTTGTTTGTTTTGGGTTTTTTTAATTCCAAAATTTGATGTGATACGATTACCAAAAATAATTTGAGACAGACTGCAGATGCATTCAACATTATTTTCTGCCCAGCTCTATTGCTTGCAGTTTTTGGAAACAAATAATAATTGAGTAGTGATACTCCCAGGCCAATATATTCACACATTGAAAACTCCAAGCTTCTCTGATACTCTATATCAATACTGAATGTTTGTCTTCATTAAGTTGTTGGGCTTGTTGGTTTTTTTAAATTTTATTATTATTATTATTATTATTATTATTATTATTATTATTATTATTATTATTAGGCAAAAAATGTATGAAACATAAAAAAAAATGTTAAAATCGACCGATACACAAAATTTCGCACAAGTGAGATTTGCAGTTAATGACCATTCTGTACATTATGCATATATGTGTGATTTACATGACTTAGATTTTCATTCAGGAGAATGAAAGGTCTGGTCAGGTAAGACAACATATTAAAATGAAATAATCCCTGTGATAAATGGTTGGGTAATTGGAAAACACATCTTCTCAAAACACCATCTCTTATTCCTTTCTGTACATTACTGCAGTTTGGTGGCCTTATTATTTTCCCAGCAAACTACAAACTCAGCACGTGAACCTCTTTATTTGCCTTTGCATTCAAGCACTCTGTCAGATATTACAAAGATAATACATAGAAATTAAATCTGGTTTTCACCAAATCCATAATCAGCAGAGGAAAGTGACTTGGACTGGGACCCCCAGTTCCCTGAGGTCATGCTTATCTTGCTGTCAAGATCTTTTTGTTCTCCAAACTCTTAAAATAAGTAAGTCCTAACGTGAGATTGCATTCTGCAGGGAACAGCCTACAGGCTCCAGAGGAATTAAACCACTGCTTGTTAACTGCCGCTTGCAGAAGTAACATTTGGGTCTGATGATAACAAACGGGGATAGAAATGTTAGCATGGAAAGCTCTGCTGCCAGCACAGCCTTTGCTTTACACACAGATGCACACATTCAGGAAAGTGCTGCAAGAGAAGTACACAAGCTGAATTCCTTATTCAGATCTCTGATTTTTGCAAAACTTCCAGTCCCTTTGACTATGTTATTAACATTGAAGGCAGAAATGATATTGCATCTAAATAAGGGTGTGAAAAATTCTCATTTAAAATCACTCAGGAGCAAAGCTTGCATTCAAACTGCACGCACCAGATTGGTTTATTCTTATAGAGATTTATATGTGAGAGAGAATGGAAAAATGTAATTTAGTTTTATTTAACCTCTCTCAAAATCCTAAAGACAGCTTTCAGATGAATTAGGTGCTGGTAAGTACAGTGACTATGTAGGCAAACATTAACAGCCAAGCTTCAGTCAGTAACAGCCCTGCATGTTATATTATGTGTTAAGAAAGTGAATGTTAGAAATCTATGGTTGTCCCTGTGCTCTTTTCAAAAGTGCAGCATGATCATTTATCTGCAAAACACTAGAGCTCAGATAAAGAGCTGAAGGTCTCATCTGAAAGCTGGGGCCTTCAGGCAACACCTGGTACATCACTGGAGTGTTTGTATTATTGTACTGCTCCAGTCTCAGGGTGTTACTCATGTCTGCCTGGTCTGCAGATCACTGAGACCGAATGGCAACCTGTTGAACCGTATTTTAACCCTGATCTTTGCACACAGAGTGGTCCATGAACAGAACAAAGTCAGAAAATGAGGCAATAACCTGTAGTCTCCATTTCTTGATCAGCTCCTTGAATTTCCTTGTATCAGCATCAGGCGATTTCACAAGAGAGCATGTGAAGTCATGATGTGTCATGTGCAACACAGCAGAGCCCCTTGAAAGATGAACGCAAGAAACAGGACACACAGTGTGTGTTCTGTGGATAGAAACACTCTGCTGAGCGTTTTTCAGGGTGCGTCTCCTGCAAAATGCAGCAGAGACCCCCAGAGTTGGGGCGCCATTTTGGCATGCTCAGAGTGTTCTGGGGGCTGACAGCAGCTCTTCTCCCCACTGAGCCTCAGGCCACCATGTACTGCTTGGAAATTAATAGCACATGGGACCTTTCACAAATAAAACCTTGAATGCATGTCCTGGAGGGGCATTTCCACCTGGCAGCCATCTTTGGAGCATTATGACTGGGTCTATATTGTGCTTCTAAACTACCCCTGAGGGCCCTCCTGAGAGTGGTGCAGCTGGGAGCTCTTCATCAGCGCCATCACTGCAGGCTTTCAGAGGGTTCCTGACCACCACAGGGCCTTCACATCCTCACCATCCTTTGGCACATGTGGGGAAGGGTACCCCGACAGTCTTTTCACAATCCAGGGTACCAACTTTTGTTGGTGCCTAAGATCTTCATTGCAAAGGCACAACCGAAATTTTAGCTAGGGGAGAGCTAAAATGCAAACAGCGTTCTCATACTGGGAGTATAAGAAAGCTCTATAACATTTTTTCCTGCTCTTTTCTAGCTCGGAGGCCTGCCCTTAGAGTACAAAGCCTTGGTTACACCAGCTTTATGAAGAGAGAAAAAAACCAAGGGTTCTCAGGGTGCATAGTTTTAAATTGTGTTGCAACAAACCCATTCAGGGCACTGCTAAAATTTGCTTTCCAGCTAAATAAAATAAAATTAAGTAAAAAGTACTTCTTCAGCTTTTGAGCTTATTCTAATTTAAAAAAAAAAATCCTCTATGTGCAGAATCATGCATGGCCATTTTAGTAAAGCTGGACCTACTGTTAGGTGAAGGACATAGTTTCTTGGATGAAGTACTGGAAATTATTTTAGTATTTTCAGTAAGAATAACTAACAATGATGAGTAACTTCCTGGATAATAAGCACATCGGGCAACGCACATTGTTCCTCAACCTGATAAACTCTTAGCAGGGAACTTCCCTTCTCTGGGGTTGCTGCTCTGCCTGGGTTTTTTGTCTCTTCAGAACAGGCAGATCTGTATAATCTAGAGAGTCAAATGTTGAGCAATCAGTACCATCAGGCAGTGTTTTTAATGAGAAAAGCAGTTAAATAAATGGAATGTCATTAAGACATACGACTGTTTTGGAGATGATGCCAGCAGTATAACAGAAAGTTACTTTAAAATATTACTTGTTATACATTTATTTTTAATGCATAGGAAATTATAGAAACAAACCACTTTAACTAGCTGAAGAAATGGAGGCTCTTTGCACATGCTATTTCAAATCCCAGTAGTATTTCAGCCTCTTGGAGTTGTCTCTTGAAATGTCAAAGAGGGATCTGGACAGTGTCTCAGTGTCTCTGACTGTTAAATCCTTAAGTGACATATACATATGCTTAAGGAATGGGTCAGCTTGCAGACAGAAATGTCCCAGTCATAAAAAAAAAAAAAGAAAATAAAAAAGAAAAAAGAAAAAAAAAAGAAAAAAAGAAGATGAAACAGATTGGTGGTGAGAATAGTGCTGTGAAACCCTTTGCCCTCAGTTGACTGGGTTTGTTCCAAGATTCAGTGTTCACTTAAACACAGTCTGAAAAAAAGTGATGTGGTCACATATTCCTGTCCTGTGCTTCAGCGATTTTTTTAAAACAATGTTCTGTGACTGTTTTTCTGTGACTGTGTATTCAACTTTCACTTCTAAACCTGCCATACCATTTCTCCTGAAGAGGTTAGAAATCTGGAGACATTTTAACCTAGTAAGAAGCTCTGTTTTTCTTGCTTTGTGTCTGTAGCAGAATTTTGCCATTCAGAAAACACGATTTTTTAATGCAGTCGGGCATATGTTAAGGCCTAGTTGGCTTTAGCTTGATAGTAACTACATGCATAGTAACTCTCTTCTGGGTCTTGTGCCCATCCTCCTTGTCTACCACCTCTTTATTCTTTGTTGTGAGTCTTCCATATAACTAGTGGCTCATGTCAGCGTCACAATGTTATTAATGAACCAGACGAGATTTTTTGGTTTCTAGCTGTTATTGCCTTCTTCCTCAGCTGAAATGAATATCATCCTTTTCTCTGGAAATCAGCCTCTAAGTCAGGGGTCCTCAAACTACGCCCCCCCAGGGTCCTCAGTCCAGCCCCCGGAATTTACAGAACACAACACACCCACACACACACACACACCGCTGGGGGTTGGGGGGGGGAAACCAAGCAGCCGCAGATGACTGCCTGCCACTTCATCCACGCGCCGGCCCCCTGGTTAAAAAGGTTGAGGACCCCTGCTCTAAGTGCTAGCAGTTCTGCAAAGCACTGATTACCTAGTACTAGACAGTGGGAACTGGAAGAATCACTGAAGAAATGGGAAAGAAGAAAAAGGAAGGCTTGAATATTGGAACCCTTAGACCTTCTTCTTTGTATCTTTATTTTGTTTTCTCTTCTGAAGATGGAAAGTAATTTGGCTCCTGGGTTTTCACAGTATGAGCACCACTAAAACATTATTTAGTTTGCTTTCTTAGCAAATTTTGAAAAATGTTTTATAAACAAGGTAACGTAGACAACAGGGCAGAATCTGTTGTGAGTCATCACTTTCATTCTCAGTCAAAGTTCTTGATTCCTTGGCTTTGCGGATCCTAGATGCATCCCCATGGGACCACAATGATGATATAATTATTGCTGTTTTCACCCAAGAAATTTAGTGTCTTTCTTTGAGGGGGAACTGAAACTCTTGGTAAGCAGAAACTTTGAGATATCCAAGGACAAGAGTCAAATTGCTCAAGCTTTTTGGCTTTACACAGCTGCAAGGAAGACCAGTTTCAGGGAAGGGCAATGAAGATTATTGTATGACAGGTAATTTCTTATTGTGGTGTAATTAAGTGCAACATTGTAAGCTAGAAGCAACAATATAAACTAAGTAGTACTGGATGAAGGAGCCTGTCTCATTACTTTCAGCCTAGATAACTAATGTTCCCCAGGTATTAGATTCCCATGAGATGACAAATGAAGTAACATGTTAATTCATACTTGTATCTTCTCTGTTTTTCCAGGAAGTTCAAAATAGCTCTATTTTTCAGAGTCTGATGGGTACAACTTCAAAATTTTGCAGACCTCTAAGGTCCTTTTGCCTTGTCCATAACGACACTTGTTAAAAAAAGATTTGTTTAGATTTCCTGCAGCCAACATAACTTTTGGAAACATAGGATATCTAACACTGAATGATTTTGCATAGCATGACGTCTACATCTAAACCAACAGTGTTAATATTAGCAGTGCCAGCCACTGCAATGTAATCTAATACATATATTTAAAAAAAAAAAAAAAAAAAGGCTAGAAGATGGATCCACCATCTCACAAGACTATACACCTGTGGGGATAAAAAAAAGCATGAAAATAATCTTCAGTGGCTTTTTACTGTGCACCTATTGAGGGCACAGTTGTTTCCTTGCCTTTGGGGGAAACAAGGAAAAACTATTTATAGTTTTACTAGAAAAAGCCCATCCAAATACTTTGTGTCTACGAAAGATTTTGCAGAAGATGGTAGTGTGGAAGCTATTTCAGCAATCGGGAAACCCCAGGAAAGAATATAATTGTATTTTCTACATAATGAATTTGAATGACCTCAAACAATGTGACTGACATGCAATGAGAGGGCAAAGAATTATATGCAGTTAAACTTCCAACTTTAGTTCCTACCTTTAGACCAAACAGGGTCCTGCAGAAAGGTAATCTCACAGCTTCCAATCTTCGTATATACCTTGCTGAAGCAAAATGCTTTCCATGTCCTGCTACAATTAGCAAAGGGATTCATTTTTAGTTGAATAGGGATTGGATAAAGAGTAAGAAAATAATTAGTTAGAAGTGAAATCCACCGAAAGAACTTAGAAATACCCTAATTCACCAGACTCTAGTTAGGTACCAAGGCTGTGTGGGGAGAGTTAAGCACATGAAAATAGGCTTTGCAAAATCTGACATAGCGCCTGGAGAGGCACCGATGCCAAGCAACAGGAAACGTGGAGCACAAAATTCCATCTTTCCCTAGAGTTACATTGTATTCATACCCCTCACCTAGGTCGGGGTGGCACATAAAGTAGGAAAACAAAGAAATGTGTGAATAGCACTTTAAAGTAAGGGTTACTTGGAAGGAGAATTCTAGAGCTCTGTTCCCTGCTTGGTTTAACATAAGGTAGTGAACTACTAATTAGAGCAGTCTGAAATATTCATCTCTCCCCTTCCAGGCAAGTTCCCTAACCTCAAGGCCAACAGCTTAACAAGTATTTAATTATTTCATTCAAAATGGATCAGTTTCCACATAAATTTTCAGAGGCTTCTCTCATCCCAGATTTCCCCAAGGCACCCTCCAGAAATTTTTGGAGAGAAATTTTAAACCAGAATTCTGTTGGACAAAGGGAGGAAAAAAACCCCAGGTTTTTCAAGTCCCAAAAGAATGATCTAACTGCTGAGGTGCTGGGCAAAGGCATGAAAGCAAGAACAAAAGCCAGTATGCTAAGAACAGTTAAGGACTCTGTGAATCTTCCGATCTAAATTTTTCAAGAAACACATGGCTGACTGAAATATGGGGACCACAGTCCCAAAGGCTCCACTGAGACTTGTTGTGGAATGGAATTGTAAATAGAGATTGTTTTAGCTCTGTTTCCTTTTTGGGGGGTTGGGTTTTTTTTTTGTTGGTTGTTACTGATGTTAAACCATTGTTGTTCATAGCTGTTAAACTATCTCTCAGCCATCACTTTGTTTTCTTCTCAGAACTTTGTTACTGAACATGATTAATATCAGATTCATGAGTGAGGTCATAATTTCCAGAATTTCTTTTCACCTCTTGTAATTACATTATCCAATTTTTGACTTGTAATCTATTCTCATATTTTTCAGACATTCTGCAAAATTTAAAAAATAGTAAAGAAACTGCAGATGAGATTTATGAGGGAGTTCTCGCAGTCATCTTACGGAAAAAGACAGAAGCCTTACTTTGGAAACCACTAGTGGAACTGCTTATACCCAGGACATTCCAAGCAAGTATTTGTCTTATCTGCATTTTAAAATCTTCTCCTGAAAGAAACTCTATCATTTGTCTTGGAACTTACCAGGGTGACTGGAAAATATGAATTTTTTGAGTAGTCTGATTTCCAGAAGATACATGCTCATGCTTCCATAAAAACCACAGGCTCCATTTTAGGTCCTCCTCAGCTAGCCAGTGGTTTTTACAGAATCATTGGTTTCCAAAATCATATCTGTAAATGAGGTCCCTGCACCAAAGAACTTGCTATCGAGTTAAACTGCATAAGGTACAGATGAAAAAATATTCATACGAGCAGCAAGTCGCAAGTAGGTGAACTGGGGGTTTGGAGTTAGCAGTCAGGTCATTCACTCCTCTGATTTCTCTCTGCAGGTTCTGGCTTTGTTCGGGCCTGATGGCAGGGTGGGGCAAGTTCCTTCTTTCTGGCCCTTCCTGACCGTTCTTTTCTGGTTTTATGGGAGTGTCACAAAAGTATATTTTGAGGAAGAGGCCAAAGAAAAATTCTCAGCAAAATGAGAATGGATGAAAATATTGAGATCCGAGTGGCAGTAGGATACCGGGAATTATTATTTTTTTTTATTATTATTATTTTTTTTACTGGGCGCTGAAGGAGCATAATGAAGATGACAGACCTTAACTATAATGTTCCTGTGGCTCTAATGCAGCGTAATCATGTCACCACTGCTATCCATGTTTAACCTTACTACCAGCTATTCTCTGGCGGTAAAGCAGGCACCCAGTGCACCAAGAGAGGGGAAGGTTAGAAGTACACAGCGAGTTCCCTTTAGTCTGGTGGGGAGGCATGCCCTGGCCTCACCGCCCTGGCCAGAGAGGAAAGGGAACTAAGGAACTAAGAATTGGTGTGCTGCTGGTTTTAGGTGAAAAAAGATAACTTCTGTGAGCAAGATGCTCTCCTGGGACTGGAAAGCAGCAGCAGCTCCAGTTTTATGAACGGAGAAAAAGGACTTGGAATTGGTTGTTTTGTAAATGTAAAGAATATAAAATCAACAACTTACACAAAGTAAATAAGTTGGTACAAAGGCAGCATGTGAAAAAGATGGAAAAGGACTAGGAGGTCTCTCAAACCACAAGAGGCTGAAAAAACATAAAGCAGTATTATAGGCTTCGATGTGTTGTACCAGGCCTTACATAAAAGAAAAGACTTGCAGCTAATGCAGAAGTTGAAAAGATGCATAGAAAGGGATTTCTGGAGTGGCTCATTTGAATCATGAGGAAGGTAAAGATCACTGGGTATCAGTTTAGGTGGTGTGGTGGTGCCTTTGTTGTCACACACAGGATGATCAGCAAAGATGCTGCTGTGTGACAACACAGAGGTCTATTATTTTTACATGAGCCATTTTTATTTTCTTAATTTCATTTTTAATTTCTTATTCGGACCTCAAAAATATCAGAGGAGTTACCTCACATATTCTTGTTTCCTCTCCATAGAGTGCTGTAACCAACAAAACAAGCTACTGTAAGTTGTGGGTACCAAGCCAAAGTTTCAGTAACTTCTTTTTAATTCTTTTTCTTTTTTTTTTTTTTCTTTTACATTGTTATGTGGCATCTTCCAGTATATGTAAAGTGCTAAAGACTGTTGTCCAGCTGGAAACTCGCTCTTCTCAGCCAAAATAAAACAGTTAAGTTACTCAGTGGTAGCACGAATGAGTGTCTGTGAATTTCATGGGCTGGTGACTGGGGCATCTTGCCAGGCACAAACAGCTTGCGAGGGAAGAACATTATATGTAGGAAGTATAATGTAAATACTTTATTGTTGCTTACAGCCTCATTTTTTGAGGGAGAAAGTTGCTAACATTGAATTTCGTTACTACTGTGTAGTTCAGAGCAGCCTCTTTCATAGTATTGGAAGAAAGGTAGGGTAAATAAAATGTAATGCTTTTGTTTAATGTTTATTGCAATGACAAATACTGAAGTTGGAGATGGTGAGTCAACTGGAGTTTATTTGTAATAGTGAAAAAGTTTGCTTTCTCAAGGTCTGAAGTCTGAACTACCTGAAAAAGATCCAAGAAGTGTAAATTATTAACACTGTTAAATAGCATCAGGTTCCTAATATTCAAAACCAGACTTTCCAGATAAAAAGGAATATTGGACAAAGGAAAACGACAAATTTCCTGACTACTCTGTAAAATTGGAGCAGACAAGCCATCTTGATTTGCCTACACAATTCTAGGAACCAAATAGCCTGGAAAAATTCGTATCATGTCTGACAAAGTTAGACAAAAAGCTCCTGTGATTCAGAGTGCTAAGTACTGTCTTTTTGTATGTCACAATTACAAAAAAAGAAGATTCCTAAATGAAAAATTGTTTCCTCCACCCTCCCACCTGCCAAAAGAGAAGAAAAAGACAAAACATTTTATTCTGCTTAATATTTGGTTTTTGCATTAATAATAAGGTAAAACAGAAATGAACTTATGAAATGCTTTAGTTCACTGGGCTTTACATCTGTTCTCAACAAAAAGACAAACCAGCTAAAGAGGTTTTATGGAACTACTGAAGAGTACAGCCTGTCAGATCAAGCAGATCACTTGATCATATATTTAACTTGAAACATGTGAGAAGGCCTGCTAATTTCATTAGCCTTTGCAATTAATCAGGAGTGATTCTTCAAGCTACCACTTCACACAAAACTAAAGCAATGAATACATATTTCAGACGTATTAATTCCTTTTTCCTCCATAAAAAAGAAATCTAACTTCTTTGCTATACTTGTAAGGAACTCTTTTCTTCAGAAAATAAATCTGTGATTTTAAAATGGAAACTTGTTTAATATTTTTTTTAGAAAAAAAGGGGGGGAGGGGGACACCTTTTGCTAAAGAAATATCTAGAAATATCTCAAAGTTGTAATCCAAGAATCTGGCATTGTAAATAACTAAAGTAATTTTTCGTGGGTGAGCTCAAATGAATGATTCCCAGTGGGTTCTCTGAGGATGACTTGTTTTATTTGAAGCCTTTTTAATTTTAGAATTTCTTGTCCCTATGTCCCTGTGTAAATGACTGTTTCTTGAAACGTTTATTTCAAAATAGTACAGTTAAATACAGACTAGCAAGTTCCCTTCTCAGTCCTTCACATCTTTCCTGCTAGCTACAAGCAGTAGTTTCTTGGGTGTACAAAACACCCAATAGAAAAGTCTGTTGCAATCTTTCTTGAGCAACATGAGCCTTACTTAAACAGGCACTGAATATACTGACAGCACTAAAAAATAATAATAATAATAGAAAAAAAAACAATCATTCAACAGTAGCTTAAATCTTAATCCAGCTTCCCAGAGGGTAGAAAAATAATTGGGTTTTTACGGTAAATTAGTAGCTTCAAACATTTTATGGCTCAAAAAGGAACAAGAAGAAATGTATGTATAAAGGCACTCTCTTTTGTCATTGTTTAGCTTCATCGGCTTCTGACCCCCAATGGTATAATATTATATTCCAGGAAAATGGCCGTTTTCACTCTTTCCACTTGCTCCAATATTCCCATACTTCTGATATTTTGTTTCCACTGATGCAAGAAAGAAAGAAAAAAATAAAAGGAGGAAAAAAACAATTACATCTAAAATTATACAGGCAAGCTGCTTAACAATTAAATGTGAAATGCACAGTCTCAGATGTCCAGCATTAAACCCTTACCTTCAGGCTGCAGGGCTATTTATAAGAGAGAAAAGGAAAACCTCTTGCACCCCTCTCGGAATACAGAGAGGAAAATAGTTTTACACATGCACTGCAAATTCCTCTGATCCACCAAACACTACTCAGACTGTCAGTCAGGCTGTGTCTCCTCTTAGGGTCTCACCCCAGCCTTTTCTTTTCACTCCAGCACTACAAGGAAGGAGTTACTTTGGTTCTGATAGACCATGGCATACTGACCTTAACTTGCTTTTGGGAAGGGGTTGGTAGCTGCTGCTGTTTGGAGACTAGTTGCCCTTTGTTTCAGTTATAGTGAAATCAGCACAACCCTGATTTCACTTACAGTCAGAACGTTAGGCTAGCAAAAGCTCATTGTCAGCCTCAAAAAGTATAAAGAATGTTTAAGTAGAAGAATGAGTTGATTTCCATTCCTCCAGCTTCTCTACAGAAAAAAACAATGCTAAAGAAAGAAACTGGCTAAAACCCTGAAACACAAAGAGAAGGAAAGTATTTTATTGGACTTCTGGATTCTGCAGTTTTCAGGAACATTCCACACTCTCAAAATATTTCCTGCAATCATAGAAGCTAGAAATTTGTTTTGCCATTTTAAGGAAAACAGATCTTGACTGTTATCTCGTTAAAACACTGTCATGAGCCTCAGGTGAAGCACTATCAGTCACATGCATGATAAATAGCCCTTCCTCACACAAATGGGAACTCCCAAGATCACCGCTAAAGGAGAGATGCAGAAGTCCATGTGAGTTGTGGTTTGACTGGGGAATCTGGGCACAAGTGTCCAATACTTAGTGGGATTAATAAGAGGCCTGCTTGGGAGTTTGTAGCTTTAAAAAATAATTCATGTAGCATTCAGCTTAACAAAAGGGAATGAATTTATGAGAGAAGCACAGAAAGAGAAAACTATACATCTGCTTTCAGGGAATATCAAATTCCTGGGCAGATTGTTAAAACATGCTAAATGAGGATATTCACTTTTTGTTTAGCTTAGTGTTGTACTTGAGGAATGGAATGGTCAAAGTACTCCCTCTAAAGATATTTGACTTTCTAAAGCCTGTGTTGACCTGTGGCAAAGCTGGAACAAGGCTGTAGTTACATGTTCAAGTAGCTTTCTTGGATGTAGAGGTATCTCAGTATGTAATCCAGCACTTGGGAAACTTTCCCTCCATGGACGAGGGGATTGGGGGGTGTATCCTTGTGTGCCTACAAGTTGCAGTACAAACATTTATCCTTCCCAAATGGGACTGATTGCCCTTGAAATAAGGCAGCACCAAGCCTCCATGGCTGTACAAGTATAATTATTTCAGCTGGAAAAGAAAATTAAATCAATCCCCTATGTTAGAGTCACACAGGCAAAGCCATTTTTTATAGATTAGCCTTACTCAAAGGAAGCAGGGCTGACAATATTTTACAAACCAGAAATCTTTTATTTGGAATTTTCTTCTTGGATTCATTTTTGTTTTGGAACTTCTCTAAACACTATTTAACTTCAAAAATATTCTGACCAAGCTGTACCATATGACATGCTATAAACACAGCATCTACAAGAGCTGCTTTCATTCTCTTCTAAAAGTCAGGCGCTTTTATTTAGAGGGGCAGGCTTACAGATGTTTTGGTGGATCTAATGCTAAGAAAAAAGGCTTTGACAATGTGAGCCATGGTAAACTCTAAGCTTTCTGTATGCACCACTAATACAAAAAGCCTTGAGTTCTCACACAGCATTGTGGTATCGCTGTGCTAACAGCAAGTAAACTTTGACTTGTAAACTGCACAGGATTGTGAGCTAAATCAGTGGATGTCCCCTGAGGATGTTAAAAAAAAAAAAAAAATACGAAGCAGTAACTAATAGAACAGAATTAAAACAAGGATCTATTTTTCATAAAGCCCCAAAGGACTTTTTACAGTCTCATCAGTTTGTGTGGTGTCAAACGGGGCAGCTCTGTTGTGGTTAGCAAACATTAGCATGTCCCCTTCATAATTCCATCCATGTTTGAAGCAAAAGGGGCCTCACATCAAAAGTCCTCCAGATAATGCCTCTGCTGACTCTGTGGATGTGAGCTTGCTCACTTCCGAGGTGCTGGCATCCTCTTAACCTGCTCGTAGTGCAGCAGCAGCAAAAAACAAACTTTCTCCAAACTGTGTCCCAAAGTATGATCTCAACTGCAGAAGCTGAGGAGTGGGTGGGAAACTCACCGAGCCCCCTTTCCTCTAAGAAGCCTTTCCT
Source organism: Falco cherrug (assembly GCF_023634085.1). Classification (NCBI taxonomy): domain Eukaryota; kingdom Metazoa; phylum Chordata; class Aves; order Falconiformes; family Falconidae; genus Falco; species Falco cherrug. The sequence continues at coordinate 21,262,940 of NC_073709.1, read as the reverse complement.
CATGTGAGGTCTTGTGCTGTGTACCTTGACTCTTTTTTTTTTTTTTTCCTCTGTGGCATGTGTGGGAGCACTGTCAGCCCAGTCAGCAGCCTCCCCAGGTTACAGCACAGGGGTAAATAGCTGCAGAGCATCCTCTACATTTACTTGAACCAGAGTTATTTATGGAGCCAAGATAGTTTCTGAAAACAATAAGCTCCATGGAAAACCTTACTTCTCTGCCCCTTGTGAAATATTTCCATAGTTGGTGTCTATCAAGCATACATCAGCTGTACTCAGAGGTTAAAAAGGGTGGCCAAGTAGGCGGTCTTATGTTGTTTGGTTTTGTGGTGTTATAAAGGTGTCATAATAAATCCACAGTGACTATGCTTATATTTTTAGAGAGGTGTAAAAATTCTCTCAGATTACTGTTTTTTTCAGCTCTTTAATCTCGTCACCTAAGAAGCTTCTAAAGTAAAGCCATTTCCATTTTGACCCTAGTCCTTGCAGACCACTCAGGCTCTCATCACCACACCTTACTGTTGCTTATTCTACACCTTTTCCTTTTTCAGGGAATGTAGGGTTATCACACAAGAAATCATAGTGGCCACCTTAGGAACCCCCATAGTCTCAGCTCTGTAATTAAAAGCAGAATAAATTCTCAGGAGTATTTTTGAGTACTGGTGAATTCTTGAAAATCAGTCACATATTAGGATGTTTCACTGAACACTGTTAGATATACAACTCCTTTCAAATTCTGAACAACCGACTCTGCTCATGAAAAAAAACCTCCTGCCAACTTTGCTGCACCATATAACTAACAGTATTAGCTTCTGTGATTCTGAAGTCCTGAAATACTGAAAATGAAGTCCTGAGATACTCTAGCCAGTAGAAATTTGGCTGTTTCTACCTCAGCTGATACAGAATCAAATTTAACATCAAAAGATATTTTTCTTTTAAACAGAGGTTTTATTTTCTCATAGCAGTTGTATAAAGAAGCAGTAACTAATTTGTACCACTTCTGGTTTCGCTCTCCCATGTGAATTAATGTGTCTCCCACTCAATAACAGATTATCCAATTACCAAAACTTTATGCATCAACTAGACCTTTCTGAAACTGGGACATGTCAGGACTAAAGTAATTTCACTTAACTGACTGATAATGAATTACTCTTTTTAATACAGTAACTCCATTCACTAGTGCTGAGATAAAAGAAAAACCATGTTTTCTTATCCACAGCTAGGTAGATAAATACAACAAGATAAACTGCATAGTTGCACAATATCTGGATAGTACAGACTGGAGTTTCCAAACAGGTCTATCAAAAAGCTTAGGAAGTGAGAAGAGGACTTGGTCTGGGATAACTCATATCATCAATTGCTCTTTAAGAGAAAAGATTGTTTCCAGGGAAGTCTTGAAAATCTTTTTAGTCAGCTTTAGTGAAAAGTTTGTGAAGAAAAATTTATCTTCCTAAATAGTGTCTCCTGGGGATGAAAAAGCCTGATATAGCATGACATTAATGAAACTGTTCTATTTATACTAGCATTTAATGAGGACCCACATAAACTAGTATAACATATTTTGGGGACTTGATATTAAAAATATTTTGTATAGTTTCTTTTTAAGTTTCTATATGCTGTATACCAAACATAGCCTTATCTATTAAATACTGTAAGATGGTTCAAAACCTCTGTATTTTCTGTCGGTTGCTATAGGATCTTTATCTAAAATGTTATTAATTTACATAATAAATGTCCAGTTCTATATAATTCCCTTTTTAAAGGAAATTTTTCCACTTCCAAAGGCTTAAGTCCTTGTTAACAGCCTCAGTAGAGCTGAGTACTTGCAAACCATCTGAATTCATCGGAGAAGTAAGTAGAATTGGCTGCGGCAAGAGTTCCACATCCAATGCCTTGTGATCCACAGATGCAAAAAATGACCATTTAAATAGATCTGGTAAGATTAAGTCCACGGCAGTTAATATGCTATTTTTGCATTTGCCTTTACAGCTACCTGTATTCCTGGTGTTACATAAAAATGTTGCTGGCACTCATTGGGAATGATCATATTATGTCCTAAAGATTCAAATAACAGAAAAATAAATACAAGTAAAACTTCAAACCATCATTTAGTTGGTAGTACAGTGTTTCTCAGGAATGCAGGGGAAATAATTTTAAAACTTTTTAGCATATTTTAAACACTTTTATTGGTAGTGCTGTTTTGTCTCTCTGCAACTGGATAGCCAGTTTACCTCAAGTTGAAAATGCCAGACAGTTGGAAGAAAATAAAAAATAACCTGTTTCATGAAAAAAAAAAAATCTTACATTTTTGCTATTGAGAGTCTACAGGAGTTTAAACTCCTCTCTTGAATGTACGTATATTTATCCTCTGTAACAGTATACTATAGGCTAATATGAAAGCATAAGATGTCAACTGTTGTTCTGGACACTGTGTTGCAGGGCATGTTTGAGTTGTGCAGGGGACCATGGTACAGAAGTATTTGAACTAAATAGTTCCACACATAGAAACGGTTTGGCAGGGACGGCAGAGATCTGTACTAAAGCTAACTATACCATTTTAAAAGCTGCAGGATCTTTCTCCCACTTCAAAGATGTGCTGGAGGAACCAAACCAGAGGGAAGTGGCCTTCAATAAATATAAATCCTTCTGCCTTGTGAAGGAAGTCCACAGTCTCACAACCTCCTTATATCCCATACCTATGGTTGATCTTGTTTCACTCCCAGATGACTCCCAAAGACATAGTCCTGGCTGAATTAAAAATTACAGAAATTTTGTGGGTGGAAATTTGGAGCAAATGACATCAAAGGAGTGTTTTGTCCCTTCCTCACTTAAACAGTCCCTTGTCATCATTTCTCACATATAAATTTAATTTAAATTCCACTGACTGCAGTGTTACAATAAAGATAGAATATCGTCCCACAGAATTTGCTTAAGCATACAGACAAAAGTCTCGGGGGGGGAAAAGTTAAAATTAGATTTTATGTACCCTTTTTGCATTTTTGAGTATAATGTTTTACTTTTTTTTTCTTTTTTTCTTTTCTTTTTTTTTTTTTTCAGGCAGAAATGATTCCCATGTTTCTTTATAATCAGGAGTCCCAGATCGTGAGTGTGAATAAACTTTTTTCATCTCAGGTTAAGATGGTTTATCAGCTACTGGATCTGCCACTTCTTCAGTCAGCTTTTCAAGGACTGGTTACTGATTGTATATCACATCAGTGGAATTTATGAGAGGAGGAGTAAAGAAAAGCATAATGTCACATCTTGGGGGAAGGAAGAAGACATTTGTCTGAAAGGCTGGCTTTATTTTTGAAATGGCAGCTGCTTGGAACTGTTGACAGATTGGGAGTGTTGGAAATCGCCCCAGGCCAGAGGAATTAGTGATCTGGGTTCAGGTGAAGTGGTCAAAGGTGCTCTATAAATGCCATTTCCCACACAGCTATCACCACTACATAGTAGTACAGGTAACAGCTATTTTTATAACATGTATTGCGTTATTTTGGATAAGTCCCACACAGGTCAGGGGTATGTACTTTTCTATCATCTTCCTCCCCTTTCACTGCAGCAATTGCAGTAATTTGAGACATTCCTACTGCTATTCCTAATTGAATTAGGATGGGCTGAAGACAAGGTATCTGGGTAGGGGTGGCAGAGAAATAGCTCTTCTAATCAAGAAATCGCTTTCAGTCTTTTTCTTTCTGTTATTTCCTGTGAGCTAAATATGTTGATCAGATTCATGGTCACGTTGTAAGGAATTTTCCAAGGAACAGAAATAAATCAACCAAACAGGAACTGGAAAAGGGGGGAACAAGAGGTTTCATCTATTCATGAGAACTTGATACTTTCACTTCTTGCACTCTATTCTGCTGCATTTTATTTATATTATCATGCATGTTTCCAGAGAACAAGTAAGTTTTCATTTAATTTCAAATGGAAATAGTGGAAAATGGAAAAAGCTTTCTCCCTCCATGCACACATAACATGAAATATATAATTTAGTCAATTGAATATAGTATAGAAATAAAAATAATTGAAGACACATGTTTTTTAGGCAGTCTGCTTGGTTTGAACCAATACCTCTCAACTATCTTGTGTGATAACTGCAATGTCATGTTTTGTCCTACAGTGTCCATCCACTCCCTGATGGTCTGAAGTACATCAGAAGTACAGGTCAGAGCCTCATCTTGTCTGTTAGATTCCACTTGTGCCAAAATCCTTGGAAATCCATAAAGCCCTGTCAAGTGTTATTGTTCCCTACAGAAGTAACAGAGCTTCTTTTGTGAATGGCTGCCTGTATAAATTTAAACTTGTTAGTGCCAGGTTTCTACCATTAAGACTTAGTTATTAAGATCCACAGGAAAAGTGAAGATAAAAACTGAGGAAGCTTCTGACAGGAGTGCATGCTGTATTTTAAGTTACGATCCAGATCCCTCTCTGGTTTGATACTTAACACAGCAGTTACTTTATTCACAAGTGATTAGTGAAGATTGCCCTTTCTGGTCCAGACCTATCAGTTGGAAAAATGCAGTAGTTTTTCCAGTAAGCTCTACCTAAGCCCAGTGGGCTATAAAGAAAAATGATACCAATCAAAGGTGTGTGGCACAACACAGAGCAGATCAAAAAATTGCTCTACGTTTTCTTTGCATTGGGTAATTTCAAAGTCAAACATCTATAATGTAGCAATGTTCTAGGAAGAGCTCATACACCTGCTGTTGAACTGGGAAGAACTGTGTTTTCACAGAGCCGTAACGAACAGCTTGGAAAACATAGTTATATGTCTTAAATGTGTTTGATTCTTTCTTTCCATATGAATTTTTTTTTCCGCTCAGTTTGGAAATAGGACAGAAAATTTTCTGTCTGTCAGTCCAGAATTCAATTTCAAACCATGTGTTAGCAGTAAGGCTGTAGTTTCTAAGTTTTCAGGAATATGCCCTCCCCTGCTTTTACTTTACAGGTGACAAAAATGCTTAAAACCTCAGCCGTTATTGTTCTGAATCATTATAATATATCAAATAATCCGTGATGTAATAATTGCTATAGCAACTATTCACTTTCTTTCAGTTTTTGAACCAAACAATTGACACATCATATTTTTCATGCTAGACAAGGCTGTTTTGGCATAATGTATTAATATATTCTATGGAAACAGCAGTACTCAAACTGGTACATATGACATAGACTACTTTAGGCTGAGAATAAATTTAAGACTAGGATATTTAAAATGTATTAGTTAGCTTCTCTTTAACTGTTATTAAATATTATACATAATTAAACTTAATTAATCTAATTAGACTTCCAACTGACAAGGGTTTCCAGTTGGCTGAAGTTTTGTAGGGCCCTTTTTGTGCATGCCAGTAAACATTAACCTTTTCTTTGAGCAGCTGACCCTTAAAAAGATGTCCCACTAAGAGATTATATCATATACAGTATAGTCTAACCATAATCCTGACTGCTGAAAGGTCAAGAATTTCCATCATCTTTCAATGTTAGTAATACCTTAGGGAGATTTTTTTCTCTGTGTTTCTTAAGCAAAACCATGTTTGGTGAGCTTCCTCTTCTTTGTTTCTATTTTCTGAATCTTGAATTATTAGCTGCATATACAATAAAGCTGAAGGAGGTCCAAGAAGATATTCTGCACTTCAGACAGGATTTAACTTCTTCCATAGAGAATGGTATTCTCAGAAAGAGCCAAATGCTATGCTGTTCAGTGGGAATATTGTTCAGTTATGAAGAGCAGAATTTGCCCATGTATATATACACATCTATATGTATATGTATATAGTCTATATTCTAAAAGTCTGTGTGACAGTCCATTCTAAGGAGCTGTTTAGAGATTTAAATCACCAGTTCTTTTGTTTACCATCAGGCCACTCAAAATTCTCCCACAAACAGATTTTTATTGATTTTTATGGTTAAACTCTCAAATCTCTTTCTAGGTCAAAAAATGTTTGTATTTCTCATTGGAAAAGGCTCGTCATGGGATGAGGAGCTCTACGCAGCCCTGTACTCGAGGCAAAACATTAATAGCTTGACTAGTTGCATGAAAGAGTAGACTTTGTCCAAACAGAGGTTTCAGGAATTTATCTCAAACATGACAACGTATCCAGGTAAGGAAATACAGTATGTATGGCATGCTGGGCACTGAGCTGGGTGCCAGAAAAGTGGGATAGTTTTTTAACTCTATTTCTGGTTGTTTGGTTTGTTTTTTTTTAATCTGAGGCAAGTCATCTTCCTCTTCTTAACCTTCATTTCCTAATCTTCCTTGTTTTTCTTTCAGGGTAAAGATTATTTTTAATTATTTCTTTGAACAGTACGCAGCATTCATATCCCAGTGAATGAATACCTGTAAGCACTCTGATAACTATACTCTGAAATTCTTACACAACTGCTTCTTTTGCTTCACATTTTAACCTTTGATGTTGCATCGTATTTGGTGTTGGCAGAATAAAACATGAGTGTTCTTGCATTCCCTTAATAAATAGCCCAAGAAAGCTGCCTTATGTTTCTTAACTCTGCTCTCAAGATTGTTTTAACAGTTATATTATATGCACACATATTAAGGAGGGGTGCCTGGCAACCCTGGGGTTTTTTTCCCCTTCTAACCGAACATCTGAACCTTAAGCTAGAGTCAGGTTTCTTCTTGGCTGTACTCCTTCTGGACCATGATGCTAGCATTTCTGGCTGCACTTCAAGAGAAAGAGTGGAGAACAAGTTAACCAGAATACCTCGTGGCCTAAGCACTTCACTAACATGTGAAAGATATGGGTTCAAGCATTCCTGACTTGAAGAAAGCACAAAACTCCTAATTGCTGGATGAGTTAGTGGAGTATTATGCAAAAGGATGGATACTGAAGCATCCAAGTGCTTGTATGCTATCACATCTAACTTCATAGAAGATTGAGGTGGCATTTTTATGGCACTCTGCCTAAACTTGGACAAAAAAGTACTATGCAGGGCATAGCACAGGGTTGACACTCTAGGGCAGGCACTTTCAAACACGCAGGGAGCTTCCAGCAAAGCACAAATATTTTATACATATATATATATATATCAGACTGCATTAATCTTGTCCTTGTGTAAAAAAATGCTCATCACAGAAGACATTAAAACAATGATGGTCTGTGATTGGTTATGGTCATTTCAGAAGATATAATAGCGTGGGATTTCTTGTTGTTATTGCTCTAACATTTTCAAAATAATGGAAAAATACTTCAGAAAGGGATTTGGATAAGTTAAATGTTAAAAGAATATGCCTTTCTCATGATTGATTGTCTTTACAGCTCACCTTCAATTATTTCAGAAGTATTTTGTCTCTACAAAATCTACTATGTATAACCAACATGGTTTTACTCCTTCTACAGCCAAATAAAACAAAGCAAAGTATTTGTACAAATGAAGTCAATTTCCCTAGAATTCTTTCCAAGCTACAGTCATGACCAGTGTAGGATTAAAGTTCTCTCATGATCAGATAGATACAATACCAAGAACCCAGTTCTGCTGCCTTTACATAGAGCAATGGTTTAGTCTGGGAGCAGCATACCAGAGTGCTGTGGTACTATCACTATATTTAAGTAAAGCACATTCAACTGAATCAAGACCCTTAGATGTGAAGGCGAGAGGTACCACAGGTACTTTTGCTTTTGCAACATCTAATTGAGCTATGTTCCTGGTCTTAATGTCCTGAAGCCATAACAGAAATAAAAGACTGCTGGCAGGCTCCACTGGAAATATGAGAAGGGTGTCCAAAGGCTTACTATTTATTTACACACCTAAACATAAATAATCCCCTCATGACCACTTTTACCCATAGGCTAAAACACATAGTTTTACAGTAAGGTCATACTTGTCCTCATGTTTTGGAAACTTAATCTGTCTTTTAAAGGTTTGCAATTCATTTTGTTCCAGCTGTGGATTTATAAAGCCCTCCACTTTCGAAGAATTCAAAAGCTTCTTAAGACAAGATTGTTTTCATTTGGATGGAGCAAGTATTAAGTCTGATCTAAAAGAAATTCCACTACAGACACATTTCTCATGAACATTTGAGAAGGTATAACTTGGTATTTGGAAGGCCAAGACAACAGCAAACTCGCAAGCAAAACTTTTTCTAAAGGTGAAAGGTGTATCGCCTTTACATGCACCACTTGGAAGAGTTTTGAACTAATATTAATAGCTGTGTTGAAATTCAGTATTGGAACTCATTAAAATTTGAAATTTATTAAAATATCTGTTCAATTCAGTTTAGATCTCTTCCTTTTTCATATTCCTCCTCCAGTCTGACATCAGAATGCTGCTGGACATCTAAGTTTGCCTAAATGATTTCTAAGGTCAGAAAACTGAGGTTACTGTGGACAAGATCTGGGTCAGCATTCAAACTGCTCAACATTGAATTTATATAGGGATCTGATCCTAGCCTATGGTATGTATCTTCTGTCTTTTTTCAGGCTGCAGGAGTCATAAGACTGATTTCAAAAGAAAACTTTGAGGCTTTTCTTTGCATGGAGAATTACCTGAACATAATGGTGCTGGCTCAGCACAACACCCTTCTGCAGCAGTGATATGGTTTAGAGAAGTGAGTCTTGTTGGCGTGGCATCTGCTCTATTAATTTCTGGCTGACCTAAAAATCTAAATGGAAAATTGCAACTGAGACACCTGACCTCTCTAATTCTACCATCCTATCAGCTCAGAAGCAAGAAACTCCTGCTCCCTCAAGGGCCCCAAAAAGCCTAATCAAAAGGATCAGGCCATTTGTTTCTAAATACACTTTATTTGAAAAATCAATCTTGTTTTAGAACCTTCTCCTGACCTTCTTTGATTTGTTACTTCCTTGGCAGAATCACTGCTAGGCAGCGTTGTACCATTTTAATGTACTTTGGGTTTGGTCCTCTTGCAAACAGAAGTGTGCCATAGTGTTTGGATCTTTGAGGGTGCTGAAACCAAGAAAACAAAGCCCAGACTCAATCGGTATCACTTTGGGACAAGGGGTGCAGTGAAGTCTAAAGGGGTGTCACTGTTTCACTCCCTTCACTCAGGGGAAGCTGAGGCATTGCCATAGGAAGCCTCTCGTCTGTGTGAAGGCTGCAGGAAAGCTTGCACTGCAACATGGTCTAGAGAAGACTGTGTAAGCCTTATTCATACCTGTCTAAAATCTTGCTGAACAATCTAAAGAAAAGATGGCAAATACTGCTTAATTTGAAGAGCTTTTCCCGTAAAATATTATATTTACTGGATAGACTTCAGCCTGATAAGAAACTACTATCTAGAGGACTATCTAGAGGAGTATCTATCAACTTGGGGCTAAAATCTTTTGGTTCCTCAAGTTATTTTAGAAAATGAATGGCTATAGTCTAGAATATTCTGGTCTAAAGCCAAGCATTTATAAACCTTGGATGATCCTGACATTCAGGGAGTCTAGCCCAATGCTTTACTTTCTGTTGTTTCATGACCCAAGTACAGAATTGAACTTTTCTAAATTTATCCTGTGTGAAAGCAGAACTGAGTTCAGAAATTATTTGTTCCCTATTCTTCCACAGACTTCCTGTATGAATCTGGTAAGTTGTTTAAAGTCTATTCCTGTGTTTGAGGCTCTCATCGGATCAAATGTCTAAGTTTTCCAGTGCCCTGTCTGGTTTAGACTATGGACTCTCTGGACTGTGGACTGCCTATTCCGATAAACCTCTACACAGCATCTAGCACAATGGAATGTGATTACTTGTCTGGAGATCTTAATATAAAAGGATCTAATATAATACAAACATTAAGAGACATAATACCGTGTCATATCATATCAATGACTGGAGATAAACAGAGTCACTCTACAGCACTCTGTGTGGACAGCCTGCAGAGACCCTGCAATAAAGAAGGAATATAGAAATGGGAAGCAGTTTTAGGTTTTCCAGAGCTGCAGGTTTATTCCTTCTCCTTAAACAGCCAGCAAGCAGGATGAATAGGATGAAGGCCATAAAACATGAATGCCCTTTTTAGTTGGAAAACATGCAGTAAACTAGCTGCCTCTTTAGGATCGAAGACTATTAAAAATGAAAGATATTATTACTGTTATTGTAAGGTTTTATTAGTAGTGTTTACCAATAGCCCTTCTCACAGGGGAAATTGCTGTAAGTACCCAGCTGACTTACAAGCAACTACACTGTTCATAGCATCACATGGCTGGCCACACATTACCTTCTGCTATTCTTTCTCTATTCTATTTTATGCCATTGAACTTAGGCTGTAGAAAATATGTTTTCAAACAAGGATTTAGTATGTCCTCTGATACACGGCTGAGATAACAGCAGAGCTGCTAGTATTAAGGAAAATCTATATTAAGGAAAATTTACCTCTAAAAATTTGAGATTCCACTTACTCGTTCTTCTTGCTGTTTACGTTGAAGGGCTAAATAAACCTGAAACTGTCTCAAGAAAGTCTGACATACAGTAACATGCTGCATCTCTTTCTCCCATCCCATCAGTAGGCTATATTTGGTAGAACTATGCCAGATGCCACTAGGTTCATGTTAGTCATTCTGCAAAACTGAAAGACAAATTAAGAGAAAACTGTTAGTATAATCCCAGGAACAGCCTAAAATCAAAATAAAACGGTGTGTTAAAAATAAATCGCATTTTGGAACCTTGCAAATTTCCTTAATAGGAAAGACAGACTTAGTGTTATCAAGGTGCTAATATGCAAATATCTGAGGAAGAAATACTTTCCTAGTGATTATTCACACCTTTCTTGGGTGGAAAGCTGTAGCTGGCTTTTACTTCCACCCATTTCCCTTTTGTTAGTGTGGGGATCGTGGCTGAACTTCCCTGTGCTCCTGGGACCTCCCCCCTACTGAGGGGTTTTAGGTTGGCAGCTGTTTTGCAAGGCGATTGTCTTTCCTGCTTACCTAGCTGGGGAAGTCAGTTCTGCACTTTTTTTTCTAGGGTGCAGAAGGTAGGAGGCAGAATCATGAAATGAGGACATATTTCCTTCAAATCTGAACCCTCTCTTTTCTGTTTCCAAGCCTTGTCTTTCTGTCCCTCCTAATCATAGGACTAGAGAATAATTCAAGCTGAGAAGGACCTCAGGAGATCTCTAGTCCAACTTCCTTCTCAAAGTAGGCTCAGCTTTGAGGTCAGATCAGGTTATTCAGGGCTTTATTCAGACAGGTGTTCAAAACCTCCAAGGACAGAGACTGCATCTTTTCCATATTGGGCGGCCCAAAACCACACTTAGTATTTAGATGTGGTCCCAGAAGTGCCAAGCAAAGGACTTCTTTCACTTCCCTTGATCTGCTGTCTGTGTTCCAGATGATACAGCCCAGAATGTTATTGGTATCCTTTGTGCCAGGGTGCACTACTAGTCATGTCTATCTTGCTACCAAGACCCTCAAGTCCTTTCCTGCAGAGATGATCCTCACCTAGTCAGTCTCTATCCTGTACTGCTGCAGGAGTTCATTTGTTTCCAGATGCAGGACTTGGCATCTGGCCTTGCTGAGTTTCTGAAGGTACCTGTCGGTCTGTTCTTCCAATTGTCTAGGTTTCTCTGAATGGCAGCTCTGCCCTAGACTTTATTGACTAGTCCACTCATTTTGCTTTCATTTACAAACTCAGTGAACATGGACTCCATTCACCTCTGGCAAGTCCTTGTTAAAGATGCTAAACAGATCAGGTCCAGTACAGACCCTGATGTACTTACGTCAGCTCCAGGCAGGGCCAGTCCACTATTCACGCTCTTCAAAGCCTGATTAATTAACCATTTTTTTACCCATTTAGTCATCTGCTTAGCAAGACCACATTTTCCTTGTTCAGCCTTTTACTAACTAATGTAGTGCTAAAGGCTATTCTTGTTTCCCCTTGGCATCCCTTTGACATCTCCATTTGAGCTTTCACTTCTTTTTGTCCTGGAACTCTTTCATGAGTTTTCTGCTTAGACAAGCTGGTCTCCTGATATATCTACTTGCCTTCCTGTGTATTGTGGTGGACTATTCCCAGACCTGGAGGATACTGTCATTAAGGATCTGCAAACTTTTCTAAGTTCCTTTACACTGTGAAGCTCCCTCCCATGGCACCCCATCTACTAGTTTCCAGAATAAGCTTAAATCTGCTTTCCTGAAGTTCAAGATTTGTAAACTGCTACTCTTTCAGGATCTTGAACTCCTATTTTGTGGTCCTTACAGCCAAGGTTGTCAACTGAGTATTGCCATACTAGTTCTGCCTTGCTAGTGAATAGCAGATGCAGCTATGTGTCATCCCTGTTTGGGTCACCTAGTACCTATAGCTGCTTATAACCTGCCTTGTTGCTCTTCCAGAAGATAACAGGGAAAGCAAAGTGCCCCATAAGAACCAGGGTCTGTCATACAGAGGCTTCCTGAGTTGTTTAAACAAGGCTTCATCTACTTCCTCATCCTAAGGAGGCAGCCTGTAACATCTCATCCGTAAAACTAAATAAGGTGGCTAAAGGAAAGCTAAGACAGATTAGGTACAGGTACAGGTAGATAGATGTGGATGTTACAGATTTAGACAAGGGTGCGTGTAGTGTGAATGATCACCTTGTGAAGACCAATTCAGCTGTGTGTTGAAGGCTGACATGGCTGAGTATCCTCTGAATATGCAGAAACTGTGGAATGTACTGAGGACAGAAAATGGAAAACTGCATGACAAAACACAGAAGAGGAGGCTGAGACCTTCATGTACCATTCCCCAATTAGCAGATGGTTTTTGAACAATACTAGTCTCTACACAGACTAATCTTTTTAAAATCACAAATATAAAGCAGACCTCTTTCTTTATGATATTTTAGCTTTCCACTGCAGAAGGTTTTTTTGTTATTTTCCTCTTTCCTACCATGCAAATTTTACAAAAGCCACCAACGGCTTTTTCTTTCTTAATTAAAAAGCTAAGTAATCCAATGCCATTAGCTATGACATTTCCCCATGTTTTAAAATACTACTAAGATCAGTATTGTTAAAAATGCCTAGTCATTGATGCATTATAATGCAGTTTTCTAAAAATAATCTACTAAAATAAATCTCAAAAATGTTATCATGCATGTAACTGTACCTGGTTGGTATATATCCTCAGCTTTACATTTAATGGTGCATTTAAACTATGCATTTACTTCTTTCAAAGGCACCTATACTTGGCTAACAATAGGGTTTTGTTCAAGACTTGGCATAGTAAGTATAATTTGCTCTATTAACAGTTTTACCTTAATATATTTCACAGGATGTGTTTATCTTATCAGGCAAGAAGAGAAGGCAGCTCCTGGCACATAGATCAAAAGTGTCATTAACCGAAGTTAGAGATCAGCTACATTTAGTTAGTTATTCTGCATTTGGGACAGAGGCTTGGAATTGAAATGGCAGAAAATGGGGGTACTAATAGATGATCTTTTGAGGTCATACCCTCCTTCTGGATTTATGAAGTGCAAATATTGGGCGCTCATCAGAATTAATAATATAGTGGCAACTCCTTTTGCTTTGAGAATATAACCTGTCTTTTCTGCACTAAAATTGTAAGACAATCAAACAGGAAAACTTTGCAGGCAGAGCTTGTAATCTTCTACTTGCAGCACTGCATTTGCTAACTTTCCTTGCTTTATATTTTAGAATGCTCTTCAAGGCTAAACACACTGAAATTATTCTGTCTTTTGTCTATCTGTCCTTACTGTTCTTACAGTGAACTCACTAACCATGAAATTAAGTCTACAAGTAAAGTTCCCAAGCAGAGGGTGTGAGCAATATGAATAATGTATTGCTCATAACTTAAACTGAGTCAAGTGCACTGTCAATTGATATGATTGCAGAAAAAATGCAATAAGAATAAGAAATTTTCACAGCAGCCAAGTTCGCTATTAACGGAATTAAAGCTGTCATCAGATGTGCTAGATTCATACTTGTACTTCTGAGTTATTCCCATTCCAGAATAATGACTGTAAACTGAACATTAAGCATTATTGAAGCAGTTATCCCCTTCATGAGAATGAAGAATATTCAGTATTATTGCAGACTGGTATGAATGCCAAATGCTTTTAGAGTTTTCTACATAACTTGTAACTACTAAGCCTCCACCAAAGTGATGGCTATCCCTGTTCAGTCTCATCACCTCAGCTACTGAAGAAAGAGCAAGAGAATTCCTCAGCTTACCCAGGAAATGGGTAACAATGGTAAGGGACAATCGCCTCCAATTTTCTATTGCTTTTGTGGCTGTTTGGACTACTAAAATATTTATATTCTACCTCAGTGGTGTTATCAACTACACAGGAACCTCACTGAACAAATTTATATGGACACGTGAGAGTTAATAATTAGCTAGTATTTATCCATGAAACATTGATAGTATATTTCGGTTTGGTAAAAACACTTATTTTCTCCAACTGTCAATCAATTTGGTTTGATTTTACAAAATGAATATTCAAAAATTCTACAATCTGAAGTATTTATTGTACAATTCAAATATAAACGTAAACTATTTCACATAATTCATCCCGTGTTTAAGTGGGGCTACTGATCAAGGTGATTCAGATAGCTCAGGCTGCCATAGACATTGAGATGCACCTCTTGGTGAATATACACTGTTTGCGGGCCATAAAGCACACCCCAGTCAGACTCTGCCAACAAAACTGTCCAGCTTAATGTTTGACTCATTCAAGACTTCATCCTCCCTTTGCATGAGCTAGCCATATAACATTCCCTCACCACTTTCACATTTTTTATTTTGTATGAGAAATGGAAGATTTCAGACGTGAAGCCCTAGTGACAAAGGAAAAAAACATCATGATCAAGAAAAGGGACTGAAAGTGGGTTTATATGTTAAAAAAAAATTAATACTGAGTCACAAAGAGAAAGAGGTTACAAGAAGATACTGTAGCTGATTACATTTATTGGTAGTATGAGACATAAGAAAAATTTGAGAGAACAGAGAATTGACAACAGGTCAAGCATCAGCTTGGATATAAAAACAAAGACAGGAAACTGTTTGGACACAGCTTGGGTGAAGCAAGATAAATAATACAAAAAGGAGAAAGATGTCCTGAGGTATATATGAATATTAAAGTTATTTCCTATAATGCTAAACACAAAGACGCTTACTTGGAATCGATAGGGTGGTTACGGAAACTTTTCAGTAACTATTCCAACCATGAGAAAACAGGGCTCTTGAAACAAAAGAATGATCCATCTCATATCTCATAAGATTGTCAGCACAGTCAGGTACGAATCCTGGCCATAGTGCATCATTTCAGTATAAATAGGTAAGAATAAAAGTCAAAACAGTAATAGAAGCCAATTCTGAAATTCTTTCAACTTCTACTTTGTAAACTAGGACCTCTGGGCATGCAATGTAGAAATGGGAAACAGCAAAGAAATATTGATATCTTGCTGTTATTATCTTCTCTATTTGCCATAAGCAAATGATATAGAAATCCTTTCTGATGGCAAATGGTTGTATTCTGATCTTGCTATGATTCATTATTTTATTCCAAATGAGGAGGATTGCTTTAGATAGTCAGTTGCTGAAAACCATTATAAAATGTCCATTTCCAAAGTTCATGCTGCCTAGCCGAGTTTCCTTTTTTACTAATAGGTAGAATGCTATCTTGCATATCTTTACTAAGCATCTTATCCTAAATGATCTTACCATTTTTGGAAATGCCAGTAAAAGATGAATAGAAGTGGATTCTGGTTTAAAACTCATACTTGTGTTACAACACTAAGCTGATACTCATGTTGTCTCCCTAGTGCTTTTTCATCTCTTAGTGTCTTTTTGACTTAAAAGGGCTATTAGTATTACACCATTAATATGACTGTCATTCTCCATTTGCCACACATCTTTGATATTATGTTGTCATTCATAAGGTCTTTGTCTTAGGGATCATCCTGGGAATATTTCCAAGTGGCAATAGTAATACACAAAGCTGCTAAGCATACCCCCTGGTTGAAGGCCAAAGGTTAAGTTAGAAAATAGTATATTGCTGTTTGTCTACCAGTAACGCCAGTAATAATTTTTTCTTTGATGACTTTTTAGTTTTCATTAACTTTAAGAATGAGTTTACACCAGCAGGAAGAAGACGCCACCACCAAACTGGTGCAAAAGACCAGATTCTTCAATGAAATACTGTAAAAGATACAGAAACAGAAAGTATCAAGAAAGATAAAATAGACTTCTTCCCCAAATAGTGTCTGTGCTTGCAATTACAGTGCTTCACCGTGTTCTAAACCTTTTTGTAACACAAAACTAATCACTTTTCAGGCAGCCTCTGCGTGACCCTGGCATAGGTGCTTTTTTTAGCATAGATGTGGTACCTTTTCCACATAGAGCTTGAAAAGCTTTTAACAAACATTGTAATTACAAAGCTATGTAAATGTGAGCTGGGATTACTAGTAATAATACAGTAAGATCTTAATTCATCTTTTTTTTATAGTCTTTTCAGGGAAAAAGGAACTTGATAGTTTGTCTTGTACAAAAACAAATGGGAAGCAACTGAGAGATTGACGGCTGTTCCTTATCTGAAGATTGGATTTCAAGTGCTAAATAGATTGAAGCTTAGAAGAAATGCTTGAGAATAAAGCAGAATTTAAAATTTTCCTTCTATCTTCCAATTTGATCCCAAATTTCAGGTCTTTTAGATGATTTGACATAAGAAAATCAAGGCCTAATACCATGGTAGTTGCTTTGATAACAGAATAATCCAAATATAATAGGGCAAAGAAAAGCAAGGCATCCAGGGAAATGTAGCTTATCTCAGTGCATACTTTAGAAGTTTCTGTCTCCTGCTGGAACTTGATGTATAAAAAAGAGGAGTGAGTCTCAAGCTCTAAGAGTCTCAAGCTCTAAGATGGTTTCTTTCTTCTTTTTTTTTTTTTTTAAAAAAAAAAAAAGGCAGTGGTAAAGAAATTAATATGGTCTGGTCTGAGAGGATAGAAACTTTCACGCTGGGATTTTAGCATTTTTAAATTCTAAGTAGTAGGAGATAAAATAAATAAATAACCTACAATACTATAGATTTCCAGACTTTTTAATAAGTTTTGAGCTTCTTTTATATTGTTCCAAGAAAACAAATTAGTTAATTATTTCTGTCATTAAACACGTCTCACATACATTCTGCCTCTCAAGCATTTTAAAACATGAGCTGATGAGATACCAGTCGATCTGTGGTGTTGATAAGTTCAAACCACTTAAGTACAGGAAAGTACATGTCCTTCAAACTACACCATGTTGTATGTGTGCATGACCGTGTAGATGTGAAGCCAGTAGCCAGTCTCTGCAGAATATAGTATTACAGGACATCTAACAGATACACAGTGTTCCCAGCCCCTGTTGTGAACTTTGTGAAAAATAACCTTGAAAAACTGCTGGTTTTTTGCCATTCACAGCTTTATGAATCTTTGCCAACAAAAAGCTTGTCCCTTAGTGATCTTGCTTAAATGTAGGGGGGGGGGGGGGGGGGTGGGCAGGCAGGAGTGAGATGGAAAGTACGCCCTTTCCTTATCTCCCTAGCATTAAACAGGAATACATGTGGATGATGTGTAGTAGGTTGGGAATGAGGCATAAAATGAAAATGCATGTCCAGTGCACAGGAAAGTGGGTTTTTAACAGCTCCATGTGTGTAGAAATCAAAATACCTGTTAGCCTCCAGCCTGAAAAAATCCATCCTCCAGCAGGATAACTGTTTAAATGGGGCTTAGCATTATTAATATTTCTCATTGCCCACCAGTGATTCAGTAAGTGCCTTTCTACTATTAAAAATCAGTCCATGATTTTAATGAGACAGAAAAGTTGGTTCAGTGAATTCCAGCTGTGTTTTTTCTTGACTCTGGGTAGCATTGCTGAATCGAAGAGAAAGTATAGTTTCTCTGCAGGTGACCTGTCTGTTTTTTGGGGTTTTTTTTCAATTAATTGCTCCCTCTCCTCCTTTTCCCTTCCCTATGACAGAAGACAGCATGCCTATCAGCAGCTGCAAAAGTAGCAGAGAAAATGTTGCTGGCAACGGCACATACAAAGAGAACCACAAATGTACAGCACTCTCGATATGCATGCCTAGCAGTGGTGTTAGTGTCGTGATTCCAATCAACCGTTCCTTCCTATCACATCCCCCCACCTTCCTTTTTTTATCCCTGTGTTGTTCTCAGGCCAGCGACTGTGTGTAAACAGGATGTGGGAGCTGTACTGAAATGTATTCAAGTCCTGTACACCTCTGTCCTCACCTCTGGCTGCAGTGTGCATCCTGCCTGGAACATCTGCTTCAGATAAATATAGGGAGAGCTCAAGCTGTGCAGAGAAGGGCACAGCCTGGAGTTCTTCAGCCA
Source organism: Falco cherrug (assembly GCF_023634085.1). Lineage (NCBI taxonomy): Eukaryota > Metazoa > Chordata > Aves > Falconiformes > Falconidae > Falco > Falco cherrug. The sequence goes on along the minus strand of NC_073709.1, from coordinate 21,244,659 downwards.
GTTTTCTCTTGTCATTCTTATTTTTTAACATTTAAAAAAATACAGAAAAAAGCATTTTACTTCTAACTGAAGGGCAGGCTTTTTAAAAAATATCACTGTTTAATATTTGTAAATAACGTAATAGCCTATATTTAATGATTGAAAGATATTCTAAGCCCACTAAGAATAACATAACCTATTGTTTGTTTACCTGTTAGCTCTAATTATGCTAACTTAAAGGTGCACATTCATATACTGTTGATATCCCTGATGTAACTTCAGATTGACTTGCAGCTTTTAAAATGTTGCCTCTGGTAATGCAGCTAAAATAGATCATAGGGATTTATAGCACATTCACACTAAAAGGATCTCATTACACCTTGAAAACTGAAAGCCAGAATCATAGAAATGTTTGCTACTTTTCAGTAGAATCCACTTCAAGCACATCCATCCCAACTGCCATGCAGGCTGTCTCCATTCTCTGCATTACCTGCCTGAACAGACAGCGGGGCAGCTCTGACAGGAGAGGTGAGGGGGTACTTCTGTGACTGCCAGCTCAGAATGGGACATCTCTGAACATGAGAGCAAATCTGTATTTAGACATCCTGGGAACTCTGTGGCCCAAAAAGGCAACTTAGGACTTTCTATGTCCAGGTAGGCCTGAGTAATATGCAGCCAGCGCATCTGTCCTTGACAGAATTTAAATGTGCCAATCCATGGCCATCATTACAGACATCTAAGAAGACAGCGTGATTTTTAATTTAAATCTTCTGATACAGAAAATAATCAATGTCAAAATCCTTCAATGTTAAGAAAAAGCTGTAATATCCTTACTTATTCCAAGAGTAACAGAGAAAACAGTATGTTAGGACTAAAAATACCTGTACAGCTATGCTTACAGAGCCCATGGACATGCACTTTCAACAGGCTGGCTCCAGTCCCAGTAAAAGTGGTCACTGGGCTGTTGCTACCATTGAGGAGGGCATAAGGGTGCTGCACTTTTAGTTACACCTGAGAAAGGAAAGGGAACCCTTTTCCCCTCCTGCTTGGCACCATCTCCCATCCTGTTCTGGCATGACCTCTAACCCTTCTTGCTGCCCCATCCACAAAGCATAAGAAATCAATTCTGTTCACAATCCTGAGGCAGCTTTGAGCCACTACTGCCCCTACACACATGTACACATATGCATAGATGCACTTAAATGAGCTAAATGGGGACAGGACCCCATGAGTAAGGGAGACAATGACTCACAATTAGAAAACAGGTAGAAAAACACTAAGAAATCCCCGTTTCTACTTTGAATGACTTAAGAATAGATATTTTCAGAGATAATAAAGGATGACTAGAGACTTTAACAGGCTTTTGAATCAAAAAATTCACACACCTCTTGGGAATTTATTGTCTGAAGTATGAGTATTTTGGTCAATTCATCTGATCAAACACAGCCATCTGCAATGCTGCTGTCTATGTCTGGATTAACCATCTATTCTTCCTTTATAGTGAATGGAGAGAAATAGCACTTCTGGGGTAACATTAATCACCTGTTAAAGTAGAACTTTAATAAGTCCACTGAACATCCAATTACATAAGTCCAGCCTTTTATATATCCTGGTCTCACAAGCAATCTGGCAGGTGCTTTTCATAATTTTTTTTGGCGGTGATACCCATTATATAAAGGTTTTTTTGGGGGTGGTATGGGGGGAGGGGGGTTGTTTGTTTTTTCCCCTCTTCTGGCCAAGAGAGCTACCAAATAAAGCACCCAGTGTTAGTTAGATGTTAGATTCAAAATAACAACAGTCCTATTCATTCAAATACTTTTTGTAATATGTAGCAACCACAAAGGTCTCACCTTTTTTCCACAGAAAAAGGCCAAACGTCACTGGAAGCAAGACATTTCAATTAATAATACCATTGTAAGCTGGGGTATGACTCACGTACACTTATATACCTGAGCTTCCCGAGAAAAATATAGATGATAAGAGAAGATTATGATACAGAGCATAATCTCTTCTGCAAAAGCATGAGACCCGATAGCTGAAGAACTGCTAACCATTGGACCTGTGGGACTATGGACATTGGATCATTGGACTATAGGAATAGTTATTCCCTGCAGAGAAGGTAAGTATGGAAACTCAGAACAATTTCCACTTTTGTACACATTTCAAAATATTATTTTAATGGACTATGTGGTTGGTTTTTTTCCCCCTAACTCATCGTGCTCCAACTCCCCTTGCATCTAAAGACCCACGCAGTACAGCTTTGTTACATACTTACTTGGGTATTTTCCCTGTGAGGACCTCCACAGAAATTCTTGCTTTCCCCTGTGCCAGCTACTTCTTTCTGCCAGTGCCCTACTAGTACCTTGCTTGTACTGATCCAACTACCTATGACTTCAAGCTGTAAAATATATGTACAACTGCATCATAATTTTATAATGAATGTGACTGACCTAAGGCTTTTCTGTCAGCAGAAACCCAAAATGACCGATGTGCTGCTAGAATATTTCAGGAAAAATGGCCACATGCTTCAGTAAGACACTGTGGTTTGCTAAGATAGAGGGACATGGGAAAGAGTTAATAACGTGCTTAAAACTATCTTTACTGTTTTTAATGTACCAGCATCTAACAACCAAAATAAGATCAGGACTTATTTCACAGGATGCTATAGAAAGGCTTCCAACACATTGCAAGTTAAACAAATAAATGAAAGAATCAAAGGGAAAACAAAGCTGCGGCAATGTGAAGTGAGTTGCTCAAGGTCACTCAACAGCTTAGTAGCGGGACTGAAAACTGAGCACTTGAGGCCCCCCTAGAATGCTTTTTCTGCAAAGCCATCCACAATTCCTACTATCACATAAGCCTTTTAAAACAGGGGTTTGTGCTCATCATCCCTAAGGTGATAAAGTGATAAGTCTTCTTTTAAAAACAAGAAGTACTTGATCCTTGCAGGGGGAGCAGCAAGGCTCTTGAGAGTGTGATATTTCAATGTAAATAAACTGTAGCTACGAGGACATAAAAGACAGACTCCTCACAGTAAACAACAACAGGTCAGCACTTTGTGCATTGGGAGTTGGGATAATAATTTCTTGTGTACACATGAAAAAACTAATACAGATGTGATTCCTTTTAATATGATCAGGCCTGGGTCTAGGCTATAACAGGTCCTCTTTGTCTGCTCTTGCTTAGGCTCTCTACAAGGAGGAACTTTGTTACTGGGTCTAGGATGCTCTAGAATTTCTTGCTTTTCAAATTCTTATGGGTAATTTCAGCCTTTCCTGGCTGTCTCAAATCCCTTTTGGAAAATGTGTATTCAAAAGGAGTTGAAATTCAGTAAGCCAAAAAAGAAACTCTACAGAAATGACAAAACAGTGTGTTATCATATTTTCCCTCGTCACTCTTGATTCTGATTTAGCAACAATTGTAAATGCTGACCTTTCTTGCCAGCTTCTCCACAACCACCCCAGCAGCGCTAACTCAGAGTCCGCTTCCTATTAAGCTCACGTGCAACTCTCCAGAAAGCTTCATAAACATGATTTCTCCTACTTCCAGTACAGAATCCTCATTAGTCTCATAGACCACACACATCTTCTAGGCAGAAGGTAAGGCAACCTGTAATGGACATGGCTGCCCAAACTAATAGGAAAAGGACAATGTCTTTTTCTTTACATTTCTGACATGACACATCACAAAGAAATGCCAGATCAGGGTCAAGTTACACTAAGCTGCACTGTGCTTTTTGGTCTTGTGATGTGACGTAACCTCTTATAAGGCAATGAAAGAATTGTAATGTAAAGAAAGGCTTTTGAAAGATCTACTAGAAGGAAATAATTGTTGAACATGGGAAGAAACTAAGTGGCTGGTAATACTCAAGCACTAAGTGCTGGCTCCAAGCAGTGCTCCAGGATTATGCCCTGCTGGGAACAGACCAACCTGCAAGTCCCATGTCAGCATCAGAGGCCACCCAATGCCACTGGCGAGCACCAGGTGGCTGGAGGGGTCTCTGTTGCCCAGCTGCCTGGGGGAAGCTGCAGTACAGAGCCCATGAAGCCTGTACTGTCCTCCGTCCCCCTGACTGTAGGGATTCAGTCTTGTTCCTCCTTTAGGTGACTCAATACAGTCCTATTCCATGCTTTTTGTTTGCCAACAGATTATATCTAGTCACTCAGCTGGGGTCAGCCACGGCATTCATCAGGCGTGGACAAACAGCAGAGAAGCAGCAGAACTGTGATGCTACTGGCATAACATGATAATAAGGAATGAAATGGGGAACCTACTCTGTTCTGGAGATTATGATACTTATAGCAGCATTTCTAGGACTTGAGGTGGGGAGGCAGAAGTTGAGAGAGAAAAGTGCTTGGAGAAACATCAGAAAGTCAGCCTGGACAGAAGTCGTTGCAAAATATAATTGCAAGATCTTTCTGACTGCATTTGTTAATACAGAGCCGGTCAAGAGTAAGATTTATGAAACCCATTCCTTCTACTACTCAACATGTACTGAAGTACTCCTAGTCTGCTGGGATATCAAGAAGGAAGTAAATTCCAGGACTCCCCATGCACACTGGGACAGTGACAGAGATTATGGCTAGAAGGATATGGAAGAGAAAGTTTTCTTCTGTTTTCACCTGCCATTATCCTTACAGTGGCAAACCCATATTTGGAAGCCTGTCGGGTAAGCTTTTTTTAGAGTTGCTTCATCTTCTGCGAACACTGTTCTCTTTCACAGAAAAAAAAAAAAAACAACCCAACAACCAAAACCCAACCATAGTTCCTTCTTGTATTTTTAGATTTAGTTTGTTTTGCTCTTTGTATTTTAAAACAGACGTGTTTATTTTCAACAGAGCATTAAAGAGGCCATTAGAAATGTATCATGTGACAGCACACTACAACTCTACAGTACAAGAGATTAACAGTAAGCACTTCTGTTCTCTAAAGTTGCCATTTTATAGATCCTTTCACTTTTCCATTAAATCAAGTCATGTCTTTCAGACTTCCTGATATGAAATGCTGCTTTGCCATCATGTTCACATGTTCCTATTGTTTCTTTTGAATAACTACAAGATTTCATTAAAATTACTATAAAAATAAGAATATGATTGAAAGCTAGCCAGCAGAAAGCTATGTTATTGCCCACAGTGGGTTTACTGTTCAAAACTTCTTCCCTAACTAGCAAAGATGCTGAGTGACTTTTTTTGAAGTTAGCTGAATATATCAGAATAAAGCTTTGCTGCACATTCACAGGATGCAACTCACAGGATTTTGGATATCATTAGGTTTTAGACACTAGAAAAATTACATTTTTGCATTAGTACTTGAAGAATTTTTGTTGTTGCTACCGGTTTCTCAGAACCAAATGATGACATGACAATTTCAGGTTACAAGCTGTGACAGGATGCATTATTCCACTGCACTTGAGGAATAACTCACAAATAGCTGACCAAATGAAATATGGAATAGGAAGACAGCATTGCCTTTTTCAACTAATAGGGTTCTTATGAGTTCGGATTTACCCATAGACCCAACCTTAGTATCTTCTATGCCCTGCCTTTGGGGTTTTTTCCAGACTAATTCACTGCAACTGTCTGAAAAGGTCCTTTTCCTATTAAGAAAAGTTTTCACTTTTCCTTGCGATTGTTCAGAGGGACAGCTTCTGAAGAAAGCATTGTAATGCATTTACTGAAAGGCCACAGGGCTGCCATCTGTGGGTCCCCTTTATAGATTGGGCCTCATTCTGCCCACTGCCTTGGACAGCGAGTAGTGCTTGCCCTGCAGCTGGTCCCTTCCAGCCAGCGGGGCTGCGAGTGGGAGAAGGTGAGCTTCCCTGGGGACGGTGCTGGGGGCTGCTGGACCAGTAGGCCGCACGCAGGACCCAGTGGGTGCCCCAACAAAGTGAGGGTGGGCATGATGGCCAGTGGGTGCTTCCCAGCTGTTTTCTGCCATGTCTCTTCCCTGCCAGCCTCAGCTGTGTTAGGGGCTCTGCCAGCTGATTGCTCGACCTGCCCCACTCCCACTTTGAAGGCAGAGAGGAGGCTCACAGCTGCCTTCCCCTGAGCTGGTGCTGAGGGCCCACGGCTGGGCCGCCATCTTGTCCCCGAGTGCCTGGCCTGCTTGTGGGTAGACAGGCAAAACACAGCACGCCAGCGCTCCACTACGCTCCGCATCCCGACAGACCAGTTCATTCCCGCCCACACAGCCAGATCAAACAGTGTTCAGGAAACAATCTGGGATCCATATTAGCGCTCGGTACCATCACCGCTGGGGCAGTTTAATGGGGTGAGGGGGGGATGGCACTGTTTCTAGCACATTCCAATTGACAACAGCTGGGACTGCTCCACTCTGAGCAGCTGCCTTTGCTGCAGCCCCACTGCATCGCCTTTCTGTGTGGAGAGCTTTGTTTTGGCTGGGGATGGGTTTGTTGAGGTTTCTTGCACTAAAGTCTCACACAGAGACTTTCCCTTTGTCCATGGCATGTGACCCTGCCAACTTACAGGCTTGCATCCCCAATAAGAAAAACAACAACGTTTAAAAAAAAAAAAAGAAAAGGTTAATTAACCTCAGGTCTGTTCTCAGCAAAGCAAGGCTGCCATGGATAAGTAATAAAAATAGCTTCTCAATGGTCCTTGTGTCTGTCAGAGTCTCGCTCTGTGATCTTTCAGTCAAAACCGTGAAAGCGGGAGGGGGAGGAGAGGCTGATTCGCTACTGTCCTTTTCTTGTGCGTGTGTTCCCAAGGCTGCCCAGCTCTGTCCTTCAAATCATCTCCACCAGTAAATCATTTAGCTCAACCTGTCACTCTTGGCCATTGTGAAGAGACAAAAGCTACCCATTTAACCCCAACCATGGCTGATTCACGCGGCAGGGAAGGCAGGCTTACAAAAGGAGGCTAGCAGGGAAGGTGGCAGTTGGGTTGGGTTTCACGTAGGCTGGTGTGGTTTTCCCTCTTTTTTTTTTTTCCCTCCCCCCAGTTATTTTAAATTAGCAGCACCTCTCATACTGGGATTGTTTTTTGAAGACCACATGTTTGTCAACAGAGCTGTTCTGCTTGAGTAATTTGACCCCAGCCAGGCTTCAAAGGTTTGAAAGGGCAAGAAACACACACACGTATCAGCATACATCTATTACCCCTTTCACCTGGACAGCTTTTTAGACCGTTTTTGTTGCTTTAAAAAAAAAGTGGTAACACAACATCCAATTTGTCACAGGGAACCAGAGCTATTCCAGTCAACCTGCTATTTGGGGAAATCTGCACTGCAATTATTGGGTTCATTTCACCTGAAGTATTGCTCTAAACTGTCAGCTAAAACTCTGCTACCTTGAATCGTAACCTCTGCCCAAAGTCTGCACTTCAAATGGGCATCTCTTGTTGTTACGACAGGCTGTTCTCTCTGCCAAGAAATCACTCTGCTCTGATGTTTTACAATTAAAAGTTAGTCCTTTAACACAGAAATCAGCTGTTAAGTTTAAGACTTATTTTCCATAATTGCCCTGCCAAAGTTTAACCTTCATGTAACACCTCTCACCCCCAAACAATCAAAACCCTGAAAAATTAAACAGGCCATCAGAGAGCAACAAACTCACATGGTGCTGACAATAAAATTAAAAGCATACAGAAACCAAGCAATACTGCAGATTGCTCCACGATTTATTCCTTTGCCCCACCAAATTCCAGAATATCCCTAGCGAGCACAGAATCTGCCATGAAGCAAATTGCAATTTATATATGAAATATACTTGCAAATATCCACAGTTTTGATTTCTAATGATACTGTTGTTAATCCACAGGAGAATTCTTCCGTAATTACCAACCAAGTGTCATGCTACGTTTTAAGAACCAAGCACTGAAGTTGATGAAGAGTCACAAGCACAAAGTACACCACATATGTGCTTTTCCAGGGATATTTCTAGTTTTTGTTATGCCTGTGAGATACAAGAAATTACTATGCATGTACTATACATTTTTGTAATCTTTTTAATGGGCCTTTTAACAACAAGCAGTTCAGGATGTGGTTATTGCTTAGGGTGTTAGACATGTTTACTCTCCTGATGGACATTTAAAATGCCTTAAGTCCTCTTTTCAATATGAATTGTGTGTCAAAATGTTGGTTTGGATATCATATTCTTTCCTAACCCTGTCATTAGGACGAGTCTTTGTGTGCCTGAGTCACTCTTGAGTTTTTTTGTTTGTTTTTTGTGTTCCCCTGACAGGTCTATCCTACACCTTTCTGTAGCTAGCAAAGTAAAGCAGAGTTGAGAAAACATGTTTTGCATTATTGAGTTTGCAGTCTCACTGTAAGCTTTCTCACAGATTCATCTTCAATGAAGGGCGGAGGGGTGGGGGAGAAAACATGCTTTTCCCTGAGACTGCAGAGTATGTGAATTACCTTCTTTCAGCCTATGGGGCAGCCTTCATAGATTTCAGCACAAATGGAAGAAATATCTGATTTCCCATTCCATCTGGATTCAGTTTCTTTCTTCCTCTTTGTATAGTTTCTTAGAGACATTATGGAGCTCGCTGGAGGGGCTGCTTACACATGACTATGGCAGCACTGGGCATACTGCCAGAATTTCACTCCAGGAGGCTGCAACAGGAATCTTTAATTAACTTGAACCAAAACACTGAATGGCAAAGAACAAAAGAGTGGGGGTGGAGAAGGATAGGAGGAAGGGAGGGAGCAGAAAATAATGTTTCCCATACTAGAATCTCCATTTCTGGTCACAGTATTACATGATCATATTGTCATCCCTTATACGTATTTACCAGAGCATAGGTAATAATTCCTAACTTCTGTCTTATTTGGTAAATTTTGCCTTTCTTTCTACTCATGGAATTAATATCTGTGATTGTCCTTTGTAGCGAACAGTATTCTCTTAAGTCTTATATTAACATATAGTTTGATTATATAAATCCTCTACAATTTGCAAGATTCTAAATATGAGATGATTGATTCTCCAGCATCTTGAACATTGCAAAACTACACTGTAATACTGCAGCAACGCATAGGAGTCCCAGACATTGAACAAGATCCTACTCTGCTCGGCATAGTACCAGTATGGTATGTCCCTGTTCTCAAAAGTTTACATTCTAAGCATAAGCAAGAATTAGGTACAGACAGATGAATAAAGTAACTACTTACTGAAACATCATTATTCATTGTTGTGAAATGTTTTCAAAACAGAATGGATAATGTTTCACACTCATTTTGCAGAAATATACAAGATACAAGGCAGTAGAAATCAGGCCTGAAATACCTTTCTCACTTGAGCTCAAGGGAATGAGTTGAGTGGTTTCTTTACTGTCCATTTCCTGGTTAAATATGTGTGCAGAATAATTACTCTAAATGCAAAACTAATGGTGATTTCATGCATATTCATTCAAGTGAGTTTGTGATCGAGGCTCTGATACTGATCTAGCTAATGAGGCTCAGTTGCTCAAATATTTGTGAAAACAAACATAGAAAGGACTTATACATGCTCAACATGAACTTATTTACACATTCAAAGGAATATTCAAGTGTGAATTGATTTGCCAGTTGGTGGTTTGGAGTGTATTATGTTTGTATCTTCTGGCTTAAAGACATCCTAAAAGAATTCAGTCTGTGGTATCTCTGATGTGAATCAACACATGGTAGCTGGCGACAAGTGAGATACTCACTTTAAAAGCACTGTCCTGACCCACACTGAAATGTTAATGCAGACATACCTAAATTCCAAAGAATTATTTAATCCTCAAAAGTATATATACTTTTTCCTATCCTAAATTTCCAAAACAAATTAAATCAAAGGAGTATCCTTAATTCCCTGTTTTAAGCTGATTTATGGCAAAGAAATCCTATTTCACTGCTCTGTAAAGTAATCATGTACTTGCTAACTTATAGCATGAAAATCTGACATAGAGACAAGCTCCAGAATCCCAGAAACAGAAAGGTTTCCACAGAGGCCTGAGGATGTGTCTTCCCCTCATATCATGTTAAAAGCAGCTGCAAAAGAATTTAAGAATCTTTAAATTGAATGTGACTTCTTTGATAAGACCCTGCTCAGGTTTACAGATACCAGGGGGGCTGAGGTAAAAGAATCACTGGATGCGCCTTAAAGAGATCTCTGGAATTTTTTGGCAACTACCTTCGTTGGAAGCCATAATACAAACAGAGAGCAGACTTGGAGAGATACCTATAATACATATGTCCAAATTTGTATTTATTTATATATATTATAGATAACTGTATATATATAAAAAAGCTTTATATGAGCCATTTGATTCATCTAACTTAAAAAGAATTATGTATCAGCTGTACTAGGAATGTGTTTAGAGTAAGAATTCAGTTTCTATAACAAAATTTCTGCCTGCTAGAACAGAAACTTTGCTCTGAGTTAGTCTAGTGTAACTACAGAATAACTCTAATTCAACAGCATTCAATTAAATATAATGGCAAAGGAAGTTCTCTTTCGAGTTTTCTGTCTCTTGCTAAACATTTTCATATATATTTGTGTGTGTGCGTGCATAGATAGATACGCAGACAGATATCTGCTGCATTACAAAAACACACTCGAAGAATTGAGCATGTTTATTTGAACCTGTGAAGAATGAGCATGGCACTATTGTTCTCCACCTAATAATTAGTATTCTGGCTCCTTCTGGATTACATGTGCGCTAGAATCTGTTTTAAACTTTTAAAGATGTTAACATTTATCTACACTGAAGACAGCATTAGTTGTTTCTGGCCTTACTCGGGCAGATGGACTGATCCTAACAATATAAACTAATCTCTCATGCAATATAGTCCAACTTAAAGGATTCTCTGAAATCTTCTGTTGTTGATATTTATTTTCCTAAAAAATGTCAAAATGACTAAATGGTTTCAAATTCAAAGCGACAGCAGAATAAAACCTTTTGAAATCCCTAATCAGCATTCATTCCTCATGTAATTAATTCCAGTGAAGACAGTAGAAATAAAGCTGAGGCAAAGTTAACTCACATTATTTTCATGTGACAGATAACCCTGATTCTTTTGTACTGGCTGATTTTTAACTGTGTCAAGTATTCACAATTAGAAGTAAAATTATTGATGTGTATATTAATGGCCTTTCAGTACAAAGGTGAATATGGGCTATCCTGTTCCATTTTTTTTTTTTGTCAACTTTCTGTTGGAATTTAGAAAACTCCTTTTTTAGTGAAAATGAGTCCATTTGGACAAATGGATGTTAGAAATTCTGAATACAAGTAGTCGCAATAAAAATAAAGTTACCATCATTAGAAATACAAAAGTCATAGAATCCCTCAAGCCAAAAGAGATCATTTTACAGGAAGGCTCACAGACTTCTTTTCACTAGCTGACATATCTCCATGCTCAGCAAGCTTTCATTCCATGGGAGCTGCCCACTGGTATACCAGTACTGCTTTCCAGTTTGCTCTATGATTACAATTCCCACTAGTTTCCAGGCATTCCTAAACAAGGCCCAACACTTCTCTAAATTAAGATTCTGCCTTACATCAGACTTCAGCAATTTTCACTTAAAAAAAAAAAAAAAATAAACGAGGAGGATATCTGAGAATTCTCTTAGAGCAGAATTTAAATTAAATCTCCTTATTAATGATGTATGGATTTCTTTCATTGTTTAGGAGGCCTGTGAGCAGTTGAAAGAAACAAGAAGGCTTTTAGTAATGGGCACTAACAGCACCATTGTGCTTGCATGGAAGCTCTTGGCCATTCAGTGTCACAGGGTCAAAAACAATCCAAGCTCCCACACCAAAGCAGCCTGCAGAAGGCCACACAGACCTCACAACACTGATTCTTTAGAGCTTGGGTGCGTTTCTGTGAGCGATGTGTTAAGTTCAGCATTTAGAGGTAGAGAGGAAATTAATTTTTGTTAAAGTTTACACTCATTCAAACTTCCTAAGCCCATTTTTATTTTCCAAGTTAGGTTGGAAATCTGATGGGAACAAGCTAAAGCATGAATTAGAGTTATTATAAGACAGCCTTCTTTTCTAATGCTTTTACTTCTGGTCATCTGGCACGTCTCTGTCAAACACTAGGCATAGCATTACTGCCTTGCATGTAATAGTGATGGAAATCATAGAGGCATAGAAAGCAGGGGCGGAGGTGGGGGGAGAGGAAACAAGATTAGGGAAGGAATTTATTTGACTCCACAAACCTTATGAAATATTGCATTTAATTGCTAATGAAATATTTGAGTCCCTTTTTATCTGGTCCTCCTTTCCTTTTTCCAGCTTTTGAAATGTGTGACCTGGATCGATGCTTTAAGTTGCAGATGGCAGTCAAAGAAATCTCATGTACTTCAGAGGGAAGCTAACTGAGTATCCCTTCATAACTAAACAAACAGTAAATTCTGCATTTTGCTGCATATTATCAGGCACGGGTTACAGATATATATTGTTTATATATATACAGCTTCATTATATGTCCAAGTTCTAAAGCAGAAAAAACAATACACATGATTTATACTGATTTATTGTGTCCATGAAAAGAATTTGATAACTGGAAAGCCCCAAACGTTACCAAAATACCAATATACTATGAAACCCTCTTTTCAAAAGAGTATGCTATCTTATTCTCACTAATGTCAGGGAAATGTAATAGGATGGAAGAAATAAAAAGGTTTTCGTGCACACAATGCACATCAACATTCCTATTCCAAATGCATGTGGAGCACAGTACTTTTTTTCAGAAATTCACCTTCTCATGAATGAAGAAGTTTTACTTCTCTCCTGGCTTCAGAACTCTGGCAAGACTTTCTTTTTAGTCTTTGCTATTACCCTATTGCAAACTTTACACACAACTTTGAGAGAGCAAAGGAGGTATTACTCTAAAACCAATTTTGTTTCAGTCTCATGTCAGAACCATGCAGGAGGCGTATGAAAGCATAGGGAGTAAAGTTGGTAACCAAGGACTTCTATTTTTGACTGATGTTTTAAAGCAAAGAATGTTAACCTTGTGTTTTGAGTGAAACTAATGGTAAACCACAGCAGATTTGTTAGTGTTTTGTACAGTGATGTTCCTAGATCAGAAGCAAAATTTCTTTGTGAGGGGGCTAACAATACTGCAGGGGGCCATCTTGCTTCACTGAACTGGAACATCCAGTCTTTTGAGAGCACTCACACATTAGGTCGTAAGATTACTCTCACTATAGCAACCTTCTCCACTGCAATCTTTTTTTTTTTTTCTGGGTTTTTTTTTTTGTTCTTGTTGTTTTGATTTTTTAAAAATTCTTTTCAGAAAGAAGATGCATTATAAATTATCTCTGCCACTACCTATTATCTTCCCCAAAACCTTCTACTTTTTCCTAAACTTCCTCCACTGTCACAGTCAGTTTGAGTTCAATTTTGTTCAACGTCCGGCTTCTGCACTTCAGTTTGTATATAGAGGTGTTTATTTACAAAACTGAGCAAGGACAAGAACGTGGTGCTCTTTATCCTGCAATATCAGTAAAATGTCAAATTAGAAAATTCAGGGCTCCCTTTGATTTCTTTGATACTCAATTCCTCTAAAAACTAGGCTTGTCTCTATGACCCTCTAGTCGAGTGATGGGGCAGTTGTGAATGTAGACTCTCTATAAAATAGTTTGAATTTCATGTATCTAATGAAACTGGTGTACTATTGAAGATGTCAGAGTAAAATTAATCAGCTGATTGGTATCAGAGAAAAGAAAACCTGAAAATCAATGAACAGCTGCCTCTCCAAATAAGAACACCTCAAACAGTATCATGACTGAAGTCTAGGGAGGAAAAAAGACAGATCTTCAAGAAGTCTTTGAAAGGCCAAAGAAAACTGTTTGAGCCTAACCAGTCACAGGGAAACTTCAGGGCTCAGGGATCCAGTACTTGCATCCAGATTCAGCTGCCTGCTGAGTAGGGAAGAGGAGCCTGATCTGTGATCTTGCATGAAGACTTATTTGCAGTTTGTCAGCAACCAGATCTATAGAGGCAATGATCAGTACCTGTTTCTATTTTTAACATAGACTCAGACAAATAAAAAACCTATAAGGATAAATTTATAGCAAAACACTTTAGATCTAGTATGAGAAAACAAAAAGTGGCTCCACTATGAAGTATCTAGCACAGTACAGCTTAGCCAAATAAACATTTATCTTT